>NC_079530.1:11705760-12358260 GCF_003711565.1 Takifugu flavidus | reverse complement strand
ATTTGTTGTTTATGGTTTGTACGCCTCTTTTCCTCTGTTTACAATCAAATCTGTGTAAATATGTGCATATATTCTATTTGAGAGTGATGACTTATCTGTGCATCGGGTTATCGTTGTCTTAAGTGCATATTAGTATAAACCTAAACATTTTGGGAGGATGGGATGGGAGTTGTGCTGCAGCTCATGGCTGGATGGTTGAAATTCCAGCCATCGGGTTGTTATGAATTAACAGGTAATTAGACATAATTATAAGTTTAAAACAGTGTTTAGTCAATACACATACATACATATGAGCCTCAACTACAACACAAGCTCACTTTACACAGGTTTGGGTTTGTGTCACTTCATATGAAGGTTTCAACATAACACACTTTCACAAAGTGGGACCCAGTTTGAGTTAAGAAGTCACAGAGATGAATAAAACAACAGGATGGCAGAGATCCTCCTTAATCTTTGTGCAAACTTCTGACACAAGTTAAGCTGCATTTTTACCATATTTCGAACAAATCCGGTACCAATAACTACTGGGAGATATAACAGATCGCTTTATGAATACCAGAAGTATTATTTGATTTAATGATGGGGGGGAAAAAAACACAACCCATCAGAAATTTGCAGCTCGAATGAACATCATTTATAACCTGGTAATAGAGCAGCAGTGGAGGGCTGGTCGTGCAGCAGTCTCACGCCGTTGAATGCGCCGCCGTGCACGCTGAGAGGTCCTCCCATGTGATGTGACCGAGGCCTGACGGAGCGTGTCTGCCTGTTATGGCTCCTCCTGCTTCGGTCGGACGGGGCAAGACGTAACAGCAGTGCGGAGGAACGGCAACAGAAAGCAGTGCGTTTCCATTAGCAAAGGCTAAACATGGCAGATCGCGCAATCCTGGAGAAAAACACATAGACGAGCCGCCTCTTCTGCTGTGAAGGCTTCGACGTTTCCTCCAGATATCCAACACCCCAAATGAACTCCGTCAGAGCAAGCAACGTTAGCAGAAGACCCAGGCGAGTGTCGAGGCCGCGCCCGGTGCAGCCGGAGAGGAACCACCAGGAAAGAGGTGAGCTCGGGCGGACCGCCGCTAGCAGCGCTTGTCGGCCGGGAAGGCGCCGTTGGCGGTGACGGCTTAGCTTCGTTTGGTGCGCGTCGTGGCCATTTTAAAGCCGACGTGCATGCGGAGTTCGCGCGAGTGGGGCGTTAATTGTTTCGGTCCAACTGCGTTGAGGGCAGGGGGGGTGGGGGGGTTTAAGCGTCGCGGGCCACTCAGGAAACACCGAGGCTTTAGGGTATGCGCTAGCTTACAGGCCGCGCTTTGTTTTGGGTGATTTTTTTTGCCCCGAGACGGCCGCTTTGTGCTCTTATCGCCCCGCACATCCGCTGGATTTTATTTCTTTGACAACCGCGGTTGCGTTATTATCAAAAAAGGGACGTCGCAGTCAGCCATGGTTAATTCGCATGTACGCAGGGAGGGATAGTCAAATTGGTTTTGCCAGTTGTCATAGCATGCTAACTGAAGCTAGCATGCGCTAGCTGTTATTATTAGCCTTATCTGCGTGTTATGAGCGTTCTTGTTCTTTTTTTGTTCTAAAATGGTCTTTAGTTTACCGCCGTTGCAAAGTTAAATCCGTAATGCATTGGCACAATGTATTTTTTATTTATTTTTTACGGGACAATTTCACAATCTGCCAAACACGACCAGTCCCATTATGCTTTGTTTTACCTACAATGCAGACGCATCTGAAAGCGAACCCGGGCAAAGTAAACATCAGCCCGGGAGGCTCTGAAACCGTGGCTGCCTCGGCTGCTAGCCTGTCAGGCATCCAGTCGGTCTGGGCAGCAATAATCCCGTTTGGTTTCTGAATCTGATTAAGTGTTCTGGGGGAGACTCTTACGGTGACTGGTTTGGATGTCACGGAGGCGACGACGGATAGTTGGAGCCGGAAAATTGGCAGAATAATACCTTGAAATTGTCCGTTAATGGGGGCTTGTTTGGTAACGATGTAATCAGTCCATCTCCAGTTGGCCTGATTAATCAGATGTCATTTTTGGGCAACGTTAAGATCATAAATGATTCCATGAATATAGGGTAGTTCTGTGGTCCATGCAAGGTTGTCACACAGTTTGTAGTGGTTACTGTTGGAGTAGCCCAGGAGAACCTTCCTGCAACCAGAGCAACAGGCCGAGAGTTTGCATCTTCCATCAGATAGCTGTGCACCATGGTGAAGGGGCTCGTGCACGCTCCTCTGCTTTAGCCCAGGTCACAAATGTTTTCTTGTTTCGCCGTGAGTTGCGTTTGTGTCCAAAGCCCAAACCATTTACCACAATTACCACAAACTTTGGAGATTTAAATCATTCATTGGTCCACTTAATGATAACATTGATTTAAATTAAATGAGTGATGGTGAAATAATTACATCGCTGCCTGCTGTTGCATAGATATTTCTGCTGATTTGTATGCAATGAAATGAGGAATAGAGTTCATAGCATATGAAATAACTACCCTGTTGTTCTATTCCCTTTGCAGATGAGGACGTCCCTGCAGATATGGTTGCAGAAGAATCCGGTCCAGGAGCTCAGAATAGTCCCTACCAACTTAGAAGAAAGTCTCTACCCAAGAGAACAGTGTGCCCAACAAAGACAAGCATGGAGGTAGGCTTGAACCTTCAAATTAGCTCCTTTTTCTACCAAAGCTATTTGGGTTGAGACGTGTCTTCCCCTTATTATAGGGGGCTTCAACTTCAACCACAGAAAATTTTGGACACCGACCCAAGCGCCCCAGAGTGACAGGGAAATGCCAAGACTTACCAGGTAATTTGAGACGTGGCTGAAAGTTTTCGACATGAAATGCGAGCGGGTGACGTGTGGGTTGGTGTTTTAGTTGGCTTGAAGCGGCAGAAATGTTTTATCCCACAATTTAAGAAATGCCTTAAATCCTTCATGCGATCTTACTGTTGCTTCCTTTTTTCTTTTCTTTTTTTGTCTTTCTGGTGCAAATTCAGCAGCTCCAGCAGAGCAATATTTGCAGGAGAAGCTTCCAGACGAGGTGGTGCTGAAGGTCTTCTCATACCTGCTGGAGCAGGACCTGTGCCGCGCGGCGTGCGTGTGCAAGCGCTTTAGCGAGCTAGCGAATGACCCCATCCTCTGGTACGGCCGCGGCTGTCTGGTGCCCAGTCGTGCTTAGTTTTTTTTTTAAATCTCTCAAAATATTTGATCCTCACAACGACTGTTCTTATTACGATGTAACGACGCAATAATGAAGGCGCACCAATATTAAGTCCCCTGAAAAGTTCATTTGTCTTTTCTACCACATCAGGAAGAGGCTTTACATGGACGTCTTCGAATACACGCGGCCCATGATGCACCCCGAGGCGGGCAAGTTCTACCAGATCAATCCAGAGGAGTATGAGCAGCCAAACCCATGGAAGGAAAGCTTTCAGCAGCTGGTACGGAGCCTTGTGTGTTCGTTATTGTCACGAAAGTTGTGTGTTGTGCTCACAGTATCTGTTTGTCATTTGCAGTATAAAGGCGCCCATGTTAAGCCAGGCTTTGCGGAACACTTCTACAGTAATCCTGCCAGATACAAAGGGAGAGATAACATGTTTGTACGTCATGGCTTTGCAAGCTGTTTTTCTCCCCCTTTTCCCGTTAAAACTCCCCTCACGGTGCTCTGGTGATATTTTCTCCAGTATTACGACACCATCGAGGACGCGCTGGGAGGTGGTCAGGAGCCGCACTTTGACGGCCTGATCTTCGTCCACTCTGGAATCTACACAGATGAGTGGATCTACATCGAGTCGCCCATCACAATGATCGGAGCTGGTCAGCGTCTGAGTCCTGATTCGATTTCCTGCCATGTGTGCTAATCTGGTCCGCTCTCTGATGAAGGCTTTCTGATTATTTCGTAGCTCCTGGAAAAGTGGCAGAAAAAGTCATCATCGAGAACACCAGAGATTCTACGTTCGTATTCATGGAGGGCTCAGAAGACGCCTACGTTGGTTTCATGACGATTAGGGTGAGACGAGCTTCTTCTTTTTTTTGTGGCGTGACAAAGACGCAGCGTGAGAAACCCTCCTAAATGTGTGCGGCGCTCCCCTGCAGTTCAACCCTGACGATAAATCTGCCCAGCACCACAACGCGCACCACTGCCTGGAGATCACGGTCAACTGCAGCCCCATCATCGACCACTGCATCATCCGCAGCACCTGCACAGGTTCATCCGCCATCATCCTTTCACACAGACTCATATTTTGGATGTTGTTCTAATCACGGATCTCGACTCCAGTGGGTTCGGCCGTCTGCGTCAGCGGTCAGGGGGCGTGTCCCACCATTAAGAACTGCAATATCAGCGACTGTGAGAATGTCGGTCTCTACATCACCGACCACGCACAGGTACTGTTCACAACGGTGCTGGGTCAGAATCATGGATCACAACAGGAAATGAAACCGTTTTTGTCATTCAGGGGATTTACGAAGACAACGAGATCTCGAACAACGCTCTGGCTGGCATCTGGGTGAAAAACCACGGCAACCCGATCATCAGACGGAACCACATCCACCACGGCAGAGATGTGGGCGTGTTCACCTTTGACCACGGCATGGTAGGCTGCCACGCAACACTGGGGCGTCGTACATTTGTGTTCTCATGAACGGTTTGTGGATGCGGGCTGGAAATGGCGTCGTCCTCTCCGTCGCCAGGGCTACTTCGAGAGCTGTAACATCCACAGGAACCGGATCGCCGGCTTTGAGGTGAAGGCGTACGCCAATCCCACTGTGGTCCGCTGTGAGATCCATCACGGTCAGACCGGTGGCATCTACGTGCACGAAAAGGGGCGTGGCCAGTTCATTGAAAACAAGATCTTTGCCAATAACTTTGCTGGGGTGTGGATCACGTCAAACAGCGATCCTACAATAAGGTCAGTGTGGGCCGGCCAAACGTAGAGCAACAGCCGGGACACTCCTGCCACTTAAAATGTGTTTTCTTGACTTGTAGGGGCAACGCCATTTTCAACGGCAACCAGGGTGGCGTTTATATTTTCGGCGACGGTAGAGGTCTCATCGAAGGGAACGACATCTATGGCAACGCCCTGGCAGGGATCCAGATCAGGACAAACAGCTGTCCCATAGTCAGACACAACAAGATCCACGACGGCCAACACGGCGGAATATATGTGGTCAGTCCGGCGAAAGAGTCTTTCTTTCTATAGCGAAGCCTTAAGTCCCGATGGCGTCGTCACATGACCTCCGACAGACGGAAACACAGCAGTGACGCGCAGTGGCTTTGTGTTCCACAGCACGAAAAGGGACAAGGCGTCATAGAGGAGAACGAGGTGTACAGCAACACCCTGGCGGGAGTGTGGGTGACGACGGGTAGCACGCCAGTCCTGAGGAGGAACAGGATACACAGCGGGAAGCAGGTGAGGGTTCAGGCGGGACGAGAAAATAAGAGGCAAAACCCCAAATCTAACCCGTGTGTGTGTGTGTTGTGTGTGTGTGTGTGTGTGTGTGTGTGTGTGTCTTCACAGGTCGGGGTCTACTTCTATGACAACGGCCACGGTGTGCTGGAAGATAACGACATCTACAATCACATGTACTCTGGAGTTCAAATTAGGTCTGTAGAACGTTTGACGCAGTAGATAAATGAGACGCGAGTGTGTGGAGTGACTTGGTGGCGACTCGTCCGTCACTGGTGTGATGAACGTCGGATGTTTTTTACCGACAGAACTGGCAGCAATCCCAAGATCAGGCGCAACAAGATCTGGGGAGGCCAGAACGGAGGAATATTGGTCTACAACTCTGGTGAGAGGAGGACAAGTCCTGCTTTCTCCCATCTGTCCACGTCTTCACGCCTCTTCCATAACGAACCCTGCGTGTGTTTCAGGCTTGGGTTTTATCGAGGACAATGAAATCTTCGACAACGCCATGGCGGGAGTGTGGATCAAGACGGACAGCAACCCCACCCTGCGCAGGAACAAGATCCACGACGGCAGGGACGGCGGCATCTGTATATTCAACGGAGGGAGAGGTAGGCGGCTCGGGCGGCGTGCGTCCGTCCCTGTGCCTCAAGACTTTGGAGCTCAACACCATTCCTGTTTTTAGGTTTGTTAGAGGAAAACGACATCTTCAGAAACGCCCAGGCAGGCGTGCTAATAAGCACCAACAGCCACCCGGTACTGCGGAAGAACAGAATATTCGACGGCTTCGCCGCAGGTGAGTCACGCCTGCGCAGTTCAGGTTGATAATGGCGACTATTGTTACCGTTATTGTCGTCGTATTAGGAGCTTTGGTGACGCCGTTGTTGTCTTCTTCCAAGGTATTGAGATCACCAACCACGCCACAGCGACGCTCGAGGGCAACCAGATCTTCAACAACCGCTTCGGGGGGTTGTTTCTGGCATCTGGCGTCAATGTTACAATGAAAGGTACGCAGGATGACGTTGGGATTGTCTTCGGAGTGGCGTATTTTGAGACGTGACCGGCCCCTCTCTGCCCTCTTTGCTCCAGATAACAGAATAATGAACAATCAAGATGCCATTGAAAAGGCTGTGAGCAGAGGTCAGTGCCTGTACAAGATTTCAAGCTACACCAGCTACCCAATGCATGATTTTTACAGGTAATTTCTGCAATCATACTCGCAGCAAAGCTCGATATTTGCAGCCGGTGGTCTCTTATGTGGTGTAAACAAATGAAAATGTGGGCGCCTACAGGTGTCACACCTGTAACACGACAGACCGCAACGCCATCTGTGTGAACTGCATCAAGAAGTGTCACCAAGGACACGACGTGGAGTTCATCCGACACGACAGGTCAGTCCGATATCGCCCGAAACCCAGGATGCAGCCGTGTGCACGTATGATTTCATTCTTAAATCTGACCCGCAGATTCTTCTGTGACTGTGGTGCAGGGACGCTATCGAACCCTTGCACGTTAGCCGGGGAGCCGACCCACGACACAGACACACTGTATGACTCAGCTCCTCCTATAGAGTCTAACACACTGCAGCACAACTGAGCTGGACACGCCAGGTCCTCCAGTGCGTCAGCGGCAACGGACACCAGACTATTTTACATTGTGCAGTGGTGGAGGAAACTGCAGTAGTTTTTTTTTTTTTTTTTTTTTTTTTGACAGCAGATACAGTAACTTTTAAATAAAAGATGTGAATATGCTAAAAAAAAAAGAGATAAAAACGAAAGCGTGACTATGAATGCCCAGAAATTTCCTTATTTTTTTTTTTTTTTTAAAGAAAAAAAAAATTGAGTAACAAGAAGATGACACCGATGGGACGGAGAAGCAGCTGACTCAGGGTTTGTGGGTATGTCAGTTCGGAGGAGTGAGCGAAAGCGGCACCAGGCGGACAAACGGCCGGCGAGGACGAGGCTGTGCTGTACAGACCAACCGCGGGCAGACCCGTTCAGAAAGGGTGCAGCTTCCCTCACGAGGGGGGTCCGGCCCTCGATTCAATGCTTCCATCACTGGGCAACCAACCTGCTCGTACCAGTACGGGAAAAGTACCTAGCACTTCAGCTTTTGCCCCCCCCCCCCCCCCCTCAAAACTGTTCAAGATTTGATTTTAATGCTTTTTTGTGTAGTTTTGTATTTTCATGCAAAAATCTTACTGTACTTGAATGTCTTTATTTTATTAAATGTGTTTAAAATTTTGGTTGTTATATCCTAGAATTGCTGTAATTATACGTGTCGCAGTATCTAACTTCTTTCTGTGAAAGAGATCAGAGAAAAAGAGGAAAACACTAAACATTTTCTCCAGCAACGTTGACGCGGTGCAGAAAAACCCCCCCAAATGTGCTTTCACGAGTCTCCGTAGCCTCTTTTGTTCGCAGTAGCAGTCGTCCCATCTCCGCTGGGAGCAGGTTTAATCTATGCAGTTGGGTTTTTTTTGGTCCTGCGAGGACTCGGGACCGTCTCTGGATCGGTCCAGAATGGGATCTTTTTGTTAAAAGGAACGCACGTACAGCATTTTGGGGAGAGATTGAAATGGTGGGTAATAACACGTGTAATAACCCTCGTGCTTTCTTTTCTGCTACAATCATTTTCCACTTTAAAGTCTTGTGAAAGCAAATTTAGTGGGTTTTTTTGGGTTCTCAATCTTGTTGGAGAATCTATAAAGCTTTTACTCTACTGAAGCTGGGACAAGTATCTATCTACAGCACTATATGGTTTCATTACCCCCCCCCTTCATATGTACTGGTGATTGTGGGTTCTCATACAGACAGAAATGTATGCATGTATCATAACATCTAGACTTAATATATTGTGAAGTATTCAATAACCGTTATGTAGGCGCTAGCGTGAATTAAAGGGGTTTAATTTCCTAGATGAAACATTGTCCTTTTTTAAAAAATAAACTTTATTAGATCATCGCAGTAGTGTGTTTTTTTTCTTCTTCTTTCTAACGTGCCACAAAAATGAAGCGGAGGAAACGAAGCCCGTTTGCAAACTACAGGTTGTGAAGCATCTGGATGAGGGAGGCGAAGTAGGCGTTGTCCAGCGTCTCGTCTTCGACAAACTGGCAAATCTTCCTGCCAGAGGGGGAAGATTGTGCAGCGATTAGCGTCGAATCCAGACACGTTTGGAATGAGCAGAGCTGCAGCGGCGCATACCTGAACAGTCGGAGGCTGCCGGTGCTCCGCTCAAACTCTCTGGCCTTGTCGTGGCCGCACTGAATCACCTCTTCCGGCAGGTTGGCCAGTCGGGCGGCGTTGAAGCCGTAGCTCTTTGGACAGGCGCCGGACACGAATTTGTAGAGGAACGTTATCGTCTCCTGACTCGGATCCTCGCATTCATTCTCCACCATACAAGCCTGAGGGCGAGGCAACGGTCACCATAACGATCTCCGAGCGTTCCGGCCCGCGTCGCCGTACTCACCATGTGGCCCAACCTCACGGCGGGGTTTTTGGCGTAGTCCTCCACCAGGGAGTGGTAGTGCGTGGAGAAGAGGGTGCGGCAGCGGATCCTCTCGGCGAGCTCGTTCACCACGGCGCTGGCGATGGCGGTGCCGTCATATGTGGCCGTGCCCCTTCCTGTGAAACGCGGAGGCAAAACGTGAGCAGACTCCACTGCCTCTGCTCTCCTATCGTCACGGAAACGCCGGCAAACTCACCCAATTCGTCCAAGAGCACAAGGGAGTGCTTGGTGGCGTGGTGCAGGATGCTCGCAGTCTCGCTGAGCTCCACAAAGAAAGTACTCTCCCCTAGAAACACGCACAACACACGTCACGGGTTGAAACACCCACAGGGATCCTTGGACGCGCCGCAAAGCGTGAGCGGATACCGGACATGATGCGATCGGAGGCGCCCAGGCGGGTGAAGACCCTGTCGACCGGCGTGAAGCGCAGCCTCTCAGCGGGAACAAAACAGCCCAGCTGGGCCAGGATGACCACCAGGCCGCACTGAGGACACAACGGCAGCGCCTCAGTGGGACTTCTGAGTTTGTTCATAAAATCTGGAGATTTGTTTTATTCACCTGTCTCATCAGAGTGGACTTCCCGCCCATGTTCGGTCCTGTGACGAGGACGCAGGTGGCGTCGCCGTCTCCCTCCTCTTCCCTGCTGTCCAGGCAGCCGATGAATATGTCATTAGGGATGAAGTCGTCGCCGAAAAACGTCTTGGTGACGCAGGGATGGCGGGACCCGGACAGCTCCAAGAAGGGTGCCCGGTCACTGTCGGGCAGCACCGCCTCTGGTCTGGCCATCGGACCGTCTCCGCCCTGGCTGTAGCGTGAGAACGCCAGCAACACGTCTGGGAAAACACGAATTATTACCTTGTGAAACTAGCAAGTTGCAGATTCCGAACAGACTGGTGCAGCTTTTCAGTGCAGAGCTCGCGGTGTTGGCTTATCAGTAAAACCTACAGGAAAGAATTTAGGTCAGACAGCTGCAGCCTTCACACTTTCAGAGGTACCAGAGGATTTTACGCGTCTAAGAACCTGCTGCTCTCGTGTATGAAGATGAGCGTGTGCGTGGGGTTTGTAGTTACCCAGCACTGCCATGCACTCCACAGCAGTCTTCCAGTCCTTGTAGTTCTGGTCAAAGTTGTAGAACAGCCTCCTCATGCAGTCTTTCAGCGCGGAGTCTCTCTTCTCCTCGAACCCCTGCAGCTCAGAGAACAGCCGCTCCGTCTCCCTGGTTACGTAACGCTTCCAGCCCTTCTTGGTGGACTTCACCTCGTACTCCCGGGGAATGTTCCTGTCCGAGACGCTGTCGGGCACCTCCATTTGGTAGCGGTTCCGCCCCGTCCCCCAGTAGGCCATGTTCTTACAACCAAGCCTCTTCTTCTGCCTGTCCAAGTAATCGTTGAGCTCTCCTTCGCAGGTCTTGATACCAGCCAGGGCCTGATCGTACTCGGGATCGAAGCCAGCTTTCGGGGTGATGACGCCCGTGGTGCGTGCTTTCTGGTGGTCGAAGGCCGTTTCCCAGCGTCTGAGTTCGGCGGAAAGGTCCGGAAAGAGCCCGCCTCCTTCACCTTTCAGACTGACGACCTGCCGGAGCAGCGTGGACTGGCAGTCCCCCGAGACAGAAGCCAGAACAGAGATGATCTCCTGCATCGTTTTGAAGCCCTCCAGCGCTGACAGGAAGTCCGCGATCTTGCGCTTGCTGTAGGTGACCTCCTCGTAGAGAACCGCTCTGCTGTCGGGGTGGTCCTGGCCCTTCAGAGGGGTGCCGATGCCGTGGATCTTGCTCAGCAGACGCTCTAAATCTGGAAGCTTCTTTAGCAAGTCTGAAACCTCACCGGCCTGGGCCTGGAGGCCCATCAGGTCTTCCACCGCGTCCAGCCGGTCTTTAATAGACAACGGGTTGCACAGGGGAGCGCAGAGCCACTGCTTCAACAGTCTCTTTCCAAACAGGGTGCAGCAGGTGTCCAAGCGCTCAAGCAAAGTCCCTTCGCTTCCCCCCGAGCCGTTCTGAAAGATTTCCAAATTAGCGAGAGTCACGCCATCGACGACCATCCTCTGACGAGTCTGGGCGAAGAAACTGGCCGGTCCGGCGGCTTTCTCCATCTCCACGTCCACTGGCACGTATTCTTCAAAGTTGGCCATGGACAGTAGCTCCTGGTCCACCAGACACTTCTTCAGGTAGAAGATGCACCCGCCCAGTGCCGACAGCGCCAGGTCGTAGCCGTCTTTAGGCGTGAGGCCCAGTGCATCGCTCTCAGAGGTCATGTGCTTCAGGAGAGGCGGGGGACTGTTGTTGCCCCCTGCCTGACCTTTATCAGCACCCTCTCTGAAGTAATCCTCTTCAGAGAGGGTTTTGAGGGTCTTCTGAGCGTCCCAGAACTGCGTCCCAGCGCTGAGTCCCTCCTGGAGAGCAGAGGACAGAGAAGCCTTCAGTATTTTGCGCGTTTCCACTGACGGGTTCCCCTTCTCGAAAAGCACTTCGGCGGGCGAGTGGTGGGCGATCAGGGTGCGCAGGCGCGAGCAGTGGCGGTCGTCCGGAAACTGGCCTACGTGGAAGTAACCCACAGAGGTGTCCACGAAGCAGACGCCGTAGGTGCGGCTCCGCCCGGAGCTTTCCTCCTCCGCCTTCTCCTTCAGGCTGAGCAGGAACCTGCTCTGGGACTCGGAGGGGGCGCCGTCCAACACGCTGTAGGTCTGGGTGCCGCGGGTGATGATCCTGCACACCTCCCTCCTGACCACGCGGTCGAACTTCGTGGGCTTGGCCATGGCCTTGCAGCGCGCCTCCATCATCTCCGGGGTCTCCGTTTGCTCCACCCGAGCCACCTTGTAGCCCTTCTGGACGAGCCCGTCGGAGAAACGGCCGAAGCCGATCTCCGGGAAGCCCGAGTGAGCCCACGTGCCCTTCATGAAGGTCAGCCCCAGCTCATTGACGCCAATCACAGCATCCATGTGGTAGAGCTCGTAGAACTTGCCGACCTTGTAGAAGATGACGGTGTCGAACATCGTGGACTTCAGCTGCCACCAGCGGCGCATCCCCGGGGTGATCCTGTTCAGGAAGTCTTCTGGCACGTACAGGGTGGAGGGGTCGTAGTCCTCGCAGCCCTGCCGACGCCTCCCGCCGTCTTTTCTCCTGCCGTCCTGCAGCCACTCCAGCTTCTCGTGGTCCCAAACCGTGGCTTCTCCCTCCACGCCCGATCCGCTGGCCTGGCTCTCGAAACTCTCGGGCGCAGAGAACGCTGACAAACGAGACTTTGTGTCCGCCGAAACCGCCGCCGGAGCTCGTTTGGGCGGATTGGAGGGAGTTAGCGGGATCTTGGCTTTCGTGGGCGCCGGTTTGCCCGCTGGTCGCTTGCGCTTCGTGGGCTTTACGGGGCTGTCCTCTTCCGTCTCATGGGCCGTTTCCTCTTCGTCACTGCTGACTGCCGCTCCTTCCTCCTCATCCTCACTGCTGGACGCAGCTTGCTCCGGTTTGAATTCGTCGTCGGACTCGTCGCTGTCCGAGGCTTCGATTATGCGGCGCCTCTTGGACTTGTTGCCCTTAATTGCCGAAGCACGGGACGAACGGCGACTGCCTTTGATCGACTTCTCGTTCTCAGGTTCCTGCTCTTCCTCACTGAACTCTTCCTCACTAATGGTTGACTTGTCGACCTGGGAGAGAAACATAAGATCATGACAGCTCATTGTCATAGAATAGGTGTAACAACCAGCAATTTGGGTGATTATTTCACCTCCATTTCTTCTTCACCCTCTTCATCAGACGGATCCACACAAAGAGGCATCGTCAACCTTTCGTCGGGGCTGTCAGACATCACCTCGTCGGCAAGCTTCATTGCCTGTTGGATTACAGGTTTCCCACAAAAGAAAAGGCCTCCTGGTTTAGCGTCGCTGCTGTCAGACCCTGCAGAGCGGGAAACACAAAACGACACATTTAACTTCTGCAGCCCATTCACATCAAGTGCGGCTCTAATTTCTTACGACCTCGGTACTCTCTGACATATTTGGTGCTGACCCATCCCCTAGTAGGTGGTTCATCGAAGAAATGGACATGTATGCGTTGGTCTCGTCCTCGGCCCCTCATCTGCTGCCCACTCAGAGGCTGGGGCACCACCATGCACGGCCACCACGGGTGACCTTCCAGTTTTGCCCACACGAGGGCGCCAGCGTTAAATGGGCACTGGGAGCTGTTTGGAAAGAGATAAAGCAATGCCGTTACTGAGTGGCTCTGAAAGTGTTCTGGAATCTTAAATATAGCTGAACTCCTTTAAAAGGTGTTCGGAATATTTAGAAAGATTCACAGTCCACAGGTTACTGGAGATCTGTTAATGTTATTACCTGAGACGCCAAAGTTAAAGACTTGCACTGACATAAACCACCCTTCAATCACAGACTCAGAAACAACATCAGGAAGGCAGCGAATCTATTTTTAAGTTATGTGGGTTAATCTTTTAATAACCTGTTTCCAGGAATTACACGGTCCCCGTTTTTTACTCACGTTTGTTTCGTCGCTGGAGCCTTGTCACCAAACAGCTTGTTGAATCCGAGTTTTACGGGTTTGGGGTTGTTCTTCTGTGCAAGGCCGCCGGTCTTTGCTTTCTTCTGGTGCTGCGTCTCTTTAGCTTGCTCTTTTGGAGACGAGTTGGAATTCGCTACGGAAGAAGGCAAATCTGCTTCGGCAGGCGAAGGACTCGGCTTCGGCTTCGATACCGGCGGTGGAGACTTGGTGAAAAAATTGAAGAGGGAGCTTTGCTTCGCCATGTGAGCGACTCAAGGGGCTTTTTTTCGCAGAGCGTGTGAAATCCTTGCACAACAACACTGTCGCCGTGTTCTCGCATCTCCTAGCAAACAGCCAGGCGGGGCGCGAGACCATGAGGTTCGCGGGTAAACAGCGTGGAGGATCGTGACGCGTTTCGTCCAATGAGAGACGAGTGGACCGGAAGTGATGCTTTACGTTGCCCCTCCCTTTCCTGTCCCTCCACATTTTTATTTCTGAGTAGAGGGGCGCTGGACAGTATTATGTAGTATGTACATTTCCTTAGGTTTAAGTTCTATGGCGTCGGTTTACGTTATATGGCAGTCACATGTACATAAACCTCTCATAGTTAAAGAGCACAACACACTCTATAAACTTATTTTGGGCTTGGAAAAGCTATGCTTAAACAAACCCATCATGTGTCCTATGCAAATTGATTTGGACAGCTTGGATGCCTTGTTTTACCACTTTCATGCTTAATTTACAACATTCAAAAAGAACTGAACGTCCACATGAAGGCCGGGAAAAACGCGAGTGAAAACAGCTTCTGCGTTTTGATGGTTATCTAAATACTAATACTAACTGGGCTGACTTCTTTAAGATTAACTGAATATACTATTTTCAGACATTACAATTGCTGGTGATGATAAATATAAATTTTGATTGTGCAGCTCTTATTTTAGCGTACGGATAAGAAACTTTAAAGGGCGTCCCCTGGCACCAGGCACCAGCCCGGGAGCCGGGCCTCTGTTCTGCTCCTGATTCTAATGAATCCCCTGGACACTTCTGTGGTCTGTAAGCTTCCCCATAAGTGGCTCATAATTGGTCTGCAACGTTTTTCGTTATTTAGGTAACACCTGTGTAGACACCACAAAGTGCATTTTTCCAGGTCAATGTTGCATTTTACTATGGTGCCATTATGGTGGTAATTATCATTCGTATCACGGGTTAATGGCTTTAATGGTGTGGCTCATTGCTACATAATCTGCACTAGTAATATATCACCAGCAGAGCGCAGTGGAATACTGAGAGCATAATGTGTCTGGCGGAACCTAATGTCACTCAACTTCTTTCCAAAATTATATTGAACACAAAATAAAGCTACATGCCTCTAATTTGTAGTCTTACAAATTTACCACTAAATTATCATGTCAATGTGCATTGAAGACATACAAATTGGACTTCCTGGTCCCAGCGGAAATTATAAACTGAACAATTCCAGCATTTGTCTCTTTTGTCAGTTTCAGCAATTTATTATTCCCACCTGTACAAATCTGTGTTGTTGCCACCAGAACAGAGTGGGCATCCAGACTCCAAACATCCTCCCACTTGAGATATTTTTGCATATGGTATGTGGGTGAGAGAGAACATTTGATTAAGACTGCATAATGAAATCTTAAATAGCTGTTGTAGACAGAGGGGATTTCATCCGGACAGACTACATTTGCCTGAACTCTGACTAATGAGGAAAGATGAACCGAGCTCTCATGCAAAACGTCTCCATCTGAATGTGCGTGTGCGGATTTTAAGCGTATAATGATTAAAGTTAGTGGTCTGATCAGCGGAACTGCATAATGTGGTGGATAAAAATTGCTCCTGCAAGAAAATGTAAAAATAACAGCGTGTTAATTTTTTTTAAATTATGTTTCCCAGTTCGATGTTGAAAAGCCACAAAAGAGGTTAAACAGTATTGGCTCACACGCCTGTCTCCCACAATGCAGCATAAACCATTATAAAGGATTCAAATCATGGATTTTTTACCCTTTATAAGCTGCTCTAAATATTAACTGTTCATACCTTGTCTGTATCAATGCCACGTGTATTTTTACATTTTTATACAGACGTCACTTTTCTTGAATTACATCGAGCAGAAATCCAATCAGGGGGAACATCTGAAGTCGTGACCTCAATCAGACCCATATTCAAATGTGGTTGTTTTAGTAATAAAGCACAAGTCAGGCGCTGATTCCCCTCCTCTCCCCACTCGCCTGCTTCTCCTCAAGCCTTCTATTACTGGCGGAGAATCATTTCAGTCATTTCGACCTTGATATTTTTGACTTGGACGCTGGAAGCTTCTTTACATTAAAAGAACACGTAAACAAAAACACCGAAGGATTTTCCAAGGAGAGGAAGTTAGCAAGCCCTCGTGTGACACCAGGTATCACAAAAAGCAGAACGAGGATGAAGAATTACGCAGTATTAAACATGTAGTGTGGTTTTTTTTAGACAAAAAGGAGCTTCAGAGAGATCAGCGTGTGCTGGATTAGTGCTGAGATTAAACAGAAAACAGTTTTTTCTTAATGCAACATAAATGCCAAGCTTAAGACAATTTTCTGGCTAATTAAATTCCTCAGCCGTGCATCTTCAGTCCCGTCAGATGTCACAGCGTGCCTTTTTACCAACTCATGCAACAATTCACGCAGGGCTCCGTTCTGTTCGTCTTTTATAATGTCAAGTGTTTCTGGGCCTCACGACCTTTTCCACCGCCGCAGCAGCTTTTAAGACGAAAAAATGAACGCGCTCCAAACGCCGTAAAGAGAGAAGAGCCTTTATTGCAGGCGTTGGCACGTCCAGTGCTTTTTGACTCACTACGTCTGATTCCACCTTTCCAGATGCAACTCATGCAACCCCATTTGGGGCCCAAATGAAGGCACAAATGGATCATTGTGGCGAGAAAGTGACAAATTAAATGGGGCTATTTCCCCCCAAAACTACAGTGAGAAAGTCAAACGATGGAAGAAATTGTTCTCCGTTCCCCTTCAATAATGATTATCTTCAGCTGTGCACTGGACCAACCGTGCTGTGCGTTCCATTCACTGAGTCTGGAAAAGAAGCTTATTAATTTCCTTGTTGAAGGCAGATAAGAAGACAAATTTCGCTGTCGTGTCATCAGCCCTGCGTTAAACTAGGGCTCACCGCCGTTAAGGCTAAAGCAAAAATGTAAATAGAGTGCGACACATCTTTTTAACACAAGACTCTATAATAATATTTGAGTAAATGATGAAATGTGAGCACCGCTGAATTCAAAGAGCGCCTTCTCCACCAACATCGGCCTGTTTATTTGTGATGTTTTCGAATGTTGCACCTCCTGGGCGCCTTTACGCCTCTCCGAGCGCTGTTAAAGCAGCACTTTTGGAGCCAGAGCTCCGTGGGACTCCTCTTTGCATAATGAGAAGTGCGCATCAGGCTCACAAGAGAATGTTCTGCTGTTGCTGGAGCAGAGAGACCACATGAAGCCTTCCTCCCCCCTTTCCTCCTCCCCCTTTCTTCCTCTCTTGTCTTTTAATAGGGCGCCCAGGTCTTTGTTGCAGCTCCTAAAGACAAATTTGACGCTGGCAGGATTTCTTTTATTTGTTTTTTTATTTGGCTTTTGTTTCACCCAGGCCAATTAAGTCTCCTGCTCCAAATGAATAATGCCCCTTGCCACTTCCCCTCCTTCCAGCCATCCGTTCAATGATTTCAGTCTCCCTGTGCAACTTGTGGGCTCCCCTAAACCTGACTGATGCGTCACATATGGTGCAGCCTCCACTAACAACTTCATCCAGCTGCCTTTGGGGAGCTGAAGCGGAGACGTTCACTGATAGTGCAGTCAGCAGATTTCACTGCAGAGTCTATCTCTATAGACAGAGAGACGGGGATTAGCATAGATCAGAAAGTGATAAAGGGAGCTTGAGAATGATACTGTGATACAGAGCGCATTGTCCTCCCTATGGAGCCATGAGAACATTTTTTTTTCTATATTTAGATGCATTCAGCGGCTGCATCTTTGTAAACAAGGTTATTTAGAGCAAGCGAGCAGAATAAAACCTGCAAGAATGTGACCACCATCGGTGTGAAAACACCTTTTATTAGTTTCTCATCATCTCTGCAATTTCTGCTGTCTTTGTGTGGACCGAATTACAATTCAAACCCAAATTTACCTCCCCACAATAGACTGAACGGACTTTTTTCTCGGTTGCAGAAGGATTAAATTCAAAGGTTTTTCCTGTTTGGCCGTCTGTATCTTGTGCTGGCAGAATGTTTGTCTGAGGTTAGAGCAGGTTTGAAATGGTAACAGCTTCATTGTGTGGGTGCAAGATAGGATATCTGCATATTTAATTCTGCCTTCGCTCTACACTGCCTGGTTAAATTTGTTTCTGTGTCTGGGATCATTGATCGTTTGGGCAAGAATATAATGAATAAAGGTGAAGCCTACAATATTTGACTTGTTTTTATCTTCTCATTAGTTCTAAAGACCTACAATAATGTCAGGATCCAGCCAGGATTTGAACAATCCCCCACTTACACACAAAAAGATGGATATTTTCTGCCCAATCTGGCCTTTTCTTCCCTCCGCTGAAGATAAGAGGAGAAGCTTAAGCCGACATCACCGCTGCGAGCCGCAGAGGTGTTTAGCTGGAAGGACTTCACGTCGGCCCCTTTAAGACTTCATTAGCATTCATTCAAGTTTATCTGCTGTGCACCGCCTGCTTCTCTCCACTTAACACAGATGACACTCTGGAGTTTCTGCGGAGGTGAACGCCACCATTTCTAATCTGGAGACGGGATCACATTAAACTTCATTAGTAGAGCTGGTGAGTTCCCCTTATCTACAAAGCCCTCGCTCCTTGCTTCTCCTCCCACGGTAATTGAAAGAGCAGATGTTACAAGGTAACTGCCTCATCAGTCAGGGTGCTCGGCCCTGTTTGGTCTCCTCTCACACCATTATCAGCGGGCTCCCCTCACGTTCTCTGTAAACAAGGACGCACACTCGCAGAGTTTGCCTGGAAATAAACAGGCTGCACCTCACCGGGTTCGTGTGGCGCCTGTTTCCTTTTACTGTCCAGGTTCAGCAAAAATAAATGAGTTATTCCACGTGTCTGAAGCTACTTTAAATGTGTTATTTGCACCATCTGAAAGTCATTTGAATAGAAAAACATATTGTCACAGGCTTCTATCATTACTATTATTTTATTTATTTCGCTACAGATGTGGTCTCAGTCTGTGGGGATGCAACGGAATGATACAGGAAATATGGAAATGTAGGACTAGAGTGTGGGGGGGGGGTTAAATTAGTTTAAGGGAATATTATAGATGTACCGCGAAGCCTATATTAGGAGAGGAAGGAGGGAACGATGCACGGGGCTGAAGGATTCATCACAGCGACGGGGAAGTCTCCAAGTTCCCAATCAAAACAAATGACATTGTGCCAGAGCAGAAGTGGGGTAGAGACGGAGCGTGATGTTCCTCCTCCTATACATCATGCAGCTGCACGTATATAATGCTCAGTTCGGGAGCGTGCGTGCATCAGATTACTGTAGATCACCGGAGCTTTCATATGTTCTTGATTTAAAACAGGAAGAAGCGAGAGGGAGGACGCTGAGGCTGAGTCCCAGGAGAACCTGGGCGGCCATGATGAGACGGAGGGACGTGCCTGGCAGGGGAAAACAGAGGGAAACAAAAGATTTGACACCTTCTGTGCAAGTGTGAAGCTCCGAGAAGTGTTTTGGTGTCAGCGCTGAACCGCACGCGTCGCGGGAAGGGTGGAGCTGTTGGTGGCGATGGAAGCAGCCACAGGAGAGGACGCCACTAGAGAACGCCACTTTATAGAGCAACAGCTTGCTGCTGCAATTGACCTGAAACGGGCTCATTTTAAATGTGCCGCCTCCCCTTTGAGACTAATGCCCTGATCAAACCAGGGCTAATGGTCTTCTAACAACAGAAAGAAAATCCTGGGAAGGAATTCCTGGTTTTCTTTTTGGAGCTAAACCATTTCTTTCACCGTCTGCACTCAGATGACGGATTGTACCATTAACGCCAACGTCACCCCCCCCCCACACACACACACGTGATTGTGGTGTTGAGGGCAGCTTGATAACTGTGAGTCATTGGGGGTTTTTTAGTTTTGCCACAAAGAATGATTGAAAAGTTCTTTCCGGACAGCAGGCTCATATTCCGGGTAGGGCACTAACTGACCGTGTGTGGATGCAAATTTACCCGACAGGTTGTAATAAGGTTGTTAAAAGCTTGTTATTGATCAACTCCCCCGCTTTAAAAATGACAGTAAAGAAAGAACACGAGCTACTATCAGCGTTTCTCTGTTGTTTCATATAGGTTTTACTTTTAATTACATAAATAGAAAAGTACAATCATTGGTATAAATGTGCAAGTTGCAAACAACATGGATGTCATACATGTCACACCACAATGCAAGCAACATGAGACGCACACCAGGGAGTGAGACGCACACCTGCACTGGCGGTTAGGGTTCTGGCTTCTGCGGCTGGTGGCGCCACATCATCCATCTTCATGATAACAGACCCACCAAGAGCGTTTGGAAATCGAGACCCAGATCTGAGCAGAACGACCCGACTCTTGTTAACCCGCCAGGCGGCGCGGTAATACATCATTCTGTTACCGGGCCACTCAGCTGTTTATCTGCCGGAGTGGAACTTTTCCAACGTGCTCCCACCGTAAATCTGGAAGGAACGGCCCCGCAGAATTCACACGCTCTTCCTTGGCGTGCACGCTGCATTATGTGCCGCATCACCAAATAATAGCTCTACTGATGGGGCCATTAGCACCGTAACAGCATTCAAGATTAGCAATAACCGTGAGTCAAATATCTGATTACAAACAAATCCTTTGATTCTGGGCCTTGTAACCAGCGATGGAGCGGGACATTTTGTTGCCATGGATACATTACAGTGCTGCCTGAAATCATCGCTGCACTGTTGATTCAAATGGATCCAAAAGGTGCCGCGATCCAAGTTTGCCACTGTCTGAGCACAGAGAGGTTCCTCAAACGCCTCCTCTTTCCTCCTCGTGCAGAAGACTCGGAGGGCGGCGAGGGACCCAAAACCACTGCAGTCAATGGAGATCATTTGTTGAAAAGTGCAAAAGGGTCTTTTAAAACACGCTTCTTTAAAGAGGTGGGAGCATTATAGGGCTAGCAGGGGCTAAAATAAGGCAATTTACTTCAAGCCACGCATGCAGTTCTTTTCTAAACTCTATATATTCACTGTCTTAAAAGGGTGCAGACTTCATTGCAGGCTTCAGGAGGACACAGTCTAATGGATAATATATCAGGTCGAAACCCCTCGGGGGGGGTGGAGGTGTAATGGTTCACGCACCGCAGTCTTTTCTCATTGGATCGGATGCACAAATGCACACGTTTAAGAGGACGTGAGACAGCTACAGAGAACCTGTCGGTCACTGGCTTTAAAAACAAAACACGAGGAAAAAACCCAGTAAGCATCTGTGACACCTCTGCCACTGCAGCCTCCGGGGGACAAACTAATACAGCAGGGGCGCCGACATTCGTTTGAGACTCCAGCGTGTCATTTGCTACATGCCTCAGTTGCTCAGCCCCCCCCCCATCAGTCAGTTTCTGAAGGAGTTTTTCCTCTAATCTTTTACATTCAGCAGCTTATTTCTACGCACAGACCGCCCATCGGAGGACAACTGTTGGAAGTTCTGAGCCATCTGGGATTCCCGTGGTGTTGTTTACAGCCTAATGGAGCTGTGGTATCGATGTTTAGGTTTATAGTGCTACCGTGTGTCACCCCGCTCAATAAAGCCTCATCCCTTTGAAACATCCATTAGTTCTTTAAAGCCAAATGTACAGAATTTAAGAACTTGACCGGACTAGAGGATGAAGGTGACTTCGCGTTGTTGTTCAGCTTTAAATAAGGATATAACGTCTCCAGACAATGAGATTTCTATAGCTTCTCTTTGATTATTGACAAGGTGAGCATGACCGTGTCTGGAGGCAGCGATCGTTTATCTGCCATGCGAGTGGGTGGTTTTTATTACTTTAGATCCAGCTCAGGAAGCTGCATCACCAAGAGAGGAGTCTGAGAGGAGCGGGAAAGCTCAACAATTCAGTGATTAATGGGAGGACGTGGCGGGCTTTTTTCCCCTTGAGACTTTGGTTAAACGTGTGGGTAACGGTTGAAATCCTCATCCTGTGGAAGGAACCTCCGGCAGAGGGTGGAAGGACTGGAAGCAGCTACCTTGGATCAAAAAGTCGAAACAGCCGTTCGAACTCCAGCGTGTCAGAAAATGATACATTTCTTTAAAATAAAAAAAAAGAGCTATAATTTATGCTAACTTCACCGCTGACCTAGCCATGCAGACATTAAGGATATGTTGGGAATCTGGTGCTTGGGAACTATTTGTCTAATGTGCTTTTCTTTGAGGACGTGTGGAGCGAGCGTGCCGCCTCCAGTGCACCGTGATACTGCGACCAACACCATTTTCCTCCCCCGCCGTTGTCTCGCTAACTCCGCATTCACCTTCACATGTGAGCGGCGGGAACTTCCAGTTTTTCCTGATCACAAATAAAAGATACGCGTGTACACAGACGCAGCGGGAGTTAGCAGGACAGCAGTGGGTAGTCTTTTTATTTTTCGGATAAATGTAAATGTCAGGTGGGATAAACATCTGCACGGCGCCACAGGAGCAGAACTGCTAGAACATTCTAAATGTTTCCCATCACAGAGACAAGGAGGGAACAGCATCGTTTTCCTGTTGGGTTAACAGTCTCATTGGAACTGTCACCAACAGATGTGAGAGTGGGATCGACCTTCTGCCAAACCGGGGGCAAACATCTGGAGAGCTCCTTGCTTTAGTTCTTTATCAATAAAAGGGTAAATGGTTCCTCACGGATGGACTGAGCAGGAGAGATGACAGTGAGACAGTCGTTCTTGTACGTATCTGAAAGATATATGTATAAAAATAGACTTGAAAGAGTCCTCTGTTTTATATACAGCTATCTTGTATGGCTTTACCATAATGGTATGCGGGGGGGGTAAGACAAGCCTGAAGATTTAACTACCTGAGTCATTTTCTCTATTCTTCTTGGTGAGCCTGGGGAAGGGCGGAAATTATTCAGATCTATGCACAAACGGGGTGTAAATTAGGTACGGATAGACCCAGATCGACCTCACAGCTTCATGGAAAAGCACTTTACATGATGTAGCGGCACACGTATTACACAGGTCATCGTAGTCACAGTGTGAGGGTGATGAGTGCGGAGAGAGAAAGAGAGCCCACGTATGCACGGCCACAGAAGTGGCGGGTTTTTGGTGCAGCGTGTGTGTGCGTGTGTGTGTGAAAACAAGTTAGGGAGCAGATAAACCAGCCAACACGGGAGGCCATTCAACGCTAACGACGGTTGCCAGGAAATGCTGAGTCCCTGGCAGCAAGAAGCCATTTATTTTGCCCGGGCATGAATTTGAATATGAGGGGAGCAGATTAACGCGACCCTTTCCTCATTCCCCCCTTGCCAGCAGCTCCTCTCGTGATTTCTGTCCTTTCATCACCTCCCGGACGGTTTACGTAACGTCTCTCGCTCGCCTATTTGCAAACGCATGGCACGCCCTGGCGGGGGCCTTAAATCACCGCTGCCCTGGAAGTGCTCGTAAGCAATGAAGGCATCGATCTGACCCCGCAAACATTCCATCCCTTAAAAAGCAAAAGTTACGAGCCCAATTTCAACGTCGGCCGACTGAAACAAACCCACCCTTGACTTCATTGAAGAGCTGCAAAAACATAAAAAGGAGGTGGGGGGGGGGGGGGGGTCCCAGTTCATTTCAGGAAGCTCTGTATTTGCTCTGCTTTGAAAAATATAAGCCGGCATTATGCATTAGGGAGTAATTACCCAACGCGGGCCTTTATCTTATGTTTGCCTTGCAGACAGCTGTAAGCATAAAAAGAGCAGGAGGTCCCTTCCTCTGCCCTCAGAGGCAAAGTCTTTGGCTGCTAATGCATTTTCTGAGCTGATAAGGGGCCAGTTAGGCTCTGGGGGGGAATTTTATTTCTCAGTGCTGCTCTTTTCTCTATCTTGTGCTGGGAAAATTGCTCTTGCCTGTAGTGTGACCCGCTGTCAAACCGCTCATGACTACAATCCTGCGGCGCGCACATGCGCCCGTGCGCGCTCAAAAATGGGAATGGGGGATGGAGAATGGTGCAAAAATGCACAAGATATATAATGCATAGATCATTATGTGCTATATCGTTCATTGATTACACTTTTCTATAACTGCATTCATTATGTACATTCAGACGAATTGAGAGGCCAAAGCGATATATAACACTATATAAAGCGATATATAACACTATATAAAGCGATATATAACCCTATATAAAGCGATATAACGCTATATAAAGCGATATATAACACTATATAAAGCGATATATAACGCCGGGTTATAACGCCGTCGATGTGTCCATCACTTGTGTAGGTCTAATATCTGGAGCTGGTATAACGGATTCGTTTCTCTGCGGCCTTACACTCAGAATTCTGGGAATTTTCGCTCTGAGATGAATGAAAGGTGATTCTTGGTCCACGTTGTTACAGAACAGGTTTTCCTTGTTTGTTGTGCCTTCCAGGACTCGCTGGGCTTCGGGTTCTGACCAAAGGCTGGGAATGAGTGACAAGTTAGCAACCCTTTTTTTTAATCTCTTGTCACAGTATGAGGAGAGAGTGTTTCCCACATGTTTCCTGTCAGAACCAGTCTACCTGGAATTGCTTGTCTCTGCCAGTCTGTTGTTCATGATACCGAGGGCACCGACGCCGCCTGAAAATCCATTATGGAGCGAGCTGCTGCAGACTGTCCTGGGATACCCGTTGGCTGATTCCGACAGCTGCTTCTGCATGATGGCCAGCGACACCTTATTGGAAGCTGCCAAGTCTTTCATCGAGATCATCTCCCCCGATAGTCTGCGTCCCTCGGTGTCACTGTCCCAAGGCCCGTCCGAGTCAGCCGCAGCGCCAAGCCTGGCCTGGCGGCCCTTAGACCCCGGCCGGATAGCGTTGCGCCGTCCCAAAAAGGCGCCGGCTTTATTGCATCGCTGGCAAAACAAACAACTCATCTTTTCCAGCATCCAGTTGAGGACCTGCTTGATGACAATAGAGATGACGTTGAAGAGCGAGTAGATGCAGCACACCCCCATTAGCATGAAGAGGAAGTTGGCCACCCTGTAGAGGCTTTGGTACTCATAGGCGGCGCTCTGGCTGCTCACAAAGTCCCCGAAGCCGATGGTGCTGAAGCTGACGAAGCAGAAGTAGAGCGAGTCTAAGTAAGCCCAGCCCTCCACTGGGGTGTACATGGCCGACGCGCAGCAGGAGATGGTGAGGGCCGACAGGCCAAGAATCAGCATCACGTGGTACACCGAGGGCTTCCAGCCCGGGAGGGAGTACGCCGAGAAGTCGTGACGGATGCCGGGCGGGAGGAGGCCGCTGTTCCTGATTCGTCGCTCCCGCACGGCCTTCATCACCACAGCCAGCAGCGTGATGATGCGCTCCAGGAAGAGGTTGAAGAAGAGGATGGTGGCGGCGCAGCCCAGAAGCCCGTAGAAGATGAGGAACACCTTCCCTGACACCGTCACGGGTGTCGTCATCCCAAAACCTGCAGAGACGGAAGCCAGACATCAGACAGATGCTCCTCTGTTTACTCCTTTTGAGATTTATACCTTTGTTTTTTTCTTTTTTTACATCAGATTCGAATCAATACGGTGTTAAAAGAGTGCAGAACATAGTGGATGGTGGCGACGGCACGAGTGGTTTGGCATCACTGCAGTGAATTAAGGATCCTCTTGTCGCTGACAGAACACACACTTGTAAACATTTGATTATTTCTACACGCGGTGTGTTTAAGGACTCCTGCTGTGAGCTGGGACATCGTAGTCAGAGCGAGGGAAGGACGCCAGGTTAGCTAGTAAAGGATCCCAGGAACTCCTCTCATTCCTCAGGAGTCAGTTGTGCCGCATCGACTGTTGCCATGACATTAACAGCAGTCGAAGAAAGTCGTCATCGGAGCAAAAAAATCATTGCATCAATGATATTTACCATAAAAAGCACAAATTGCCGGAGAGCAGGGTACAAAAACAATTAAGAGAAGATCGTTAAGCTCGATATCTGAGGGGGGGATTGACCCGTGTAATTTATAGCCCTGGTTTTCAACCATTATAGTTTGTGATGCCCTAAAAACGTTAATGAAATTTTAACTGCTCATTACTGGGTGAGGACGCAGAT
Source organism: Takifugu flavidus (assembly GCF_003711565.1). Classification (NCBI taxonomy): domain Eukaryota; kingdom Metazoa; phylum Chordata; class Actinopteri; order Tetraodontiformes; family Tetraodontidae; genus Takifugu; species Takifugu flavidus. The sequence goes on along the minus strand of NC_079530.1, from coordinate 12,332,590 downwards.
GTGAGGAATGCATAACGTCTTCCAGCGCTTCTCGGGGAAGATTTGCTGTCTCGCTGATGGCAGAAGTAATGTTTACTACATTCACTCCCGTGTTAGCATGTGAACATTCACGTATTTGCTTTTAAGAAGAAGAAGAAGAAGAAGCAATTCTGGCTTTTAAACACAGTAAAATGACTTGAGGGCTCGTTCACATTCAGTGAGTCAGAAGAACTTATTTGATATCAATCCAAAAAAGAAAATCTCTATTGAAGTGCTTCTGGAACCATCTTTTTAATTATCTTTTGCACATACATTAGCATATCAGTATGGAACGGATACGCCTGTGTTCTGGTTTAACATCGACGCATCAAACCATCCACACTGACGGGAGCCATGGATTCTATTTGGGGACACCAGAATAATGTCTGAAGAAGGCTCAATATCGTCCTCGACGGGACGTTGAAGCTCTGTTACACCATAAAAACAAAGTGAGATTTCATTCAACCTCTGGCCGATCTTCAAGTTTCTCCGCGTCCTGCAGGTCGGACACGCCAACGAACGCACCGGCAGCTCACGTTTCTCCTTTTGCTCGTGCATCTTCTGCCCTTGCCTGCGTCTGGTTTATGGCTGTTTGCCTGCAAACGTCGAGCGTCTCGCGTCTCTCTCGACTCAGACGCCGAATCTGATGCCCCTTATCCACGGAAAGACAGATGGTGTATTTGTCAACAAATAAAATCGTGCTGAAAGATCAACTGGTTCACTTCCAGGACAAGGTTAATTGATTTTTCCATCATGTCCAACCTCCATTTGAGGCTCCTCTGAGCATTAGAACAGCGCTGTCCTCCTTCTTTTTGCCAGCCCATCTATAACCGTCCTTGTCAGGTAATAAATGACATCAATATCTAGACAATACTTCCTTGATGATACCCAAAATGGCTTTTTTGACCTTATCTCTTGGTGGAAACCACTCTCCTGCGGCTTCGCTGTTGACATGTCAGGTCATTTAGATCAACGCTGATTGATACAGATTGTTTTATGGAGGTAGGAGGAAGAGAGGGAGGGAAAGGATATATACCTGCTCCTACACACACACACACACACACACGCACACAGATAATGGAGACCGATGTTGAATTTGAACACAAAACGAGACACAGAATGATCTCCGTCCGTCACAGATAGTGACAAAAGTTCACTAACACTAACTGTTGGGTGACGGACCAGCGAGGGACCCTGATTAGCCAAATTAAGCCCTTCGGTGAAATCCTATTTCAGAGGTTCGTGCTTAATTAATTAGTAGCCCAAGTCCTTTTAACCAGACTGAATAACAGGGAAAACAGATTAGATCTCCTCGGCTTGCGCGGAGACGATCTTCTGCAGCGTCTCTCATTACCAAGTAAATTACCTCAGAGAGGAAAAGGCACCAGGCATCGATTCAGTGTAGCGTTTCAGAGCCATTACTGCGGACCGCTGTGCCAAGACGCATTAGAGGCCAGCTGAGCAATACCAGAACGCAAAGCACCAAGAAACTGAAACCAAATGAGCACGAAGCGTACAGCTTCGCTTTGTCGAGTCAACTTCAGAGCTCTTAATTGTCCTGAGTGGCATCGGTCGACTCCGGCGCGTCCGTGTTGAGACGACCCGATCCGTTCCCCACGTGTTGAAGAGGAAATCACACGCGTGCCAATCCAATTAAAGCGGAGCCCTGGGAGGAGATTCATTCATTAACATTGAGTAAAGTATACTCAGCTCACGCACAAAATGCTCTCGTGGTCCAACGATTAACGACGCCGGCGCGTGGAATCGCTCACCAGAGATTCAACCAGAACCTGATGGAAACTGTACCATTAGTATCCATTAATTACCAACCGACGCTGTTGGTGACGAGAGAAAGAGGACGCTGTGGCGGTGATGGCCCTGTAGGGAGCTGGGATGGATGAGAAGGGATTATTAGAGCGCCTGTTTAGGTCGGATTTCATCACAGCTGCAAAGAGACAGCCGGCGCAATCCAGTGGTGAGCGTGAGACGGGTCGTTAGGCCACGTTGTAAAACCAGGATCTAAAGCAAACAGGAGCGTTGCTGGACCATTAAGTGGTCGTTTTTAGCTTTTACACCAAGTAACGATAAATAAAAGCCACGACGTGAGCGAATAGATGTGTAACAGTGTAAACAGTGTAAAGCCAACAATCAGCGCTAAATCAAATAAGTGATCTTGGCAGGATTGAAATGATGCTTCTCTGCTGCAGCGGATTTAAATGCTGAGGGAGGACATTTATCTCCCAATAACACACAGATGCTCTTCTGAAAACCCTGGCAACAATATTCACTTTCATTTGTTGCTGATGATCACAAATCTGGCCAGAAAAGAGAAGACTGACATCCAAATAATATCGCATTAAAATCTCATTCACATCTTGTTTTGTAAGCTGCTGTGAACTTCCCAAACCATCCCAAAACACTCCCATTTGGAAGCTCACCTGTCACCTCATGGGATTTTTGGATCCGTTTAAGGTGTTTAATCTCAATAAAGTTCATCCCACTTAGTTTCATACTCAATAAAAAAAAGTCAGATATCTGAATAAATATTTAATCTGTGTCATTTTTGGGCAAATGCAAAATAAGCTCTCCATGACAGACCTTCGGTTCTGATTTTGCCAATTCATGCTAATGAAGACAAGACATTTGCATTCTGAACAAGCTCACACACATTGTGAGAGGCACCATAGACGATCATGGGAGCCTCCGGTACCAAATGTCGGTTATGACGAACGACGGAACATTTGAGGTTTAACCGAGTCGTCACTTTAAGAGAGCGAGAAACGGTTCGGTGGCGTTTTACATCCACAAGCACACAAACTCGCCACATTGAGCCTGGCACAGACAGGAAACTGAACGTGTTTCCACTGAAAACAGATGTGTGGAGTGACCAAAGCAAGATTATAGCAGAACAGAAAGAAAATTGGGGAAAAAAGACATTTTAGATATAATCTCCACTGCCTTAAAGAGCAATTAAAAGCCCTTTTCAGAAGCTTTTACTTCCTGTTCAATCCAAACGTGTTTATTTGTTTTGTTATTACATCATTTAATGTTAGCTTTAGCATTTAAGGTTCAGCATTTTGTCCCATAACAGAATTGTTCCCCCAAACCCTGAAAAGCCTCCTGCATATTTTAAAAAAGACGCATTTAACAGCTCACCTTGAAGCCACTTTCAGTAGGTATTCTTTGAGGTCCATTATGAATAAAACATCTTCGAAAAGAGCCATAGATTCATCGTACTTGAGGCCAAACAGCATTTCTCTCTCATGTAAATACACCGACTCTAATGCAGCTAAAGAAGAAGCCCACTTCAGTGTGATATGGAGTGGGCCGAATCACTTAATGGCTAATTAAAGGTTACTAAAAGCACTCATGCCTGCGTGTGTGAACAAAGGTTTTGCCATGTGGTCACTTGTCTCTCTAATCACTATTGATACGAAGGTCAAATTGTGTGATGAAGGACAACACCGATCCACGTGTGCGACTCCCACAAGGCCTGAAAATGGACCCAGAGGGTTCATTAGGTGGCTGTTTTGCAAGCCAAAAATCAAATGACGGCCTCCTATGAACACCAATGTCCCCAATTAAAGGACTTAAAAAACAAGCTTCAACTCAAACTGTGTCCCACTCGTGGGGACGGTCTTAAATTGGCCTGATAGAAACAGTAGCAGAAAACGCCACGTCCCTCTGATGGCTGCGTTTCCGTGACGAACAGGAAATAATTAGTCATGGTGGGGGTCTGGGGGGGGGGCGACGAGAGCCGAGGAAGCGGCCAGATCGCAGATATCATCATCGCGCCATCTGCCGAGGAGCTGTCAGGATTAGGCGGCGGTCTGCACAAACCCAGGAGCGTTCACACCTGACCAGTTTTTCTTACAAGCTACACATTTCCTCAGCAGCCATGCTGTTGCATGAATAATTTAAACGAGTGTGAAAATTCGAATAAAAACTCAAAGCAAAGCAAAGAAATGCTTTCCCCATCTAGCTGAGCCACACCAGCTATAGGCGAGACTTTAATGGGGGCTGTTGTGCTTCCCAAAACACTGATAATGGCTGTTTTCTGTTGCGCAATAATTAGAAAATACTGAGCCGAGGTGATTAAAACAGGGATTTACTAAATTATGTGAGTGAGACACTTCATTGGAACCCAACAACCCCCCTTCCCCCCTTTAAATGTTGGTCTCTTCAGTAAATGTTAAATGCCGTCTCAAGTTGTATCTCCGGTTAATTCACCTACGAAGGCGGACTGAGATGATTGATGACTCTGCTGCCGTCTCTATTGATTCACTGTAAAAAAAAAAAAATAAAGGAAAAAGAAAGAAAGAAAAGCCGCTTTTTCTTCAGAGCTCCGCCAGCGTTCCCCCGCCCATCAACTCTCTTCTCCCCCCTTATGTGCTGAGCAAAAGCCCAAAAATGTCACATGAATGGAGCCCTCTGTTATGCAGCTTTTGTAGGCTTTTCGACTGATATAAAGGAGATTAAAATTCAGGAAAAACGAGCTTCCATCTGCCAGGATTCGGCACTTTCTCTGGGTCTCCTCCTGCGGCTTCTCCTGGCTGATCCAAAGGCTACGCCGCGTCCTCGTGCACCCTATTATCTCGTGGTGTGTACACTGTCATTGTTTGGATAAAAGCACGCCGCGGAGTGCCCTCTTGTATTATTCCCTAGAATAAACACACCTGGCCAGGTGAAGCTTTTGAAACACCATCCGTTAGATGTGTAGTGCCATGCTAACCGCCACGTTACAGGCCACCAGCAAACAGATCCTCAACGGACATGAAGCTAATGTGGGCCTCCGCAGGAATCTGGATCCTGTCCAAGGGCCGACGGGCTGTTGAAAGCCGTGGTAACGACGGTGGATCATACACGGATCACACAGGGCCGCGCTCTGTTGCTGGAAATTAAATGGTGTTTCACTTCCTATTAACTGAATGGGCCCGCGAAGAGCTCGACGCTGCCTGAGGCTCGTGGGTCCCGAGGCGGCGGAGCAATTTGTGAGTTCTGCAGAAAATACACACGTTTCAGCACATTGGGATGTGAGATCCTCGAGTTTCTCTGGAATTACAAAGGACTGCGCAGGGTTTCGTTTATGACACCGTTGCGGAGGATGTGGATTTAGTGAGAATCTGGCCGACCCCAGCTGGATCTTAGCTGCCTGAACACATGTTGTTTATGTCAAATTTGAACCTTCCATGAGCGGCCATTAATAGGACCGTCAACCACCCTCGTTCTCTCGTTTTCTTCGTTCTGAGTTTTGCTTTTGCCGGTGAGGTCACGGCGAAAACCGTGGCACGATGAGTCCTACGGTGGAGACGCGGTCATCGGCGGTGTCAAGCGAGCGGAGCGGTTCCTGTAAAGTTCTCACCCCCAGCGTTTACCAGCAACTCCCACAGTGGGAACACACCTCCGGGATCAAAGGAGGGGCGGGAGAGGATGCTGATTGGTCAGAAAACAGGAAGTTTCTGTTGGGATCCGAAGCGTCGCGGCGCACGTCCTCCCGGTCCTGGCCCTCCTCGCAGATGGAGAGCTGCCAAACCTTGCCATTAAACAACCAGCTGCCACCGTTTCAAAACAAGCCCCGGTGACCCCCGGGCCGCACGTAAATGTCAGTTGATGCGTGATTGGAATTTCTGTGCCAGTTTCCCAACATCTCCAAGTTGCCTGCGAGAGAACTTTTCTGCACATGGTGCTGAGTTTCAATTAGACTTGCAAGTCAGCCTCGGACTGTCAGAGAAATTGATGGCGATCCAAGTATTAACAGTAGATTAGAATCTAAAATGAGCCCCGACGGGAAGCAGGTCGACGGACGGCGTTCAACCTGCCTTTGATTTGCCGGCTCAAAGAGCAGAAGCAGTGAAATGCTAATCGTTCTGAGGATGGTGGGGGGGGCAAAAATCTGCTGCGTTCTCCAGAATGAACTTGGTATCACTCTTCCGTGTTGATGTGAGTTTGCGTCCGTTGGCGGGCAAACGGCCGAGCGAGACAGAAGTGATTTATAACCTGCTGAGGTGTGTACAGTCATCCTGAAGCTGCAGTTAGCCGAGATCAGGGCTCGTTAATGCTCATCCCACACGTGCACGCGCGCGCGCACACAAACACGCTGGGTTTCTTGGTTGCAATGATTTACTATCCTGTTCCTGTAACCGTTTATTGATTATGGAATTACGTGGTGTATTGTTCATCCCGAGCTGCGCGTTAATGGAAAATGTCATCAGCAAATCTGAGGATCATGAAATCTCAGCGCGGACCTCCACCAAGCAGCTCTTTCCCCCATACTGGGACTTATGCCTGTAGTATATGTACTGTACATATATACACACAGAGGCAGTAGAATTACATTACATAATATAGTAGGTTGCTGTATGGTCAAAACCTCTTGACTTTCATCTGTGTAGGGTCAAAGGTCAAAGCACCTCCAGAATTCAGAGGTTAACGAGCTCTTCCTGGGCCTATTAATGAGCAACATTCCCTGAAATCCATTCAGATCTATTTATAAAGTATAATTGTGTAATGACGCTTCCTGTTAGTAGGGGACTGCAGGCCTTTACGTTATGCAACGTCATTATTTCCGTGTCTGAACCGCCGACCATCTGAGACCTCCCGAGTCTTTTATGTCGCCGAAGGCTTTCGTGCCTATCAATTTTTAACAGTGACATTTTGTGAGTCTGAGGTTTTGCAACAGCAGAGGAGGACGCGCAGCCGCACCGGCCTGCTTCAAACGCGCTCTGTAAGATCAACTTTAAAGTGATCTTCATCTTATTATGTAATACTGGTTGCGCAATGTGCGCGCTATCTATTTTATAACATTAGCGAATGGTTGGAAACGTTCTGTGGAAGATGGTCCAGGGTGCAAAAAGATGAGCCAAAGTTTCCGCTGAAGCCGTGAAAAGTGAGAATAAAGCTGCATTTTGTGATCGAGGTTTAACAGCAGCCTTCACGTCTCAAATTAAACAATAAACGAGCGACAGGACCAGTAACCGTCCACACGTGGCGTTCGCTGCACCTTAAATGTCAAGCGCACGCTCTGTTACGATGAGGATCTGTTATGTTTCAGCTTCAACTATCTAGAAGAGTGAATCTAGTAAAGAGAATAAATTCTTTTTGACATTTGAACCCGAGCTGTGGCTGCTTGAGCGTGTAATAGTTACGCTCAGGTCACCAGCGCCTCCCCCTGTTTCCTAGGGGTTTATTTAAATATATTTCAGAATATGTTTCGAGTGATGATTAAAAACAAGACCTCTGAAAATGATTCTGTTCAGAGTTCAGGAGCTGAGGTCGCATCAGTCTCGCGGAACCAACCCCGGGCTGTCAGCTCATTCCGCACGCCTGCTTCACTAGTGGTCGCTGACATTTAACCATTAGCCGTCTTTGTTCGTTTGCCTCCATCAACCCTGTCTCTGCCCTCCCCCGTGGGCCAAGCAGCCTTTTCATAGGAGGAACTCCACTGGAGTGTCTGGAAGGTCCGGCTGACAAATGAACCCACCAGTTTCTCACAGCGCTGCTTCAGCAGTAATTAACAGGTAATATGTCGGTCATTATGTTATACAGCCAATAAGCTCTCTTTATTTCCATCCACCCAGCAACATTTTACTCCCAGTGGACTCTAGTTTTGCTTCATAAGCTGTCATATTAGCAATGATCTGACTTCTTATTTTAGAAATCGAGACTGCAATCTCTACAGACTTTAAGTTATTAACCTAATGACAGTTACTTAATTAATATGGAAGCAGTGGTTTGTGAGGCATAAAAGACTCTGTTATCCCCATGTTTCCTGGGGGATAAACAGCCTATCAGTTAAACGCAGCCCAGTTCTCTACAATCAGTGTTAAGCAGAGGGTGAGCTTCCCTTTTCCCTACGCCTGCCTCTGCCAGTTGTCCTTATTTCCTGCATGTTAAATCAGGATTCAAGTAACTGCAGAAGTTTTCACTATATGGATTTTATTTCTATTTGTTTCGTCTCGCTGAGCGTCTTCTGCAGGTGGGCGGATGTGACCGAGATGGAAGCAACAGTGGCTGCTGGCGGGGGAAATAGAGGCAGAACTGCGTCTGACCTCTGAGATAATCAGCCCAGAACACCATCCCGCAGCGGAATACTTCGTGGAAAGCCTGTCCTTGCTCGATCTCAACAAGTCTGAAGTCACATGTCAGGCAGCGTTCTGAAGTGCCACTCAGATACAAGTAGAGGTCCAAACACAGCTACAGACAGCTGCGCTTGCTGGCATTCATCCGCTGTCAATGACCACTGAGGGGTATAAATAGAAACCTATAAATCTTGAGCCCTCCTTCTCGAGCACACACACAGAAACATGAGGCCTGAACCAAGTCAACCAGGAGGAGAATGCTGAAAAATGCCCTTCGTTCAGATGTGTTCACAAAACACCGCCCCAAGTCGTTTACCACTCCTGCCATCAGCACATCCTCCAAACACAGCTCGTTTGTTCCAGGAGAAGAACATTAGTTACACGAATGCATATGCTGGCCAGAGTTTGGTTGAAGGTCATTGTGTTTTTTATTGAAAATAGAAGTGACTAGGTTAATGTTTTGGAACAACATGTCCTGCTGCAGGAAATGAAATAACCACTGGTTTGATCCCTGACAGCACCGCTCTCCTATTTGACATTTGCAAATGTTCCATTAGTAACGTTATGACCTACCTCAATGTCTTTTTGCCTGTAAACAAGCTAGCAGCTATTTTAAGCAACAGGTTGTCATTATTCACCTGATTAAAGACGACACTTTGTGTGGAATGGAATTGAAAATCATCAAAACCTGCTTTTACTTTTGGTTTTCAGTCAGTCTGGCGGCTTAAATGGTGTCATATCATTTTGAAATAGAAGATAGGAGCAACATGGTGGCTTGCAAAGCTTACTTTTATTTCAAAAATCTTTATAAACTATAGCTAGCACCTTTTCCCTATGAGATTATGTAAGGATCCTGCTCAGGCCTCAACAGCTCAGTGGCCATTACAAGTTCTTAACCTTCTAATAATTTGTTTTCTCTACCCCTCCGTTCTCATGTTTATCCATCAGGTTGATTACTTTGCCAGTGAGTAATGATCTGATATATGCGCTTAATAAAGTTAAAAATGTGTCACAACACCAAGATCAATATGTCCCTTCTCCATCTGGGAAAAGATGTAGCACAAACAGACGGACGAGCAGCTTTTTGTCCAGAGCCGAAGCCTCCATCAATGCCCCCCCACCCATGTTCAGTCATAAACACACCTACAACCAACTGTTAAAGACTATTTTGCACACTTTGGCCCTGTCAAGCTGCAAATTCTGCCACAAAATGGCCGCCTTTAGGCCGGGACCCCCTGGGGGTTTGTCAGTATGATTCTTTCTTCCAGTACCACCAACAGCTGTCCAGCAGCTGGTGGTACTGGAAGAAAAGTCAAGGGATCAGAACAGATCCACTGGTTCATCCTCTGGGGATCATGGGTATTTTCAATAAACGCCCAGACATGAAGAGATCTCAGTAATGTTCTGACCCTGCCCGGAGCTGCAGGAATATGCGGTGGCAGGCTCATTCTTCCTTGTTTTCTCAACAGTGGCAATATTTCCATGACAACCTGGTCACTGCGGGTCGAAGATGGACTTTCCTGTCAGCTTTTACGGCAACAACGCGTCCCAAGCTACAGCGGCGCGGCTGATGGGATTCCGTGGCTAAATAGTCAGTCAAAAAGAAATAATGTGCTCTGATTGGCTGAAATGTGTTTATCCACCCGAGTGGCCAGACTTCAAAAGGCTTTTGAGGGGGAAGAGATGAAGGGGTCACCGCTGATCTCAGGCCGCCACCACAGCAGAGTTAAAGGCGTTTGAGAGAGGCTCCTGCAGGGTGCGGGGGGATGCCGGTCCAATAATGAGCTGTTTGGGGAGGCCAGAACCACCCCCCCGCCCCACATCACTGGCTCCAAAATATGCTGAGAAAGTAGCACAGGATCCAGAGGGGAAGGGGGAGAAATGATCAAAGAGAAATGGAAATCAAAACAGGAATCCAGGCGAGCACAAGGAAAAGATAAACACTGCAGACGGACGTCGTTTTTCTTTCCGCTCTCCCAGCAGCTGAGTCAGATTCTGTGATCTGAGCGCCTGCGAACGCCTCACGACGAGCAGGGCGCCAAGGACTCGGACCCACAAACGCCGCTGCTGTGGCTCAGAGGTGCACCGGGGAGGCTCTCCGGACAGTACAGTAAATAAACTTGTGACAGGTCTGCCCCCCTCCACACACACACACACACACACACACACACACACACACACCACACACACACACACACACACACACACACACACACACACACTTCCAAGTCATTCGTTTTCCTTCCATCCTCCCCCCCTTTTCAATTACAAGTATCACATTGTGCGTCTCTGTCTTGAGGGCAAGGTCAGAGGAAGACAGCTCCTGTCAGCTCAAATGATGACCCGGAGTTTGTTTGTTTGCGGCCGTGCTCGCTCGCTCGCTGGTGACGCGGTTCATATCTAACCGCCGATGAGGGAGGGGCGGCGGTTATTGGAGCCATCAGGCATGCAGTGCAGCGCCTCGCCAGCCCCTCAGGGTGGCCTGCGAGGGATACTTGCTCTTTTCTGACCTATCGCACAAGCAAATGTTAAAACGAGGGGAGGGCGCGCGGGGCTTCTCATTGACATTCATTTTGGTGGGATTTGAAATGTGCCTAAAACAGAGCGACTGCACCCATGGGTGCTGTCCTATAACTGGAATGAATGCGATGCTCCCGACTGGTGACACAGATGTCCTCCCCCACCCGGCCGCCCGCCAAAGTCCCTCACAGGCGAAACATGAAAACTTGATTGTCAATAAATAATAATACATTTTTAAAATATTGCTGGTGGGAAGATAGAAGAGCTCAGCTCCAGCCACTTTTACACTCAGATTGGGAAACATAATACAATATGTACTGATGTAAAAGCCTCAGAATCCGCCCCCCCCCCCCCCATTCATGGCTAAAGATGTGATACTGGGAAGGCTTTGGTCGATGGGTGCATGCTTTGAAGACACCGTGTGTGCAAAGGTCATGCGAGTCACCCACCTATAGTCGAAACCACAGTTCCAACAAAATAAAAAGCCCCTGTAAAATCCCATCGCGGCCTCAGGGCGTCAGCCCGGATCCCAGCGGCGATGGCAGCCTCGTACTCCCGCAAGAAGGAGTTGAGCTCCTGAAGGCTGATGTTGAAGGTCTCGCTGAAGTTGAGGAGCGTCCCGTTCCAGCGGCCGTGCGCCCGCAGCTCCGAGGGCCTCTCTATGGCCGAGAAGACCGCAGCGCCGCACAGCAGGTACACCACAATGAGGAGGGCGAGCAGCACGAAACGGCCGTTGTCCTCGTTGAGGTGCAGGGAGCGGCAGCCCTGCAGACGCTGGGCAGGCATCATCCGAATTTCAGCACCACTCGCGCGTTGGACAGCGACGCGCTGCACATCGGAGACGGCAGTCACTCCTCTGCAGAAGCCTCCTGGAAGTCCCCCGTCCTGCTCTCTCACTGCACTCCTGCTGCCTCCGGATCACCCGCCATGCTGTCCCATGGCAGCTTTTTGAAGTGCTACGTATAAGGGGGGGAAACGCTCCACTTGTGGATTGAGTTTGTAGTTCCTGGAAGACTTCATGAGAAAAGGTGAGAGCGCGCGGGTTCATGATACATTTCCTCTCTCACAGTTGTGCCAATGCAGCTGGCGTGAAGCGGACTGCAGCTTAAATCCAGCGCTCCTTTGTGCAGACGCAAGCAGTGGTAGTAGTATCCTCCGGGTCCCCCTGCACCAAATTGTTTCCACGCCACGAAATTCGAAAGTTAAGTACGCGCCCGGGGAAAATAAAATCGAATCATCCTCAGTTCAGGAAGAGATGAGCCGCAGATTATTATTATTATTATTATTGTTATTTTTAATGGGGATACTTAACGGATCCGCTGAGCGCGCCGGCGGAGAGGAGGCGCGGCGGGGTAAATAAGATGGGAAAGAAGGTTGTGCCGTTGGCTGTGGAGCGGGGGAGGCGTCCCACAACTGTGCGCCTCGGTGAGGTAGTACTGAAAGAGCGATTTACATTACAACCGCGTTACCTTCAGCCGTGCATGCGCACTGAGGACGCGCATGAAAACTGCTTGGAATGCAGAAATAGAGGTGCACCCAGGAGCTTAGGTCTAAAAGTTTCTGTCAAAACACACACACACGACAGACATTTTATGTCACTCCATATTTTTTAGCTAATGAATCCTCTTTTTATTATCACTATCATTTATTTGATCTTCAATAACAAAGACTGCAGGTTCAGTTTAGTCAGAGATCAGTGACCATCCTGTCCAGCCAGAGTGAGTCCTAATCTAGTGGAACAATCTCATCCTCCAACATTTGAGCGTGTGCTGCCCACCGCTGAAAACGTGGTCGGGGACAGACATGATCTCACCCCGCTCTCACTACTTTACGTGGTCTAAATGAACAACCGGGGAAATACAGCTGCTGAAATGGTAGCTTAATTCTTAATGTGATGCAAAGAGGCGTCTCCAACGAACAGAAAACCGGAGTCTGGTCACGTCCACGGGCAGGTCAAGACTTACTGACAGTTTTCGGAAGGCAGGAGAAGCTGGAATAAATTCCTACAAGGCAAACAAGAGTCAAATTACTGACAAAAAAAGGACCTGGCATCCTTTGTTGGAGAACAAAATCAATCCCTGCCTGGTGCCCCTGCTCAAACGAGAGGATTGGAGACACAAAGCAGGTAAAAACACACATCATTAGAAAGACTGCAGAAGGTGACTGTAGTAAATGCACTTTTATTAATTTAGATAAGTGGTGCACACATTTCAAGGTTGAATTCAGCGCAAGGTCGCGGTCAACATGGGGTCTGCCCTTGTCATACCTCCCTGCAACGGACGGAAACATAATAAGTAAAGACATCATTGCGGGGAGTATTGATGAATCTGCCCGTTTGGGTTTAGGTGCTGTTTTCTTCTACGGCAGACAGAAACAAATCCAATGTAAGCAGAAATCCCGAAGCAGCAGCAACGCAGCAACAATGGGGGAGAAAAAAAAGCCAGTGTGAGCGAAAGGCAGGCCTTGCCTCCACCCACTGTTTCCTCTTTGGGTCTGCTGTCCCAGCATGCATCAGGCTGGGAAGTCATTTCAGACTTTGAGACACATACAGTGCAGACAGTCGCGCATACCTTCAGGCAATTCACAGCCCCCACTGCACCCGCCTGTGGGGAGCTGACGCAGGAGCTCGCAACACAAACGATTTGGGAAGACCACAATATAGATCACACAGAAGCCGTGTGCAGCATTCTATCTATCTATCTATCTATCTATCTATCTATCTATCTATCTATCTATCTATCTATCTATCTATCTATCATCTATCTATCTATCTATCTATCTATCTATCTATCTATCTATCTATCTATCTATCTATCTATCTATCTATCTATGTGAAGAATTGGAGGAGTAAAGGCTGCAGTGCAGGTCAGTGCTGCAAGATGACAAACGCATCCTGCTCCACACGTACACACACACACAAATACACACAAATACACACACAAATACACACACACACACACACACCCACACCCACACCTTCACTCACACCCTAAATGGCTGCAGTGCAGGTCAGTACTGCAAGATGACAAACGCATCCTGCTCCACACGCACACGTACACACACGTACACACACACACACACACACACACACACACACACACACCCTCACACACACACACACACCTTCACTCACACCCTAAATGGCCCATTACTCGGGCTACAGAGGGCACATAGAGAGAGGGGGCAGAGACAATCCTTCAGAGTGCAGTAAAAGGAGCTTCTGCCGTGAATAAAGATGAGGGAGGACACTGGGAGGACAGTGGGGGGGGGGCATGGATTGGATGAGGGATTTCCTCATAGCCCGCTGAGCAAAATCGGTCCCAAATGGTTTTCATTTTGAAAGAAACACCCCAGAGGAATGTAGGCAAACGACCGTTACAGCATTGCATGAACGACCCTTCCCAACGTCACGTTTTGACTCTGGCGCCAAGAATTTTTACTCAACCAATCTCGTTTATAACCCCAAAGTTGTTGTTTTTTTATGGTGTTAAAAGCAAAGCACGGTGCTTAAATGAGACTTGACGTATTGATTTAACTCCAGCTTGACAGGAACAATTTGTCCACAGTCTTCGGGAGGGTTAAAGGAAATCTATCATTCCTCAGGAGAAGAACAGAGAGGTCTCATGGATGCAGCTTGAGAAGAAGCCGGTTCCTTATTGCTGGAAGATTGTTCGCTTTCATCGTTAAAAAAAAATTCCTGTGTTTGGTATGAAAACCAATTCTCTGCTCTTTCCAGCGAAAGGCTCCTGCGCTCGATAATCCAGATAGGTTTGCAGCCCACTAACAATGGTTGTTCAGCATTGTGGAAGCTCGTTTGTGGTGGCGGTCAAGCCGTCCATTTCCTAAACAATTCCAGTGCGTCTACCTTGGTTTTCGGCTTTAACAATGCACGATTTTCCGTGTCCACCCGCTGTCCACGTGCTTTTTCAGTGTGGCTTTTTGTTGTGAAATCTGGGACTTGTTGTGCTGGGACAGCTGACATCACCATGAAATTGCTGTCTTGTGTTTGCAGTGGGTCTTCCTGTCACCTTTCCCAAAGATCTACCTCCGATTCTGCACCCCGTCATGAAATAGTGGTGTCATTTTAATTACACTGAAACTTTTGTGCGTCCTCTAAACTGGTCCTCTAATGCGGAGCGCCTTTCTTTTGGTTAAATATGTCAGTCGGGCCGACTGCAGCGCTCCTGCGTTATTATACCTTTTGAATTTGCGTTTGAACTTTTTTCTGTCTCTCAAGGTCAGCCAACGCTCCATAATTTAAATTCTGAATCTCTGATTCTTCCCTGGAAAGTCAGACTGCAAACTGGGTGTTTAAGTCACCTCTACTGCCATATTTTTAAATCCTCTTTACTGTTCTTGTGGTGGCAAAAGTCTAAACAATAGCTTAATTTAGTCAGCATACTGAGGCACCATGCTAATATGGAAATCACAGATGAAATAACCTAGAAATGTTTGTTATTTATGGAAGGTTGGTTAATTATGCAGCCGAGGGAGGCAGAAAGCAAGAAAGCTCAGAACATGTCTGAAACGGCTCTAATGCGTGAGGTTCATCAGCCCATGGAGATCGACGTTAGAGAAAGAGAAGCACGTTGAAGAACCAACAACATGGAGAGGACTGTTGAGGCTGGTTGTGGTGTATAACCAGACGTCTCTGTCAGGGCTTTTGGCTGTTGTAAACAACAAGGGCAGTGATATTAAGTCGAGACTGTTCCATACTCAAATACCCCTCGTAGTGCATTTAAAGAACATCACCATGGGAGCCAAACTTGCACAAAAAAGGAAAAAGCAGGAAAAAGAGCTGAGCGTTTGTTAATTGCTTGGAAAGTGCTGTTTGGACAGCTTCACATCCCACAGGCTGCATTCCTGGGAGGGAAAATCCCTCGGAACACCACGTGTCACGATCGAGTAGGTTTTGCTGTAGCCCCAGTGCTCAGAGATGCCCCCATCTTTACTGTAGTCCACCAGCGAACGTCAGCATCACATCACAGCGTGGTGTCCTAAAGGATGCAATCGATGGATGCAAACATTTTGTGGATTCAGGTTCCTTTAAAATGGGATCTCCCTGGGATTTATGGATAGAAGGGAGCCAATTTGAGTCCGTCCAACATGAGCAAAAGGGAAGAAAAGGCACAGAGGACTCACTGTGGTAGCCCAAACAGCCCATTTGCCACGCTGCCACGCGTGCACTTGTCTGTGGGAACCTCCAGTCAGATGGGTTATAAAATCCAAGAAGCGCAGTTTCTGTTGCAGTTTCTGCCAGAAAAGAAATCATCTGCCGACAAGTTCGGATGAGGGAACAAGAGAGTTTGAAACGCTGTGGCTGAGTATCTTTCAAGGGCAGGGAAGCAAGGGGATGTTTGCAGAGAACTGACGTCTCACTGCAGCGTTTTTGAATTACATCACCGAGGACTGCAACAGACTGAACAGCTTCATCATTCTTCAATTTCTTATTGCATTATCGTCCTCTGTAACCATACCGTCTTAGTTACTCCTCCAACTGGGCTCCAGGAAAAGGAGTCCAGTGGAATATCACTGCCCAGGTTATATGTCTAAATAGGTGACACAGCAGCCCCAGAATGGCACCAATTGTACAAAAAAACCCATCCATGCTAATTAGAAGTAAATAATGAGGGATTCTGAGTGAAGCTGGAGTCATTTCCTTCCTTCCTACCGAACTTAATCCCTTCATGTTCATAATAAGTTATTTCCCAGGATGATTCCCAACAATAACAGCAAATGGGAGATAATATGACGATTTCCTGATGGAGAAAGATGAAGACTTTCACGTCACCGTGTGTTTTTTATCGGCTATTCTGTGTTCGACTGACCCATAGAGATCGTTAGTTGAAGCCTCATCAGCACAGTTTTACTCTTTTTTATTGGTCAGTGGTGTCATTGTGAGTGTCTGCGGGTCAGTTATCAGGCAGGATGTATCAAGGTTCCAACCTCTCAGAGGATTCTGCAACGGGCTTTTGTGTAAAACGAAAATTGATTTTTAAGATGTTAATGGACGAAATATCAAACAACTGAGATCTGAACCAACACAAAGACTGAAATTGGCTCAACACACAGTAAATTGAACTGTGCCATCCCAGCAGAACCGAGGACCAGATGCCCGTGTTGATACAAGACAAGAGGGAGAAGAATGCCGTGATCTCACTAGACCCTTTAAATACTTTCCATCATCCAAAACTGCTCTGATTTTGATTTTCTTGCTGTGATTTTGATGCTGTGAAATGGGGTTGACCTTCCCCGTGCGTCAAAGGTTGATTCTGACACGCTAAGGCTTCAGTGCTTCATATCTGGGGGGCAGAATCAAATGCCACTCTTAAATGAACTTCACATATATGTCTCATCAGCATAAAACTGGTGCAGGATTTGTTTTTACATGACGTCCTGCTGACCGTATGTACTCTGGGCCCGGCGACAGGTCACAGGATTGACGGATGTGTTGCTCACAGCAACAGAAACCGGGCGCACGACTGCATATGCGAAAGCCTTAGCATTCATATCTGCTAAATAAAGGCGTCCAACCCTGTAAAACCCAATTGAATCCACTGGTATCTGAAGGAGGATTTACTTGTACTATTAGCTGTGGAGTGCACAGTGACAGGAGCTTAGAGACGCACGCCAGAAAGAGGAATTATTGAGCAGACTAGCAATTGTGGATTTACTCCCCACAAGTAGCTTACATCCAAGAAAATAAAGGCTTTCCTTCGTCTGCTGCCGTGAATTATGTTAACGAAGCCGTCAAATGTGTCCACGCTCAGGCAGTTACAAACTGTAGCAACGACTCAAATTGCAGGTTTTCTGCACTCGGGCGTGTGACGAGATTATCTCAGTGACACCAACACCAGACATTTGCAGATGTCATCTGATGTAAACGGCTGGACGAATGGGAAACCGACGCCTGCAGCAGGGCAGATAGTCGAGATTATGGCTCAGGTGACCCATACGCCATTTGTTCCCGCAGGACATGACCAGATTACTGCTTTTTCCTCGTATAATGGCTTCTTCGCCTCCACGCCTGGTCTGGGAGAGGCAAAAATCACAGTCATCAGGGCTGCTGCAGCGCGGTGTTAGTAATAGTGCTGTCATGATGCCACAGCCAGAAAGATGACCCCCCCCGTCCTCGCCATAACTTCCCGTGGGTGCATTGACAGTCCACGTAGGTGCGGCTGCTCGCTTAGCTTTGTCAAAACATTAAGTGCTGAGCGGCGGCCGCGGTGAGGACGCCCTGGAGGCGTTTCTCCAGGCTGCCAGTGGCCTGGTCGCCTCCCGCACCGACAGATGAGCATCTCTTTGTGATGCCAGATGCTTTGTGGCTGAAAACATGAAAGTGTATCTAATTAGACGCATGGACGCGTATCAGCGTAGGGGTAATTGGAACCTATGTGACGTGATTCGTGGAGGAAACTGTCACTGCAGTTTCAGCCCACTGGTTATTTGTAACACCACAGCCCCCTGTCTGATATCCATATGGAGCATATTTCTCATAAAACCTCTATTAATAAAGCAAAATCGTGTCACTTCCTTCTCGCCTACCAATCCCCAGATGCTCGGTCCTTCACCAGTACAAGGATGTGAGGTATAAAAGTGTCCTTTTATAAGGGGCCCTTCTGTGTGTCTGCATCAAGGCTAATTCCACAAAGTTCAGGTCCAAGCAGCACTTATGCATCGGTGAACAGCTGCGTTCAGCATTTGAGCCAAAGGGCTGAATTTGGTTAGTTCAGGATTTGATGGAGACAGTCACAGCAACATGTGAAACAGGCCAAATCGGGCTGAAAATCAGACAGTGGAGGGCACGTCCGTCAGAATGTAATATGCTGTGTAGTAAAATGTAGTAAAGGCTCTAAAAAGCTTTGTAGATGAGGGGTGAATGTGCTGTCATCGGATGATTAATGCAGGTTTCTGGGGGGACTCTCCTTGTTTCATAAAACATTTTCATGCAGGGTTTTCTGCTCCTCTCCGGTGCTCAGAATCAGACGGAGCCACACGATATCCCCGTGAGATTTCTGTCCTCTTATTATGTCTTTACATGTTAGTTTCCCCGGAGCAAAGCACGTGGAAGCAATGAAGGACGAAAAGCATCATTTCCTTTTCCTTTTTTTTTTTTTTGCATATATTTTAAAGTAAGATTGGATGCTACAACAGCTGAAACAGGAATGAGGAGATGAAAAATTACAGTTGCGGCAGGATGTGCGCGTCCATATAAATACGCCACTGTTAGGAATGCCATTAATGGCCTCAAGTTCCGATAAAGAAGGCAATTTATCTGCATGACGTTGGACTGTGGGATAAGCATTGAGCCAGACGATTGACTGGATTTATTATTCCATTAACAGAACCTCACCAAGAAAAAGATTGTCAGTTGTTGTTTTTCTGTCATCACATTTTAATTGTGATCTCTTATGGTGAGATCCTTGAACTGTCTCTCTTACTGGCATGAATAAGATTCTTGTAATTATTGGTTTTTGGTGCCAGTTTAGAGCTGGTTCAGGATCTATGAACCCAGGAAAAGACAGCGCATCCATACTTGCTAAAATGTGATGATTAGGATGATTCTTAATCACAGTTTTAATTGTTTCAGAGGTGGACAAAGTAGCTAGTTAACACATCGTTAACACATTTCAACTTGAACATTATCAAAAGAGGATTGTAGCATATTGAATAATCAGGGCCAATTAAACAAACATTTGATGCATCATTGCTTTTAAAAACACCTTTTGCAATATTTTATATTCTATTACATCTCAATGAAGACCTACCTTAAATGCTAGCACCAGGAGGGATCCAAATTCTATCCTCTGTTTCCTTTTGCCACCAACTTAAACTTAACGCTGATACACAATATCGTTAGGATGGAGACGGGACGGCTGACAGGGATCCCATGATAAGATAATCCTGTTGCAAAGAGCATCCGACTGCACCTCGCATGTCATCATTATGTGACTCAGCTTACTGATTTAGGCCCACTCTAATGCGCTACCTTAACAAAACCATCATGGACAGAAATAAAATATGTTTTTTTTCTTTTGTCTTGTCCTTCACTTCCCAGAGCTACATTAAAAGTTTCACACCAGTTCTTAATACCAGTTGTTGACTCAGACGGTCTCATAACAGAATACAGATGATTAATGATAGAAAGGGATTTCCAGCAATAATGTTCTATATATAGCACCTCTGACACAGAAGCTAACTAAGCAAAACATTAGCCTCGGCTCCCAGGCCGTCCCCACCTTAGCCATCAGCTCCCGATTCCCTAACAAGCTCCCAATCACCCACTCATTATTCTGGAGCCTGTAAGAGCTATTTATCCATAACAGCCTCCAGGAAGCATCTGCCATGCTGACTATCTGCTTCTGCCAATCACAGCTCAGCACCAGCTTCGGTGCCATTATAAGAACCGTATCGACCGCTTGATATGATATTATATTCACAAGCGTAACTTCTGAAACTTGAGAACGTGTTGACATCCGAGCTCCGACGGGGATGAGATACGAACTGTCAGACGAGCCGGCTGTCACGAGCCTGGGAGCCGTCCTCGTTCCTCTGTGAGCTGCAGACGTTGTTCAGCATCACAGAGCCTCTATGCTGTCGAGGCTTTGGTGATAATATCGTCGGTGACGCCGGTGCTTTTGGGGCTGTAATGGCCCAGAGGTCTTCTGTGAAATCAGCCTCAATCGCACATCTTATGCTCACCTATTTGGAAGAGAGCCATTCCAAATGCTGTTAGTTGCACTTTATGGGTACGAAAGGCTGAAATGATCTTGGATCAAGTTTCCAATTAGACCTTTAAAAAGCTGTGACAGCAGTGGAAAAAATCAAATATAATGTATGATTGAAAGAGAAAATAGATTAAAGAAGAAGCGTGACTTATTATTTTGGATATACAGTACATAGGCATTGAGCTGCAGATGCAATTGGTCCAACTCAAACCATACTGCAGCACAGCGCCACCTAGTGGCTCCAGTTAGCATCTATTGACCGACGAACACGATCAGAGCGGTATGTGCATGAGATTTCATGACCGTGCCCTCTCACCCTGTGCAAGGTATAAATAGGATCTGCTTTGGATTGAGGCTGGCCTGGCCTCGTGACAGGAGGCATGGACACAGAACCACCAGATGATGGCTCCATGGGAGGCGGGAATGCGTCAGAGCGGGACACGAGGCAGACGAGATCTGCCCGAAGAAACCACGTGGACCTCGGCAAAGAGAAACAGTTTGGGTACACACACTTTTTTTTTCTGGTCTAAGGTTCATGTTTTCAGCTTCTAGGTTTCCTCCTGCATCTGCAGAGTCCACAGAGAAAACGGTAATGAGGAAGGTGAGGCCAAAGACATCTTGGCCGTCAGGGCTCGTACGGAGATCAGGGGCCGCACTGCAGACACATTCTGGGATGGAAGGCGGTGAGAAAGACAAACAATGTCAGGACAGGAATAAAGTCCATCAATATTTAATCACTGTGGGTTTTTTAATCTCAGATCAGGCGCAGCAGAGAGGTGAACAATTATCAAACGAACACTGACGGGAGACTCAGAGTCATCTAAGAATCAAAGCTTTTGTGATGGGAAACTTTGACTTTGAGGCTCGTTACCTGCGTGTGCTGGAGGAAGTACGATAATGATGGCAGCGTTTCTCACCGGCTGAACCCACAGAACACCTCAAACTGAGCGGTGTTTGCTTGGAGTGGAAGAAGATGCCCTTAACTGGGCATCAATAAGCTCCTGGGATTTATATCTCTCTTTCTATTGACCTGCTCACTAAAGCCCACTGTGGTCAGCAATCAGTGTGCTACTCCTCCATCCATCCATCCATCCATCCATCCATCCATCCATCCATCCATCCATCCACCCACCCATCCATCCATCCATCCACCATCCATCCATCCACCCACCCACCCATCCATCCATCCATCCATCCATCCACCACCCATCCATCCATCCACCCATCCATCCATCCATCCATCATCCATCCATCATCCATCCATCCATCCATCCATCATCCATCCATCCACCCATCCATCCATCCATCCATCATCCATCATCCATCCATCCATCCATCCATCCATCCATCATCCACCCATCCATCATTCATCCACCCGTCCATCCCTCCATCCATCCATCATCCATCCATCCATCCATCCATCCATCCATCCATCCATCCATCCATCCATCCATCCATCCATCCATCCATCCATCCATCCATCCATCCATCCATCCATCTATCCATCAATCCACATACTCACTCATCCATCTCTGCCTGCCTGTCTGCCTGCCTGCCTGCCTGTCTGCCTGCCTGTCTGTCTGCCTGCCTGCCTGCCTGCCTGTCTGCCTGCCTGCCTGCCTGCCTGCCTGCCTGCCTGTCTGTCTGTCTGTCCGCTCTCTTCACGTTTAACAGACACCCGTCACAGATCCAAACTGCTGCTGAGTCAGCTCCACTGAAACAAATCGTGAATTCACTTCCATTCTGACCTTTTTCACAGACACCAAAGTCTGAGTCAGAAGCGTTTAGTAATATTTGTGCATCGCCAGACGCCAAAGGAAGGTGAATCCCCCATATTTATTGCAGGACTCCACCACCCAGCTTTATGCAGCACATTCTGATTTATAAGCAGGCTGGAGAATGGACTTTCTTAGCTATTTCCACCTGTTAATAATAATAAATAAAGGTTGACGATTTGTTAGAGATGCTGTGACTTGGAAAATACACATATAAACACATCTAAATTTCCACATAGGCAGCATCAGTGAATCCTGAGACTGTGTCAAAGAGCAGGGGGACAGTAAAAAGATAAAGGTGAAGATCACAGTGGCACCATGGAGCACAATTGCACATATATAAAAAATATTACAGACGAGAAAGTAGCTTTTTATGTCATCAGAAGCAGGAGATAAACCAGATGAATGTCCAGACTGCACATGTTTACAAGTCCTGCTTCTTTTTATAGTTTGATAGTCTCAATCAGTCTCAATCAGTGCTTATGTAAATTGTAATGGCACTAGAATGTTTTAAATATTTGTTGGGAGAATTTCCAGGAGCACAATGTTTCAACACAAAAATCAAGTTTATATTGAACTAATACAGTTATTTGTTGGATGTAAATAATTCCGGTGCAGCCATATTACACTTATTGTGTTTAAATTAAACTGCTGAAGCAACTGACATGTTAAAACACTGCCACCATCTGTCCAGACAATGCTTTTGCAAGATTCTGCAGGGGGGAGTTTCTGCAAAAAGGAATAGAATATTAAATGTGAGACAAATTCATTAAAACATTTGTAACACGTTACGTTTCCGATTATTTCTCTGTTGTTTATCTGATGCACAAGGACCAGGATGCCATTGAAAACATCAATAGAATACAACATATAAAGTCTTCTTGTGTGTAGTTGTGCTGTAAGTTTAGTCGGGTAATCATCATAATAATAATAAATATAGTTTTTCTTATAGGAATACTGTTGTCAAAAAAGCAGTGTAGTTTCTTATTCCCACCAGAGGTGGCGCTGTGGCCGTTTCAGGTCCGGCTGGCTCTTTAAATCTGACGCTTCAGTTTTCCTCCACGTTGGCCGCGCATGCGCAGAGAGGTCGGTCACCTGCGGGAAGCGTACAAGGAAGTCCAGCTGAGAAGAACTGGATGTCAGGCCAGAAATCACTTGGCTACATCACAGCCGCATAGGAGTCAGCTTCTCATCAATTGTTTTTTTGGCGACATGTTTAAAAAACTGAAGCAGAAGATAAATGAGGAGCAGTCGCCGCAGAGGAATGCGCAGTCACCGCAGCAGGCCCAGGTTGGTTGTTGTGTTGCTGGGAGCTAACCGGCTAAGCTAACATCTGTTTACATTGTT
Source organism: Takifugu flavidus (assembly GCF_003711565.1). Taxonomy (NCBI): domain Eukaryota; kingdom Metazoa; phylum Chordata; class Actinopteri; order Tetraodontiformes; family Tetraodontidae; genus Takifugu; species Takifugu flavidus. The sequence continues at coordinate 12,309,124 of NC_079530.1, read as the reverse complement.
GACGCCACTGCCCAAAGGCTTTCGAAACGCTTAAAGTCCGTGCGATGCTTGCGTGGATTGTGCTACTTTCCCCTCAACTTGAGCCGTGTTTCGATTCATTTGGGTCCCTGAGTCAGCCGCTTATGATTAGCTGCTGCAGCCCAAGAGATTAATACGAATATATCGTTGCTATCTCGTTTGTCACTGTCACTGATACTCCCCTCCAGCTAAGAATTTCTTGACGTTGAGCTAAATACTTGGCGAACCGTGGACTAAAAAAGAACATGGGTGTGTCATTCCACGTCGTTTGCATTAGCTACGTTGTCACTTTCTTTTTTAAAACAGACAATACCTGCTGCTAGCACTGACCTGCAGACCTGCAAATGTTCTATATTTTCCAAGATCTATTCCAAGATGATGGACCACGTAAATGAATTTGGCAGCCATTGTGTCAGACTTTTACTCATTTATTATCTGTCAGTGTTTCGCATACACACCTGCCGAAATGTATTTTGTTACTTCAGAAGGTTAGTCAGTGTCATCTCAATCCAGTGTTGATGGACAGAGGATCACACGCTCATTAGGATACATTATTGTGAATTATATACATAAAGCTTGCTCAGTTTGATCTATTCCATTGTATTTAACAGCTGGGCGTTGAAGAGCGACGCAACAGCCAAACCTTTCCATTTAATCCAGATGGCATGCCTTCTCCTAGTGACAGAGAGGTGAGCATGATGTCAGCCCAAGAAACATACATGTTCAATGTTTGGATGCAGACTGCAGCCCGCTAAACATGCCACATTCTCTCTCCAGCTTATATCCTAAAATTTGCCATCTTTTGTTACTCTTAGCAACAACCCAGATTCTTCTTTTTTCCTAGTTTAAAAAAAAATGGGAATATTAGTTGCTTTTAAAATATGATTTCCGTGCATCAGCATCTACGCTCCAAATAATTTGAATTGCAATGAGATGGCAGAATTTGATAAAAATGTGTATTTTATTCTTAACAGCAATTCCTCAAGTCATAGCAATTCCGAACATCGCGGCAGTGTTTTACAGCCTCATGTGGTCCTAAAATGTAACTAGAAAACAGTTACTGTGGTAACTGGTGTAGAATAATCAACATGGCGATCCCATCAGGTATGTTTGTCATGTTTGACCTTCATCAAAAAGCATAAAACACAGTGATTGACGTCAGCAGATGTTGGTATGGATGAAGATATCTTGGCTAAGAATTATTCACGTGTCTGATGTAAGATCATCAAAACTGTGGAGAGCAGCTCCTGATCATTCAAATGAATAATTGATGAGCCCTGTTCAGTGTTGAGCGTTCTATTGATTTTCTGTACTGTTTCTCTTCGTTGCTAGGTTCACGTGAGATCTCTTGATTCTTTAGATGATGTAGGTTGCAGTAAAGTGTTCCTAAAGACCAGCAGACTATTGATTTAGCTGCTAATCTCTTTAGAATTGGATGCATTCACTCTGGAATGTTTTGATATCAGATCAACGGATGAGCCCGATTACATATTCAGGAAAAGTTCTTTACAATTCACGTCGAGCCCAAACTTGTGCAGTGGTCGACTGTTCTAGTTCCTGTTCACGTCTTTCTCATTTTTGGATAAGACGGGTGTGTTGTCGTAAATCAAAGGAGCTACTTGTCACATCATGGTGTTTCATCTCACAGATCTTTAACAGTCTGACATCTCTGATAAACCTTGATAAATGAAGGCAGCTCTCACCTGGCTTTGACAGCTGACCTATAAATAGACGCAGTGATGTCACACTGTTGCTCATAACATGAATGTTGATCGGTTCACTTTCCCATTTTTCTTTCTCTTCCATGTAGTGTCTTTCTCTTTCTCTCCCCACACATCTCCCTTTGCCAGCTGCTTCTGGACCACCTGGGTAGACCCCCTCCAGCGCTATTTCCACACTCACGGTGTTGTTTTTCTCATTGCTCTCTGTGTTCCTCTCCTTTCCCCCACCTTTCGTCCCGTTACTGCACTGACGGGGTCAGGTGCTGGCCGGGATGATAGCAGAGCCTGCTTTTCTCTCTGAGTATACTATCTTTGCTCTGGACCATTCAAAACGACCCAAAACGACCCAGGTAGCCAGTGTGGTGAGTTTGCCCTCACTTCCTGTCTCCCCCTCCTCATCTTTCTCCTCCTCCTCCTCCTCTTGGCCTGTTCCTTCCTCCTGTCTTTGCAACTCTGGGAGTCAGTAGAGGACTGTGGCTCAGTAGGGACAGCTTGTTTCCTGGTTCGTCTCCTGTTTCCTTTGGATTTAGCATCAAGAAGGCATCTCACATTAAGTCTAACCCTACCTTTACTGGGAATTCTGGTTTATATTGCGTAGGCTAGAGCTTGAGTGTTGTATTGCCTGACCTCTGTACTATATTTATCTGTTGCAGAATTAAATATTCCTCCTATGTCATGAGAGATTGCTTGCTTGATAGACCCTTACCCCCCGTGTTATGTTGCCTGATAGATTTTATCCCCTCTCCCCACTAGTTTTTGTGTTTGAAGAGTTGATATTCTGAGCATGTAAAATGTAAAAAAAATATATATATATGTATATATAGGACATTATATTGGATATAGCTATACATATTCAGTATGCGTATACAGTGTATGTATGTATACACACACACACAGTTACTACATACAATAACATAAAATGTTTGATATAATGTAATAGAAACAGAATGATAATTATGTGGTGAAACTGACATTCTATTAACATTAAATGTTAAAAATCTGCAAATAAATGAGCTTTAATCTATAATATCAGTAAAGCTGCTAGTGTTCACATGGAGATAATGTTGTTGTGGGTGACCTGGTCATTTTTATCTAGATCTATCCGCATGTGTCTAATTGGTCTGTTTAGCTTATGAGATCAATCATGAAACTGCAGCAACACTGCCACTGATGGTGGAGAGTGCCATGGTCTGAACGTTCGTCACTTATTATCATCTTAAATCCACATCCTACAGAAAAGCACTTCTTAAACCACTTGCTGCACTCATTTGTCTTTGAGTAGAGATGCAACTCCCGATGTGTGTCTGTGCCCATTGAATGTGATGGTGGCTCCCGCATTTGTTGCCTTCTTGTTTGGGCACATAAAAGGGAAATACTGGCGCAGCCTTAAGCTCTTAGTTTCCTGTTAACATGTGAAATCCTTAAGTGCACATTGTTGGCTAAGTGGAGCCAGATATGTGGGAAGATATAGATGTCTCATAAGCAAACGTATGTACAATCTAACTTGATCAATATTCATGATTCTTTTCTGTGCGTTGAGTATCCAGTTGTAGGATCTCACACGATCTGGCCGTGAGAATACGAGCTGCAGAAACTGAATGAATGTGCTCGACCGTCTACAATAGCTTCAGGGATACAAGATGAAGTTTTATATCCAGCAGTATTTCCAGTTCACAGTTCAGTTTGAATTGAATTATGAGGCAGGGATTTCAAATGTAGGTATCATCATTAAATGTTGAATTCAAGTTTTTTTTCCTCTATTCCACAACACGTTATTAACCATGTGGAGCAGCAGGACCTGCATCAGTAGCTGACTCCTACGGAGACACAGTGATGGCAAGCTGGCATTAGAATACATCACAACAAGCAGTCCATGTGTCTTACATTTCTTTTCTGGGACTATATTTTTTGTCGTGACCTTTTATACCCAAAGTAAAATGAGTGTTTGCTTAATATTTAGAAAGTATTGAGTTTACTTTCACTTTACTGTCCTGCGCCTAAAGCAGCAGCAGAAATAAAAATGTCGATATTCAGGTTTGTGTAAACTGCAACGCCCTTCAGAACAGGTCCCAAAATGAACAACAGCAGAACATTTCCAGAAGGGACAGGATAAAATGCTGTCATCCGTAATTCAGAGGAAGGAGTAGTTGGAGTCGGACATGGAGGAGAAAACAACTTGCTTGCTCCGTTTCTGCTTCTAACAAGACAACTAAACCAACTAAGCTGCTCTGCGTTCACTTCAACTACGACTCTTGTAACACAGCGCCGTCTTTAAATCAAATACCAACTCTCTTAACGTTTGTTCTGACCTCCTGGCTGTTCTTTAGAGGCTAGCTTTAACTTTTTTTTTGTTGAATGTGTGTTAGAGATGCCTTCGTCTATGTGTTTAACCCTTCTGTTTTTTTCCAAGTTGCATGAGGGTTCCCATTGCCCCTGAATTGCTCCCAGCAATACTAATATTGCTCCCTCCAGAGTAATCAGGAAGAGCCATGCTGGGTGTGGCTGACTAACTGCTCCGGGACATGTTAAGTGGCACAGATTTGCTTCTTCTCATGATTTCTTTTCACCTTTAGAGCGGCTCAAAAGGACCAGCAAGGTCTCCCAGAGGTAGCATCAACGGGGACGAAAGCGCTTCCCCTTACGTATGGTTTTATCGTCACTCTTCCCATCTTTTGTGATATTTAATTTCCTGACTCATTAAATCATAATTGACTCTTGTGTGCAGAGGGAGGAGACTCAATCATTTGCCCAGAAACTGCAGTTAAAAGTTCCCTCAATGGAGTCACTGATTCGGAGCGGTGCCAGTCGAGCGGAAAACCTGTTTCGCTCTCCATCGAAAGAGAACCTGGTCCGGAGCTCATCACGTGACTCCCTGACACCATTGGGAGAAAGCGAATCCCAGGGCGGCCCCACATACGACCCCCCCTCTGACATAGAGAGCGAGGCCGAGGAACCACCAGGAACTGCAGAGGCTCTTTCCAAAGAGCAGCTGCTGCACAGACTTCTGAGGGTGGAGCGGAGTCTGGGAAAGTACAGAGGGAAGTACTCAGAGGTGAGCTGACGCGGAGAGAAGGTGCTCTACTGGTACTATCCACGCTGATCCATCTTGCTTTATCACTTCCTGTCTTTGCTTCTTAAACCATCAGTTGGTCACTACATATCGTACAGTGCAGAGGGATAAAGAAAAAACCCAGGTAATATTTCTTGTGTTGTGTGCTGGTTTGGGTTTTTTTAGGGATGCACAGCATCCTGGTTTGATCCAACTGCATGTTTTGTTTTTGTCGCTCCTCTCAGGCCATCCTCAGTCAGAGCCAAGACAAAGCTCTCCGCAGGATCGGAGAGCTGCGCGAGGTACTGGAGTTGCTCCTAAAAGTTGCCATCTCTCAGGGTCGGAATATCCATTTTTGAGTGAACATGTGGAATCTGACCTGCAGGAGCTGCAGATGGATCAGCAGGCCAAGAAGCACCTACAGGAAGAGTTTGACGCTGCACTGGAGGAGAAAGACCAGATGATCACAGTCCTCCAAACACAGGTGAGGTCTCATAATGGTCAGTATTTCTACATGTTGGGCAGAAAAGCACCAGATATTAATAAACTATGCAACAGGTCTCTTGTGTGCAGAGACTGTGTTACATTGCTGTGAGTGTCTGGATGCCATTACCAGCATTTGCTTCAGAGTTGCATCAACTCTGACCTTCAATGATACCTCTGGAGAAATATTCACGTCTGAAAGCATCATGCGTACAGTTTATTTCAATAACGGATTTTTAAAATGTTCCGACAGGTTGCTCTGTTAAAAAAAAGAACAAAGGGGCTTCCTGCTGGTGCTCTTGAAGGAGATGTTAATCAAGCTGAAAATGCTCCAGAGTCTTCCACACAAAGTCCTTCAAAAGACCCAGGAGATGAACCCAAAGCCATCGAGGGTAGGGAAATATGTCTGATATATTTGGTTCTCAATGGCCATCAGGTTGGACAAGCAAAGGAAGCAGTAATGCTTTCATGGTTTTAATTGCTGCATTATATTTTCTGACCAGGAGAGGGCAACAGTGATCCAGCTAAACTTATGGAGGCTCTGCAGAAGAGAGTCAAGCGACAGGAAAACCTCCTGCAGAAGTGCAAAGAAGTGATGCATACTCACAAAGAACGGAGCGCTCAGCTGAGCACGGAGAACGAGACTCTGCAGGAGCAGCTGCAGGAGAGGCTACAGGAGCTGGAGAAGATAAAGGTGCCAAATGAGTGTTGAATGGGCTTTCAGTCTGCAGTCATCAGACATTTAAAAAGTAATTGGGACCATAAAAGGCATTTTTATAAAGGCAGCTGCATAATGACAAACTATGTTAAATGCAGTTGCGCTGAGATTCAGACGCACTTAATGTAGAACCTCTGCGACTGTGCTGGGAAATGTTTGCACCAACCCTAACGGTCCGCTGATAACGTGACTCCATGGCACCGTGACTGGATGTGAACCGAACATTGAGATTCCTTGGTCAGACTCCAGCACATGAGGTCATGTCAACATGACATGAGTTAGCCAGTCCTTCTTTTCTCCTGCTGTTGTTTTTAAAATATTTACTTTTGGTGGTATGATGCTTAAACTTTATCTTTTTTTTTTTTTGCCCCCTGGATGATTTGGAGCATATTATACAGTATTTGCTGATACAGTGAACTTGTGACGACGTTTTGAATCCGGATGTTGATTGAATCCTGCTTGTCATAATTGTTTTGGATCTGCATTCTTGTGTGAGACTCGGGCCAAGCATAAGTTGTCCTGGAATTGCTCTGCAGGCTGTAATCACCCCTTGCCTCAAACAAATATCCCATAATTTACAGTTGAGAGCAGGGTATTTGTGTTTTCTGCTTGCAGATATGTAATAATGAAGGTTGAAATAACAGCGTTTCCAACCTCGATACTCTTCACTGTTCATGAAGACACCTTTCCGTTGTTGCTCCGCTCGATTAAACAACCCAGGGAGCCCAGCATTTCCTGTTTAGTAACCACAAGTTACACGCCGGTGGCACAGAGACATGCCCACAACATGTCACTGCTGCTCAGCAGAGCTGTAATTGTGGTGGACATGTTGGTGGAGCAGTGCTTTTGTATACTGTCTGTTCATTTGACATGTGGGCGCGTCGTCCTGGGTGGTTCAGCAATCATCCCGATTTGAAATCATCTGACCGTTAAACACACTCCGGTCCCAGCACTAGTGAAGGCTCTTTCAGACAGATAGATATGTGCAATTCTTATTTCTGTCTTTTATGTCCACAGGAGCTTCACACTACTGAAAAAACCAAACTGATCACCCAGCTGGGAGAGGCCAAGAACCTTATCGAACAACTGGAGCAGGACAAGGTGGGCTAAGGTTCTTATTGTTATTATCCTTTGTTCCAGTCAAACTATTGTTTTCAAATGATGAGTTCTGTATTTTAGGGAATGGTTATTGCTGAGACTAAGCGGCAGATGCACGAAACACTTGAAATGAAAGAAGACGAGGTCGCTCAGCTGCGTTCAAGGCTCCAGCAGGTCACTGCACACAAAGAAGAATTGCAAGAACAGAAAGAAAAGGCTGAGAAATCAGGTGGATATAGAACAGCTTTCCAGCAATATGTGCAGAAAAACACCTTTCTGAATGGGTTAATAACTGTAACTTTGATTTTTCACAGCATTTGAGGAGCTGGAACGGGCACTGGGTGTCGCTCAGAGGGCGGAGGAAGCCCGTAAACAGCTGCAGGTTCAGCTGGAGGAGCAGGTGAAAGAAGTCGAAAGGGCCAGTGAGGAAGAGAGGAAGAGTCTACAGCAGGAGCTCACACGAGTCAAACAGGAAGTGGTCACCATTATGAAGGTGATGGTGCTACTTCACTCTAATATTCTGCACACATGCTTTGTTTTCAATAATCAGGAGATGAAATTAGGCTGCTTTTAAAAAAGGGCCGAAAATGGAATCAAAATTTTATTCAATTTGGCATTGTGCAATTGATCCGCAGTCCTTCCAATGCCAAGCCTTAAAAGACTACGATTAACATTCAACAATTTTGTTGATGTCGTAGAAATCCTCAGAGGAAACGGTGGCCAATATGGAAAAAGTCCACAGTGAAGCGTTGGCAGCTAAGGAAGAAGAGATAAATGCCAGAATTGATAAAGCTGTGGTAGGTGCTCTTGGATATTTTAACGTACCTGATCCAACACGTCATTAAAGACTAAATTTTCCTAGATGTTGATGGGATATATATTTGATTGTGATATTCCATGTTACTATAGGAGCAATGCAAAGAGGAGTTTGCCCAGGTAGCTAAGGAGCAAGAGCAACAGGCCTCTCTGGCTCTGGAGGATGTAGAGTTACAGAAGACGGCTCTGAGGACAGAAGCTGATAACAGGATTAAAGAGATACAGTTGGAGCTGGAGGCTGCAAGAACGGTGAGTGGCATTTCAAAAACAACTGATTATCGTTTCTTCACGTCTGCATCTTTTAACTAACTAATCCATTGACTTTGGCGCCTCGATGCTCATCCAAATCCAAGTTGTACATCTCTATTTTCAACTATGAACTCAAATAGCACCTAAATCCCTTAATGAAACATTTATTTGGCGAGCTGCACTGGATTGAACTCCACCAAGATGGAGCGGGCAGGAGGGATTTATTCAAAATAAACACATCTCACAGGCTGAAAGGCTGATTTTTCCATATTAAAAAAGATTGATGCTTTGCTTTTTTTGGTCTTCTTTGAACTGATTATGGTGCATTTTTAACACCCAGGCATTGGCTGCATTTTCTAAAACTAATTAAAAATATTTTCACGTATTTTCACATGACATAGTTGCATAATTTTAGTGTGTTTTGTGTGTGTGGAGAAATTCAGAAATACCAGCTAATGGCTGCTCCGATTGTTATTAGGATAATGTCCAGCCGCTTTTCCCCTTTAATTTCTTACTGAAGAGAACCAAGTTGATCATGATTCATTTTTCAATTCTAATTATCTGCATTGATGTCTCAGTCAAGTTTGCACATCTGGGCTCTGCTCTTCTGCTGCTCAGGTTGCGCAGGGATCAGACATGAACAGCCACCAACTGTCTGTGAGGTTTTGGCGGCAGCAAAGATGCTGAACTTCTCACTCTCCCATAAAGATCAGACTAAAGAAGAATCCAGCTTTAACAGTTAAATCCAGCAGTTGTTCAAACCTGCTTTAGGTGTCTGTAGCCTCACGCACTCCTCTTGTCTGCTGGATCACTCATTCTTTCTAATAATGAGAAATTCTCTTTTGTATTCATCTTGAGTTTTTTTTTTTCTTGTTTTCATGCAGTGTTCTTTTGTCTCCATGGTTTAGTTGAGACAGAATTACTGATTTACTCGTGGCTGGACCTTCCATACACGTGCGGTTACGCAACAGTCACTTTAGACACATTCACTGGTGCTTGAATCATCTCCACCAGTCCTGACGGCTGACATTGTGTGCAAATAGTTGCACAATTACTAATCTTTTTTATATATTTTTTAAATGTTTGACAGTGGTTTGTAAAAGTCTGTTTTCACTTTGAAGTGAAAGAACGCTAACCACCTAAATTTATGTGGTTTTAGAGGATATTGGAGCTGGAGAGCACTCAGGAGAAGATCTCACAAGAAGAATCAAAGATGTCCCATGAGATATCGGGCCAGGTTGAAGAGCTGAAGGACACACACAGAGAGCAAATCTCTGCCTTAGAGGAAAAACATCAAGAGCAGCTGGGAAAGCACACGGAGACCCTAATCAAGCAGCACAATGCTGCTCTTGAGGAGCTGAAGGAAAAACACCGGAAGGAGTTGGAGGACCTTCTGAGAGATAAAGAACAGCAGCTTCAAGGCCATATTGAAGAACTGACTCGCAAAACTGCTGAGAAAATGGAGGCAACGCAGGCTGAGCTGGACAGAGTTTCCACTGAACTTTCTGAGGCTTCGAACACTAAACGGCTTTTGGAGGAGAGGGCGTTGGCAGCTGAAGATGCTTGTAGGTTGGCCCGAGAGGAACATGAGAAGAGTTTCAAGAGTGGGAGGCAAAGCACAATTTAGAACTTACAAATATCAAACGGGAGCATGAGGAGTCTCTCGGAGGTATGGAAAAAACTCTAAAGGAGGAAGTGAATGCGTTGAAAATTGTGTTGGGTGAAAAGCAAAAGGAGATCGAAGAACTTACGACCAGGGAAAAAACCCTGAAAGAGGAGTCGCGTGAAATGAATGTTAAGGTTAAAGAGTTGGAAGAACTGCAGCAAAGTTTATTCCAGTCACAACAAGAAAACGAGAGGCTAAAGGAATCTAATGCAGAGTTAAGAAAGATCTCAGAGAACCTCGATCAGTGCAAGAAGGATCACGCTGATCTGGAGCATCAGTTGGATGCATCCAAGAATGATTGTCAGCAGAAAGATGCGTTACTTCAGGAACTCCAAAACCAGTTGCATCAGAACAGAGATGAGCTGTCGGAGAAGGAAAAGTCATTTACTGCTCAGCTGAACGCTAAAGAGGAGGAGCAAACATGTCTGAGGAAACAGCTGGAGGAGGAAAAGGCAGCCCATGAGGAGAAGATGCAGAACACTGTAAGTGACATGGAAGCGAAGGTGAAAGCCCTGGAGACCAAATTGGACAAATTCAAACAGAAGGCCAAAGACATGCATGAAAGTGCTAAGAAAAAGCTTCAGAAACAAGACGAAACCATGAAGGTGGAGCTTGAGAAGAAGGACAAAGAGCTCCAACTAAAAGAGCAACAAATTCAGGAGAAAATTATTGAGATGGCCCAAAAAAGTTCTGAGGGCCTCAGCAGTGCAGTAACGGAGCTCCAGATCAACCACAAGGAAGAGCTGGAGAAGCTTCGCGAAACCCACCGACGTGAGGTTGAGAACTTGGAGCTTCATTGGAATGAGAAGTTAAAACTGCAGGTAGAAGAAATAACTGAGAAACACTCAAACACCCTACAGGAGAAGGTGCAGGAACTAGGAGAAATCTCACAGCAGCTCAGCAGGAGCAAAGAAGAGAATGAGCAGGTGTCGTGTGAGACGAGGAGCTTAAAGGAGGACCTTGCAATTCGAGACACCACTGTGCAGAAGCTGCAAGAGGAGCTGAACGAAGCAGCGGTTAAGCTCGAAAGTTTGTCTCGGGCTGAGGTTTTGCTCAAAGAGCAAATGGAGTCTGTGGAAAGAAACCTCAACCAGGCTCTGAGTGAGAGGAACTCCCTCCAGACCACCAGCTGAACACAACAAACCGCGAAAATGAGGAGAAGCTGAAGTCCCTGTCGCACGAATGTGAAGAGGCAGAAGCGCAGATTAAACTGCTGCAAGGTGCCAGAAGTACGGAAAGCGAAGATCTGAAAATGAAATTGGAGGACGATGTTATCCAGCTACAAGCTGTGATCGCTAATAAAGAAGAACTCATTTGCACTTTAGAGGAGAATCTGCGTCAGCAGACAGAGGAGAATAAGAATCTATGCATTTCAGTGGACCAACTGACTGCTCAGGTAAATGCTCAGATGGAGCAGGTCACAGCCTTAACACAGGAGAAGGAGAGTCACGCTCTGTCCCTCAGTGAGAAGGTCCAGAACGTCGAGGAGCTGCGTGAAGCCAACAGGGTCGTATCAGAAAGTGCGAAAGCAAATGAATCGCATATCAGTAAGTTGGAGAGCATCATCAGTGACTTAAAAACTCAGCTAGAAAGTAGCATAAACGAGAAGGAGAAAACTGTAACTCAGCTAATGCAGCAGTATACGGAAGAGAGGCAGCAGGCCGCAGAGGCCATAGAGAGGTTAGAGCAGGAGAGAAGGTCTGCTTCAGAGCAGGCAGATGCACTCAGGGTTAGCCTGTCTGACTACCAGAGAAACGCAGAGACTAGGTTCTCCCAGAACGACGGCACCATCACGTCTCTGCAGGCCAGGCTCCAGGAGCTGGAGCGCGAGATCTCGAGTATCGACAATCAGTCCATCAGCAAGTCCGAGCTGGATCAGGTCTTGAGCGAGAAAGATCAGAAAGTCAGCGGCCTCACGTCAGAGCTGGACCGCTGCGTCGCTCGACTCGGCGAGCTGGAGGAGCAGTTGGCCTTAAAAACAGGCGAGTGCGAACAAGTTGCTGCTGATCTCGAACGGGAACGGGGCTTCTGGGAGAAAGAAAGAAACGTTCTGTCGGAACAGTTGCAGCAGACTCAGGCGCAGCACAGTCAGAGCAGCGATTTGGAGCAAGAGATGAGAGAGAAACTCGGCTCCCTCGAAGAAGACAACCAAAAATACAAACACAAGCTCGGCAGCGAACGGGAGGAGTTCCAGAAGATCAAGGACGAGTTAATCAAGGAGAAAGAAGAGAGCCTGAAGGCAGCCGAGGAGAAGCTGTCGGCGGAGGTTGGTCGCAAAGTTTCGGAGCTGAAGAAGAAAGCTGAGCAGAAGATCAGTCAGATTAGGAAACAGCTAACTTCACAGCTTGAGGAAAAAGAACAGACGATCACGGCCCTTCAGGCCAGCCTGGAGGAAGTAAAGAACCGCGAAACCTCCAGTAAACAACACACAGAAACATTAGAAGAGAAGATAAGAGCATCCGAGGAAGCTCTGGCCAAGTTAAAGGAAGACCAGGAGAAACAACTGGAAGAGATTCTGAGTACAGAGAAGCACCAGACAGAAAAGTCCTTAGAGGACCTGAAGAACATGTATGAAGAGAAGCTGTCGGTGCGCACAGAGGAACACCAACAAACTGAAACATCACTACATGAAGTCAGGGCAAGTTTAAAAGACATCCTGGAGCAGAAGGAAAAACTGGAAGCAGAAATCAATCGACTCAAGGAAGAAATACAGGAGAAAGATTCGCAGCTCCAGAACTGGACGCAGTCGGACGCCGAGGCGAAGGTGGAACGTAGCAGCGTGCAGCAGACTGGTAGCGCCATGGCTAACAACGCCGCGGTTGAAGAAGGGGACGGCGACTCCATGGAGTGTCTGAAGGACAAACTGAGTCAAATGAAGAACGAGAAAGACAAGATCCACAAGGACTTCACCAGACTGCAGAAAGACATCAGGTCCCTGAGGAAGGAGCATGAACAGGACCTGGAGTTCCTGAAGAAAGAATTAATGGAGGAGAATGAGAAGAAGCTCAGGTAAGTTCACCTTTGCTGAAGGTTTCATTATTGTTTTGGTGGATCATGTTGACAGAATATGCCAACGGTGCAGGGTGGAGCTGGAAGACATGCAAATGAAGCACAACTCTGCAATAAAACAGTTGTTGAGGGAGTTTAACACGAAAGAGGCTTCCAAGGAAACGGAGATTGATTCAGCGGTAAAGGAGGCCATAGGTGAGGAGCCGCAGACGGCCCAGACAGCAGTCTGGGATATGAATGGTTGTTTATGAGTGGATTTGTTCCCCCCCCCACAGCGAAGGCCCAGGTTGTGGAAGCGGAGCTCATCGACACTCACCGGGATGAAGTGGGTCAGCTGAAGAAGCTGCTTACCCAGAAAGACGAGGAGCTCCAACAAACGGTTCAGAAATATGAAGAAGTTCTCCAGGTACTGTCACAGGATTTAGCCTGAAATCTGATGGGGTTTGGGGTTTTTTAAACGGTGACCTACTCTTAAGTTAGCCAAAAATGGATGAACCCAACATTTGGAAGCTATCAGTGTTGGCAGCTGCCCATAAAGTCGTGGTTTCTCTTGGCAGACGCGTGAACTCAAGTTCTCATCGTCGATAGCAGCCGAGGTGGTCCATCTTTAGCCTCGCACTCCCCCTTTTTTAAAAGAATGATCTACTTTTAGTCCACATCAGGTTCTGCGGATAACTTATTTAACAGTAAAATGGCTAAAACCTCTTTTCTTCACTCTTTTCAGTTTTTTATTACTTTTTTATTTGTGTAAATCATTTGTGCTATTTTAACACTTTGGGTTTTTTTTATTTTCTGACTTTTACCTTAGTTTTGTCTCTTGTTAATATGAGCTTAATAAAGAGGTGAAGGTTTCTGCTGCACTGTGTTAAAACGTGGAAAAACTGTGACATCACTTGGATGTTAGAAATTAGTGTCAAAAGTTCCTGACTAATGTAGACTTGTGTCTCCAAACGTAATTGGACGGTGGGAGGTCTGAAACAGGATCGACGCTGGAGTGACCTGACCAACATACTTGAGCTGTGATGATCAGATGAAACAGAGGAAATGACTCAGCCCTTTTTCTTTGTTCCCCCCACAGAGCCGAGAGCAGGAGATGGGCGACCGAGTGTGGCAGGTCCAGAAAGAACTGGAGGAGCTGCAGGAAAGGAGCCGCGACAACGCCGAGGTGAACTGACCCACATTCAGCAGGTCGCCCACCCTGTGATGTCACGCTCGCAGCTGGGCGATTTGCTTTTACTGCGATGCATTAATACCCGCCGCCGCTCCGTCACGTAATGGCCGCCAAGTAGAAGCGCTGCATTAAATCACTGCTGCTCTGTCGCTCCTCTGAGAGAAGGCTGCAGACTGGTGGAAACATTACTGGTTTAGATGGAGGGGCTTATCCCCACGCACAAGTTCACATTCAGGTTAACAGACTTGGTCCCCCATTCCTGCGTCTCGACCTTTTCCTTTGTCTCGATTCGTAATTAAAGGATTCCGTCTTCGAGCTCGGGGACGGCTCTCTTTCATTCCACGCTCCGCTCGGTCGTGTGGCTGCTCTCCAAAGTCCGCCGGATCCCGTGAAGCTCCGTTGAGTCAGTCAAGAATGTTTCCCTCTGGAAACAGAGACTGCGAGGCAGCAGCCAGCCTCAATTCCTGTTCTCAATTACCATCATAGGAGCTGATTCTGGGCCTAATATTTACGCTCGAGCATTACTCACATGCAAGATGTGCACGCTGGAAACAAGCCAGATAGGACACGAGGACTCCAGAGGGAGCATTGACCCTGGAGTTGTGGGGGCTGTTAGGACCCCTGTGAAGGTTTCTCTACCTTTACAAAGTGTCCAGATGTGAAAACAGAGCTAGACTCTCTCTCTCTCTCTCTCTCACTCTGTCTCTGTGTCTCTCTCTCTCTCCCTCTCTCTCTCCTTCTATGGTCTCATTTTTCCCAGGTGAGGTAATAATCTTATGGTTGAGGAGAGAAACATTTTTCACCCTGACAGCAGGGCAGTGTGCCTCTTCAAGAAACACAAGACCATCATTCAAATGGACTTTTCCCCGAGACAACTCCAAAATATTTATATATATATATTCACCTTAAAGACCGGCAGACTTAATTTCATAGAAACAGATGAAACTAACATTTAAAAACATAAAGCTCACATTTTAAGCGACCGGGCCCGAACAGACTGGAATCAAGGTTCAACTCTGACCCAGTATCACACTGATAAAAATGTTGTTATTGTTTTGTCCTTCATGTGCTGTGAGCACTATAGGAAAAGTATATATATACTATATGTGTAACATTATTTTAGAATTGATTTACGAGTTGTTTATACTCCACACTAACCTACACCTTCTTCCTGTTTGTCTCGTTTGTTTGCACACAGTTGAGCGTAGAAGAACTGAAGGTACGTGAACATTGTAGATGATCGTTCCACTCCAGTCAAGTCCTGGTCGCTAGAATAGTTGTCCTGTCCTTCACAGGCTCAGCTGGGAGAGAAGACAACCTTGTTGAGCGAAGCTCGGCTGAAGGAGCAAGGCTTTGTCGAGAGAGTGAGTCTCAGGACTGTGTGTGTGTGTGTGTGTGTGTGTGGGTTGGTGTGTGTTCTTTACTGGGGACCAGAGAACAACAAATCCCTACGCTGTGCGTTCCCATGATTCTGGTGGCCTCCAGCGAAAGAGGCTACTGCTCTCCTGCTGCATCATCTTAATTACACAGCACATCTGTTTACATTTGGTCTGACCTAATAAACAATGGGCTTTTCTCACACACGCTGCCATTCTCACAAGCCCCCCCCCCGCCCCAGGACGCGCAGCAAGACGCTGCACTTGTGTCCCATCCAACAATTAGGCTGATTAACCCACTCGAGTCAAATATTTCCTTTCCTGAGTAACCTGCGCCCGTCTGTGTGTCTCCAGATTCACTCTCTTGAGGACAGGATAAAATGCTTCCACCGAACTGCTGTTGTAAGTCATCTCGGGAACACACTCAAAGGTAGAGTCAACGCCACGAATTAGTCCTGCTTTGTCTTATTTAGCTCGTAAACATAATTTGAGGTCTTGAGGTTACAGGCGAGCCTGATAAGCTACCTGGTGGTTTGTTTTAATGTCCCCCCGACTTTGCTGGCGCTTTTAAAAGTCTACGACGGTTCCGGCCAAACTCCAGGCAGGAGTCAGTCAGGATACAGAGACGTTAAGCAGAACACGATGCGCGTCCCGGCGAGAACGTGGGGAGGTTACGTGAATGTCTCAGGTCCTCAAACCCTCCCCTGCCGGTGCAATAAAGAGGACCTGCTGTCAGGAGAGCGGCGCTGAAGAACTCGTCCTCAGCTCAAATGGGTTTTGCAGATTCAGGTCTTAAAGTTTGTGACACAGGAAGTGGCTGAAAACAGATTTTCCCACTTCAGCACCAGAGGACAAATGCCACACCCGACCTTATAGCACATTTACTGTCCCCTCGCTGGGTTTAGGTGAAGTTCTGCTCAGACGCTCTTTATCTGGGTTTGGGCTGTGGTGGGGTGTTTCCCTTAGCCGGGGGTCACATGGGTCAGTAGAACAAAGGCTTTGTGATTTATTACTGAGCCAGTTCTTCCCAGAACACATCAAAGCTCTCTGGTCTATCACCTTTTCCTGTCGTCTAATCTCCCACGTGCACGTGAGGGTCTGCTATCTCCCGAAAGGAGAGCGTTCCCAAAACGGGACGTGCAATTGGCTGTTTTTCCATAACGACGACCTACTGGGATTAATTTACTGGTGGAAGAAGCCGTATCCACACTGCAGCACAGCTTCCAAGTTCCTGTTTCCAGTTTTTACAGTGATAATAGTGTTGTCGCTCCGGGCGAACAATTAAGGCCTTCAGTGTTGGACCGGGTTTTAATGTGGTCATGCTGAGCCTGGCCATTCTTTCTCACATTTATAGTGAAGCCAGGAGCTCCATACATGGTCCGGAAGGCCAACACACATGGGCCTTAATTTGACTTTAAAATTAGATAACACACGTAAATGCTATACATGTCCAGCTCTTACCCGTGTTGTCCTCATCCATCCTGGTTGTGCGTTGGTTTGGTTTATTATTAATCATTAAGTCAATAAAGGAAGCTGTGTAGCCGTAGAATAATATCGTTGGTTTCCACTTATTTTCGTCTCTTTTCTCCATCTGGATTTTGCAGATTCTGGGTTCAACAGCACGGACGTCTGCTCGGAAACCACTGAGATGGAGTACCTGAGGAAGGTGCTCTTTGAGTACATGATGGGACGGGAAACTAAAGTATGCACCTCTCATGAAAACACTTCTGTTTGGCCCGTAGTCGCGCAGATTTATAGCCATGACTGAGAGAGAAAAGATGCACGAGCGTGTTTCCAGGTGGAATATCATATATCACCCCTTCAGAAGGCTACCTAATGACCCCATGACCTAAAGTAACCTTCTCGTTTTGTTCCCTTAATGCCGCTTTAATGGGATTTAATGACAGTCTGCACATTTGCTGCGAGGATTTACTGAAATATTGTTTTCACGCCATCATCTTTCACCCGCTGACCTCCATCTGTTGCATTAAACCGCAGCGTTTGGGACACCATATAAATGGTTCTGGGTATAATTAAGAGGCATCTCCTCATTAGCAGTGCTGCTGACTTGGTCCTAAAGTCTGTGGGATTTTCCCAGCTCGCCAGTCTTTACGGCCGGGTGGTTAACCCGCGTTCTTCCAGAATGCCTGCCAGAGCATCCAGCAGGATGTTCATGCGCCACGCGGCGATACGACGGCCTCGGTTTCCTGCCGCACAGGCCTGCTCTTAATTATCCTCCCGCTGTGAAGAAAATCCATGTAACTTGGCAGCCGCTTGATGATTTTATTTTTTCAGTCATCCAAAATTAAGTCAGTTGGAGCTGCAGCTATATGAGATTTTCAGTGTTTTAAATAGACTCCATTCATGCATTTCTTTGCTTTGCATCTGCAGACAATGGCCAAAGTGATCACCTCCATCCTCAAGTTTCCTCCCGACCAAGCACAAAAGGTTCTGGAGAAAGAAGACTCCAAAGTGACTGTAAGCATGTGTGGAGCAGCTGAGGAAGTCTCTGTTGACGTCTCGCTGTTCACGGCACGCGACTGTCCTCTGATGAGTGCGTTATTAATCTTATCAACCCTGTTTATGCGTCTCTCCACAGCCCTGGTTACAAACATTTAACGTGTAGAGTTCAGACACTTTGGGATGAAAATCTACTGCTGCTGAAGAGGAAGACTGCCATGGATCTGTCCAAGCCTGCATTTCTGTGTGTGTGTGTGTGTGTGTGTGTGTGTGTGTGTGTGTGTGTGTGTGTGTGCGCGCGTGTGTGTGTGTCTATAGGTATGAGGGAATCAGAATATGCTATAAACAGATCTTCAAAGAATCTTTTTTCCTGACTTTAAATTTGTTAATTTATCTTTTAGATTCCTTTTTTTTAGTACGTGTTTACACAGATTGACGTGTGCAATAAACATCCGATTGTCACATTGATGCTGACATGTCAGTTGATTTTTTAAGTTTCTGTGTCGTGCCGCTGTCTGAATGACTTCCTTTGTAAAAACGACCCTTTAACTGTGCACTCGCACCACCACGAGATACTCGGCCTCTGGACCTAGTTTGTTTAACCTGGCTTTTCTATGCTTTATATCTAGAAACACAACTACAAATTGTAAATTGTACACTATGATGAAATAAAAACTGTACCATAGGGCACGATTGCTATATGTTTTCAGACTAACAGATTAAATCTTATTTACTGAACCTTTTTGCTGTTTGTTCTGTTATCGTTTGCATTTCTTAGTTAAAGAGAGACAAACTTAAACTCTTAGATTTGCTCAAAGATAACAGTTTTATCACTTTAACTCCACAAAGTTGGCCTTTGTGTATGAGAAATTCTTCGAGCTAAGCGTGCATCTGGTCGCATTCTGTCCAAGAGGAAATTTAGAGGATCAATATAAAGCGAAGCAGCAGCCAATCTTTAAAGGCAGGAGAAAAACATCTAAATGGCAAACTAATGTATTGGAAATGTCTGCCTCTTAAAACTATAACACTTCCCAGCCTCGTCAGTCATAATCACCACCAAATATGTCCAAAAACCACATTTGGTTTGGCCCAGCACACGAGAGTATGGGACCAAAAAAAAAATCCCTTTTTTCAAGAAGAAAGAAATTCGTTTCTTTCAGCTCGGCGGCCCGAGAAAAGGCAACACCATTAAAGACAACTTCCTGTCTTTATGCTCACACCTTTATTTTAACCTGAAAACCCAGGTGAATGAGTTTGCCCTGACCGGTAGGTGGCAGCATTGCGCCCTCGGTTCTGGTGAGGAGAGACCCCCAAAAACCTCACGGGTGAAATGTGATGCTTTGCGCCTCGGAACCATTCACGTCTCACTGACTGCTCCAGCCAGCGCCGCTACGCCGGAGCTGGAACCAACCACATCCGCTTTGACCTTTCGCAGTAAAGTCCTCCAACCGCGCCAACCAGCGTCGGCGCTCTTATTTTAATAGAATCCACTTGCATTTCCCTGTTTTCTCTTGTCCGACCCCTTTCAATTGACGCGTCTGACGGCGTTTATCTCCTCTACGCGGAGCCCTGCGAGCCAACAACTTTCTCACTTGACAGAATGGAGAGGAGCTGACGCACCGGAATTTAGCGGTTCACTTTCTTCATCGCGCCTTTCCTCATGCCATCACTGCCCACAGGCGGCGGAGCACCTTGGAGAGATAAGTGAGAGACACTTGAAGAACAGTTTGACCAGCGAGGAGCCCCCCAAAAAATCCTCAATATTTTCCCTTTCGTCTAGGCTTTTGGGCGCGTTATTACGCATGATGCGCAAAGGAATGGCGTCTCTTCGTAGCCAAAGACACGGATTACAAAAACTTTTTTATGTTTGTTTCTCAGTTTCCGTGGTTTATTCTTACAACATAGCCCTGGAACATCCTTTGGTGTTCCGAGGACCAACGTCTAGTTTTTTTGGCTATTCTGTTCTGGAGCATTACCACGACAACACGCGCTGGTGAGTCCTATTTCCTAATGTCAATGATGCAATTTTCAAGTATTTAATGACCCCCCATCTGATCCCTAAGATGTAAAACAAGTTAATGGGCATGAACTGATGTTTCCTTCTGGAAATAGCCTCGTTTTTTCTGTTCAAAGTTTGAGATGTTGCGCAGATCAACAGTGCGCCGTGCCTCCATCCTCTCCGCTCTCCTCATGTCTGCAGGGTCATAGTCGGGGCTCCGAGGGCAAACTCGACCTTCAGCAGCTCTGCACGCTCCCCCGGAGCCGTCTACAAGTGTCGAATCCGCAGCAACCCGGAGCGACGCTGCACAGAGATGGATCTGGGGAGAGGTCGGTCACCGCACGACACGAGCGCGACGTGTAACCCAAACCTCCGCAGCCACACGTTTGCCCACACTTTGACGGATACATTTCATACTTCACCTTAAAATATCCGCTCAGGCCCTGCAGAAACACACACGCTCAACTTCTCTTTCCTCCTCTGCTCAAACTCCCCCAAGCATCTGTTTTGTTTTATCAGAATAAGGCAGCCTTATAGTCCTCCCAACAGTGCCGCGGTTGTTCTTTTAGCCCCCGTCCTGCTTTATGGCTCAATATGGTGACCTGTTAAAAACAGGGGTCTCTGTGTGAAGAGCTCCATAAATATTTTGAAATATGATTTATGCTCCTGCTCATAATTTCCAAGCATGTGACGTGAGACGTGAGACACACACACACACACACACACACACACACACACACACATGGGGCAGACCTCCTTTCTTGTGGTGAAGGAGAGAAAGCCGCGGCCTCCGAGCACGGCTCTGGTATTAACCTCTGTGGTCAGTCAGTGTGTCACTGAGGAGGGAAAAAAAAGTCCCGCTCATCAGAGCGAGCGCGTCCTGCTCGATGCTCAATGAAGCACACGTGCCGGAGGGGCTGAGCTCTGAGGGGCCTCGGGGAACACACAACACACCGACACAGCCAGAGGAACACACACTCGCATGCCTTTGTGCTGAATCAGTTGTCTTCAGGGAGAAGGGGAATAAAACTTGGGGATGGGGGTCAGCTATATTTAGACTGAAATGGAAGATTTACAAACGTTGTGGCCCTTCTGCCTGATTTACGGGCTTTACAAACGGCTCTGGGGTTTGTTGACAGCATGAGACAGCAGTCTGATTTAGACATAGACAGGCTGTTTGAGCGTCTCGTGAATGACCTTTATTTATGTTTTTCTGTTGTTGTTGTGAATTTGAGATTTTGTCTTAAACTCACACGTTAAGCGATAAATCCCAGAGCTGAATTACACTGACAATAGCTGACGGGCGACGCGTCGCTCGTTCCAAGACGTCCTGTGGTCCGGTGACTCAGCGTCTGCTTACTGCTCTCATTGTCTCAGGAAACAAGCCGAGGGAGTCGTGTGGGAAGACGTGCCAGGGGGACAGAGACGACGAGTGGATGGGGGTCAGCCTGGCCCGCCAGGACAAAGGTGACGGCAGAGTACTGGTGAGTTTAGGGAGAGGGTGCGGCAGCCCAGTTATCATGTTGTCCTATGCAAACCACCTTTCCCCTGATGCAACCGTGCCGAGGTCAGCGTCACAATCGCGCCACGCCGTCTCCGCTCATTTAAACATCCTCTGCTTCCAGCCCGGGTTGTAAGTCTGCACTGAACCTACAGTAAATGATGATTTCTTTGGACTCAGAAGTGCTCGGAAACTGCGGTGAAATCACATAATAATGCGAAACATTTGGCTGTAAGGTGGTGGACGAGTCAGCGGCGCAGCTCTGCCGTTGGGCCTGTGAGTTTGAGCCATGTTTACAAAATCGGGCGAGGGATTCGGAAAAATAGATCAGCTAGCGGCGCTAATCTCGGAGGTGCTTGACTGGGTATTTGCACTGAGATCAGAGGGCAGCTGGCAGAGTTTGTTTAGGCTCCGGCCCCTGCGCGGTGGTCCAAGGACGGCCTTTCATTAAACGTTAACCACCGCGTTCAGGGGAACTCGTGCTAGAGGCAGCTCCAACTCTCCTGACGTGAGAATGCATTTGACTACCTGTTGATAATCCTCCCGCTTCCTCTGGCAGTCAAAGAAACCCTCCCATCCGCTGACATCCATCTCACAGTTTGGGCCCGGTAAAAATGGCCCGCTCCTTTCAATATGTTCGCCTTTGATCCGAAATTTTTAATACCTCCCTGGAATGTCTTGGCGTTGATTTGCAAACTATTTCCTTTGGCCCCGGGCGTCAGTCAGGCCGTCTAACATTTCAGGCAAATTGAAGCTGACAGCCTTGGGAATCTCACACTTGCTGGCTAACCAGACGGGGTTTGTGATAAAATAAAGGTGCCGGCTCTCCGAAACCACATATGCTGTGACCCTTTATAGTCCTGATGTTTATTCTTCTTTATATTTCATTGCCACAGGCTCACGTTTCTCTGCAACAGCGAGGATCTCTTCAGCATTTCTTCTTCACTGCCGTTTGGGAACACCAAAGCGGCACGCCGCAACCATTAAAACCCTATCTGCTGCTTCATTAGAGCTCGCCAGCTGCCGCGCCGGGTCCATTTGCGATTGTTATGTCGACTGATTGATCTATTTTCAAAGAATCCGTGGAGGGCGAGAGATTAACTCGCTATTGTTGCCGCGCTTGGCCGAGCTGTCCTTTGGAACACAAGTGTTTCTCAACATAGCAGCGCGGACCCAGGCAGTCATCTGATGCTGCTGTCTGTGTGTGTGTGTGTGTGTGTGTGTGTGTGTGTGTGTGTGTGTTCACATTTATTACATGCTGAGTACCAAAATCCTCATTCTACTCACAAAGTGGGGCCAATATTCTGGCCCCCACAACTGGTTGATTTGTTGAGGGCTGGTTGAGGGTTAAGACGTGGTTTTAATGTTGAGGTTAGAATTAGTTTTAGGTTTAAGGGTGAGTTGGGATGTGAGGGGGCTGAGCGATGCAGTATATCTGTGTATGTGTTGAAGGTTGAAACACTGAAGTAAACCCAGAGGTCCCTCAGATCTCCAGGGGAGCCACAGGCGCCCCCCCACCCCGTGATCTAAATTGTTACCACGTTCACACCTTCGTGCTGGTCCGCTGAACTTCAGCTCCTCCTGCTGACTGCAGTTGCTCTCACAAACTTTTGACTCCAAACTCTGGAGGTTCACGTGCTGCGCGCTAACCTGCCGCCTGCCGCTCCCAGTTGTCGGGCACCAGCTGAGACATTCACACCCGGGCCGTGGCCGAGGTTACGGACGGGCCTTAAATCCTCTTTCTCATTGGCGATTATCATTTGACAGCCGTGGAGACCCGCTGACTCCAGTGCAGATTGCGAGGGGATTAAACTATCTGCCGGGCGAATATCATCTGCCTGCTGTCAGGGCGGCTTGTGTTTACAGAGGGAACACGTGTCTCACCTCTGTCTCTCTTCTCTGTTCCCCTCCCGCAGGCCTGCGCCCACCGCTGGAAAAATGTCTACTACGACTCGGAGCTGATTCTCCCTCACGGATACTGCTCCATCATTCCTGCCACCCTTCAGGGCAGAACAAAGCCACTCATCCCCTGTTATGAAGGTACAGTGAAGGCACCACGGTGGGCAGTTACAGCACCTCATGGGCTCGGCCTTCCCCACCAGAGGCAATAAACCCATTAATTGAAGTCCGAATGAAGACACCAGAGCTCATTATTGAGTTTCCACAACTGAAATCTGCAAACAGCTTTCAAATATCGAGGTTTTGAATGGAAATCGTGGCATCTTTGATGGGCTGTTGGCTTATTGGCGGTTCGCCGTCTCATCTTTAGCGACACATCCCATCATCAGGGGGATGTTAGCACTGGCCATAGCGCTGAGCTGAAATTGCTGGTCTGCCTGAGCAGAGCCAGCTCCGCTTTGGACTCGTCTTGTTTGCGTCTTGTGTCCAATAATCATCCTGTCATCCATCAGAAGTGTCTCGGGAAGACCGAAAACCTCAGGCTTTGTCTGCTTTTACTCGTGTGTGGTTCCATTTTCTCATGGCTTGTGACCCGAGTTGGCGGCACCGTCAGAGGGAAGCACCTGACATCTGCTTCTGAGCTCTGATTGGTTTCCTGGCAGGCTGAGCCCCGAAGCGTGAGAGCTCCCCCTTTATCAGCACGAGCTCTTCAGCGGGTGCCCAGTTGCTAAACCAACCGTGAACGCGTTATCGCAGCGTGTTGTTAATGACCCAAAGCATCACAGAGTATTTCTTATATCCCAACTTCGCTCACAGGTCAGAATTTCACTTCCTTCCGAACTGCCAGGCAGACGTTGCTGGGGACCAAACATGCGCTGCATTTTCTGTAGATCCAAACTCAATATTTTCTGTAACTGGAGCTCATAGTGAGGCTCCCACCCCCTGACGTATATCCAGCTTCCCAGTCGTATGTAGCACTTCACCCCTTCTCTGCACCCAGACATCCCTCATGGAAGGGTCCGGGGCTTTGACTAGCTCCATATGGAATGTGTGTGTGGAGGGGGGATCTGGTAAATGTTGGCTCAGGCACACAGTGAAATAATTTGTGGTTTATTTTTTTCTTATAGACTATAAGCAGAAGTATGGGGAGGAACACGGATCATGCCAAGCTGGGATAGCAGGAGTCTTCATGGAGGTCAGTACCAGCCCTTGTTCGCTCGTACACGGTCGTCTGTTGTTTAAACTGATCCCCACATTAGTCCCGGATGTGATTCAGATTAATTACTGTTCATATTGTCACACCTCCATCCCGTGAAAGAGCGCCTTTCATTGCCCCCCAAATCCTAATGGGATGGCCTGCAGAGGCGTTGCCTGCGCCGTGAAGGGGATCCTCTGTCTGATTAAAGAAGGCAAATCATATGGAACATCAGTTTTCTCCCCCCAGCCAAACATGCGTGTTTGCATTGAGCGGCCAGCGCTGGCCTGACGAGCAGCTGATAACAATTAGCTTATGTTTCCAGCGTTTGCTCGCTGGCGTGGTTCCTTTTTTCAATAGATGCGCTGCTGCTTTTGTCGTCGCCCTCGCTCGCACATTATAGCTCATTTTACGTGAATTTGATGACGTTCCGGGTTGAACCTTAAATACGCTGCCTGCATGCAGCAGGAAACGCACATCCTGCTGTACGTCCCTTCGAGAGCGTGCAGAGGTGTCACAGATGTTTAACGGAGATCATTTCTCATTACCGGCCACATTTGTGCACTGAAACCGACTCAAAGACTCTTTTGAAAGTATTCAAGGCTGTTAGGGAGCATTGGGTCAGAACTGAGTGTGACAAAATGTTCGATATAAAAGCCGGAAATAGCTGCAGAGATCTTCTCCTTTCGCCATTGCATGCGCTGCCTTCACTGACATCATGTGAACCCCAACGGCAGAGAAGACTTTTGGCTTCAAAAACGAAAACAGGAAGTTAGAACTGAGCCTGCTGTGAAAGCAAAGATAAGATCAGCCCCCCACAGTAAAAGTGAGGCTGTCCTTGTCGTCCTGCCGAACACCCCCGTCTATGAGGAGGAATGCAAGGAATTCAAAGGAACGATGTCCAACTGTGGGAGTCTGTCCCCGTCTGCACCGCGGTGCTGACGCCTGGTGCTGCCCAGATGTTCCACAGCGCAGGGCAGCAGGAGTCGACACCGCTGAGTAGACCTCTGCAGGGCTGCTGCGTTTGTTTGACTTCTCAGAGGAACCCCCCCCGGTGCCGATAAGAGTGTTGAATCAGGAACGGCCCTTCAGCCCTCTCTGCTCCACTTCAGAGCAGAAACGCCGTGAACAAATGTTCTGCAGCTGTCACTTTTTCCTCCAAATACCTCGTCGCGTCACAGACAAAACGTTCTCCAGACCCACCCTCTGGTGGTGTGGCAGCGATAGCAGGAACCAGCCTGGTTCTGCCTGGTTCTGCGGGCCCGTCTCGGTTCCTCTTATCAGCGATAGAAAAGGTGACTCAACCATAAGTGTGTGTTTGTGTGTGTGTGGGGTTCGTTTTCAGGAGCTGGTGGTGATGGGGGCCCCGGGCTCCTACTACTGGACCGGGACCATCAAGGTGTACAACCTGACCTCTGACTCCTTCTACAGTCCGAACAAAGAGAACGTGGACTCGCACAGATACAGCTACCTAGGTAACCAGCTGTTTTAGCCTGTTTCATGCTAGCGGCTGTTTAGTGGGTGTGACTTAAGCGTCCGTCGTGGTCATTGTGCGTCTGCAGGTTACGCCGTGGCCGCCGGGCACTTCTCCGCGCCCAACGTGATCGACATAGCAGCGGGGGCGCCGCAGCACAGCGGCAGCGGCAAAGTACGGTCGGCACCTTTGGTCTCGCGTCCAGATGTTATCTCCCACTACAGCGGCGTCTTTCTCTCCCGACAGGTTTACATCTTCAAAATCGACGGCTCGTCGTTGGTGAAGAGTTTCCAAGCCTCAGGGAAAATGGTGAGAGCGCGACTTTGGTCTTCTGTTCCAGTTTATTTCCCTTTTAATGCCCAGAACGGCTCCTCGAGGTCAAAGCGGCAACGAGCGGACGCCGAAGTTGTCAGATTTATTGACTGTACCTAAATCTCCATTCAGCCTAAATAAAAAGGGAGCCAGGGTCACTTTGAAATGCTTTGTGAATTGTCTGTCAGTTACATGAACCGCACTGCTGTGTTCTGACCCGTTACTCTGTGCCTTGGCTTGGTTCCAGATGGGCTCTTACTTTGGCTCCTCATTGTGTGCAGTTGATCTGAACCAGGACGGCCTGTCCGACCTGCTGGTGGGGGCTCCCATGCACAGCCAGCTGCGGGACGAGGGCCAGGTGACCGTGTATCTCAGCATAGGCAACGTGAGTGACACCTGCGGGACCGCGGCGCCCCGCCAGCTGCAGGGTTCTTTAGTGCAGCCTCGCGTTCTGTTATCGTAATTTCAGAACCCAAATTGAGATTAGAGCGGTTTTGTCAGAGGTTTAAGCGTCTGTGGCAGCTGGATGGTTTGAGTAAAGGAACCACAGGAACAGAACACGTCTCAGCGGCTGTCACGTTGTGAATCTCCTTCCTGTTTCACACCTGAACCGTCGCGCTTCTGCTTGCGGTTTTCAGGGGGTGATGGAGGAAAGCGCCGTTCTGAGCGGCGACAACGCCTTCAACGCGCACTTTGGCGAGTGCATCGCCGCCATCGGGGACATCGACGACGACGGATTTCAAGGTCAGGCCGCGATGTCCTCACGCCGAGGTTCATGTGCCGCGTCACTGCTCACCTAAAACACAATCCAGCTGTTGCCAACGTTTCTCTGGATGCGCTTTCCTCGAGTCTCTGCCAGCTCGATGCTGTTTCGTGTTATTAAAACAACGATGGAAGCCAAAAACTTCGTAGCGTGCTCCGATTATGACAAATGAGCATATAAAAGGTTTTCTACCCTGAACTTTGATCAGTGCAGATGTTTAAAGTGTAAAATCAGGCAGCATTTTGCAAGCTTATGACAAAGAAATAAATAAGTTTCCTAACCTGTGGGTCAGAACTTCTGTAAATCACAACAAAAATCCACCCAGATTATTTATGTGTTCGGAGAAGAAAGAGCAAGATTCTGCAACAAACCATGCGTATTTTGGTTCCCTTTGCTCCCATTCTTATCTTTGTTTGGCCACTGGAATTCCACATCTGGACGTTGTGTCCGGGAGTCACAAGCAGCCTGATTATGGTCAAAGTTCAGGAGCGGTTTACAGGACCACACTCGGAGTCCAACAGGCTTCGGTCCATTAAACGCAAATCACATGTAATAACGTCGAGCGTTTTTGAGCCCAAATTGTGAGACGATACGCCCAAGTTTCGAGTGTGTGGTTCAACAGAGAAGCTGTCCTGGCGCAACACACGGAAGGAGCCACTTATTGTGTAACATTTGAAGAAGAAGTCCTTTTTCTGTCATTTCCGCATGTTGTTCAAGTATTTTTAGATTATTAAAAGAAGGTTTTCACTTGGGCCTGGTGTGGAAAAGCTATGAGGAGTCATTGTTTGAGCCCACACTTTACAGTTTCCACCCTCACACGACTTTTTATGGGCACTAACAGCACTTAATTGTCTATTAGGAGTTTTACTGTAACAGTTTGTTTCCAGGCACGGGGCAGCAGAGAGTCAACACGTTTCTGAGGGGTTTTTGTGTGCAGAAATGAAGCCACGTTCGCTTTCATCAACCATTTTAATCGTCTCTGTGCTCAGATGTTGCCATAGGAGCACCCAAAGAGGACGACTACGGAGGGGCCGTTTACATCTACCACGGAGACGCCTCGGGAATCATCAGCACCTACTCAATGGTGAGTTAGCTTAGCATAGTTTTAGCACCTTTGGTATGAGCGTAACTCTGGAGCCTTCCAGCTGCCCGCAGAGTGCAAACATTTATCATAAATCTGTGAGTCCTTGATGGAAAACCAACTCAGATGAAAGAGAAACCACACAAAGCCCATTTTTCTTCCCACACGTGCACCGTCTGAAGGCTGGTATCATCTGTTGCAGAAGCTGACTGGGCGCAGTGTGAACCCTGGTCTCCAGATGTTTGGCCAGTCGATCTCAGGCAACGTTGACATGGATGGCAACGGATACGCAGGTCCAGTCAGAGCTTGCTGAGTTTTGCTGCAGCATGGGTGCAACACACTCGTGATGGAGGCATTTTGTTTACAGCATTCCAGAGTTGACACTCAGACGTTGACAGCCTCGTGGCTTAAGTCCTCTGTGTCTTCTACATCTGCATTATCCCTGCCAGCCCATGCTGATCTTCTATGTGATGTGTGTTTGGGGTTTCAGACGTCACCGTGGGGGCGTTCATGGCGGACAGCGTGGTGCTGCTCAGGTGAGTCCGTCTCCTGGAGGGTGTCTGGTTTGTTAGCTAACGGCCGGTCTGTTAACACCCAGCGTCTGTTCCAGGACCCGGCCTGTCGTCACCGTGGACGTGTCCATCTTCCTGCCCGCCTCCATCAACATCACGGTGCCGCAGTGCCACGAGGGCCTCCAGAACACCAACTGCTTCAACGTGACCGTCTGCATGCGTTTCCGGGGAAGGCAGCTGCCGGGGCAGATAGGTGAGGCTCATTAGCTGTGGAACATCCAGTTCCTAGAGCAGTTCTGCTTTCTACTTCTGTGAAGAACTTTGAAAAGTACCTTGTTTATTAGCAATCCTTTGTTGTCAAGCTGAGGCGTTGACGCTCACGTGTAGCTGTAATGGGATAAAGAGGGTTCGCAGGAACGAAGACGAGCAACCGGCTAACAGAAATGCCTTTTCAGGCCGCTAAATCTTTTTAAATCAACACCCATGTTGCGTAAGCATCCGGTTTATCTGCTTCGCATCACAGTCGTGTTAATGCCGTGATGGATAAGCTGGACCTCAAATTTCCCCCACGTGTCTGCAGTTACAGTAATTAAGATCATGCTAGCTGTGCTTCACGTAGACGATCTTTTAATTGTGTTTTTGATGAGCGAAGGATTCAAGAGAGAGCAGAAAAACAGCTCTGATTCAAGGAAAACTCATTGGTTGTTTTAAAAAAAGGTTATGGAGGAAAAACACGTCGCAGCCAAGACACAAAGGTGACGGAGACATGAACAAAGCAAGGAACATTCCATCTTTGAAGGCCCATCTGCTCTCCAAATTACACAAATCTAGCAAAAGTGGAAGCACAGAGATCCTTTGTAATCCCGTTACATAATCCCCCAGATGACCTTTGGTGGTCACCTCGAGGAGGCCAGGTGATATATTTGCCTTAAAATCCTTTAAAATCTGAGAGTTAACGACTCTCCAGTTTCTATTCTTTCATAAATATTTGACTTTTTCTGAATAAACTGAGCAGAGGCATCAGCCTGGCTCTACACCTGTGCACAGGTCAGACTCTCGGACTCAGACGTCATCCAGAGTAACGGAGCTGGGTGTGTCATTAACGGGTCCAGTTGGCGCTCCCTGCTCTGCTAACGGGCTCTTGGGCGCGGTGTCTGGTGCCGTCCTGTTCCAGTGTTTGGGCGCGGCCATTCGCAGCCCCCCCCCCCTCCTTCAGGGGGGCGAGGTGCTGTTGTTACGTAATGATTGCATCCTGGCTCTCAGGAATAAAGCCTCTCTGTTTCACCGCCTGGCAAACGCCATGGAAAGTGCGAACCTCCCCGTGCCTCATGGCCTTCACTCTGTTGGACGGAGGAAACGGGCCGCGGTCCAACTGGGGTGTGTTCGCCACGACACACCGAGACGGATTCATTGACGGGAAGGAGTCTTAAATGGGGCGTGCGGCACACGTTTCTCCCGGAAATGACGGCGGAGTTTGACTGAATAGGCGTAAAGTCCCTCGCTAAAACAGGGCTGGAGCCAGTGGAAAGGTCCCGTTCAAACGTTTGGGTTCTGTTCCACCGACTGGAAAATTCATTTCCTTTTTTTGTTCATTCATCCTAAAGCTCAAACTATAAAAACTCTGAAGTTATGCTAAAGTTCATGTCGTCCGAATCGTGTCCAACGTGTTCTGACTGAAAAAGAACCCATTCAGTCTCCCTTTAACGACATTTGGACTAAAATCAAACACTTAAAAAGTTCATCAAGCACGTGTCCTGTATTAAAAAGGGGGGGAACTCACGTGCAACAATGTTCCCGACTGTTCAGAGCTGCTGTACAACCTGACAGCTGACGTGGAGAAGCGGCAGAAGAACCAGCCCTCTCGAGCCTTCTTCACTCAGAACGGATCCCAGATCAGCCAGGTGAGCCAGCAGCTCAGGCTGGACATCAACAGGGAGGAGTGCCAGCGCTACACCGCCTACGTGAAGGTAAAGTCGCTGTTTTTCCCGCCATCCTCCGCTCGACCTCGACGGCTCGGACGCTGTTATTGACCCTCGCTCGCGTGCTGTTTTTCTTTCTTATCTATTTATGTCGTTTTCAGTTGGAGCAACAAAGTTTGACCACTAAAGTTTAGACAGACGAGCCACAA
Source organism: Takifugu flavidus (assembly GCF_003711565.1). Taxonomy (NCBI): domain Eukaryota; kingdom Metazoa; phylum Chordata; class Actinopteri; order Tetraodontiformes; family Tetraodontidae; genus Takifugu; species Takifugu flavidus. The sequence goes on along the minus strand of NC_079530.1, from coordinate 12,278,426 downwards.
AAAACAATGAGAATGTCACCGCGTCTCCTGGCGCTCGTGAGCGCGCACGTGCGGGAGCGCTCACGAGCGCCAGGAGACGGTGCCCCGGTGGGGGTTTGTCAGGAATCTCTTCGCCCCCTCCTGCTGAGTCCAGGCACCAACCAGGCAACGGTGGCGCCGCGCTGGTCAAATGTGTGGCTGCAGAAACTGAGAGAAACAGGAAACACAGTCTCCTTTGTCACCAAAATAGTCCCGCCATTGTGCCCCCCCACCCCACCCCACCCCCCCACCGCCCCGGCCGGGGGCCTTCATCCCGAGGGCACCCGTGTTTCAGCTCCTGTAATCCGGGGGTCTGTTAGGGGCTTCTCACCATGGGAGGCTGAGCCGCTGACTGTGGGGGGGGGGGGGCTGCACATGCTAGAAGTTCCCTCACTCATCAACACAGCAGCTCTGCTCCGTGCACGGTGGTGCACGTGATACTCAGCACCTTATCAGAGCTTCTACTCCACACACACATTGATCGAGCGTGATGTTTTTGGGAATATTGACATTAGAGACAGTGAATTATTTGGATGTAAAGGGACGAATGTGTTTTTCCGTGCGGCGTTTTGTACGAACAGGAAGCCGTGTTTTGGTTGGCCAGGCCGAGGTGAGCGTTGCGGCATGTTTTTCCACTCTGTTTCCCGAAATCCATCATTTCAGTGTGGAGGCGGGACCCAGCAAGAGTGGTAAAACCAGAACAGCGAAGGTGCGAGGCCTCAATTACCACCAGTCCCAAAGTGTTAGCAGACTGACAGAGATGGGGTTTTTTGAAAGAAAAGAAAAAAAGAGCTAAAACTGCAGCCTGCTGATGACTTTATGTCCACCGGGAATTTAAAGTCGGGACAGCCGACGCAGGCTGAGGTGAGGTGGCTTCACTCTGGGGGGGGCTCTGGTCCACTCCTCTCCTTTGTCTCGTGTCTGCCCGCATCACCCAGCCCTCCCGTTCCCCAGAAACAGTAAGCTAATGGAAACCAGCTGGCTGCCCAGTCACATCATCCTGGGATTGTGCCCCCCCCCCACTCCCACCTAAAACATACAGTGAAAACACGGGGCTCGTGTCGCGTCAGGGGGCCGGGCCGTTGTGTCAACGAGAGCTGCGCGCTGGCACCGCCGATGGAAAACCCTCACGCTGCTCGAGCTGCGATGGGTGCGAGTGGAGCTATTTTGAGCCGCGTGTTGAGTCTCATGATCGTCTACTCACCAATTTATTGACTTTATAAATTGTACAAACACGTCAAAATGGACCTAATGTTACGAAAAGTCTCATTAAGGAGCAGTTAATGGTGGGTTTAGTGGGTGGAATGTTCATTCAGGAACTGAGCTGGTCCATTTTTCCCCATCTGTAATCAAGTAACCGGTTGGATTGGTTAGTAAATCACATATTCTGGAGAGCTAAAAGCACAGCAGAAGTAGAGCACAGAAGCTAATAGTCCATCTTTCTTTTCAACCGTAATTCCTCTCCGCGGCCTTCGGGTTGATCATTTTAACAATGTTTTTATTGGCAATAAATCACAGCATACCAGTGCTCCAGATGGTCTTTGTTTAGTTATTTTTAGCTAAATAAACGTCATGCAGGCTTTCACGTTAGCTTTTACCTCACAGCTCCCTGCAGAGATGACTGGGCTTGAAACGATCTGAGGTGCTCTGGGTGAGCTGGCATTGAGTCATTTCATAAAAGAACCACAGTCTCCAATAAGAAATTCTTTAGTTTGATGTCTTTTATTAAGCACTTTTGCATGCTATCCCTCTGCGATATGGTTGTGATCACAATAATGTTCCAGTCAGGGCACGAAATAGCTCGAGGGCTTTGAATATCTGTTTCCAGCAACTGGACGTTCGTGTCTATCAAGGGTAGATTCCAATAGACAAACAAGCTAATATTTACAAGATGGATGAGTGAAGTTCAGTCTGATGCAATAAAAATGAGCCCAAGTAAAGTAAAGAAACAGTGAAGAGATCAGTAGCTACAGAATTTCTAGTGTTTTTCACCAGGTGAGATTCCTTTCTGAATTGGTTGGGTCGTGAGGGGACCAGATCAGGGCCCACGTCAACTGGAGATGGATTAAATACTGGTACAAAAGTGTGGAGCAAATGTGGTTGGTTGACAGATTGATGCTGGTATCCACATGCACCGTTAGCGTGGCTAAAAGCAAAAAAAGAAAAGGCAGAGGAAATCATTCCTATCACGTTCCTTAACCCCCTTTGTTCTTGCAAGCAGATGATCTCAGTGTCCATAGATTTAAAGAGCAACAGGTGTAATGTCAACACTGTATTGTCTTTGGAACTGGGGGCGTTCATTATTCACTGGGTAAAGCGCTGTGTGGTTTGTAAGCTAGCTTTTACTGCTCACTTGACTCTGATTTATGACCTCTGTGTAAACCCGCTTTGTTTGATGTCCTGCACTTCTTGTGCAATCGCATTTCTCGGGATGTTTACATCATTTGGCAATTTATCTCCAGCGCACGTGCACATGAGCCTTGAAACCCTGCCAGGGGCCGCTTCCATTTGTGGTCATGAACTGTATTGTGGAGCATCACAGCCTGCAAGGAGGAGCTAAAATAGGCATTTAAAGGCCTTCCTGTAACAGTTGTCTGTTTAATTTAGCCCGTAAAACATCCACTCACTTTCCCCTGGCCTATATTCCACTGAGCCCGTGCCCTATATCTCCTGTCCTCCCAACATTTGCTTGGCACCACCGGAGTATTTAAAGTCCCATCAAGCTTTACTCTGATGACTGCTGCTGTTATTGAATCATCTGCAGGAAGAACATCTATCTGTCAGAGCTAAATGCACTCCGCCAATCAAAGCTCTCATGTGACTGAATGGAAAATTTGAGCGACACAGCGAGGGAGATTTTAGCTTAGCTAATGCTGGAGCTAACAGTGTGCACATCCAGCAGGAACCCGGTTCACTGTTTCATTGCCTCTGTGAATCGAATTAAAAGGAGGTAATGCTTTAACCGTCCTGCATGTCTGCTTGTTAGCATCACGCTGCTCCTCATTCGCATGTTGCTTAGACACATCTGCCAATAGATATTGACCTTCTGAGGACACAGACCAGACTTTTGTTGCCATACGTCACACCGATGGTGATGTGTTGAGAGAAAAGTGGTTCTCAGGAGAAAATTCTGGTTCCCACACTCGCTACGATGAGGCGTCTTGCCTTTTCCTGTGACTGACACCTTATCAGTATTTGCGCGATGTGAATTTACCAGGTCAAAAACAAACACGCGCAGTCATTTCTCTCTTTGGTTGATAGCGGTCCGTTGTCCTCAGACAAACAGGAAACCCTGCAGAGCGTGGCAGGACTTCCTGTCGCCGCATCCCCAAGAAGCCCAAGTGCATCTGGCACCTGTAGAAGCAGAGCCGCTTTGTCTCCATCCACATATACGTTTCACCAGGAGAGCTCCACTCCCATGACGCCGCTCCCCGGTTACCAGGGGCGATACAATGAGAGTGTATAGTGAGAATTTAATCAAATCCAGCTGCCATTTATGACACACGACAGTCAGTGAAGGGTCTATTTACCCACGCAGGGAGAGAAATGGAGTCTAAAATGTCACAGACACTATCTGAAACATTTCCACCAAATGTTCTTTAATAGCGTTTGCTGGATACCGAGGACAAGCGATTGGGGTTAATTTTAGCTCAGGGTAATATTTTGGTCTGGATTTCCCTACATGGTTGTGCCAGAGCGAACCTCTGCAGGCTTGTTTTGAGAGTGCACATCCACCAGACTCGCCTTCCAATAAATCACATTTTAGGGGTCCTCTCATGTGCTAAAGGAGTGAGTTACTCTGCCTGCTACGGCCGCCATGCCTCCACGCCTCACATATCCGTCCAGGTTGCTCATATCAGTAGCAACACCAAGGCGCAGATTTCGAACGTATGTTGATTTTGGCAGCCTTGCGCTCCCGGTGAAATGTTTCCGTAGGCTTTTGGCCGCGTTGCTGCCACACGATGCCACCACAAGGCAGCGTAATGGGTGGCCAAGTCTGACCACAATGAGAGGCTTCTGTTGCTGTGCTTCCCACATCCACAGCAGAGGAAACATGCGGGCGGCGGGCGCTAGCGACTTCGGCGTGTCATTAAGCACGGCCCATGATAGAGCTATCGCTGCATCCCGCTGCTGTGTTTCCCTGGCAACCTGGAGGTGACCCCATTGTCACTGCCCACTACTTGACCCATTTGTTAATATTAGTCCGTCTCGCTTGTGCGGTGGCGTCAACATCAAATTCTCCTTCCTGTATAAACAGTCAGGGTCCGACGCAAAGGAAGCAGGGCAAATATACACACATGACATTTGTTTGTGTCCGGCAGAGACTGTAACGTCCCCTCGTCAGGTAGACGGAACAAACCGGAGTTCTATCACAGCCTTGTCTCCAAACAATGACTCCAACCAGGGAGGAGAACGTCCCAGTTACCACACGCCAAATCCGTGACGAAATCAGCTGCAGGAAGCATCTGGAGACCTCTTCTGTCACCAGGATGCAACGTACACACACACACACACACACACACACACACACACACACACACACACACACACTGCTGTGTAAGCTGCTATTAATCACCAGGTCAAGCAGCCATGTCAAGTTATAGAAATCAACGGAAAATAGATGGTGCAACCTTGAGCTGCAACAACTGTCATCTTTCTAAAGGATTTTAATCATTTTCAATCAAAAGCACGGAAAGTCGTTACGTAAGGCTTCAGATAACGAGCTTCCTGTTTATGTGACAGAACATTTTTTGAGATGCTAATCAGATACAGGCAACTCTTGGAGCAAAAGTAAGAAAGATGTAACGATGTGGAACATTAACGAGTTAAAACACGAAGGACTAGTCATCGTAGTGTTTCATCATCATACCATAATTAGTAATGTAATTAGAGAATATTACAAACGTGTGTTCCTTTCTTGGTTCCTTTTTCACTTGAGGTTCGTTTTGCTTCTCAGAAGACTCTCGTGCGCGTCCTTAAGGACAAAGGATTGAAGGAAAAGGGGTTTGAGTTAGTTCTAATAGAGTTAGCCTTAATGCTCTCCTGCTTGCGGTAGCAATGCTGCTCGGAATAGCGGGGAACACAAGGAATGCGTTGGGAATGTCGCTACGTGAGGAGCTCAAATATGAGGAAACACATCCGCGGGTGTCTGGCTGCCTTTCAGGTCTGACATCACACTCGCGCAGCTATAGGTAGCGTCGGCCTCAACGCTGCTGCGAACAATAGCTGGCTGATGGTTTTTGCTGCCGCGGAGCAGTAAACCCGTTCCATCTGCCAGTTTCCAGCGTGGAAGCGAGGCACCTCTTCTCTGCTGTTTTATAAGTCCCAGCTGTGGCTTTAACGGTCCGAGGGTCAGATGTGGAATGCCTTCTTCGTGATGCATTCAGGGCCATGAAGGTTTCCTGTAATTTGCGATCGTGTGAGCATTGTTTCGAAAAGCTGTAAATCCAATATAACCGAATTCCCAGGAACAGCGGAGGTGGGTTTCTCCTCATGTGCCCCTCAGGGATGTTTGCCGATGGGCTCGAGGCCCGAGTGGGCCGACGCTAGATGTTTCCTGTGGGCCAAGTGATGGTGCTGCTCTGTGGGGAAATATCTCTTTGCTCGGGGGAGGTGTTGCAACACAACTTTAGCCTCAGTAACACTTATTTTGGGGGGATTTAAACGCGGAGCAGCACCGGGGATTCGGTGAAAATGCACGGAAGGTCAAACGGGGTCGCGCTGGTGTCTCATCTGGTCAGGTGGCAGCAGTGAAGGAGGCGCCGGAGGGGATCTGAGTGCCTCCAAATCATCGCCCGCCTTAAACCAAAGACAGAAGCTTCTGTAAATCTGCTCATTTTTGTTTCGCCCGAGTGAATTTGACCTTTTGTAAATGTTACCACAGAAAAGCTCTTAAGAAACAAATCACGCCGTCGGCTTCATTTGTTCCTGCCTCCCGCCTGTTTTGATGCACATGTTGTGGAGGCGCTCCGTGTGATTTATCAGGCTGGTGCTCGATGTTGGAAGAGCATCTGAGAATGACTGCCATCCTGACTTAAGACGGCTGAAATATGTTCTGCGTTGCATTAAAATCGGGCTTCTGTTTAATGGAACCGCGTTCAAAGGCTGGCTGCCTGCATCCCCTGTTTACAGATTTATGATTATAGACAGGCTGAAGGCGCTCAAACGCTTTATTGACCTTCTAAAAGCAGAAAGGCTGCAATAAAAACAAAGAATAGTTTGAGAGCCTTTTGTTTTTCCTATTCTGTGGTGCTCCTGAACGCCACACAGCGTGCAAGCGTTCATCCTGGTGGTGCTAGTCGCCACTCATCCCCATGTGTCCTGTATTTGATGGACAAAGACACACTGAAAGTGACACATTCTGCTGTTGATCAACGAGGGACGTTAACGACAGTTAAACCGCAGAAGTGTTGCAAAAGACAGTTTTTTTCTTCAGTTTGTGCTGGTCACGGCAGTTTCCTGAAGCACCGCGACGATAAAGTGCAAAGACTTGAAAATAAAGAGACTAGATCTCATCTTAACTTACTCCTCCAACTACCAAGCAATGATCTTAATTAGGGTATGAAAAGACAGTTATATTTAGAGTACATTTCGGTCACTTATGAGCAGTTTTGTTATAGGCCATAGTCCACCTGCCCATGAGCGAGTTAGCAGCTTATAATGAACATAATCGCATCATTTACATACCAGCTAAAGTGTTGGTATATTTTAGTCCAGAGACCAAAATAAAACACATAGGAGACAAAATTGTGTTTGTCAAGTGGTCAGGAACAAACAAACTGAAGGGCTAACCATGCAGCTCTTTATCAATATTTATATTATATTCTGGGGAAGTCGTCAGTGTGCAGTTATGAGCTGGACAGAAATATCAGCGATGAGGTTTAATAGAGGAAGTGAGCCTTCAGGACAAACACCAAGAGGAAAACTCTCCAATTTAAAGACAGCTGCGCTCATTCCATCCCTGACAATGTCCTTGGAGGACGCCGCTTAAAAAAAATCTGTCATTAGGGTCAGAGGAGCTGCTATCAGGATGTCACAGCTTTTAGATCCACCATGTCAACCAAATAAAGCAGGAATGTGAAGTAAATCCGCTTGGTCATCATCATTGGGATCTTAAGTGGATTGAGAGGGGAGATCAAGCATTTAAATTGTGTTAAATCACCGTATAAAACCCGACTCCTCTTTAAAAGGCTTCAAGCTAAAGCAACTGCAGCACTCCTACACAGCTACGCAGCAACTGCCGTCAGACCTGCCGTCAATCCCAGTTTATCTGCATCCCCAGAGCCTTTACTGATATAATACACCAGTATTTATCCTTTTACCTCATTTTCCCCCATTTTTACCAACCCTACACAGGAAACCTAAACCTTTCGTGCCCAAATGCTCCTTTTTTCATGCAATCTAAAACTTATTTTGGCACCTAGCCCAACAAGTAAGCCTCCACGCATCAGTCATCCCGGCATCCTTTGTCCTAAAAAGGAGCGCTGTGTGCACTTTTCCCCCTGAGGAGGTAATAAAGTCTTCCCATGACGGGGCTTAGGGCACATGCGTTTGAACTGGTTTGGCTCTGGTGTGTTTCATTCGAGCATGCGGAGATTCAGCTGAGGATCAGAGCGTGTTGCAGCCTGACATCATCCCTCCCCCGCACCCTCCAATGACGACGCTTCCCGGCGAGCGTGACGGAGCGCCTCGGAGCGCCGCCATCCCGCCGCTCAAATGGACGAGCTCGGCCTCGGAGTCGTGGCGTCGGAGCGTACGTGGGCAGGAAGGGCAAGCGGGAGGCAATTAAAGAATGAAAGCGAGATAAGGATGATAAGATCGTAATGAGGGTGTTATAATCTGCCAAAATAAATAAATGAGTCCCGGATGTGCAGTTAGGACTCCAGCAGAAACCTCCTCAGTCCGTGCGAGAGTTGAAGGTTCGATTCCCCGTTGTTTACTCCAAAAACACCAAAGGCCCCAAGCTGTCCTGCATCCTGCGACTTAATTACACGGACACGCAAACAGGCAGCGCCCCAACGATCTCGACCACCGTCGAGTTTACGTCCCATTGTTGAGACAGTGCAGTCGCCGGCGGTAACGGCTGGAAACACTTCCCGCCGTGCTTGCTGGCATCCCGGCAGCACGACTGGAGCCAATAATAAGTCACTTTGTCCGTGGGATGATGAGAGGGTTCAGGCCATTTTACAGTGACCATGCAGGAAATGGACCTCCTTTACTGGCAGCTTTTTCCTCTCTGAGGATGCTGCTAAAGCAATCCGTCCAGTGGAAGGTCACTAAGTGTAAGATTCTAAAGTTTATGACTTCAGGAACACCCCCACAGGAGCAGTAACGCGATGAAAGGGATGGAAAAAATCATGTAAAGTGCACTAATCTAACTCACACACCAGAATTTGGGGTTCCTAAAAGTCCTCTGATTCCTGCGACGCCGGTCTTTTAAGTCGGTGCCATGTTTTTTTTTTCTTTTTTCTTAATGCTTGGTGACTACGGCTAGCTGTGTGGTGAAGACGCTTGTTAAACTCCCCCTGGTGGTGGATTGCAGCATCGTTGCCCTAGTTCCACCAGTGTTGATTATCACCAGTTATTACACCAGTAATATCCTCTGGTACAATTAGATTTACATCCAACTTTTTTTTAAAATTCTGTCTCTTTATTGACACTATTGAATCAGCACTGAAACTTTTAAAAGCAGAAGATCCAGATGTGTATTTGGTGACATGTAGATGGTAGTATTTAACATAAGTCAATGAACTGGAAAGTGAAAGTATGTCTAACAAAACAATTCCTGCAGTACTAAAACAATATAATGGCCCGTGATCCTGCTGGGAATCTCTACATCCATCCTCGTGTGTCCTCTTCTTGACTGTATATTTACACCCGTACGACACATTTACCATCTCTCTCGTTCCCCTCGCTCCCATTTCCCCCAGTCTCCCCTTCTCATTTTCACTGCACATAAACTCAAATACCACCTGTCTGGAATAGTTTGTCTCTCGGTCTGGATCGCTCTGTTTGTTTCCCACAGAATGGACATCGGCTACTTTACGGGACAAAAATGTCTGGACGGAAACTCAATAAAACCACCTTTTATATGTTTCCTATGTGGGACATCTTCATACAGCTTAGCACTGGTTAGTTTATGAGTCTTTTCATTCAGAAGTAGATATTTTATCAGCTAATTTTACTTCCTTAAACAGCACAACTATCAGTATCGGCGTCTGTCCCAAATCTGCCAGCCTTTGTCCCGGCTCGGACTGAACTCAGTTGAGGCTCTGAGTGGAGAATGAGCTGTCACCAGCTTTCATTTAAAGAACAGTTGCTGGGTTCCTTTCCGTAACTTTAGAAATACCAGGCAGTTAACGCGAGCTGCTGTCCTTCTCAGCTGGAGCTCAGGAATTCTCCTGTTCCATAAATACTAGAATTAAAAGTGGGATCAGGAGGGAATATACGACCGAGGGACAGTAAAAGCTTCAGCCACGTGTCACTGGAGGACTTCTGGCACCTCTGATATGAGATTAATTTGTGATTTCCGGTTAATTATCGTGTTAAGAAGACAACGATGTCATCTGTTTGCAATAATACACGGATCTGTCTTCGGTGGCTGCAGTTGGAGTTTCTGCCTTTTATGGTGGCATAAATGTCACTTTTATGCCCCTCTTATTTACTCCTGGGGTTTGTGAAAATGTGAGCCGTGGAGACCTGAGCCGCCACCTCCCAGGGGGCCGGTTCACTCTGAGGACAGGAGGCCTCTGCTTCGGCCGCTGCTGCGGGTGAGGACCTTGTGTTTCGCCACCTCTTGTCCGACTCTGACTACCGCATTGTGTCGTGTTACCTTCTCGCTGAGCCGCTGTGCTACTGGAACAACGTCGCCTCTATAAGCCTAATGAGGCGTGAGCCAGTCAAGTGATGCATCTAAGGTCAAACTCTCGACTCGATGTGTCTCGGTCTCTGTTGTCCAGCTGTTCTCCCCTCTTTTAAATATTTAATGACTGACATTTTAGTGTCAGAGATTGAAAATCGACCTTTATTCCTGCTAAAGCTAGATGATATCTGGTTAGCGTGTATGTGTTTGCAGTCCATCCACCCATGTGTCTTCTACTGCTTTTTCCCTTAACGGGGTCACGGAGGGAGGGAGCCTGTCCCAGCTGGCTTCAGGCTAGAGGAGGGGACAAAAAGCTGCCATTCACACTCGCATTCACACCGAAGGTCCATTTAGAGCCACCAGTTCACCCTAACCCAAATGCATGGCTTTGGATTGTGGAAGTTGGGGGACCCAGAAAGGACACTTGTGGACACAGGAGGGACACGTAGAGTCCACAGGGACAAGCCCCTGGGCAGTTTGACCCCAGAAACGTGTGGCTGTGTGAGGACAGTGCTAACCACTGCAACACAATGTTTGCTCACTCCTAAAACAATTTAATTTCTGACAAAGCGAAGCTTTACTTTGCAACAGACATCAGCAAAATTCCTAAAGTCAGACGTTGTCAGAAGGGGACATCTGTGTCTGCACGCGGCGCCGTTTCCCAAATGAACCCCCGTGGCTTCATTGCTCCTTCCTGCTGTAACCTGCTCAGTGTTGATGAGCTGGGTGGGCTCGCCAGCTCGCCTCCCGTGCTTCAACTACAGGCCGCGCCTGCTTGAGGGAAGAGGATGGGCGGATGGACGCTGGAAAAAGGGCCGTGCCAGCGAGTTAAAGAGGGAAAGGGCAAGTGAAAGGGCGGCCAGTGAGCGCCGGACAACACAGTGTGTGTTGACATTGTGGGTTTGGCTCCATTTTGTTGGGCATGAGTTTGGGAAAGGGACAAATTGTGGACATCACTACTAAAGCTCCCTTTGATAGACACCAAAAAAACCTGCCATCTGTCTCATCTTTTCCTGTGTACTTTCAGCACCACCGGCTAATAAAGATATGGGATTTGATCACATTTAGCTCTTGTTTTTAATTCTCCCTCCATTGTTTCCAAGGTTGATGCCAACTCAAACCCTACTTTTGTGGTCTTAGAAGGCGCTGCCAGCACAAATTTAAAGATATCTCTCACAGGCAGTGCCAGCGGTATTTTCTTTTCCTTTTTTTCCCCCTTCTATGTGTTTGCTTTGCTGAAATCTTTGTAGTAACGGCGCTTATACTATTTTCATCAACATGGAAGAAAATAAACTGGAAGGGTTGGGACAGCGGTGTCATATGACAGCTCCAGTTTGGCTTTTTTTGGTTGTTAAGCACAATAACATGAGTCTCTTGGATATTTTGCAAACATTGATGACATAATCATCTCCAGACTCTCTGATCTTTCCCATAAGCTGCTGACTCGCTGGTCTTCGCGCCAGTTGTCAATTGGAGAAAGATGTTCCAATTAGGGTCTTTAGGCTGTTACATTCTGTTAGGAATTTGAGGGTTATAATGTGTCCGCGGAGGGACAGGATCTCCTACAATAGCCTGGTTGTTTTGCTCCCTACAGAAAGACGTGAAGGACGTGTTTGCGGGGATCACGTTTGAAGTGGCCTACAACCTGGGGAAGCATGTGCTGGCTGGTCCCCAGGAACGAGACCTGCCTGCGCTCACTCCCGTGCTGCGCTGGAGGAAAGGACAAAGGATGGCAGTGAGAAATGAGGTGAAATCATAATTAAGACGACCTTTGAGACTTCTACATGTTTTATTTTGTTAAAGGGGGATAGGCAGAATGACACTAGGGGGGTTGCAGTCAGTGGTATCTTAAGCTATTGCAGAACCAGGGTGTAAAGTTAAATATTCAATTGAGTTTATTAAGCTTTTCTTTTTTCTGTCAGGTGGCAGAATAAAGGAAAAGCTCATATGTTTGATCACACAAACGTCTGCGCTGGTAACCAGCTTATATATTGTGTGTGTTAGCTCTCTTGAGTGGAATCCAAAGAGACTGGATCATTTATTTTCACTGCGACCACCTCTAACCTACCCCACATGTGTTTCCCTCCCGTCTGCACTTCTTGAAAAGCGGAGGGATTTGCGTCTCTCAGCGCCTCCGTCTCCCTGACTCTCATATCTACGATCAGAGAACGCCACTTTACTAAAAGATTGCTTTGAGTTTTGCTTTGATTTCACCCCAGATCATCTCATGGCTGATTTAATGGGAAGCCTCATGAAGTAAAGATCAGCTATCTTTGACTCAACACTGCCCCCTAGTCTGATCTTAAAGTTGATGTATGAGGTCATATGAAGTTTGCCCTTTACTGTTTCCTCTTCAGACTTGGTTTGAGAAGAACTGCCTGTCGGACGACTGCGCTGCAGACCTCCGGCTTCACGGGAAACTGCTGCTTTCTGGGTAAAGACCTTCAACACCACACTCGAAGACCAGTTTCTTTCTTTGCCTTTAAGTCCGCGCCGAGGAAGCGAGCTGACATCATAGTCCAGGAGGGTGTGGGGAGCATGACACATGCTTGGAGGACATCCACATGTTTTTCCATAAGCAGGGAGTTCCCTGTCTTCTTATTGTGCATCTCGCTTCGCTCTGCGTCATCACTAATAGAAGTCGGAACCTTTCGCTGCGAAATAAGCTAATTTTAAGGCTGACGTTTTGTTTATTTCCCTTTTAACCGGACAATAATTAAGCTAAGTTTGATTTCCTGTGGCTTCAAAGCTCAGTGCTCCCCTGACATCCTGCCGTTGTTTATTTGTGCGCGCTCACTTCCTGTGTCCATCAGGCTGTACACTAAACCTCACTTGGCCCTCGGCGGGGTGAAGAACGTGTCCCTGAACCTGACCATCTCCAACACAGGCGACGACGCCTACGACACCAACATCTACTTCAACTTCTCCAGAGAAGTTTTCTACATCAACTTCTGGCAGAAGGTGCGTCCTCATCCCCTGAAGTACCTGCCGTTTAAGGACACGTGTTTATTGGTAATTTATCTGGTGGTTGTGGCTGCAAAGAAGGCAGCAGAGCACAGGCGCATCAGTTCCACCCTGCCAGTGAGATGTAAACTCTGTGAATGATCGTTTATTTAAAAAAATGGTTGAACGTCTCGAGCACAGTCTAAACAGTGAATCTCGCGGAGAGGCAGAGCCGTGCGAGGAGGGACCGGCACAAAGCCTATTCTTGAACCGTGCAGGCTGCGGATGAAAGCAGAAGGAGCAGAAGAAGCAGCAGCAGCTGTTCCGTGTCACAGGTCGAAACCGATACAGCGTCTCGCCCAGCAAATTCCCATTCCCACAAGCTTTGATTTATACGCCGTTCAGATCGCCTGCGTGTAGAATCTCCTTGGTTAGATAAAATCCCATTAAGTAGTCTCATTTAATGTAGCATCTTCATGTAGATACTCTTCATGTAGATGACCTCCTTTCACAGAGGCTCTGTTAATGTGATATCTGCCCACTGCAATCCCACGTTAAACCTGTGAGATATTCATCCACACCGTGTTGATGGATGATGGCTTCCACAGAAGTGGTTGGAACCAGCGTTTTGGGTTTTTTTCCATCCATTTCGCGGCCCGACACGCTGCGTATCACCAAAGCTTTTTCCTCCAGCTGGACCTCATCTCTGTTTGCACCTCAGTGATGGATAAGGATCATCTCAGTAAAGCATAAAACCCTGTGACATGATTTAAAACCCTCCGACAAAGCAGGAATTGAATTTAAATGGAACACACGCTGCAGGCCAGTATTAGTAAAACAGCGCATCGGTTAGAGTTTCATGCGTAATCTAATAAACTAATTAAATATCAGGTTACCAGAGCCTCGTTTTACTCAGGGAACCCGATAAGTCACGGTGGCCTGCTGCGCAGAGGGAACAGGAAGGGAACAGTGTGCAGAGATGACCAAGGGGCCACTGAGCAGATTTACTTTCATCTGCTCTTTCAGACATTTCTAATTACTCCTGGAGCAAGTCCACGTCCACCACGTGACCCCTTTTGCAGGAGTTTGGTTCAGCTGTCGAACCCCCCCCCACCAGAGGTGTTTTCTTTTTTTTCCCCACGGAGCAGAGCAGGGAATCGCACTCCCCCTCGGTTCCAGTGCGTGTGGGACGCGTTATCTCTGTTGTTCTTGCAACACAAGCTGTCAGGAAGATGTGGAGGTGAGCTGGTTTCAGGAGCCCAGACCTGGCTCCTGGGGGGCTGCTGCCCCAGCTTCTGTTTATTTATTTATCATTTTAATAAAGGTCAGAACGGCTGCAGATGGATGGGTTGGGTTTTTCATGCAAGCACCGACAGTTTGATTTAGTAGCTTAGGTTCCAGAAGCATATAAGTGAGATATACAGTATATATATATCATTTTGAATTTTCCTTAATGATCCTGTATATATTATAGGATAGTCAGCCGCAGTTTTGCAGCAGCCAGATAAACGTATTTAAAAACTGATTTAAAAAGTCGTACAGAAGAAAATCCAAATAAACACTCAAGAGGTTTCAATGGCGAGCGCTCTGGATATGGGCCTCCCGGTCGGGCGATGTCAGGCTATCCTCGTCTGACGCTGACAAGAAGTCGACGGAGAAGTGCTTGAACAAACAGGCCTCCTCCCCGTGGATCAGCAGCACGCCGCCTGTGTGAGCGCTCTGCTCTCTCTCAGGGGTTACCAGATGGGCCGCGGTTAAACAGACTGCCTCCTCCGGTCCGTGAGGGGGGTGTTTTCAGAGCAGGGCCAAAGGATACAGGAAAGGGAGGAAATTCCATCATTGGCAGTTGTGCCCCCCCACCCCAACAGAAAGGCCAGAGCTGACTTATTTAAGCTGGAGGCAGATGCCCCACCCTGGACTCTGCTGAATAAGTAGAACAGGAGTTTGGGTTATACTGCAGATGGATATTTATCTTTAAACGAGTCAGCACAATTTGCTCTCCATTGCTATAGAAACACCATAAACACCATCCCACTCTGCACCATGTCTTTGAGCTACATTACCCCCCCCCCCCCCCCATGTTCCCACAGCTTTTTATTGTTGCTAAAGTTGGGAAATATCTCCGCTCTCTTTTATGCTGCGTGCTCAGAGCCTCCGTCCTCCTCTCTGGGTCAGAGCTCGGGTGTTTACACAGCGCAGCCGGTGAAGCTCCATGTTGTTTAGACAAGCGTCCAAACACGTAGAGTGAAGGCTGTCCAATTGTCCACCCGCCGAGACGTGTTTGTGCCAACGGTGCTTTGAATGTTCTTTGTTTAACCCGCTTCAGGATGTCAATGAAACAATCGAAGCTGCAGTTTTTCATACACAAGCCCGAAGCTCACAGGTGTGTTTATAGCTGACGTCCATATGAGGCCGACCGCGCTCTTTGCTTCCCGGTGTGATTCTTGGAAGCGCAAAGACGTCCTCTGTCTTCTGTTTCAGTGGTGTCACTCTGTCCGTCCTTATCAGCTCCCCTGTCTATCTGTCTTTTTACAGGAAGAGAAGGGCATTTCCTGTGGACTTGTTGATCTGGACTTCCTCAAATGCAGCGTGGGGTTTCCCTTCATGAGGGCGCAGACGAAGGTAGCTCACAGAAACCGACTTCACACCTGCGTGCAGCGTTGCACCTCTTGCCATGCATGGGAACCTCTTTCTGGCTCAAACAAGCACATTTTTCTCTCCACAGTATCATTTTGCAGTGATTTTTGACACCAGTCAGCTCTCGGGAGAAAATGACACCCTGCAGTTTTTAGTTCAGGCAAAAAGGTGAGTATTTAAGTCGTTGGTTTATCCCGAATACACGTCGATCACTTTGTGCTGCGCCAACTTCACTGCGCGTTTCTGTCGTGTTTTAGCGCCAATCCTGAGCACAAACTCTCCGACAACACTTTGGATCTGTCCATCCCACTGATCCGCGAGACCGACACCACTATAACTGGGTAAGGAAGGGGCGAATGTAAACACCAGCCGCGGTTTATTGGTTCAAGACTTAAACTAGTCGCTGGTCCGTCTCTGTGGGAGTAGAGGGAGAGCTTTTGTCAGCATGGGACATGTCAGCTTGAGACGTCTTATCTGTGGACAGTTTATCATATCCCCGCTTCACAGAGACGGGATAGAAATTTAAAACAGCCCAGATGTGCCAGAAGTCTGACATCTGATAAGGCTGAAGGGAGGCTGCTGAGAGAAACCGGACCCATCGGTCATGCAAACATTGTTGTCCGGCGATGACGTCATTAAAGCCAGAGGGTTTTTTTATGGAGCCTATTTATGTGAGCGTTTTAATGATTGTCCTCTCTGATCCCTCTGCAGTGTTGTGACGCCGAGCTCCTTCGCGTACGGGAACTCTATCGACGCTTCCCGATTCGTCCAGTTGGAGGACATGAAGTGCAACTTTCAGCCTCTCAATCTCACTTTCCAGGTGCTGCTACCGGCACGTGTGTTATAGTCTGAAGAATCTCCAGCATGCGCTACATTTTTCTCTTTTTTTTGTCCCTTTTTTCCTATTTTTCCCCTGTCTGACCGACGTAGGCTATAAACAAGGGGCCCAGCAGGCTTCCTGGATCTACTGTGGATATCAGAATACCCAACAGGCTGGTTGGCAACGGAGCGGACATGTTCCACATCATTGAAACACAGGTGGATGCCAGCGCTACATTATTTATCTACCCCTAAATTATTATTTATTGCTTTATTCACCAGCAGGCAGCTACATTTTCAGCTAATTTATGCAGCCCACCGCTGTGGACCCCACAGGAGAGTTTCATGTATACGAGTCTGTTTGTCTGAGGGCGTTTTTGTCACAGCGTTGGCCGGGTCTCCGGACACCAGTGGGCCATTTAAAACCTTAGCCAAAGTGTTGACGTTGCTACCGACACTAGCATATCATTTGGTTTCACAACATTTCACATTTAGATAAAGAAACCCAATACTCCCACAGGGTTTCAGTGTTGTTTTAACCCCTCCGTTGCTCCTTTCATAGGAGCTATTAATTGTATTTACTCTGAATAGGTAGAGGTGGTTGACTGTATCCCACCCTCCTTGAGCCCATCTGGAATCACTCTAAAGGGATCAGACAGCTTGCACGAAATGTGAATGAGGCACCTGTAGAGCCGACTACTGTGCTGTACCATCCCCACCCTGGAGCCACACATCACGCACTCCATGCTGCTACCTCCGCCTTTAGCCGCTGGCGCGCTCGAGTGTTACGCACATATTTTATAGCCAGATATTTATAACACAGACCTCCGATTGTTCAGAATTGACACACAGGATATGACTGTTGCTCCACATGTGCCGTTCGGGCCGCAGGCTTCATTATTCACTGGGAAAGTTTCGTTTTAAGCGAGTTAAAAGTTCACCTGCAGAAATACAGGACATGAGAAATGGAGATCGTAAAAGCTCGCCCGCTCTGCGTGGCTACAGAGCAGACAATGGGGAAGGGGAAGTGCTCACCAGGGGGTGGGCAATAAAGCAGACACCTTTAAATCACTCCATATGGGAGACTTGTCCGGGAGGGGGGGCTGGTATCTGGTGACTGTTTCCTGTCAGTAACAATAGTGGGACTGAAACCAGTTCATGTGACAAAAGCAGAGAGGTGTCAGGTTGTAAATCTGACTTCATCTTACAGATAATATTGCCATATACTTGTTTTTTTTTGGCGTACATACGTGATTTTAAGTGCTGTTTCAGGTGACCGACGGCAGAGGTAACTGCACTCCCCACAGGAACCCGACACCCTGCACCATCCCCCAGGAGAAGGAGAGCATCTTCCACTCCATATTTGCCTTCTTCACCAAATCGGGGCGCAGAGTGGTGGTAAATATACGGTCCTCATGTTGCACTTTGACCCCTGGAGGTCGCTGACAGTAACTCTCTGTAGGGATTCTTGTTTTTTTTAGCCAGCGCAGCATCTGTTTATCACACTTCTGCCTCTTTTTTTAGGACTGTGACCGGCCCGGACGAGCGTGTATGACAATTTCCTGCAGTCTGGGCCCACAATTAAAAGAGGAAGCTTTGAGCATTGACATAAAGCTTCTACTCAACACTGAAATACTAAAGACGGTAGGGAACCTGGACCAGGGGTGGCACAAGGCCTTGCAAACAGAAAATGAACCCAAGCTCCTCTGCTCTAATCCCAAAGGATAGTTCCTCCGTGATCCAGTTCGTGACGAGGGGCAGCGTGCAGGTGAACGACGGCGTGATGGAGGTAGAAAACGGCTTGTCGGAGGACTTTTCCGTGAGTACAGATCGATGAAATCCATTTTTTTCTTGGTCAGTCAATGTTTTTAACGAAAGTGAACACTGCTGGGGTGGATGCCGTCTTTCTTCAACCTGTTTTTAATATTTTTGGGTCCTTTTTATGATCAGATTTACAGTCCATCATGCTGTGGTTTGCCAGTTATGGGTTGCGGTTGTGACTGTATTGTGTAGGGAAGGTCTTCTTTTCTCCTCTTTTGGGGTCCTCAGCTGTGTTCAAAGACAACCAACCCCCACCCCCCCCCCCCCCACCCCCCAACCCCCCAGCGTTGTGCGCTGAGTGATTGGATGGACCACCGGATCAGATGTGACGATTATCCTGAGCACCCAGCATTCTCTCAGAGGGAATCTCAAGTGATTAGGGTGCTGACCGGGCTGGGGCTCGGCTGACCCTGAGCCTCAGACGTGTTCCGAGGATTCTGCTTATTCCACTAAAGCCCCCTCCCAACCAACCACCCACAGGTTTTAGTAAACACAGCTACCTTCTCCCCCCAGGATTCCGGCTAGCTTAAGTACACACTGGAGAGCATGATTTGTAGCGTCTGGTTTTATCGTTCACATCAAACTCATGTCCCCTTTTATGCCCTCTCACATGTAAATAAACTGATGTGGGATTCAGGCACAAACGCCACACCCCCGAGTTCAGTTTCAACAAACCGAACTGAACTTATTGCACATTCCTCGATTTAAATCATCGTTAAAAAGTTAAATTTAGAAAGCCCGAGTCAAGGAGCAACGACCGGCAGAGTTTTTCATCTTCTCTGTCCTCGGCGAGAGCCTCGGTATGCACAACAACAGCTAGATTCCAGAGTAAAGGGGAGGTGTTAATGTGGGAATGTATTCCACGGACAGATCCATCTCGCTGGTCCGGAGGAAAGGAATGGCTCACAGTTGGCGTCTCATGCCACATTTATGGTCAAAGCCCGTGGAGCATATTTCAGCAGGCAGTCCTGAACTTGACTGGCCTTTATTCGCAACATCAAATTAAGCAGAATTGCGTGAAATTAGGGAGCGAAACGTTTATTTAAACACTTATTTGCCCTGTTTAACGCCGCCAGTAAATCCGTTTCTCCTGGCGAGGGGGGCGGTTTTCCATCGAAGGCAACGAGGCGCGCTCGTTTTCACCCACCCTTGTTAATTCCTTGCAGATCAATTTGAGTGGGTTCGTATGAGACGAGTGATACGCAGAAGCCTCACGTGCCTTCAAAGGGAGGCACAAAGGATTCTGGGAATGCCACACAAATTGATGGGGCCCTTTAGAGGGTCACAGAGAATCGAAAACCACAAAATTGTGTTTGCTTAGTTGCAACAAATAAAGCAATTGTCACACGCTGATGCCCTCCATTGAAGTGGCGTGTTAGTGTGTGTGTGCCTCTCTGGCATCGTGCCACTGACAGATGTCTCAGCAGTGCACACATGTCATGGGAAACTGCCAAAATAGCTTTAATTTATTGTGGAAACGAGGCTTTTTTTAATGGGTCGCCAAGACTCCTTGATAAAAGGATAACGGGATCAGGCTCAGTCTGAGCTTTAAGGGGTTAGATTCATGCCCCGACCTCAGATTGAGATATGATTTTTGGGGATTTTCTAATCAGGCGCAATGTTAGCTTCATCTTTTAGACTTTGGGATTTAATTAGAAGGTTCTATAGTGCGTCCAGTGGACACTTTAGATCTTTAAAAGCTCAATTTTACAATGTGTGCTCCTTAATTCTCCCACAATATTTGCTGCATTTTACTTGAAAACATTTCAAACACATAAAAACAGGTTCACGTGGTGTAAATCAGACGACCACTTATTTCTGGTGACGACTCTGTTGTTTGCATGTTGTTTACATAAATGTCACCATATCCACCGTGTCCTGGTCTGGCTCTGCTCAAGGCTCAGAGTGTAGGATTTCCCCTTTAATAAAACACAACAGTGTCCATAAACAGACCCTAAGTCTACAATCATCTCGGTCCTCTTTCTGTGTGTGATGAGCTGCTCAATTATCTTCTGTATTTAAAATAAACTCCATCAGTGTCCCGTTCCACGCTGCGTTTTAGCTGCAGCAGCCGTCGAATCCTCGCGGCTCTTCTGGCAACAGCTGCAGCAGAATGAAATAAGGTTTCTTTTGGCTGTTATTGCTTCAACACTCTACATCATTAGCAGAACACGGCTGAAGGAATTTTGCTGCGTTTGGCAGCCTCACTGTTTCTGTCTGTGTGTGTGTGTGTGTGTGTGTGAGATTTGTGCGAGACGTTGTCCGACTAAAGTGCTGCTGCGTTTCAGCTGGTGTTCGAGGCGCTCCACAGCCAAGAGCCGAGGGGTTACGTCGTGGGCTGGATCATTGCCATCAGTCTGCTGGTGGGAATCCTCATCTTCTTGCTGTTGGCCGTGCTGCTCTGGAAGGTAAACACACAAACGCAGATTTATTTTTCGCAAAGCGTTATTACCGTAATGTTGTCGCGGCAGCATTGGGCCGAAGCTGCAGTAAAAGCCGGCGTGTGTGCGACCGTGATCAGGATCCAGTTGTACTGGGACAGCTGGAGGTGGGGGCGAGAGCTGGGTTTGCTTGAAACAACCGTGAAAAAAAACGGGGCACAAACTGGCCGGTAATTCACACCCTGCCCGTGACATGAAAAGAAAAATCTACAAGGGAAATCATGTCAATTATGCTGATATGCAGAGGCCCTGTTAGCACAAAAAACCCTTTTCTGTCTCACTCTTTCCTTTTCCACCGGGAATGCCACAACTAAACCTTGGAATGCTGGTCCTCATGTACACCCCCCCTCCTTCCCCGTGTCCTCAGATCTTGCCAAAATAAACCACACTTACAACTGCAGCACATGTCCTGTATTGGTCTTTTCAGGAAATGCCTGAGGAGAGCACAGGTCTGTATCAATAAACTTAGCAGTGAAACCCTGATAAGTGAATGGAGTCGTAGTGAGAGAGGCATCGCAGCCGTGCTTGCACACACACCGGGGGTCTCCAGCTCTCCCCATTCCTCTCATATCTTCTATATGTTACACTCGGTGGAGGTATTTTTGAGGTCAGCTGAATGTAAGTGATAGCACACTCCTGAAGAAACAGCACCTTTTTACTGGGTAACTTGTTTTACATTATCCACGTATTTTCAAATCTCAAATGTATGTGTCTAAAGCAGGCGGACAGACATGGGAGTCACCAGACAATAGGGCAAATTAACCAGCTATTCAATCAATAAAATGAGCAAGCTCGGTGTGTATTTCATTACAGGAAAAAGCCACATTAGACATTTCCTGATGGCGCCCATTGGGAAGGAATTCCACTCTCCTCTCATAAAGATACCAAATTACAGTCCAAAAAAAGAAATATTTGCCATTTTTAAACCAAACTAAACAAGAAAGTGACTTCAAGTCCTCATTAGTTTGATGTTGCATCCTTTAAAACCCCAGCTGTGATCCGTCCACGCTCTTCTGATTCTCCGATCATCCCCCGAGCAGCTGCAGACAGGCTGCGTCCCATCAAACACGTACAGACTGATTGATTCTCCACATTTGCTGCAAAGTTTTGTAATTTTGCTTTCCGGGACGGTTGCGCCGACACTTCAAGTCCCAAGTCAGTAATGTAAAAGACAGAAGGCGGAAAATTCCATAATCGGAAGATAATCTCAATAATTCTCTCTTTTTTTTGAAGATTTCTTAGAAACCACAGGCAAATGAGTGAAGCTAAGCGATAGCACAAGATTCAGATATGTTAGATATTCTATACATTTACTTAAGCACTTATTATGTCCTGCTCTCCTTATGAATGCATGGACCGTTTCCATCTCGCTGTCTGGTCCTGATCCGATCTCAGCCGCAGATCCCGATCATCTGCCTCCAATAAACTTTCAACACTTTTTCTGTCCCTCTCGCCACAGTTGGGATTCTTCCGTCGGCGCTACAGAGAAATTATCGAGGCTGAGAAGAACAGAAAGGACAGTGATGAAAGCTGGGACTGGATGGAAAAGAACCACTGAGGCCTGCAGAACGGGGGTCCCAGAGGAGCCAATGAGAATAGAGATTGGGTCAGGAAGGATCCAATGGCACGGGGTCTCGCAGCACAGCTGCCCCACTGGCACCAGGCCCTTCAGTCTTCCATATGTGGAAGAGAAGATTATTCTCCATATTTTTGGAGACCTGACTTTTTTTTCATGAGTGGGTGGGTGGGTGGGGCGGGGGTCCAGGAAACAGGCTTCTGAGGTGACAGTGGACTCGCTGTGGAGGGAACTCCCATCCAACAATGCGGAGCCGTTGAATGACATCCACATCCGCACAGGGCTGTAGAGCCACGACACGAATGCCGGCGGACTTCAAATCCTCAGGGCTGTGTCACATAGCAAATTTATTTTTATACGTACACTTTAAGCCGTGTTGGGGGGGTTTGAAGGCCATTATAAACATACTGTAGCGACAGAATGTTTTCCTAAAAGCACTGATGTTTGATAAGAATGAATGACTTAGCTTTATTTGCTTTTTAAGCCAAAAAAAGAGGCTCCCTCTGAACTATTGGAGTCACCTGATACTTGGTTATTCCTCATGGTGGAAGATTGTATCTTTCTCTCCTCTTTTTTTCAGTTTCAGTGTCAGTTCATCACACCGCTTTCTGGGTTTTCCGCCCACATTTCATGTCATCCAGTCAGGTTGCAGCAGCCGAGGCCCAGATAAAGTGCTGTCGGAGGTTTGTAGGGGCCATAAAAGCTGCCCTCTGACCTACCATCTGCATTCCATTGGCTACAGTTTTTGCTGTCAGGTGATCGAAACGGATGTGAAATTATTCAACTTTAAAATAATGGAACAAGGATTATCTGGAGCGAAGAACTGCCACTCAGGTATGCGGCTGATGTTTCAGCTGGATCCCCAAAAGCTTCCATGTTCAGAGTGGATTCTCCTAATCTCACTGAAGTAGAATTTTTAAAAATGTCACAAAGTTCATATGGATCGTGTTTTATGTGACTATTGTGTTATTTTAGCGGGAAATGAAAGACCAATCACCCTGCACGGGCTCTTTGAGAGGATGCCTCCTACAGTCATTTATGGGGTCCATGGAGGGAGTGAACAGCCTAAAAATAGGTGGGAATGCGCTTCACTAAATCACTGCATATCAGTCAGCTCACGGGGCTCCTGGGAAATAAATATTTGAGGGACCGTCCGTGCCACGAATGTCTACCACTATTAAACTTTGCTATTTTTTTAAATTGTTCCAATGCTTCCAAACAGGTATTGTATTGGTTGCGTTGGTAACATTTTGAATTTAATTTTATATCAAATGCCAACAGAGAAATAGGAATGTTTTCCATTTTAAACCTTAAATCTCAAAACAACAAGCTCCCCATTGCGTTCCGGAGATGGCGTTGGGGCAGATCTGAAGCAGACCAACGTCGGAGTCAAATGTGAAATGGCCAAAGAAGCAAAAGGATGTTTGACTTCAGTGCTGAGACACTTTCTGGCTGGTCGTGGTTCCTCATGCTCTGGTGCAGGCTTCATTTAAATCCACTGGCACAACGACATATACTGTACACACTCACATGTTCCCTCTGCCTCCACTCAAGCAACGCTGTCTCTGTGTGCAGAGAAAGTGACACTTTTTATTTTTTTTAACTGTGACGGTTATATTTTGTCAGCGTGACGCATTGTTGGTATTTGTTTGACGTCACCGTTAATCACAGAGTTATTTTGGGGTTTTGTTCCGAGTATACTACTGTCACTGAATATAATTTCCATTATAGTGTGCTGTACGTTTTGGTGTTTCATTCTTCAAGCTGTATATTTATCTGTTGATAAACAGTGAAATATGGCGGCTCTGTGTGTGGCTCCTCTGTTCCTGCGCGTTCGGGGGTGGGTCACGCATCTGGAAGGCTTTAGGTTCGCTTCTATTTGTCACACTGGGTTTGTGATGCACATTTATGAAGACGATGAACTGCTCTTGAAGGCCTTGTGTGAGGGTCGCTCGCGTGTCTACTCTATGGTTGCTAGGAAGCACCAAAATGAAACTCCAGCTCTCAAGTAGCACATGTTGCATTAATAATGAAGGTCCCACGCTGAATTTAGCCACAGCGGACGGAGCTTCTCATCCTGGCCGAAGAGGCAGCGCTCTGCTGCAGCATGTCGTCCCTGCTGCATCATGGGTCGATCAGGACGGAGGCCGTGGAGCGGGTGCTGGCACCCATGGCAACGCATTTGTGCCACTTGGTGCTGCTTTGTGAGGGGGAAGCAGGACAGTTCAGTCAGCTGGAGGGGGCAGCTCAGGGGGTGGCTAAAGCTACCGAGGACCTGGCAGCAGTGGCCTGCAGGTAGGGAGAGTGTGGCTCGGCTCATCTGTACCCACAGGTAAGATGGACATCCCACAGCAGTCTTTGTATCCAGGTACGTAAGTGGGACGGAGGATGAAGCGTTGCACACGGAGATGTCGTCTCTGCTGGAGTCGGTCGCCGTCTCTGGGCCGCATTTGCTGCTGGCAGCCCAGAAACTGAGCATCCAGCCCGCTGTGCCGGAGCACAGAGAGGAGCTTATCGCCGCCACGCAAACTGTCTTCCTGGAAGTAGTCAAAGTAAAGCATGATTTCACTCACTGCAAGTGTGTTTAGAAGTGTGGTGTTGCCACTTTAAAACCAGCAGAGGGAGGCGTGATCGGGTGATTTATGAGCACTTCACAATAAGAACCATCTTCCAGCTGCATCCCAGCTTACCATAAAAGGGAAAAGAGGTCAAACTGTTGGCTGGTTTAAATTGTTCACCTGACGTATCTCAGTTATTCATCTTAGGTCTTGACCTAACCTTCCATCGTTGTTACTATAACGACCCCGACACCATAACAGCTTCATTGCAGTAATGGATTACATCTGTTTTTGCCTGTAAACTGCAATAAGGCTGCAAAGTTGGCACAACTTTAAAATCAGAAACGGGAGATTATAAAAACTTCATACCTTATAAACTCGGAACAAAACATTTAATTAAAAAGGATCATTAGTGTAATAAATTTAAACCTAACAATATAAAGAACCAGCTACAGTTTGCGTATAAGATATCAGAACAGTCCAGACTGTTACCACCAACTGTCACATTTCTGTGAATTAATGAGTTAAACACAAACCGAACTGTTCAAAATAAACACAGAAATCGCCTCAATAAATCAGTAAATCTATAAAGTCTTCAAGCACGCAAGAAACTGAACGATGCATTTAGGTGTTGTGGAAGTCTTGTCAGTTCTATTTTGCAGTTTTGTTCCCCTGATTGATTCTACGATTGTAAGAGGGACGAGATAAAAATAGGATTTATGTACGTATATGTTTTTGCAGTTGATTTATTCGAACTCTGCACTTCCATGAAATACAGTGTGTCATGTGAATGTGGACCTAAACTTTCAAGTGTGGATGTTTTTAGATAAAGTTGAGACTTTAACTATAACGGAACCTTGCAAATTTGGGTGATGTCACAGTTTAACTTTGGTGCCACCCTCTTTGTCAAGATCTTATCAACCGATCTGCTTAATTATGACGACAGATGTGTTTAGAACTTGATAAAGTCCCAATTATTTGACTCCCTTTCTAGTCACAGGGGTCATATTAAGATAGCTCAGCTTCCTACCAGCAGCTGAGCTAATAAAACTGCAATAAAAGTTTCTCCATCTAATCTCCTCTCAGGTTCTGATGGTGGACGACGATGCTGCCATCAGGAGAGTTACAGCTGCCGCCGACGGCGTTCTCCAGCGCCTCACTGAGCTGGGCTCCTCCTCAGACATCCAGTCTCTGCTCGAATATTTCCAGGTGTTTTCTCAGGCTCTGCTTCTCCTCACCAGTCTGACAGTAGACAGGGCAAATTCCTTGCAGGACTCAGACCAGGCAGAGCAGCTTCTTGACTCCCTGGAGACCCTGAGGAGGTGCATATCCATGCTCCACACGGCCATGTGCACGACCATCAAACACCCTACAAATGAGCAGGCGCTGCAGGCCAAGACCTACGTTCTGGACAAGATCCAGAACACTGTGAAGGATATAGTTATCACTCTGAAAAATGAGTCCTGCGGCAGATTACCGGGGCCTTGTGGGCATTACACGGGGAGGCGGGACGCTCTGTTGCAGCTACTTAGTTGCTCCTCCATTTCTGCTATCCGACACAGCAGCTTTGACCGCGACGTTCGAGATCTCGTCTTTCACTGTATGGCTGTGGCAAATTTGTCTCGCCGCCACTGTCAGCAGAGGGCGGTGGGCCACTGTCGTCACATCCTGCAGATATGGTCGGACATGAGGAGGGTTCTAAAGTCCTCAGAGGATCCTGACAAACACCAGCAGAACTTTGAGAACGACTGCACGTTACTGAGGCAGCATATGCACGCGCTCGACAGAGCGTTAACCACCGCCGTTCTTCATCAGGTCTTGGACGCGTTTGGAACCGCCCCCTCGGCTGTTTCAGAGCTTTTGAAAGTGACGAGACAGATCCTTGTGGGAGACGCGTCCACCCAAACAGATCTGAACTTTGCCCAGCCCCTCCTTGAGGGTTTCACGTCGCGCGCCCAGAGAATAACCCAAGTGGCACATTTTGCCTCGGCTATGGCCGCAGATGCGCAGCGCGTGGAGTACGTGGAGAACTCGAGAGCGTGCCTGAGCAGACTCGGGGCTCGAATCGCATCGCTCTCTCCAGAGCTAGCAGATCACTCGGCGCAGACTGCTCAGAAACTTCATGACGTCTGTCTGAAGTGGGAGGAGGAGACCAGCCAGCTTCTGGATGCTGTCATCGATGTGGTGGACGTGAAGGAGTTCACCAGCATCGCCATCACTGAGATGGTCAACGACCGGCTCGGCTGTGACGAAGCGTACCGTCAGCAACGCCGCGAGGAGTTTGATGAGCAGGCAGCGACTCTCCTCCGTCACATGAGGATGGCGGCTCAGTCTGTGAAGAGGCACCTGGGCAGAAGCGACGACCCCATCTACAGGAACGGCCTCCTCGTTCTGCTGAAACAGGTTCAGTCCTCCCAAGACGAAGTCGCCCGGTCGGTCAGAGAGACGCTTTCTGGTTCCCGCCTCAATGTGGAGGTTTACGCAACTTTTTCAGACAACGTTTCTGCTGCCATGGAGCATTTTAAAGTGCTCCGCAAAGGTCTGGACGGCCAACAGCATCCGCATCTCCTGAGCCCGTTGCGAGAGGTCGCACGCGAGACACCAAGCTCACAGATGCGCCTTCCCGGTGACGACGCCTGTGACCACCTGAGGCGGCGTGTTGACTCTCCGGGTTCGGAGCTAGCGGCGAGGGATTCCTTCGCTGGACATGAGGAAGACCACTCAGACGAGGAAACCATAGAAGCAGAAATGGCTCATAAATCTGACAAAGATGATTTAGACCCCCCAGCTGTCTCCAGGGCGCCCACGCTGATCCGCAGGTCCCTTGAGGTCGACCTTTTGCCTCTCCTGTATGATGTCGTGACTGTGACCAAAGCTAAGGATGTGACATTACTGAACCGGGCCTGCACCAGCGTCCTGGAGCTCTCAAACTGTTACGCTCAATCTGCGAAAGAGGCCGCTTCCGTTGTCGGAGTAGCCGATCGGCAAACGCTGGAAAGTTTCCGAGTGGAGCTGGTGTCCCTGACGCCGCTGCTGGTCCAGACGGCTCAGGAGACAGCGATGAGCTCAGTGATGAGCACAGGGATGCTGTACAAACACAGCATCCATTTCTCTGACCTCATTAAGAACGCCCGCGAGGTTTTACTGCCGACGGCTGGAAACTGGTATCGCGCTGTTTACACTGAGCTGCGAGGCGCTCTGCCAGCAATGACTGCGTCTGTTAGGAAGCAAATAAATGAAGTGATGACTTTATGCACTGATACAGTCCAGCTCCTGACATCATCCGATTTAACCTTAAAAAGTGATCAAGAAAGATTCAGCGTTTTGCACAACAAGCTGAGTAAAGCCCAGAACCATACAAGGAACCTGGTGGAGTTTTCTACGTCGTCGGAGAAGCCGCTAAATCAATTAGAAGGCCTCTGCCTCCTCTGGGGTCTATCTGTTCAAATTGTGCTGAATTCTGTTGACAGAATTTTGGGAACATCAGCGGATCAAATGGGCCCTCAGAAGCAGCTCTCGATATTGTCTGAGAACTCGCTTCGGATCCAAGAGGCAGTCCGGTTAACCTGCCTAAATTCCAGAAGCGCCTACAAATCCAAACAGTTGACGGCAGACGAGGAGGAACTGAAAAGGCTCACCGACGACTACATCAAAGCTGCCGAAGAGCTGGACGCCATGCCCAACGTCTTGCGACTGGGAAAGTCCGAGTTTTTCCAGAGAAATCTTTTAATTAAAATCAAAATCCTTGTTGGCCATTTAAGCAAAATGAACAGAGATTATGAGACCGGCCTACATAATATACTTAAAATGGCTTATTTTTCTGCCGCAACCAGCCATGAGAACAACCCTGAAGACGCTGAGGGGAACCTCGAAGAGGCCGCACAAACGCTGTTTGATCGTGTAGAACTTGCCTGCAAAAAGGTGGAGGACTCGTTACACTACATCCGCGATCCCCGTGTGCGTTGTAATCTGAGGTCTATCAACGACCATCTCTCCTTTCAGATCTCAGATATAATCAGCAGGGCGAGGCTCATGGCGGAGGCTCGGGATATTTGTGACACGCTCAGCCTGGATGTGCTGATACAGTGCTGGTCAGCCAAAGCTCATTATGTGCTGGAGGAAATCAGGAGGCAGGAAGGGATTCATCAAGAGGCTAAAGAGCAAATCAGGGCTGGTCTGCAAGGCAGAACACTCGGTTACGTGAGAGATGCGTTGGCTCCAAACCCATCTGGAGCTAAAAAACTTCCCTCCGGCGAGCAATTCTGCCACAAAGTCAATGGGAAAAACGCTAAGACAGTAGACTCAAATGTAAACCTGGCAGCTGAGGACAAATGTGGACCTGAAAACACGAGAAAAGCTGATGTGGGTATTTAATCACTAGCAGTGTTACACGCCTAACTAATATGTTTGTCACAGTATGTCCTTATATTCCCCGTACAGGGCAGAGACAGGGCTGGGTGGCACAGAGAAGCTTTTTCACTTACTGACACCTCCATCTTCTTGAGGCAAGAAAGTGACAGCTGGGATCCTGAGGACAACAGAATAGTTCAGGTGACCAGCAAGATGGCCGACACAATATATTACATGACCCAGTACCTCAGGAAAAAAGGCCCAATTCCGGTAAAGGCCACTAGAGGGCGGCTTAGTCTTGATTTTTGCAGGCCCTAATTGACAATTGTCCGTTTTTTTCCCTCCTTCAGAGCAAAGAAGCATTTGTCAGCGAGGCTAAAGATGTTATCACGAACTGTCAGGCTGTAACTCAGTTTATTAGAGTTATCGCCAACCACTGCCTGGATAAACAGTGCACGGAGGAACTCTCCCTCATAGTTGACCAGATCCTCACCATCACAAACCAGCTCAGCATCATCTCAAGGTCAGAAAAGGAAGATTTTTAAAAACAAAAAAAAAGGTACTTTCTAGTTTTAAGAAAATAATAATTTTACTTCCTCTCTACTCAAGTGTTAATGCTGTAACAACTGGATGCAAATCATCTGACGAGATCTTGGTGAAAAATGCCCAAAATCTGCTTCAGACGGTCCTGCGCGGCGTCCGTGCCGCAGAGACGGCCTGCATGACCGTAAATATAGACTCAAAGCTCTGCCGAAGCTGTGATATTCAGTCGTGTGTGTGTGTCCATCTGTTACTTCGGTGGGGGTTAAAGTAATAGCAGAAATTTGCTCTGATTTTGGAGGGTTTGAAGCAGCCAGAGCCAAACTCAGACGGTGCGGAGGCCACGGCCTTGTGCTTCCAGTGGAGGAGGAAGCTGGAGATCCATCGAGCCCAGGAGACCACCAACCCCGACACAGACGAGCTGGGTCTGAGGAAGACGTCGGCCCACCCTGTGGCACCCAGTCTTGCCCCTTCATTCCTTGTGCCGACCACCCCCTCGAAACACAAGTAGTTATTGCCCAGGTCGTCCTTCAATGAGATAATCAGAAGAGGAGGATCTAGTAACAGCTCCTTTATCACAAAAAACAACAGTGGAACACGAGAGCAGAACGCTGCAACTTTTGAGTTTGAGAAATCAAACATGCCACATTCATAGATTATCGTAAATAATAACTGCTGACAGACTTTTAAAGCTTTTCATTGAAACACTCAAAAACACTGTACACATTATACAACTGGCCATTTGCAACATTGCCAGTGAAAACTAACTTCAAACTATGTAAACCCCCCCCGTAAAGGACACAAATAAAGGTAAAAATACTGATACCTCACATTAAACCACCTTAAGCCCTCAATGTTCCATTTTCTAGCTAATATACAACATATCTGCCTGTCTTAAATCAGTTTTACCTGCTTCTCTTTGTATAGTGAACTATCAAGCCCTCTAATGCAGTTGGACAAATTAAAGGGCAACTATTTACAAGTGTGTCAGGTCTCAAGGTTGTAACCATTATTAATATACCTTCAGGAAATCTGGTCACTTAAGTAATGGTCCACATTTGTCCCTTTTAGGCCACTTTAAATCATAAAAAACCCAATGATTGACAGAATGTAAATTGAATGAGATACTTTTGTGAATCAGCTTAGCGAGTTAGAGTAATACAAGGGGTTTGTGGGCCTGTATGTATGTAAAGAGGCACGTGTAGATTTAATGTATGCGCCTTTGTAGGAACGCAGCGGTAAAAAAGGGGCCAGCAGGAAGTGATTATGTGACTTCACTGAAGCCAGAAATGAAAACTATCATGAGGTACAGAGAAAAACTAACCCACTATCAGTTAGGAGGAAAACATCTTTTCACACACAAAAAAGAGCACAAAAGTATAAAAATACATAAGTGTTTTGAAATAAATAGAGGAATCTAAAAATTGTGAAATGAATATTAACAGATATGTTCATCAGAAACTTCCGAACAATATGAAGAGATGACTTAACATTGACTTAATTTACTGTATTTTATCATTAACAGTGATAGAAGAATTTAACACACTTTCAGAACACACAACTGAGTTGGGATAATGTGATTATACCAAACTGTGCGATCAACTCTATATACAGGAAGGTAGGTTCATGTAAAAGATAAAGATGCGTTCACTGACAGAACGGAGAGGGTCATGTAAAAGATAAAGATGCGTTCACTGACAGAACGGAGAGATTCATGTAAAAGATAAAGATGCGTTCACTGACAGAACAGAGAGGTTCATGTAAAAGATAACGATGCGTTCACTGACAGAACAGAGAGGTTCATGTAAAAGATAAAGATGCGTTCACTGACAGAACGGAGAGGTTCGTGTAAAAGATAACGATGCGTTCACTGACAGAACGGAGAGGCTGTTGGATCAAAAGTCTTGAACACATCTTTGAGTGTCCTGTCGTCTCCCTCTGCCTCAGGATCCTCCTCTTTTGGTTGCTCCTCTGGGGCCTCCTCCTGCTCCTTCTTGTCCTCCGCCTCTTCTTGAGCTCCATTAGAGCCCAGCGCTCCCGGTTTGGCCTGTCTGGGATCAGCGTACTGGGGTCGGATTATGCCAGACAGAGCCTGGATGGGGAGGTTATGGACTGCTGGAAGTTTGAGCGGGGGAGCTGGAGGCGCTGCTGGAGAGCTGCAAGGAGAAGGCTGATCCGGGGGAACGTCTGAACTCTTGGGTTCTTCAGAAGAGCTACTTCTTTGGGTTGGTGAAAGAGACGGAGGTGGTGGATTGTCTTTTTTCTCAGGCTGTTTGAGAATTCCCACCCTAGTTGGAGACCCCATGTGCTCTTTTGGAACTGGTTCAGTCTGATTACGAGGATCATACAGACTGATCCCTACAAGAATAGTAGTGGGACTCTCCAACCCTCCACCAGAGGAGGCCAAACGAGGGGCGTACGGTGGCAGTTTCTCAGGGTCTGCTTTGACTTGACCAGCATGAGAAGAGGTGCCAGTAGTGGCCTTCTGATGTCTGGGGTCCACAGCTCCAACCCCAGAGGATGTCTCTTTCTGGCCGGGCAATTTGGAGTCCAGACTTCCTGTGCGCTTGAGTCTGGGGT
Organism: Takifugu flavidus; assembly: GCF_003711565.1. NCBI lineage: Eukaryota > Metazoa > Chordata > Actinopteri > Tetraodontiformes > Tetraodontidae > Takifugu > Takifugu flavidus. The sequence goes on along the minus strand of NC_079530.1, from coordinate 12,246,281 downwards.
CCAGGACCTTCTGCTGACGTGGGTCTGCAGGTCTTTCAGTAGGAGATCGAGATTCCAGCGATCCAGAGGACAGCCGGCTCATCCGCTCCTTCAAACGAGCGGCTGCCAGTCTGGGGTCCGTCAGCGATGGGGCAGAGACAGGCGGGTGGTCAGGAAGGCTTGTTCGATTCAGCTGAGCATCAGCAATGAGAGGAGGAAGAGGCAGGTTGATGGAGTGTTCCTGTTTGGGCACCAGGGAAGGGATGAGGTCCTCAGGGGCCCAGACCACCGTCTCAGCGAATGCTGGACGCTGGAGGATGATGTCCACTCGGATGTGGCTGAACTGCTTCAGCTGGCAGCGAGGGTCCCGGAGCGTCACTCCAGGGACGGCATCTACAGGGATGAGAACAGCTTTGTCCCGGAGCTCCCTTTCCCCCTCGTCATCCTCATCTCCGGTCAGAGGTTTCTGCGGGGCAGGGTGGCTCTGCTGCCGGAAGGAACTCGACTCCACTGGTCTCATCTTCCGGGGGTCCCTGGAAAACCGTGGGTCTGCGGCACCGTTTGGCTCCTTTTTTAAATCTGGGGGCCGCTGTCGAAGGTCCGTCTTCACACGCGGGTCACCGAGTGTCCTCTCCTTCACAAGGCGAGGGTCCCCCAGGGCTGGAGGCGGAGGGAGTTTGGACTGAGCCTGCTGCATCTCATTCTGTCTTTTTAGGGATTTAAGGATGGATGAGACGCAGCCTCCGTCCTCCTCGTCACTGGAGTACCAGTTTGTAGTGTCATCTACGATTAAAGAAGAAACATCAACAATATCCTGCGTTTATTTCTTGATGGGAGAGCTGCCGTACCTCTGTTGGAATGATCGTCCTGACCCTCTGCTCTCTGAGGCTCGTTCTCCTGAGATTGTGACTCTTGTTGTGGCTGCTGTGCCAGATGCAGAAAGATGGCTTTCTGCACCGCCGCTGGTAAAGACTGCAGCTGGGACTCGGCGCCCAGCTGCTGCTGGAGATTCTGCAGGAAGGCCTGACAGGGGTCTTAGAAATAGAAAATGTAATTAAATGATGTCATTTTTCAATGTCAGAGGTGTAAAAAGCAATTACTTGATGGATTTTAAAAAAAAAAAAAAAAAAAACTGACCTTGTTGTCCTGCAATCTGGTTCCGGAGGAGGCTGCTGAGAAGATCGACGGGGTTCTGACCCAAAGACTGACAAGAGAGGAGACTCTGAAGCATTTCTAGGTCTGGTCCAGGAGGGAACGCAGGCCTCTGCATGTTCATCTGAGGGCCGATATTAGGCTGGTTTCCGTGGAATGATGGAACTTGACTAGATCCGCCTGGTGGCTGCAGTGAAAATCCATGGGGATGGTGCTGTCCTGATGTGTTCTGAGGCCCCGGTGGCCCAGTAGGGAGGCTCATGGGTACAGGTGATACTGACGGAGGAACAGGAGGGGCTGAAGGACCCGAAGGCCCCATACTGACTCCCTGTGTGTCCTCTGACCCTCCACTAAACTGACCGGTGCCTTCACCTTGAGTCTGAGGGTAGCTGGAACCACTGAAACCACATGACAGTTCACATTCAGGATGAACTCCACATTTGCCCTAAAACCCGATTTGGAGCTAAGTTGGTACCTTTGAGCGATTTTCTGGGCCAGATTCACAGTTGGTTGAACCTTTATTTCAAACAGGGAGGGGATCTTCTTCCCTGCTGGACCATCTGTAGGACTCATCTGCCCAGGAGTGGGCAGCAAGCCCACCCCGGGGGGAGGCTTTGGAAGCGGGGCGATCCCTTGCTTCCTCAGATCCTCCAGCTCCAGCTCGTCTTCACGAGCAATCTCCTCTTCAGTGTTAATGATCTGACATGAGACAGAGGGCAAAAACACACCAGCTGTTTTTGAGACCCACTTCATCTAAAAAAAATAAAAAAAATAAAGTGCGAGAGTGGAAAAAAGGTTCAACCTTGTCTAGCAACTCTTTGGTGACATCAGTTAAAGCATCATGGGAGAATTTGCAGTTGTCTCCTTGGTAACACTTGGCACCAGTGTGAAAGAACTTGCACGGGTACTCGCTTGAATAATGAGTTAAAGAATATGTAATAACAGCTAGTAATGCCATAAATTACTTATAATGAACCCAGACACTATTATTGAAGGATATTGTGCATGTAAATACAATTATCTCCTTTGCTGCAGTATCCCTGGAGGTAAAATTTACAAAGCTCCTTTTTCTTGTCTGGCACAACGTGCTCATGCTCAAACTTGCACTGATCCCCCTGCAAGAAAAAACAAGGCTGGTAGGAAGGATCCACAGCTCGGTTTTTCCATTATTAATCTGTTTAAAGTATTATTACTCTACCTTGATGCATCGGCCCTCCAGGAAATACTTGCAGATGTATCGGCCGTTGTGCTCAACTGTGTGCTGATTTATGAACTCCTTGCTCATAATCAGCCGTTTCTTCTGAAAACCACCTTTTCCATCCTACAGAAAAGAAACAGAAAAGAGAGTCTTCTGCTGAGGGACAGGTGATCCCTCATCTGTTGATAATTAACTAAAAATAGCAGAAAATATATGTCGAGTTTATTGCGTTTACATTCTAAACCCAAAATTCAGTGCAGAAACTCGTTGGACCTGGACGGATTTTCCAGGACAAACTTACAGGAGCAGCATCGTCCATGCCCTGGTCTCCCCCGCGACCTCGTCCACGTCCAGTCCACGGTTTGCCTCTCATCTTCTTGTTCTTGTTAAGCATCCCCCGTCCTCGTCCTGGTCCATTTCCTCTTCCACGTCCCCTTTGTCCAACTGAAACCCAAACCCGTATAAAACAGTCGCGTCAGGCAGCCGTTAACCACCTTATGAGGAGAGTTTCGGTCAGAAAAGCATTCCTACATGGCTGTTGTTTCATTCCACGCATGTTTCCTCGCTTTATCTGCTCTTTAGCGTGGCGCCCTCTTCCCTGATTCTGGGAAACCGAATCCTTTGACTGCGGGTAATCGCACATATCGTCATCGTAATCATCCCCCTCTTCGTCGTACTCATATTTGTCGTCGCTGTAGTCGCTGTATTTGTCAAAATCACCGCTCTTGTACGGGGGAGACTTGATGTGGCTTCCCTTGGACTCCCGTCCATACTGACAAGTGAAGGAAAACCATCAGTGACAATGATTTACAGGTGAATAGTCATCGTCGGCGCTGAGCAACTCACCTGGGAGGACTGTCCATCCGAGTCCCGAGGCTTTCTGCTTTTGGGCCTTTCTATCCGATCGTAGTCGGAGTCATAGCTGTCAGAGCTGGAGCTACTGGAGGGGGAATGGTGCTGTGGAGACAAGAGCCGCTGATGCAGGGTGGCACTAGATTGCAGCAAATATTTCACTCTTGAACACAGCGCCAGCACCTCACCTTTGCTCTGTCTCGTCTCCTCCTTTTCGAGCGCCTTTTCTCTTTGGTTTTTCTGGACCTTTTCCTGGAGTGCCGGTGGAGCTTTTCCTCTCTCTCTTTAGCTTTTACCTTTTCCTTCTCTTTCTCTACAGGTGCTTCGACAGCCTCTTTGTTTTCCTCCTCAATTCCGATTCCTTCGTCATCTATTTCTCCGTCCTCCAGTTCTCCGTCCTCTCTAAAAAGTAGAACAAGATAAATTGTTCCCTTTTATTTAAAAGATGTGAAGGAGAAAATATTAAAACAGAAATGTCTGTGCAATATGCCTGAAATACATTTTATTTCAAGTAAAAACATTTTTTTTTTATTATCGTTAATAATAACCCAAGATGCATGCTAGTCCTGCACACTTAGGTAAACTATTTAGGAAATTAAACATGAAAATCTCTGACTGTCACTGCTCAGTGAGATTTGTCAGTTCCAATTGTGAACAATATTGCTGTTGTCTTTCATTCACCCTGCAGGAGGAATCAGGCTTCACTCGCAATTTGGCTTTCACAAATGTTGAGTTTTAAGATGGCAATGATTCATTTAGGTTCATTTAAAGCATTTGTTATAACAACTCGATAATTTAAAATTGTGCTATATACAGCATCAAAGCAAATGACCACGTCAATCTATGGACATTAACGCCACTGGCAGGATGGTTTGCAATGGCCGGCATTTTAAGGTGTAGTGCAGATTAAGATTAAGTCAAACTATTGTAAAAGGGTAAAAGAATATCGAGTCCTAAAATTGATTTCACACTAACATCAATAGAGCACAAATTACAGTTGTGCGTAATCCACTAGAGGTGCAACATTTTCAATTTATTAATACTTTGTGACTTACTAAAGTGCTGAACCAAAGGGGAAAACTGCCTTAAAAACTTAATATCTTACATGATGGATCAAATTACATGAAAAAATACTTGAGAACTGTTTCATTTCTATTCAGATTTTACCAAGGTCAAAATATTAAGCTATTGCCATGTGACATGAGGCCATCCATTTCAAACAGATGCCAGAATTAAGGCAACACTGACCTTTAACTACTACTAAGACTAAACCGGCGCCTGTCGCTCCAAATCACTTCTTTTTTTTTTTGTCTTGTTTGAGCCTTTGTCGGTGAAGTCACCTGGTGAAATTATGCACTCCAACAAAGTCTCGGGAGAGCTGGCCAGGCAGGTTTGTCATGACTACAGACCAATCACAGGGACCCGGGCGTGACCCAGCACCTCGCCCTCACGCTGCCTGTGCAGTAGCGCTAGTTGGCCGCTAGGGGCGGCGCACAATGGGCGAGAATGGGCGTGGCGGTTACGTTAGGATCATTTGCACCTCTGCAGATGACAACAACGAAGCCATTTCTCCACCCCAGCACCACAGCAACACAAATGATGAGGTCTATTATCCTGCATTCAAATGAACATGAATGATACCATCGACAGGGATGGGAAACAGTTTGTGACAGCGCAACTCAACTGCTTCGAAGAGGCATGCAAAGCTTATTTGAGTGGGGGGCAAACTGGTCTTTACACCCTGCGTTTGATTATTAATGAAAGAAAACAGCAACACAAGCACCGAACCGCACAGATGAGCGTATTAAGAATTGTATAAGAATGTTACTCGACCTTTCGTCCCCTTCAACCTCACAGTCTGACATGTTTTTGTCAAGAACAGGGGCTGGGGGACTGGAAACAAGGCTCGCAGAAGCCATTGGAAAACGGATCTGCCTCCCTTCTCTCCGGCACAAGAGTGAATTCACTCAGTCACTCAAGGAGACGGTGGGTAGTGAGAGATGCAAGATTTCAGACTGGAAAAAACTCACGGTGTTACATGTCTCGACAGAGACAGTAAACAGACACTCTCCTCTTTCATATCAATGACGTTTTAACTCTGTGTACCCAGCCCGAGAGCCCGCTTTGCTAATGTCCCATCGGTAGGCAGCTGCCATGGTGAACTAGAGTAGACGGAGGGTGAAACAGACAGAAATGTAACCATGTTCGTTGATTTCAGCATCTTCATGGTCTTTCTCGACAGGGATATCATCTCAAAATGGCTTCTGAGGTCTGCTGCAGCACATTCTTCCTTCTATGCTCCGCCTCCTTTATATAGTCTCGGCGGGATCTATCTAACTTGATTACAACAAATTCCGCTTTACGATTGGTTAGATATTATACGGGCTACGGATATCTCATTTCTTATTGGTTTAGGGCGATGTCAATCTCTTTCAGGGGTTGTCGCCCACAGTTTCCTTCGTTGACGTTGTTCTTTCTTCGATATTAGAAGTTACAAATAACCGAGACTGTTGAGAATATTTTAAAAACAGGTCATCCAAATACAGCCGTATTTTTTGTGTTTCTAAATGTTACGGACTTTTTTCAAGTGAGCTTCTTAAATCGCTTCTGAAAGATGTCGATCTCTCGTGCTCGTGTAGTCTCTCTTTTAACCACCAGGTGTCGCTCCAGATGTACAAACAAACTTAAAGCGCTACAGCGCTTCGAAATTCACAATAGGGGAAATAATGGGTGCACGAACATTATACTTAAATAATGTGAACGTTAAAAAGATTAGTTTTGGGTTCACAGAACATTGGGAGCCCGTTACTTGGACCGCTCGGATGGTTAAAAATGGTTCATTCGTTTTATTTTATGATGCACCAAAAAAATTCTTCAGATGATAAAGTATCTCGTAAAGTTTATATCAGATGCAAGCGAATAGCTAAAAGTCTCAAAGTAACATAAAGAACAAAAGAAGGTATATTCATGTACAACTAAACATTGAAAGGCGTGCATTTTACAACCTAGTCCAAGTTTTAGAGTCATACCTAGAACTAAATGATTTGTAATGATTTTACTGCAACTCTATTCAGTCTTTTCATCGTGTAACCAAATGAAGAGGTCGTATTCAATACGTTATTTGACTTAATCATTACTGATAGGCGGACATTGTGCAAAATCCTCCTTGTAAGCAACAGAGGGACGGGGGGGGGGGGGGGGGGGGGGAGACTGGTGTGAGTGTTTCTCGGTGGGAGGGATTCTGCTGCAGGACCAAATCCAGGTGGTGTGCAAGGTCCAGAGGCTTTGCGGCAGCCTCTGAAGCGACGGTAGCACATCTCAGACACCTGATGAGCATCTTCTCTTAAAACAAGAGGACTGAACACCGGGATATACATCTTGCTCTGCATTAACACAGAGCTCTACAGTCATTAACAAGCAACAGCTTCCCGGAGTCGCAGAGATGGCAACACTGTCTCCTCGACGCAGGTGTTTCATTTTATTGTGTTTGGCAGCGATTCAGATTAGTCAGGCTGCCGTTCAGGTAAGAGTCATTTATTACTCGGTCATTTTTCTAGTGGCTGTAATCTTGTGACAGAAGAGCTCCCTGTTCCCTGTGATTATCCTCCGCTTGGTTTCAAAGTTTTCATGTTTTAATGTTTTGATTATTCACAAAAGTCATTCTAACACGTTGTGTCGTCGGTTTAACGCCATAATCCCCTCTTCATCTAGGCTGTTCAATCTTTCTACAGCCAGCTTCTGCCACAGAACTTATGATCACAGCACATAAATGTGATTTCTTGCTCCCTGTGCAAAGAATCCAAACTACCCATCCAAAGGAGTTTATTTGTAGTTAAACCTGTTGTGACTGTACAAAACCCTCCAGACAATGCTGGAATTTATGGTATGCGCCACAGACAAATTGTTCCAATGGACATGTGATTAATAAAGCCTTCTGGAAGGATTAGAGGCGCCTTTTCTTCCTGGAGAATTTTCTAATGTTTGGAAAGCCTTTTGCCAAACTCACACCAATGTTATTTACAGCCTGTCGGTTTGGAGAATGCGTCTGTTGCCGTGTTGGATACACAAAGGAAGAACATTTTGGACATAGTATAGGTCCCAGTGACATCTGCCAGACAGATTTTGTCCAGCTGTGTGCCACTGGAAAGAGAAATGAGGGGTATAAGGACAGCAGGATGAAGATATTTGGCATCAGCTTAATGGAAACCAGGATTAAGCAAGTGAAATCAACCTGTGACACTAGTTTGTGGCATTATATGCATTGGTGTCACAGTGGGGTGTACTCTGCATGTTCTTTACTAAAAATTAATACTGGGTAACCCACCACTCCGTGTTCATTTGATGACATCATGTTCCCCTGCTGCACATTGATGTTTTTATTTCGCTGCTGGTGTTTTATGTTCTGTGAGCTAAAATGAGGTAACCTCTGCTTGGAAAGTGAGGGCACCCTGAATGTCCGGCTGCCCGGGCACATGTTTGTGTTTCTTAATGTCTTGAGTTCGTTCTTTAACGCTCATGCTCCCTCCACAGACGTGCATGGATAAGCACCAGGTGGTGGGAGTCCTCCGTCAGATGGAGAAGTTTCTGAAGGGCCAGGAGATGCGCTTCACCGAAGGCCTCAGGATCATGAAATCGAGGCTGGCAACGCTTCAGAACTCTGTCTCCAAGATGCCGCAGGCAGATCAATCAGCTGGTGAGTAATAGATTACACAGAAGCCCAGCACGAGCGACAGGCCTCGGTCACAGCAGGCACATTTAAAAAGCTATTTCATTTGCTCAAGGTTGTCCAGGTATTAAGAGCATAGCAGTTATTATATATATAGATATATGTAGATATGCATATATGTATATTTACGTCTATACATACATGTGTGTGTATATATCTGTAACAATTTCTATTGTTTATAATGATTAGCATTAAAGACATTTCTTAAAAATAATAAATAACATTTATCACCTTAGACATTTTAAGTTTCCAGCAAAGTCCATAACTCCCCGGAGGATATAGAAGAAGGAAGATGTTGTTCTGGGATATAATATTTCTCATCAAAGCCAGATAGAATGAATGTGAAATGACAGAACCGCCTGTTTAAAATAAAGCAGTTCTCTGCGTTCCTTAAAGATTTAAAATCCACTGTGCTGGACATGAAGGACCAGATCTCTCTTGAGATATACACACTGGCCAGAATGAGCCGTTACTGACTCCTTTGGGGGAAATAAGAGCGGTTAAAGTCCATCAGACACTGCATTTAAAGTCTAATTAGGGATGACAACACTGATGATCTGTCCTGGACATGATCAGTCCCGACCCTGCACAATACATCTGAAGTATAATCTACCCTATTTTCACTTTCAGTGCTAATGTTATATAATGTTATTATGGTATGAATTATTCAAGCGCACAACTTTCCAGAACACACAACACAGCATCAGCACTTGGCTGCTGTTGGGCTTCTATTGGCGTGTTGCTGTGTGACTGTAAATTAGGCTTTTCAACGCTCTTTTCCCTTGAAGATCTTCACTGCCCAGTGACACGTGTATATCCCCAGGCGGAGAATGCCAGAGGATGTTGGGAGGCTTACTCCACATGTGACTTGCATTTCTCTTATGCTCTCTTTCCCTCTCCTGCAGCTCCCACCACCTGCTCCCCTCTGGGAGCCCCAGCTTTTGGTACCAAATTTGGCTCCAAGCACTTTGTCGGACACGAGGTTCACTTCACTTGTTCCCAGGGTTACCATCTCGCCGGCTCCGCCACACGTGTTTGCCAGGAGAATGGCACCTGGAGTGGCACCAGTGCTGTTTGTAAAGGTGAGATATGATATTACATAGTTTAGAACCTACCCGACCCCGACCGAAGCATTACAAGCCCCAGGGTGTCATTGCATACACAACCACTAGGTGGTAACACGTCACTGATTACAGGCGGTGATTAGCTGCTTGGTCGTGCAACCTATGGGATTGTTTCTTGTTGAGGACGGTCTCCCTCAGGACTTTTTCTGCACACAAATGCACATTCACTGCCAAGTATGTTGGAATGGTCGGAAAGTTCCAGGTCTAATCGACTGTGGCTGCTCGTTATTCACTGTAGATAGCCGGAGTCCAAATGCCAGGCAGTCCCCGAAGCTCATCTGACCTTCTCGCACATACACTGATAACAGGTAAAGAAAAGAGCCATTCTTTAGAGCCGCTCGGCATACTGAATGAAGCCCTCGTTAAAATGGCATTAAATGTCACAGAACACAGAAAAACACCTGTACTGCATTCCACCGTGGGGTGCCTTCACCGCCCGGTTCCCGATTCTGATGAGCAGCAGTTGTTGGGCTACTGTAACCCCCCTCCTTCCTCGTCGCTCATGTTTCCCCGGATCTTTGAATGCACTCCCACTGGAAAGGGTTGGTCCACACATTACCTGTCTAATACCACAAAAGTATGCTAAGCATGCCGTTCAGAGTCCATTTAGCCTGTGCTGGTGGACCCAGACTTTCCAAGCAGGACCCTCTTTTGAACATTAGAGGGGCTGATGTTTATTGACATTCACAGCTAAAACAACTTGGGGAGGACTAACTCAGCACAGTATTATCCCTGTTCATCTGCTTCTAGCTCAGTGTAAATTTTAAAGTCTAAATTTAGTCGTGTTTGAAAAGCGGCTTTAAGCTTGCACAAAACCTTTAGAGTTATGAAGAGTTTAAAAATATCCCCCAGCGTGAAGTGGGTCTTTTCATGTTATAGGCCCGTGGTGGCCCCCGGGGGAAGTGAAGTGAACATGAAAAGCACCGGTTGTCGGTCAGTACGCTGTGGCCACGGCTCCGGAGATCCCAAACAACAGAAGCCGCTCGGCCGTTTGAACCTCCGCACGACTCTCAGAAGCCAGATTTGCTTTTCATCCACATGTTGCCACAAATAGACAGAACACACTTGAGAGTCATCCTGGAACGATAATCTCTTTACACAGCTCAAATGTACTGATACTGTGTTATACATTTACGGGTTGCCTCTCTGATCTCTCTGGACGGACACGCGAAAGATGGCGGCAGTGATTGTTCTGCTCTTCATCACCAGACATAAGCGAGTGCGCCAGCAATCCCTGCCAGAATGGAGGTACCTGTGTAGAAGGGGTTAATCAGTACAAGTGCACCTGCCCCCAGAGGTGGAGTGGATCTCACTGCCAGCACCAAACCCAGACAGGTCGGTATAACGCCATTCCGGTCTCGGTTTCGCTCGTTTGTCTGATCGTCTTTAATGTTGCTTATTCAACTGCTGGTGTTGGCGACGCAGCACCGCCCGAGTGGAGCGTCGTGAACGATCCGGCCTTCAGCCGGAGACCTCGCTGTGCCCAAGTGAACCAGGAGCAGCACTGCAGCTGCGACGCAGGCTTCCACATGAGCGGAACCTCCGACAGCAGCATCTGCCAGGGTGAGCGGCAGTTACATCACCGTCTCCGTGTGTGGCGTCCCTCCGACAACCATCCCATGTGCCTGAAACAGGAATCTGTGGAGCCAGTCTGGGACAAACAACATAATCCTGTAACAAGCTGATTAGCATCCATTTGGGTCAGAGTTTGATTGCTCGGTTGCTTAACACTTTATGGGTTTTCCACCCGTATCTCCCGATGCCAACAAACGTATTTACATCCTAAACGTCTTCATCACACGCCCGTCGTCTGTGTCTTCTCAGACGTGAACGAGTGTGAGGTGTACCGGATGGACCAAGGTGGGAAGCTTTGTGCGCACGAGTGCGTGAACGTCCCGGGATCCTACCGCTGCTCCTGCCCCAGCGGCTACAAGTTGCTCCCCGACGGGCGGAGCTGCGAGGGTGAGTGACAAGATGGGGTAGAGGACAAAAGCTCATTCATGGGGTCCGAACAGTAGATCTGCCGGGGTATGTACTGGCAGAGAGGAATGTGATTGTGAAAGCAGAGGTTTTACCAGCAGAGAACCAGAGTGGAGCAGGCGGTGGTGGCGGCGGTGGTTTGGAGGGCTTTGATAAAAGTGAAGGCTGCTTCTATCGTTTGAAAGGCAATCTCATATACATTCATCTGCTCTTTATAGATTTTACTCATCTTAATCATTCTCCATTCACATAGAGGTTCCAGAAATGTTGCTAGATGTCGCCAAATCCTCCACGCTGAAATGGAACGGGATTGGTTTGCGTCCTGCACAGAACCGACAGAGTCCAGTTGAAAAACAGTGTTGTGACTCCCATCTATGGTCAAATGAGTTTCCTCAGAAAGGTGGCTGGGGTTCGCCTCACAGACTGTAGAGAGCAAGGAACCGTGGGCGTTTGGTGAGGATGCATTCCAGACGTCTCCCTGGGACGAGGCTGTGGGCATAGACCCTGAGGCAGACCCAGGAAATGCTGGAGGGATTACGTTTACCATCCAGCCCTGGAACGCCTGGGTGTTCTACCAGAGGAACTGGGGGAGGAAGCAGGGCAGAAGATGGTCTAAGATCCCATTTAAGAATGCTGCCGCCATATCTCAGACCTGGATAGATCTGGTTCTAGCTTGGTTGGTATTGTCCACATACTGACTTTTTGTGTTATTACAAAACATTTCAAATTGAAATTGTTGACAAAAGTTCGGTTCAATTGAGAGTTAAAGATTCAATAACTCATTATTTGATTTGAACAAATTTAATTTAATTTTACAAACCAAAAAAAAACCCAAACATTTGCCCTCACAAGTGCAGCATATTAAACAATTTTTGTCCCCCTGAGTCAAATATGTTCCGGCGGTCATGAAAGTAAAGGACTACAGGAACTTAATGATGGGTCTTTTTTTTACAATTATGTCCTGATATAAATGACACAGATACATAATCAAAGTAATCATCAGTAAAATACGCTAAACCATAGTAACAGCAGATCCTGCATGTGTGTCCTCTGTGAGTTGCACAGTTTCCATTGATGTCCCCAGCTTGGGTCTGTAATTAAACCCTCTGTGGCCTGGCGGCTCCTCTTCTTCGGCTGCCGGGCCAAACCCCAGCCCGGACCGGCTGAGCGCACCATCCCGCAAGCACGATGAGAGCGAACGCAACCTGAGAGCAGGGTCACGGAATACAGCAGCAGTCCTTGTCAGCCCTTCAGGGTGCAGCGATTGGTGACAAGCTTCGGGGTTCAGTGTGGCACCTTCGTGCCTCCAGAGGGGTCCGCCGTCCATATTTGATCTAGCGAAACGACTGACCTCACCTCGTCCCCAACAGAGGAGAAATATACGTGGCAACGCGTTCGTGGGAGACTAAACTGAGGGGGGAAAAGGATTTCGAATAATAAACACTTGGATCGCAGCACCCCGTGGTTGTGCCGGTGGTAACCAGGGAACAGGGAGGTCGTCTGGCAGGTCGCTCTGCCCGCTTGTCAGTCACACTCCACTGTTTTGTCTTCCAGATGTGGACGAGTGCTTGAGCCAGCAGCACAACTGTAGCCGCGGCACCACTTGCATCAACACGGGCGGAGGCTTTCAGTGTGTCAGTCCGGAGTGTCCCCGTTCTCATGGCAACATCAGCTACGTCAAAACATCTCCTTTGTAAGTGGGCACGTGGCAGCGAGACCCTTCCTTCTCCAGCCTGGGGTCAGCGTAGCACTGCTGGGGAAGAAATAAACCAGGTTCAATTCTGACACGTTCTAACAGAAACAAGTCTTTCCAACGGCCATCAGCACGTTAACTCACACGAATCAGAGGCACTAATTAGCTCCTGGCACTCATTTTGGTTTGTGAGTGAACTAGAGGAAGAGAAACATAAAAAAGTTGATGATGACCATGTACTGGAGTGTGAACAAGAGGTGAGAAACTAAAGTTACGTCAGTAAAATGTGTCGAGGAAAGTTTTACATCTGCCCGAGCGATCCGTCTGAGCCGCGCCGGGAAAATAATATTCGTCACGCTGATGGAAACAGCGTGAAACTCACACTGCCGCCACAGTTTAGTCCTGCTGCAGCGGTGTGTGGCAGATTATTACAGCCAATCTGGCTCAAGTTTAGACAAAGCAGGATGATGTAAAGAATCTGGCACCACAGTCTGGTTAGTCAGGGTTCCTCGGCCAAACAGCCTGGGATGCAGCAATAAATAAGATTATGGTTTTTCCAGGACTAGTGACTAAAGTCCAAAATCATGCTTAGCAGATATTAATTGGATCATTTTACTGGGTTTAATATCTGTTTTGCTTTCTTGGCCAGGAAGTGCCTGCAAAAGACATTTTTAATGTCAATCTGCTTTTTCCTAGTAAAAAAAGTCATAAAATACTATAATATTATTTTTCCATCTTTATTCCTGGACCTTAAACCAGGTGAAATCGGGCCCCAGGACAAAGATAAATCTTTGGGCAGACAAGAGTAAAATGAACGAGATGTTACTGTATCCGAAGCAGGACTTCAAGTTTCGCCGTGCGAGAAGCTGAACAAAGCGCACAGATGCCAGCGTGCAAATCCACTCCATTTTTGGTTTGTTCCACAGTGCAGCGCTGCGAGGAAATAACTGCCCGCAGCTGCAAGAAATTAAGACAAATTGCAGATGATGGCGAGGCAGTTTTAGAGAGATCTCAGATATTAAAGCTCGCATTGTATTAGATCGTGAAAATACACTTTCTTTCTTTTTTTTTTATTTTAAACCAGGAAGCCATGATTGGAAATTGCAGCTGCAAGCTTGTGTCTGCATGTATGTAAATACTTGAGGGCACTGACCTGCTGATGTTCGTCTTTTGCCACTGAAAAAACTGCTGCAAACAAGGATTCAGAAGATTATACAGCAGATTATTGATATAATAATTGGGTCTTTACAATGATTAGTATGCTTACCATGGTTCTGTATCCCACTATGTGTGTGTGTGTGTGTGTGTGTGTGTGTGTGTGTGTGTGTGTGTGTGTCCGTCCTGCAGTCAGTGTGAGAGGAACCCCTGCCCCATGGACAGCCGCTCCTGCCACCTGGCTCCTAAGACCATGTCCTTCCACTACCTGTCCCTGCCGTCCAACCTCAAGACCCCCGCCACGCTCTTCCGCATGGCGACCGCCGCCGCCCCGGGACGCGCGGGGCCGGACAGCCTGCGTTTCGGGATAGTGGGGGGGAACTCCAGAGGCATCTTCGTTATGCAGCGTTCAGACAGGCAGACCGGCGAGCTGATACTGGTCCAGCCTCTGCGCGGACCCCAGGAGGTCAGCGTGGATGTGGACATGTCCGAGTACAGCGAGCGCACCTTTCAGGCCAAGCACGTGGCGCGGGTGCACGTTCTCGTTTCGTCTTATAACTTCTGAGGGGTTGGAAGCCCGCGCAGGTTTTAGCTCTATGGAGTAGAAGAGGGAGCATTTTTGTTTGTTTGTTTGTTTAGAGGATAACTTATGAAATTCCTTTAAAATTCAATGAATATATCGTGAAAGAAACTGGCCAAACTTACTAGACAGTATGAGCTTTGACGGATGATTGAATATGAAGAAAAGCGACTACACGAAAGATAATGAGGAGTTTGAAGTTTCCCCTTTGTGATTTGTGCTTTATTTTATATTGATCTGTGTAGCTCCGGTAGTTCTGCTTTACAATGATAAATTAGTCACATTAATTAGTGCTCCTTTTGTTTCTAATTTATTGGAAATGTTGTTTTTGATGCTACCTGTTTCTCTTTGTTTTTTGGACTGGTTCATTCATTGCTTTAAACATCATTTATTATTGGAAGGGAGGTTTTTTCTTAACGAGACGTGGCGCTGTAAATAGGAATGTTTCCTCTTTTTTCTCATATTTTTGTTTGTCACAAAGGAACTGTTTCATATTTTTAAATGATTTGGCATGTTTGCCTCAGCACTCGAACCGTTTTCCCCTGGATTGTCTCTGCATAACCGTCAAAAATAAACTCAGCATTTCAGAATTCCTTAGAGCCACCTCATTTGATCAAGATATTAAACATTGTCTGATTCCTTTCATCATATTTGTAACTTTTAACGACTGAAATTCAAACCAACAGGCAGCTGATTAATAAAAACCCTTGTATGACTTCGTCACAAGAAACTGTTGTCATGTCAAAGAGAAAAACTTCTTTTTGGGAGAAAGAGGAGACTAATCTTCACCACATGTGTCCTTTGAACGTCCTGTAGGTCTCCATCCAGGGATTTACATTTCAATAAAAAAAGAGGCCGAAGTGCTTCCAGAGGGAACGGCTGATACGAATCAAAACACCAGTTCTGAAAGAGAACTGGAGACGTGTTAAACCCAGAAGAGCTCAGCTTCAGCTCACACGTGTCATCATCCAGAGGCAGAAGGAGATGGTATTTAAGACCCAACGAGCCACAGAGGCCAGAAAATATCAATATAGTTACTTTAATGAGGTGTTTGCTCAAGGTCAACTGCAGCGGTCACCCCTGCTCCTTGTGCGTTGTTCTGCACAAAATACTGTAAAACCATGGTAGCGAGCAGAGCGCCCTCCTAAACCACGCCGTCACACCTCACATTTGTGTTCCCGCCCCTCGCCGCTGCACTGCTTGTGTGTTGGGTGTTTTGTCCATCCCCCGAAGGAGCATTCAATAAAGCCGCTGGTCACGTGCACTTTTCCTTGGATTCCTGAAATTCCTGTAAAACATCACTGACGTGTGACTGTTGTGAGAGCAAAACAGGAAGCAGGAATGTTTCTAATGGACAGTAATGACAACTATTGAGGATCTGTGCTAAACTATTGTTGTTTTTTTGTAGGATTCTCGTATATGAACCTGTTGAACACAGTAACACTTGTGCTTCTTTGATATGGTGAATTTGCATTACAGCTCATATTATACAAGGTATTGAGCTGTTCAAAATCTGTTCATTTGTTTATATGTTTGGCTGCTTTTAATGGAGTTTAATGTTGTCTTGGAGCAGAGTTTCCAGCCTATTAAGGGCTAACTCTGTTTATTTTTATCAATTGGGCTCCAACCAAGAAGAATTTATTGTCATTATCTTCATCTTCTCCACACCAGCCCGTCCATTTGAACTGGGTCCCATTTTCCTGTCATTGACATATTTAAAGCTTAAAATACATCAAACAATCTTCAATAAATATTTTTATTACGAAATTAATATTGAAAATTACAGAAAACAAATTATCTTCAAACTTTAATATTCCTGACAAGGAAGTGAGAAAAACTGCTGGTGAAAACAGTTTAACCCCTAAAATAATGTTACCACACCAGCAGGAAATAACTGAAACCTTTTACCATCATAAACACAATTATTCCAGTTTCCACCCCCTCAAAAAACCCCAGAATAAAAAAAACAAAGCCATAAAGTGATCATTTTTGTGCTTATGACAACCACACGACAGACACGCAAACGTCAACACAAACACAGCGTCTGCACTCTAAACACACGTTAAAAAAAAAAAAATCAACACTTCTCCGCGAGATGATTAACGCCATTAAAGTGTCTGCAAATACTTGAACTCTCCGGTTTAAGTCATAAAGAAGGCAAACAAATAAGCTGTGTAGTTAGTTTACACACCGTGACGCTGCTCAGGTTCCAGATTCGTACGAAACACTTAAGGAATAATCGGGAGTAAATATCGGTGGGAAAAGGGAAATTATAAGTACACTTGTGCCGAATAAACTCCGCAAAAAATGGATGATATAGACAAATAGGGGGGGAAAAAACACACACACATGGAAAACTGAAAATATATAAATATCTTTAAGAAACGGTTGTCGTTATTTGTCATCGTCAGAATTCCAACTCTAAAGACACTGAATTATTTCAACCTGACGTTTCCACCGACGTTGCATGAGCGGAAAGATACGCAGGAGGCCCTTGTCCTCACCTGTCCAGGAAGACACATTTACGGGACAAACAGAAATAAATTAACAGAAAACATTAAATGAAACATTCTCTTTGGAAATAAAGACTCAGCACAGGGAATTCAAAGAAGTGAGGAGTCTGTTGGCCAGTTTTCCTCTGGTTGTTCCGTGGTTCTGGACCAAATGAAGTCAGATTGTCCTGAACGGCGGCTGCGTGCCGTCCAGCCAGGTGCCGCCTGTTTGGAGGACAGACCCTAAAAACCCAACAGCTGACTCCACATTCTGCAGACGGGCGCGCTCCGACCACATCCGCCGGGAACTGGACGCGTTCCGCTTCACTCCAGCTTCGACATCTCGTATCTGGTCGTCATGATTTCCTAAAAAAAAAATAAAGGGAAGAACACGATTCTTACTAAAAAAGGTAGTGATCTTAAGTACACCTACAGTATTTGTCTTCACCACTAATTTAATCCGTCATAAAGATGTTGTGTGAAATTTCTGATGAATATTGGATTCTTCATTTTTCCTGTTATTATTAAATTAGAATAAACCACAATCTCTGGCTAAATTTCAATCTAGTGGAACTAAATAAGTCTTTAAATGGAGAATATGAGACTTTTAAAGTAGTATTATGTCGCCACCACTCCCTCACACCCGAAATATCCATAGATCTGGAAATATTTCGATGCATGGAGGTCATTTGTTGTGTCCTGTCCTCCGTACCTCATCTGAATCCAGCAACACTGGCAGCGCTCTGCAGCGAGAAACAGAGAGGAGAATCACACCTGAAACATCTGGAAAGACAACAGTGAGCTCGATACGATGCTTACACATCGGTCAGGGCGCTGGGAATGTTATCCTCCACCCACTTCAAATCTTCATCCTGGACGAGGAGGATGATAAAAATGGATGTAAAGAGGGAAATGCTGCCATCTACTGCACAGAATCACACGTGAGCAGCAGAATTAGCGCTTCAGTGGGAACATGAGGGAGATACTGACTGCTTTTGTGTCCGTGGGCTTGACTGTGCCGTTCGTCTCACCCTTACTTGCTCTCAACTTCATGCCTTCAGCTGCCAAAAAAACACGAATGAAAGTTGGAATTTTAGCGCGATCAAGGAGGGAAGAAACGCGCCAAACGTTACCGTACAGAAGTTCGCAGAAGCGTTGAATTCCTCGATCTCCTCGTCATCAGAGTCGTCGATAAGAGGAGTGAAAGCATACCTGTGTAGAATCCACGGATTAATGAAAGGAAAGCGTTTGTGTATTGGCCCATTGAAGAACTTCTCACCTTTGGTTGTTTGCAGATGGTCGCCATAAAAACATTATGATGAGCAGAACGACGGAGAACAAAAACCTCCAGAAAGCATCTTCCACCCACAGCTCCATCCAGTCCTTTAAAACAAGATTGTGCTGGGTCATCCAATTAATCCCTCAGTGTTCCGAATATTTACAGCAAGTGCACTCACGGACTGGCAATCTGCAAGTCTGAACTTCTTTGTTCTCCAGACCATGAAAATGATGGAAGCTGAGGAAGAAAAAGCAGACATTTCTCAGTCCTCTCCTTTGTCTAATGCCACAACAGATTGTACTAAGAATGTACTTACCAATGACAGCAAATATTAGCGTGTTAGTAAAGTGTCTGTACAGAGACAGCTTGACAGGGTTTCTTCTTAACTTCAGAGTTTTGATAGTCTGCGCCAGGCTGACGAAAATGTTTGGCACAGTCAAGGCAAATAGGGTAACGGCTGCGCCAGATAAACTAACCACTCGTGTAAGGTTAAGGTGGGGAGGGCAGAGCGGCACCACACAGGGAAAAGACCGTTGGTGCACAAAAGGATATCCACCAGCATAAAGAAGAGTCAAGCAGAGCCAGAGGAATGCTGGCCAGCAGGGCCAAGTCAGAGTCTTTAGCCTACAGTAGAGGATGAAGCAGGACCACAGGGAACAGGGAGAGTGGAGAAGGTGTGGGGGAGACAGCGAGAGAAAGGATGAGCCAGCAAAATACAGAAGCGACACCCACAAAGTAAAAAGAAGGAAAAGCAGCGTAAGAAGATTGACAACCAAAGGGGCTCGGTAACTAACGGACGGCTGGAGTGCCGCTGCTATTAGTACTGCTGAGATGTACAGGAAGGATATGAACCAGATGATGCAGGAGTCAAATACAGCCAGAACTATTTCTGTAATGAGGACGGGGCCGTTGTCTTGACCCTTTTTTGGCCCCATGAAAATACAAAAACGCACGGTCAATTTTACAACCTGCAAAGCAAAACCTCAAACTTGGGGCTGAACTCACCCCGGTAATCCTCAGGACGCCTTCGATACTGGCAAAGACGAAGTAGAGGATGCCCAGCCCCACGACTCTGTGCATCACCGTCCCCAGTCGAGGCCTAAAACCAACACAGCACAAAGAAGCCGAAGCCCGGTGGTTGATTTCACACATTAGCAGTAAAATAAAAGGGTCTTTGCAATCACACACAGATTTACGTACTTGATGATTCCATAGCCGAGACTGACAATGATGACCAGCAGTCGAGCCAAAGTTCTCTTGAGAGCAGAGACCAGCTCGGCGAAGATCAACAGGCCTGGGGCTAAAAGGGGAGAGAACCCAGAAGAAGGTGTTTATTTAAGATGAAAATGGCCGAACGCTAAAGCACACAGCCAAAAAGTGCCAGAGAAAAAGCCAAAAATGGTTTTGTATTGAAAAGTTGTCACTATCCGACACTCACAAGCAGAGCCGACGGCATTGGTGTTTTCATATTCGGCACAGAAGACGGCCATCTCCACCATCCCCAGGAAAATCACCCCCGCTATCCAGAACTGGATGCGCAGCAGATCCTTCCAGTAGCACGCAGACCAGATAAACCAGAGCAGGCCGTACAGGATGTACACTATGCACATCACCATATAGAACTACCAACAGGCAGCAAACCGTTAGTCAATAAAGGCTCTGGTCATTCAAAAGTAGAAGCTCCAGCTAAAGACACGAGCTTTCGTAAAGTTAATAGCTAGTTACAAGTTTAATACTGTCTACTTACGATCATGAGAGGCCATTCTGTGACAGAGATGAAGCCGTGGCTGCCCTTCATCACCACTTTCACTGGGAAGACAGAAAACAGTTACATTATAACACCCTCACCCAATCAGCTATTTTCATGGTTTTCATGAAAAAAACAAAACAGCAGGAGGCCTTAAAATGGCTTAAATGTAGTCTTAGAGCTGTTTCTAATAGAAACATTTCCTCCCTTTTCCTGATCCCCCTACTCCCGTTTTAAAGTCACCTAGAACACTTTGAGAACGCTCCTGTGTCACACCTGTGCCACACCTGCAGCTTCAACAAAGCTCAAGTAACATGGAATACAAACATGTTAGCATGGTCAAAGGCGTTTATAGGTAAAAGTCTTTATCTGTAACGTGTTCCTCTCTGCTCCTCACACACACCCACAAAATGCACGTGATCTCAACATTTCACCTCTTAAATACCAGTTGGCGTCTGGTTTACTGGACAAAATCTTGACGACCAGTAGGTAAGGTCCATCTTTCCAAGTGGTGGCTATGACATTTTCCTTGATGCTGAGGCTGCTGTTCTGTGCGGAGCTGCTGCTGCTGTCGTCGTACTCCTCGGTCATCCACACGCTGTCCGTTTCATCCTGCACAAGCAATCCGCAATCATAATTAAAGACCTTCCATTTGTTTCTTTTTTTGAGAACTGTTCAGTCGATTAAATCTCTTGTTTAATAGGACATTTTAATTAAAATTCCTATATAATTTTTTTAGGTTTAGGTTAGGTTTTTGCTTTTCTTACCTGCACTTTCCCTTCACTTGGTGGACTAACTGTCCGTGGAACTGCCTTGGCTTTCTGAGGAACAGAGATGTTTATTTCAATGCTATTAAGAGATAATTAATGGCACTACAGACACACCAACGCAAAACAAGCACCTACTCTGAGCATGGGAAAGGCGAGCAGTGTGCTGCTGCATGTTAAATGGCTGTGTTTGTGCTCGATGTACTCTCCTTGTCCGAGGGGATTCGGGTCCAGACTCATCCCACGACTCAGAGGTGTGTACTCGTACATTTCCTGCGGAAGGGTCACATCGCCACACTAAATCACAATCACATCTAGGCAGGCACACAATCCACCCACCTCCGTGACGTTCTGCAGCGTGTTTACCTCAATATTGTGGAATTCGTTGTGGCATGGGTAGTACTTTAAATACCAGTGAATGGTGAAGGTGATTTTCTCAGGGCAGGAAAAAGCCACGACTGAAAGGACACATGAAGGACTGTGAACGGGACGTTTCAAAAAGAGGCAGCTTCTTCCTCCTAACATGTTATGGGCACCTGTCTGAGTCTTACCTTCCAAATCAATGTCAGTATCTTTGTACATTGATTTCCTTAAAAGCAAAGGTCTTGTGGTCTGGAAAACAGAAAGTAAAGTCCATGAGCTGTGTAATACACAACACCAATACAAACCTGTGACCTTTAGTCCGACAACACCAACATCAACACAACTGGTTCCAGAAGGACAAGTACAAGAGGATACCTCTCAGTATCTCCATAATTTATGAGGTTCTCCTTGCTTAAGTCTCCTAAACAAGATCAAGCATTTTCCAGCTAATTGTCATAAAGCAAACTATATTTGTTTAGTTCTCGAAAGCTGATGCAACATTTCCAATGCGTGCATCTAAATTGGTTTGAGCAACCTGCAGTGTAGGCTAGAACACAATATCAGTGTTAGAACTTTTAGCTAAAACTGGAGACATGTAATTTTCTGTGAGTTTGTGAGCAACATTTGTCTGTGAGCTCAGTTAGCTCGCTCGGAGCCAGCACAAAGCTAGCCACCATCGAAAACCCTTGTTTTCCCGTCACACATGTATGGAAATACAACGGGAATACAGGGAAAATGACTGTGGATTTGGGCGTTAATAGACTACATTACACTGCGACAACAGCCACAACTAGAAGCGAAAGAGCTAATTCGGCTAACAGGGTTACCAATCCGCCGCTACAGTTATCCACCAGCATTCTTTTTATTAAGGTACTCACATTTACAACGGTAATTTTCCAAAGTCCTGTCTCTGGTGCTGCAATAACCACCTCCATGGCACTGACGAAAACTAATAAAAGACATGACCATGAATAAAAAACTCCTCTGTTTGGGCAGGTCCACGTCCTCATCATCTCTGCGGTAGCAGCCATGTTGGTCGTCTGCTACAATTCCTTCCGACGGGTACCTGAACGCACCAGAAAGATGCGTTCAGGCGCCCGTCCGGACGAGAACTGAGAAGCTTCAGCATTTTTTTTTTTTTTAATGTTTTTTAAAGCTTACATCTTATTTCTATACACCAAAATTGATTGAAGTCTAAACTAAACGTAATGTTTGTGGGCTCAAATTGTATTTCCTGCAAAACGTCACTGCTCATAATTAACATGATTATGATGATAAATTATAGGACGTTAGCTGTCCAGAAAACAAAAAAAGAAGTAAGAAAATCACAAATGCACGAAATCATGAAGAAATTATTTATTCACCAGTTTAAAAATGTTTTGCCTATTTCAATATTTACAAAACAGCACAAAATTCAAAACAATTTCACAGATCAGTGTATCACAAGCTTATAAAAAATGTGCAGGAACACACCTGATGCTGACAGAATTAGACATGGATATGAACAGTGGGCTGGCATATCACGCATCTACCGCTGCAATAACA
The DNA here is from genome assembly GCF_003711565.1 of Takifugu flavidus. Taxonomy (NCBI): domain Eukaryota; kingdom Metazoa; phylum Chordata; class Actinopteri; order Tetraodontiformes; family Tetraodontidae; genus Takifugu; species Takifugu flavidus. The sequence goes on along the minus strand of NC_079530.1, from coordinate 12,223,649 downwards.
CCACAACAAGTCCAACTCAAGGTGCTCCCAGTGCAATGAGGCATTTATAGTCCTAAACGGGGCAACTCTGACGCGCTTGTACCGATCACAACAGCAGGAACGCAGTGTCGCTTGAGCTGTGATATACAGCTGGAACATCTGTAATTGCGCTTCCACCTGCTTCACTGAAAGCGTCAGCTGATAAAAGAGGAGTGTCCACGGACTGAGGTCTCAGGGAGCGATCAGAGGAGATCACAACCACGTAACGGCCGTTCTCCTCTTCCTCCTCCTCCATTCTCTCGTGGACGTCTGCGGTCACCACCGAGTTTTCCGCCGCCTGTCGGCCAGCACGGCGACGAGTTGAGCAAAGGCCCTTCTGCAGGAGGCATTTCTCCATCGGGGTCTTCATCGAGGAAGCTGGTGTTAATATAAATGATGTCGTCTTTGCTGCAGGCCTCCGGGAGCTTCTCTGCCACCTTCTCCAACATTTCTCGCAGTTGTGGAAACGACGGTCGTTCCGATGGGTCTGGTCTCCAGCAGCTGCTCATGATCTCGTAGCTACACGCGGGTAGATAAACAAAGGGGAATCAAAACACGTTTTAGGTACCACAATCAAGCACCTGGTTTCAAAAAGTCGCTGTGTTTCGATTAAAAATCTGTTGTGTATCTGCCGTAACTCGACACTCACATCTGGTCCAAACACCCTGCTGGCTGCTTCAGCCGATGCCCAGCGAGAAGGTAGTCATAGATTTCATGGTTCTGGATTCCCGGGTACGGGGTCATGCCCTGTGTGGCGATCTCCCACATGGTAACCCCAAACGCCCACTGCGTGACACAAGACTGACGTCAGCTTCATTCCAAAAAAGGATCAGCGTTTTATCGGTACTCACCACGTCACTCTTTATGGTAAAAACTCTGTCGGCGAGACTCTCCACTGCGATCCATTTCACTGGCATTTTGGCAATCCTGCCTTGCCGGTAATAATCTCCGCTGTAGATCTTTTTAGACAATCCAAAGTCTGCAACGCAGACCGTCATATCATCACGGAGCCTGTTCCAAAAAAGCTCAGTCAGACAAATCGCTCTTCACTTTGAGGTAGGAACCAAATATGTGCCTTTAAACCCCACATGCAGTTGCGAGCTGCCAGGTCACGGTGCAGAAAGTGGCGCCCGCTGAGATACTCCATGCCCAACGCAATGTCAATCATGAACTTCAGAAGCGTCTGAGTGGGCAAGAACTAAGGGAAAAAAGATGTGTGTTCATTTGGAGTGTTGTGCCTGTAACAGAGTGTGTTTCTGTGTGAATGATCGTACCACTGGACTCTCTCCCAGGCGTGACCTCAGCAGGAAACTGTGTAGGTCTCCGTATTTCATGAAAGGCAGGATGACCATGGGCCTTGGGAAACGCTCTGATTCCACTTCTAAACACACCCCTGAAGGGAACGAGTCAGCAAATGCAATCAAGGCATCGATTTGGAAGAAAGTAAAGAAATTAGTGTACTCGGAAACAAACAGCCCTACCGAGGAGCCCGATGACATTAGGGTGGTTGAAGTCTTTCATGCACGCCGCCTCGTTCAGGAACTCTTCGATCTCTCTTTGAGAGAAGCTGTCCACTAAAAATGAGAAACAAGCTAAATATAAATGGATTTCATACACCAGAAGTGAGCACCGGCTGGTTTTAATTCCAAAAATCTCACATTTCATCATCTTCACTGCAACTTTTTCGGACGTTCCCTCTGCTTGCCTCAAACGTCCCGCCACCACAGAGCCAAATTCCCCTTTTAAAATCAAAATCCACAGTTATCGGGTGTTGCTTTGTGCAGCATTTCTGTGTTGAACTACATCAATGATGTTGCAGATCCCGTGCACCCACCTTCTCCGAGGACCTTTCCGATGGAGAGCAGGCTCCTTGCGACCATAACGTCCTGCAGCTTTGCTTTGAGCTCCTCGCTAATCCCAAGGTTTGCAACTGCAGACAAAACATATTTGAGTTTGTGTCATTAACACCAAAAATGTTTGTTTGTGATCATTTCTCAGCCGTATTCAAGGACCTACGCGAGACTCCAACAGCTGACCGGTTGTAGCTCCTCGGTTTGTATTCGACGATGGGCTGTAACTTTTCTGCACCTCCGAATATTCGCCTGCAGGGGGAGACAGAGATCAAGAGAAAAGAGGAAAACAAAGGAGATCGTCAGTACAGGGGCCTCCTAACAGCTGGATGATGCAGCTGAAGCGAGGAAGCCCTCACAAGTAAGCAACATATGTGTGTGACACATTATTTTGCACATCCTGCCAGGCAAGGCTGAGTCACAATGAGCCATAATGAGAAACACAGGATAAATAATACAGCTGTTGGCTGCCCATCTCCCTTGAGTTATTACTTGCCTCAGGTGCAGACTGGGGTGAATAAGAGGAAGCAAATGCAGTTTATTAACAGAGTCACATGACTGAGTGAACTATTACACAGATATCATTACAGAAGAAGCAGAGCATCACATTTTTTTATGATTTTACAGCAATTTAACAACTCGCCTGAGTCACCTACAACATCTGCGATAAGACAGTTACACTTACAGCAGGGTTGGACATAAAATCACAAGAAAAATAGCTCTGCCTACCAGAAGAAGGAGGTAGGATTCCTTTTGTGTATGAAGACAGCCCCAAAGAGGAGTATCATCAGAAGACAGATGCCACAGACCACACCGAGAACGATGTAGAGAGAGTCCGGAACACCGGTGTCAGGACTGGACGTCGGGGACGAGGCGGATTCTGAAGGAACCAGGAGCAAGTTTTAAAAACAGCAACCAGCAGCAAGAAGTGCACTCTTCATTGAACTGGAACAGCCAGTTGGAGCAATGCAGCTGTGCACACTGCTGTTTTAGAGCGAGTTAATAAAGATTTAGACCTGCGCTCCATCATCACCCCTAGAAAACATCTGCTGTTACTGTGGCTTCTCAGCGTGACAGTCAGATATTGTATTATGCCCTGAAATGTTCAGCAATGTGAATGAATAATAAGATTTCTATAAGAGTGCTGCACAAAGAATAAATGAAAGAAAAATCAAACATTAAATCACAGCCTAAATTGATGTGACATAATATAAAAGAAATTTCAAATGTAAACATAAAAACATAATACAAATTAACTACTGTTAATCAAAGTTACAAGGAGGCATCTTTGCACCAAAGTTTTGCTCTAAAACATGCAGGAAAGAAGATGGTTTTTGCTTTTTGAAATGTATCTCTGGTTCTGAAAGAAAAGACGCACTGGAAATGCCCGAAGGGGCGTATATCATAGTTAAAACAAGAGAAATTATAGTAAAAGAAATACATTTATATTGCAGACAGAAGCTTATGGCACTACAAAGAGTTTTAAGGGTGCACTGGTGGGGGAGGATTATCTCACCCTCAGTAACGCTGTGGTGTTGCCCAATGCCAGTCAATATTCAGCTAAAGTAGCCGTGCCTGCTAATTAGCTGGTGGTGTAAAGTTCAGCCGAGGTTGAAGTGATTTGACAATTTATTCTCAGTGGCTCATAATTACGTAGCATCTTTCACGTCCGATATTCTCTGAATCAGGACAAATATGGTGAATTTGATGGGTTTTTTTATCTGTATTTACAAGGCTGTAATTTAGTTTGCTGCAGTAATTGGGCAGAATCATCTTGGCTCAATTATAAAGATCCCACATGATAAGATGGGGAGATAACTGGTCAGAGGCTTACTGTTCTCTGGCACGAACAGCAGCACTCGCGGGCTGACCATGCCGCTCCCCGCCTGCGTGCACGCGGCCACCTCCACGCTGTAGGTCGAGTTGAATTCCTGCACTTCAACAAGCGCCACGGTGGTGTTCGTGTGGACCTTTCTAGCCTGTGCCACAAAAACAAATAAGACTTCAACATTTATCAATGACTTTACGGGCAAGCCATCTTTTACATTTGTGCTGCTTTTCAGATAAGCTCATCACACCCATTTCTTACCCTCTCTTACAATAACAAGCTTTTCTTTCACTTTGTTTTTTTAAAAAGCAGACCATCGAAATCTGAAACCGTCCTGGTAATTCCAAGGACTTTCAGATTGTAGATTGCCACAAATACTGAAACTGCAAAAAAGGGAAGGAGCGCAACTTTCTGGATATGCTCGTGTTCTGCAACGGGAGGGAGGGAACATGTGACAGACGCAGTTTCACAACGCGGCGCTGCAGCATCTGGAGTTCCTCAGCTTCACCACTGCGGTGGCAGCCCATGATTAATGCCCTGTCGGGTCTGTGGACCCAAACAGAGGGTATCACGTGTTCCGTGTCCCTTCTGGGCTGGACGGATCAGGCTCATCACTCCTCACCTCGGCCATATTCATCAGCGGTTTATAAAAGGGATTAAATGTGCTGTCGTTGTGCACGCTTCCAGTCACCGCTGTAGCAAAGCCTTTGTCTGCCGTGACATCATCGACTTCTCTCCGACACATAAGAATATTCTGTTCTTGGGCACATCCTGTTGTATTTGTTCTCCGTTTACTCCGCAATGACTCAAGGCCGGCAAAGAAAACACTGCGTCAGCTTCTCTTAAAGTCGGCACAGACCGGAAGGACAGGAAGCACTCTTGTCCTATAGTGCACCAATGCGGGACAGAGAGAAGGCAGACCTCGCACAGACAGCACCGGGGGGTGATGCACAGGAGACTGGGGTGAAACAGACACTTCTCTTCCCTTTTGGAGAGGAGTGGAAAGAGCGCTGCTGGTGGTGAATAACGGGGGCGCTGACCTCTGCTTGGGGAGGTCATTTAAAGGGAAGAGCACAGACTGACCACTGGGGTTATTGGTTATGAGGCGTCATACACGAGTCACTGTGATAGCCAGTTTTGAAATGTTTAAAATCCCAATAATTACTTATTGTCTGTGCGAAGAGCACATAAATCCATAGAATGTGGCGCCTGTGCGTTACTGTTATTGTTTTAAGTCCTTTTCCACATCTGCGTAGAATTGCTCTCAATGATTTGCTGAATAAAGACTTTTGATCTGGAAGAAGCTTTAAAAAAATACCTTGCTGCCTATAAAGTTCGTACAATTTTACTTCTTCTTTTAAGTGCTATTTAGCAACATCAGTAATCACCTTTGACCCAATCAATAAGGTTTTGAGGTGAGGAACGCTTTTTTAAGAAAAATTAAACTGTCTTGATCATTTCAAGGGTTAAAAAAGATTTTATTCCAACTTTATGACTGTCACCATAGCAGCGAGGATATTGTGACTTTAAAAGTGTTATGAGTAAATGAGTATTCACAATAAAAGGGTAATTGGGGCAAAACATGCTCACTCTGGTCATGAGAGGACCGTGTCTGACGATGACATCATATCCACGCAAGATTCCATTGATCTTATCATCTGGAGGAGGTTTCCAAGTGATCAACAGCCAGGACTCATTCAGCTGGACCGTGACATTTCGAGGAAACACTGACGGCACTGGGAAGCACAAGAAACAAAGGAAACAAAGGGAGTGAGATCCAGAAACGCACCGTATACGCAGCCACATAGAGAAAGCAACGCCGCGTTTCCATTGAAATCTTTATTTACAGCTATGCGCGCGCCCACTTCCGAGCTCGGTGGAAACTGGCCAGCTAAACAATCCCCTACGGTGAAGGAAGGAAGGAAATTTAGAGGAGCCCCACCCCTCAAATGTTTTTTCAGAGTTTCCTATGTGACCTTTCAGGAGGGGAAAATAATGTGGAGCTCAAGTGGATGCGACATTTTTGTGACAAGGTCGTGCGGTGAGTAACGCATATTCCTGTTTTTGCACACTGCTACTGGAGCTTGAAAACCCCTCCGAATCAAAGCTGCCGGTTTAAGCTCTGAGATCCAAACATCCTGAGGGTGAGGCCAACAACAGTCACACACCTCCCTCTGTGGTGTCGCCCTGGATCCACGTGGTGACGGGAGACGCTCCCACTTCGTTGCTACAGGACACGCTGATGTTGTACCGGGTCACAGCCTGCAGCCCGGGGACTTCAGAGTGGAACGGCGGCGCTGTGACGTTGATCACCCGAGTCATCCTCACCTCTCCTTCCCTCCGACTCACCTCTTTGACCTTGGATCAATCAGAAAACCGGTAAAGACCAATGCGTTGGCCAGCGGGGGGGGCACGTGTGCACAGGGACGAGGCTCACCCTGATGTGACACTTTGTTATTGGTGAGAAACCGTCGTGTCCGGGGCTCCAGCTCAACATCAGCTTACTGGACTGTCTCTCTGTGACAGTGAGACCCGTGACTGGGCTGGGAGGTGCTGCAAAGCACCATGGAAGCTCTTGTTAACATCTTAAAGAGCGTTGGAATGCACGATGGCTCCCAGAAGGTGCAGACTTACCCTTGATGTTGATGTTTGCCTCTCTGGAGGTGGTGACCCCCTTCTTATTGTGAGCCTCGCAGCTGAACTGGGTGTACTTGTCCACGCCTGCAAAAGACACGTTGGAAAAGACAGAGTAGCACTTTCACTGCAGTATAAGTTTAAAGAAAACACTCCTCGAGGTCAAATCTGTGCTAAATATTTGGACAATGTGCAGTTATCTTTCAATGCTGGGACACGATGACACATTTGAGAGGAAAATAATAGATTTTTTTCCTCTGTGCCAAATGTAAATCTGAGGAAAAAGTGCCATGTCAGCCTGGAGAGAGAGAGAGAGAAAGAGGTAGTCTAAATATGGCTGACGTCTTTATTATACCTCAAAGATCCACCACATGGGGCCATCCACAGTGCAAAGGTTCTCCAATGTAAAAGACTAACAATGGCTTTTACAGTGTCAGACTGGATGTTAGGCCTGGACTGCTGCTAGAGAATGTCCCTTTTGTTCGCTGTTTTGCACTGCCTCCGTGTCCGAAACACTTCCACAAAGCATCCTCTGAAGAATGACTAGAACAAAAGTTGCATATTGTTGTATCATCTGCAGAACAACCAACCAACATGAAGAGAAGCTGATGGGCGCTTTACTTCCCACTGCAAAGTAAGACCTCGCCAAACGAGGGTCGAGTTTAAAACAGTAATTACGGTTTGGTTCGCCAGGAAAAAAGTTGTAAAGCGTTCTCATGGATCAGATCTAATGTACGGGCTCTGTGGGAAGCGCACACATGCGCATTCCTCGCCAAACTGTGGAAATGTAACCACCACATACCTCACTTCAAACTTACAAACAGATGGTCAGACGGTGGAAGCGAGCCGGGCAAACAAACGAAGCTGGTCATTATTATATAATTTAATATTGAGCAATTTACACTTCTGAGAGATTCAAGGAGGAAGTGGGTGTTTACCCGAAATTCTCAAGATGACACTCGTGATAGGTGTCTTCTAGTTGCAGGAATGGGGAAATGACAAGCTCAAAAAGTTGCATTTCCTCTGCGACTATATTTGGAATATGGATCACAACACACACAAACAAAACCCAAAAGTGTGGTTAGATAAATTGCAGGCTGAAATTCCACATGCAGCTGCCAGAGGCTTTCTGCGCTGCTCCTCCGTTTTTACAAAAACTCAAGTGTTTCAAAAGTCTTTTCATCTGTTTGTCCAACGTTTATATGATGTGCGGGTGTAAAAATAGGTAAATAACTGTTGTGTGTTTGCATATTTGGTCCTGCACACTTTCTGCTGCTTCTGTCTGTGCCCTGCTAAACAGTGGGCCGTCCCATGAAAGAGGTCTTTGTCCGCGGGACCAGCCCCCGAACACACTGCCTGCGCAGCACCCCCACCCCCACCCCACCCCCACCCTCGCCCCTTTACTGGCCCGGCCTTTGCACACGCTGGACCACAGCTGCAGCTCAAGCTTCGGCCGGTTCAGCTTCAATCGGCATCGCCGCAGCGGGAGAGATTAGCCTGCGGAGTGCTGGAAATGAAGGGGTAGAGCGCCCAGAGGAGGAAGCTTATGTTTTAATAACAAACGGCTGAGTGTAGGTAGCAGGCAGGAAGGGGAGAGTCCATGTTTGGAATGCAATTTCATGCAATTTTCCTTCCAAATATAGTGTTCAACCAAGACTGGCCTTGATTAAATATAATATTCCTTATTATTATATGGAATATTTTAATTTCCTTTGCCCTAAAACCCTTCTTTAATATAGATCAGGTGGGGCGTTGACTGATTGAGAGGGTTTGGTTCTGGGATTCCGAGAAAAAACTGTAATTTGTCAAACATGCAATAAAATATTGGAATTGTGTGTTATGCTGTGTTTTAAAGCAACAAATTTCCAAACATTAGATAAAGCAGCAGCAGATTAGCTTCCCAGTAGCTGGTTAGCTTAGCATTAGCATTCCCTGAAAGTCTATGAAAACTGAGTTAGTTGTACTTAGTTGTACGGAGTCACCTCGGCCTGGCAGTGAGGCCACATGGACACCTTTTTGGTCTTAGAAAGTCAACCTATGTGCCCAAAACGACTGGGTTAATTATTTATTGCCTTTATTGCCTCATTGTCATGAGTAAATCTGCTCAATAACCTGCGGGCCTGCGTCCAACCTGACTTTAACCTCTTCGTGCTTTCACCTGCCTCAGCGCATGTGGTGCATCTGCGTGGTCACATGTGAGCGCCGGTCAGCTCTGCGTCAGGAGGCCCCCCTCCAGCGGGGGACGCGGACGATAAATGTCATCGCAGAGTAAGCAGAGCGCAGATGCTGAGACAGCAGAGACGATTCAGAACAAAAACCAGCCAACACGTCCCTCTGGCTCCGTTAGGCCCGCTGAACGCTTTGCCACCATTCAGAGCCACTGTGGTTCCTTAATGTGATGATCAAGCAAAACTGACGACAGCATGACGTCCATCAGGCCAATACAACAACAGCTCACGCTTGTCGGAGGCTTCTTGTAAAAAGAAACTTGGGCCAACTTCTAGGACCATAAAAAATCGACCATTATCCAATTACTGGCGTTATCTGATTATTCCAGTGACCGTGTAAACAGCATAATTTGATATTCTTTATCAGATATTACTCAGTACTCCTCAGTACTGCGGACTGTCTTTGATTCTTTCATCTCTTTATCTTACGTTTACATGTTGCAGGTCTTTAAGTGTGTGTTACACGAGACTAGCGCAAACAGGAAGTGCGAGCCTCTGCATGTCTGTGCACGTGTGTGCACGTGTGTGGACTTTAGCAGAAATCTGGTAAATGAGCCGAAAACCACGTTGTCATTTCTGACCTCCCCTGAAGGCTGCTTTCTGTCTCCTTTGGGTTTCTATCCATGTTACAGTAGAACCACATGTATTAGACAGCTCGGTTCAGACAACAGAACACCACCTCCTCAGTCACCATAGCGACCGGCGGTGTCCGCTTTTACACGTACCATCACAGATATTACAGATCACCGATTCCCACCTGACACCGAGAAGCTGCTGGGAGAGTTGTGGTAGTCACTGTTGGCCAGCCCGTCCCGAAGCCAGCGGATCTGAACGGGGTCGGGAGGTCCGACCGCCTCGCAGGTCAGCGTGAAGGGAGCGCCTCTCGTCACGTTCTGATCCTCCGGTTGACGGATAAAGGTCGGCAGACCTGCGGGTTCACCACAGTTGAGGAAAATGCAGAATTCCCAAGATGCTGGAATCAGACCTGGACCTGACCTTCCACCTCCAGGACGATGGGCTGGGACTCCACCAGTGTGTTGTCGATGGCCAGTCTGCAGCGGTACTCCCCAGCGTCCGCCTGCTGCACTTGGCTAATGCTGCAAAACACGGAGACCCCTCATCAGGATGCAGCCTGCAGCGTGTTCCTGGCGTGTGGGCCGCATACCTGAGCTCTGACAGCTGGGTTACCACCCCGTTTGTGACCGTCTGGAGGTCCTTGATCGCCACCTGTATGTTCCCTGCCAGGTCTTGGCTGTCTTTCACCCAGGCGATGATGGGCTCCAGTCTGTCGTTGGGGATGTCGATGGAGCAGTTGAACTTGGCTTCGTGGCCCTCGGACAGCTGGACGACCCCCACGGTGGGTTTGAAGTGCAGCTGACCGAGCTGCTCCGGGGTCAGGGAGACCCTCGGGCCATGGGCTGGCATCACAACAGGCTCGGGGGGATGATAGGACGAACTCTTCGGAGGCTGAGCTGCAATTTAGACACATTTAAAAACAAAACAAATAAACCTCTTTCAGGGTCATTGCAGGGCCATATGTGAGCATTTTGGTTTCCAAGAAATATGAATCCATAAAGGTCTCGTGAAGAGTCAACTGCACTGTTGACAGCAACCAGAAAATGTTTTGCTTCTCATCCCAAAGGCATAAACTAATGCATGAAAACTTATATTCAGCCCTTTCATGCCGACCTTTAAGGTTTAAACTGAACTTTAAAGATGACTAAAAGCATCATTAAAAGGAAAACAATGGAAAGAGAAAAGATTACACAGCAGATAGTTCCATCATCCACTGTATGACCCGAAGAATTCAGCCAACAACAGTGACCAGCAGTTCATACTTGCTCCCGAGAGTTTTCCACATGTGACGGACCTGAAGCAGCAGGACTCACCGATGGCCGGACGCAGCGCGATCACGGCACAAAGCAAAAGTGCGGACCAGCTTGGAGGCGAGTTCTTCTCCATGATGGAACGTGGGCTCGTCATTTCCCTGCCCAGGGAGCCGCATCCACAACTTCTAGTTGAGCCTTGAATCGAGTCTGCGGGGCGCAACTCTTTAGTGGCCCCCGACCACCGACATGACCCGACTGGAATGATCTGAATGCGCGATACAAGCGTGAGGGTTTGTTGACCCAAGGAGAGAGAGAGAGGAGAGAGAGAGAGAGCGAGAGAGAGAGAGAGAGAGAGGAGAGAGAGAGAGAGAGAGAGAGAGAGAGAGAAGAGAGAGAGAGAGAGAGAGAGTTAGAGTTTACCCGACGTCACCGGACACGCTCCTGAAGGCGGAGCTGGGGGGGCAAGGTGGGCCAAAACACCGAAAACATTACAGCTGTGGAATGTCAATGCTATTTATGATTTTTCCATGTGTTTATTTTGCATTTTAAACACATTGTGACCATCATCTCTATGGTCCTATGGCATAGGCGGGTATTTCTTTAGGTTTAAGGAAATATGTGACCGAGTGATAAGATTTGGATGACAGATGGTGTAATGATATCGATATGATGTCGGCTGTTTCATTTTATTTTGTCTTTGCGTTATCTGCAAGGTCAGCGTGTTAAAACAATACACATCAGTGAGTTTTATGACATTTATCGGTTCGTTTCAGATCTGAAAAGCGTGAATATTTCACCTTAGAAACCAGTAGAAAGCTACTGTATCATCCCTAGTGATGTGAGAATGAATCAGGTCAGTGTTTTCGGAGGTTTCAGTGATATTTCTGTCAATAAAAGAACAATCGATTTCTGGAACGATGCTACCACCCTGTGGTTAATACAGCACTCACCAATATAGACCGACTAATATTGGATTTATAGTACCTTGATATTGTACATTCACATAGAAATTTAAAAATCTTGATCCTTATTTAAAACGTACAATTTCATAAAACACATGATTAAAAAAGCCAGAATTAGCCAGGAGGCTAATTTTTTTATCTGCAGTACCCTGGAAATTATGTTAAAATACATTTACAAGGGTCAGACACCTGACTCGGTACCAATACAAGAAACGACATGTTCACAACAAACTGCCAAAGGGAGCACATACAATACCCTCACAACACAATATAAGATACAAATTCAAACACTCACTATAGAATTAAGACATTATCACTTAATCACAATATCAAACTATTGCAACAGGCCTGTCTATCAGTGTTGGCAGATATAGCTGTTGTATTACGTGTAGTGATGAATTCAGATAAAACTAACTGCAAAATAGGATATATATCATAGCCATGTTTTGACAATCAATACAACCTTCTTCAGACGTTGTTGAGTCTTCCTTTTTGCCTGCTTGCATTCAAACCCTTCTCTGTAGATCATATAGTAAGACTGATCTGAATTCATAGAAAATCAAATGAATTATTTAAGAAAAGGTTTCTTCTCTTGAAGACGTTTCGCCTTCTATCCAGAAGGCTTCTTCAGTTCTGAAATCGCTGGGGAGAGAGCTTGAAAATATACAGTATAGCCCCTGTGGACCATCTGCATGCTAATAATCTGGGTGGTCACCTGAGAGTCGTTAGCAGGGTCGTTGGTCGGGTTCTTCACCTAGTTTCTGTTGAGGTGTCTCCCCTTTGTCTGCTGTGGAGGACTGCATTGTGTGTATCCAGCATTATAATTCTTCCTTTTATTTGTGGACAGGTGCTGCGGGCCACGGCGGGGACCCAACCCCTGGTGGAGGGCGTTTGCATCACCCCCCTCGTGTGTGGTTTTGCTTGCAGTAGCACGGGTGTTTTTAGTTGGTTTATCTCCCCTAATTGAGTTTTACCTGCCGGTGGGGCCCCAGCCCTGTCCACCCCTTTTGTTAATTTTACTTTTGTATAGCTGCGTCATTTTTTGTTGAGTATTGAATTTAATAAAATTGTAGCGCATAACCCTCAATCCCGTCTCTGCCTCTGGAATAGAAATTTATCTGCGTGTGCCTGTTCACTGGTTAATTCCTGGGGTGAAATTCCCCAGGGGGCGTTGTCGTCAACCGTTCCACCTCTCCTTCCGCCACATAAGCATTAAATACTAATATCTAATAAAAGCTTAATGTTTATAATGCATTTTCTACCGCCCTCAGTTCGGAGGTAAGACACTGATTTGGTCTAAACACAGCAGGAGACAGTTGGACTGCACTCTGGCAGGTTCCTGTCACTTCACATAGTCACCACCAGAGGGCAACAAAACCCTGGGAAATTTACAGATTCGGTTGAATGATTATTTGTTAATTACTCTCTGTATGTTATTGTGCTTACATGTATTTTGCTGATGTGATTAGAATGATCAATATAAAATGAAAAATAAACATGGTAGCTATACATATTTTATCTTTTATTTCTATCTTAACAGTCTGAGTTGATAGTACAAAAATACATCAGATTTACTAGTTTCTATATAATTGTGGCACAATTTCCGACTGCACGTAAAAGCAGCAGTAACAGACCGGAAGTGCACTTGATGACGTAGAAGGAACTGATCTGCGGTCTGTTTTTGACACGCCTACATGTCGAGTATGAGCAACTGTGGCAGTGGTCGTGATTGACACGAAAACTGATCCTGAGTCAGTAGGTAGCAACGCATCGCTGCGGGAACCAGGAAATTGAAGTTGTTACGACTACTACTATCACCAAAGTCTGGCGACGTTTACTCGAAGTTTCCATTTTGCCTGAGTTTTGTTAATTTCTGTAGGTAAAGATGGACAAGCTCCGCCGTGTACTCAGCGGCCAAGAGGATAACGAAGAGCGCGGTCTCACCGACCAGGTAGGCGGTGTGTGACAGCTACGCGATAAAGCGCTAATGCTAATGCTAACTTTCTGGGACATTTCGTTATGCTTGTTTCAGTTTCTTCTTGCAACACAAAATTCACCCTTTTACTAGCAAACAAAATAATATGTATAATTTAAATCTACGGTTGTTCTATGCATTTTTTAAAAAAAATATTGAAGCGTAGTTAACACGAGCTGTTAATATCAAATTAGTTAGCCGATCAGCTACTTTCGTGTTGCATTTGATCTCTCTCTCACGCGCGCACGCGCAAACTTTGTGTTCATCTCACATTAACAGCAACTGTTATATTGTGCAGCTGTTTAAAAAAAAGTTCTACCTTATATGTTTGTGTATTTGCACTTTTTACATGCATTCAAATTAAGGACAAAATGAGGTAAGTTGGTCACGGGAACCTTCTTATAACTACTTGATCATGTGACGATATTTTCTCTTTTCCATGTGCCTCCTGATCATCTAAAAGCTGTTTTTGCTACTTGTTAAATGTCTGTACCGTCAGTGTGCTGCCAAAGGTGTTGTGGTTATTTAAATTATTGTGTTGAAGCACGACTTTATCTGTGTTCTTAATGGATTTTCTGCGACCTGATTTAATCATCAGTAGGAAGTTTGCAGCTCTTTGTGATGCTCATTTCGCTGGTGTTGTGACATCCTCCCATTGTTTCGCCCAGGTCCTGGATGCCTCCTCTCTCAGCTACAGCACCAGGCTCAAATGGTTCGTCATATGCTTCGCCTCCGGCATCCTGTGCTCAATACTTGTGAGTTCCCTTTTTCACCTAAGAAGAAAAACACCGTCTGAATTCTTATGGATATCAGGAACTTTCAAACGAGGGTGTTTACGAGCAACATTCCAACTGTGTCATGTGGCGGGTTTGAGCTTTCCTAAAACAAAGCATTCCTGTATCTTGTCCTTGCAGATTAAAGTCACATGCTTAATTTGTCCCTTAAATAAAGCGTGTCATGTCGTTCCACATGCCAGACGCTGATGCGTGCCATAATGCTGCCATATAGACTGAGACATAACCTCAGTCTGTAGGCAATGATGGGGAGTCTTTAGGAATGGTGTTGTAGAAAAAGTGAAGAAGAAACACAATGTCTTAGGGTGACACTGGCCAAATTGACTGAGTGAACCAGACAGACAAAATTCTAAAGGGGTGGAGGTTATATCATGTAGAAAAGGCTTTCAACCCATTTGTTTGACACAAGGGGGAGCTAGTGAACGTGAGCCTGTAGAAATCCCGGTTGGATTCATTTTTAAGTCATGTCAGCCTGAGGGGTTTCTGGGATTTGGGCTTTTAGCTTTGAACTGAGTTGATAGATTGACTTCAACTGCATAACTTTGTTTTCTGTTACCAGGGTTCAGCTTTGCTTTTCCTGCCAAATGGAATCAAACTTTTTGCCGTCTTCTACACAATAGGAAATGTTGCAGCTCTTTCCAGGTAAAGCTCATCAGATCCAGATGGAATCATCCGAACTCTACTGCTTCAAGTTATGGTTCTCCCCAGACATGGTGGGAAAACGGGGAAACCTCACTGAACAACAATGCATCATTGTCATTAGTCCTGCTTCCTTTTGGACAATCAGAAGCTCTGTGTTCTGCCCTGAAAATGGCAAAGTCTTTCTTTATAATTCCAAAATGGAAAAATGAAATTCTGCGTCGTGCTCGTTTGTATTGAGGAGCACCTCAACACCAATGATAAGTGGTTACCGTTCCTCACAGGAGGAAGGTCAAGTTTCTAAACATTTATCTAGTTTAGCTTTAGCTGCTGCTCCTGACCAGACGATACGTGGTCCCCATGCATCCCACAGCCTTTTATGGCTGAGATTTCACATTTAGAATGTGCCTATGTTTGAAGGTCTTGAAGGCCAACAGACTTAAATGTTTCCGCTAATGCAAACACGTTATGATGTGAAACCATAAATTATTCTCGGATAATCGGGCAGCCGGTTTCATGAGGACCAAACGGATGTTGTGCTGTTAATTATTGTTTCTGATGGCTGTTATGTAATGTTGTAATAGGATTAGACACCACAGGCCTTCTGTTTCATTAGCTTTATATATTATTTAATCTGGACAAACCACGCCTATTTCCCATATGGAACAGTGTCCATTTCACGTATCGGGTGCTCAGAAGGTTTAAGAGGAGTCATCCGTTGCGTTCACGCCCTTTAAATTAATCTATAATACCAACCACCAATGTCATATTTGAGGACTTCTAAACGTATTTTCAGTTTTATACAAATCCCTGTTGTACATTCATATTGACAGCGCTATATTAAACATTTTCTCCAACTCTAAAAATGTAAATGTAATGAGACGGCGTCTCCACATGTAGTATTTAAAGGCATCTTATCAGCAGAAGAGTTAGAGTAGGCATCGATCCCTCTCAGCGGACGGAGGCCGAGCCTGTCCTGCGTCTCAGGACCCGTCCTGCGTCTCAGGACCCGTCCTGCGTCTCAGGACCCGTCCTGCGTCTCAGGACCCGTCCTGCGTCTCAGGACCCGTCCTGCGTCTCAGGACCCGTCCTGCGTCTCAGGACCCGTCCTGCGTCTCAGGACTCGTCCCGCGTCTCAGGACCCGTCCGCGTCTCAGGACCCGTCCCGCGTCACAGGACCCGTCCCGCGTCACAGGACCCGTCCCGCGTCTCAGGACCCGTCCCGCGTCTCAGGACCCGTCCCGCGTCTCAGGACCCGTCCCGCGTCTCAGGACTCGTCCTGCGTCTCATCCGGCAGCCGTGACGCCGCCTCTACCCACTCAGCTTCGCTGACCTCGGATCTGCACGCCTCGTCAGCGGGGAAGGCCTTTGTCCTGTTACATTTACTGACGTCACTCATGCATCATCAGGGAGTCTCGGGCGCGTGGGGCTCACACGTTCTTAATCGTTACACCGGGTGCAGATATGGTGGCATCTTTCATTTTAACGTAGCTGTACAGAGAGTTGTGTCCGTTTACCCGCTTCTGAGCTATTTCTTATCATTCTGGAATTTTTACCTTTTATTGAAAGACAAAAAACATCTTTTGAATAATGATGACTAGCTATTTTATTGTTAACTGGGCTTTATGGAGAGCATTTCTAGGAAAATGTTTTGTCTGTTGGAAGACCTTGACAGAGAAATCCCGGGGAAGAGTCCAGGAAGTTCTCAAAAATATGAGGTTTTTAAAATGGCCGACATGGTTTATTAATCCCACTAGGGGATTGTTTTATCTGAATGAAGCTTTTTGAACGGCCGATAGAGCCCACATGCACATGCATTAAGGAAGAGGTAAAGGAAAGTGAAAAGGCTGCCCCAGAATAGTTCTTGTCCTTTTTGGTCTGCAACCAGGGGTTGAACCAAGAACCCTCTGCCTTTGAGCCCGGGCCCCTGCAGACTGAGCTATAAAAACAGGACGTTTAAAACACATGTTTCCCAGACACAACAGTGACAATTATGTGTGTTCACCTTCATTCCTGTCCTTTGCCAGCACCTGTTTCCTGATGGGACCACTCAGACAGCTGAAGCGCATGTTTGAACCCACGAGACTGATCGCCACAATCGTCATGCTGGTAAGTCCTTTTAGTGTCGGCTGGTTCCGTGGGTCGTCATTTCTTTCTCTCCTAAGTTTGACTTTGACTCAAAACTGTTGGTATTCCAACAGCTCTGCCTCGTCTTAACACTCTGTGCTGTGTTTTGGGTGAGTAGAAGATGCAGAATTTGAAACTATTCCCATCCATTTTCACAGGTGTTGTGGCTCAAACGGGTTTTTTTTCTTTCATTTTCAGTGGCGCAAAAAAGGCCTGGCTATCATCTTCTGTATTCTGCAGTTTTTGGCTATGACCTGGTAAGTGTGACTGGAATCCTTTCTCTTGGCATTTGTCCAACTGTCCTTATAGACTACAGGCAGCTGCTGACCTGGCTTGTCTTTAATGTCCACGAGTTAAGGTAATTGTGCCGCTGAGGCCTTAAGCTGACTTATAACTGCGAACAGATCCACGGGCAGTGTGCCAGCGCACCTTCAGCCCTGCCACAGCGGAAGGCTGCAAATGATCCCTCATTCCATTTAGTTTTTGGTTTCTTTCTTAATCGCCTGATTCAGTTCCCTGACAGCGGTAATTGATTAGTAGGTCGTCAGGCAACACAGTTGCAGCCTGGATCACCGGAGGCCTACTTAGACCAGACAGGCTGGAATTTCCACCTGTTCTATTTGCACATGAAACAAAGCTTCCTCAGCTCACCCCCAGCTTTGGCTGCAACTACCAGCGAACTGTGCAGTTAGAATACACACATCCCTGAATATGTACACACTCAAAGTTTATTGTACGTATTAGTAGGCAGACTAATTCACAAGGTTGTTTTTTTCCCTTAAATTTGCAAAAATTCTCCTTTTTAATGGCTGCATAAAAGCTTTTATTAGTTATAAATAGCATTTTATGTCTAAATGTCCATTTTTAGCGGAAGGTGATGCTTTAATCCTCATACTTGGCCTTCTGAATCCTTCAGAGTGGCTCCATAAATGGAACATAAGGAGTGGGTTTTGAAAGTTGTCAAATAAATCCCGTGAGTGATGAGTTTGGGCATGTCAGCACTTGAATGTTCAATAATTTGGACGTCTTTGCGCGGCGGGCTAACAATAGCTGGAGCGCACACAGAGACAGCGCAGCAGTAGGAGGAAGATAATGAACAAACATCAACCCATCACTTAACGGTCCTGTCAGAAGTGTCAACTGCATTTTTGCACCCTCGTGTAATCCAGACACTTCCGTCCTGCCTCCTCTTTCTCCGCCGCATCACCAAGGCAACCGCAAGTCACACATCTTAGGTTTATTTTTAACCAAACGGGGGCATCGCGCAGTCCCACGCAGGCACTCAGACGTCCGTATGAACGCGGATCCGTAAGATGTCGCTGCTGAACCGCGGAGGCAGATGGGGGCAAAGTCCCACAGGCAACATGACAGACTGTGGGAGGGGAATAATGGCACACACTGGCCTTTTTAGCATTTATGTTCCATTTACTGCGGTACAATAACGTGGAGGTCAAACAGATGGCGGCTGTACTCGCTCAGTATTCAGCTCCTCCACCAAATTCCTCCCATATTTGGAACATTGTCCTGTGTGTTGGATCATTGGATCAGGGTTCATTTTTGTGTAGTCGCTTCCTGCTCGTGTTTTTTGTTTAACGCCCCGTTTAGGTTTCAGTCACAAGATTAAATCACTTAAATTTGCCTAATCCCCAAGGCCAGGGGAGATTTTACTCTGGGCCCTCTGCTCGTGTCCTGGTTAAAGGTCGTTTGTGGTTTTACTCAAATTATTGGTTTGTTATAGATGGAATGTTTTGCCAGTTTTTATATCGCTTGATTTGCAGTTTATATTAAAGAATAACTGGTCACCAGCTGATTTTTGGTGTGCTTTCTCCTTCAGGTACAGCATCTCTTACATTCCATTTGCCAGGTAAGATGACGTGATTGTGGTGAATCATTTGCCCGCCGATGTTAAAACCTTTGCTGTTTGGTCCGTAGGCCGTGTTACTCCACCGGAACACAGCTTAAATATCAGCTGCCAGAATCAATGATTTAAACCGTTGACTTCACCTATGCTCTGGAATGTCTTGTGTTTAAACGATACTGTGGTGGTAAGGTGATCCTCGTGGTGACCCTTCTGGGGAAAAACATGTTATTTACCTCCAAACACTCTTTGCCGTCACCATATGGCTGTAATCCCTGCTGAGTACCAGCGCTGTGTCAAACAAATGGCAGCTTATTGTTTCGCACCCCTCACGGCTGCCATTTGATATTTGCTTTATCCATATTATCCAAATTAAATAGTTCCTTCTGGAAACGATGAGCCTGCATTAAGCTCTTTAGGATCAAAGCACATGAAAGATTAAAATAAAGATCCGATAGGTCAGCAGTTGTTGTCCCCAACGTCTCGTCAACAGTGGAGGACGGCGTGCGTTAAAGGACGGAGCGGAAGGCCTCGAGTGAGCACATGACCTAAAATGAAAGAAAACACATCTCGTGCCTTCACCGAGCCAACCAGTGAGGTGTGACGTATGCAGGATTACGTCTTGTTTGGTTTGACCCCCACCCGTCCAGCCCCCCCCCCAATTGTGTGTCATATATTAGGTTGACGCTTTCATCCGTTCGGACAGCTGAAAGACGTCCCATAGCCTCACGAGCTCCCCCATCCCCCAGCCTGGTTTCTGACAACGGTGCAAAGGGGAGACAAAGAGCCTTTCTCATACCGCTCTTAAAAAAAAAAGAACAAATTCCTTTGGTGAAATGCAAATTTGGTTCAGTTTTGAGAGAACTTACTCCGCGATCACGTTTTTAATAAACACTTTCCTGTCACCCTTAAGCTTCTTACTTTAATACGCTTGTCATGTTATCTGCTGGGATTGTTCCAGCCCCTTCTCTGTTTACCACACGCGGCTAAATAAGCGGAATGTTTTTATCTCGTCCCGTCACGTTTGACTCCCTTCTCTTCCCGTCCTTGCCGGTACCCACACATAAACTGATACCTGGCAGGCCACAGCACCGCATGGTCAAGAGGCTTGATCCTCTAATGTATTTGGCTCAGTTACCTATTTATACCACCTACTGGCGGAGGAGGGCGTTTAAACCGGCTCCATGCACAACCCCCCGGGGGCTCTCATTTTAGAACACAAACTGGAGAAATCTGTCAGCATCCCACCTCCAGAGAGCACAGTCAAGCCAGGCGGCACCAGTTAGAGGAAAGGTTTATTTTCCATGCATCGGATGATGGATAAATCATCTGAAGGACCCGTTGGTCTGCTGACCTCCCCTCCTCCACCACCTCAGACTGCTGTTGCCCCCCCCCCACCCCCCACCCCATATCTCCGTTTAACCTTGACGGGTTTCGCACCTCCTCCAGTGAAAATTTAACTGAGGCTGCAGGCGAAGTCTGCATAGCAACACACTGAATGCCAGAGCAAGGAGCCCCATCCGTGGTAACCATAGCGACCGCGTATTGCATCATCCTTCAACAGTGAGAGCACCTGGAGACGGGAAGCCCCCATCGCTGACAGCACGCGCTGCTTCCCCGCCACAACACGCTCACTAATTCATGGCGAGCCGCGCCCAAATCACCCTCACAACGGACGGGCGCCACTTTTGATTTTTTCCGCGTGACAGAGCTGCACCTCCCGTATCGTTGCCAAGCACCTCGTTGTTTTCTGCCTCTTTGTTTTGCTCTGTTTTCTGTGTTTTGTTCCGCTCATCTTTAAACACATTTGTCTTGTCTGTGCTTCTTACAGGGACGCTGTGATGAAATGTTTCACCACCTGTCTGAGTTAAGCTTCCTCCCTGCAGGGCTGAATTCCAAGACTGGTCCTACTCTACATAACTGCAGCTCTGAGACAGTTTGCTCTGTAAATAATGCTGTGATCTGTCATGTTTCTATATTTGATCTGCGAGACATGAGTCCCTTTAAATCTTAATGTATCTAATTAATGTACTTTATTTTCAGATGATTTTATGACATTTAGGGAACTTTGAATCTCTGTGTGCATTCATATATAAAGTGAACGTTCCTTCACGTTACACACTCGTATGTACATCTTCATTATATTCTGTATTGCCTGACAGACAATATAGAATATCACAACATCACTTCCAATATTTAACTGGCGAAAGAGATAGAAATTTAAATGTATGACTGCACCACCCCCCCCCATCAAATCCAATTAAAATTGCTCCACCTTTTTGTGATTTGATTTCCTGCCAGATGCAGCAATGATGCGTTTAGTTACGCCTTTCTGAGCACTGTGGTTTAAACATGACCTAATAACCTAGCTTGCACTGGGTCCTTACTTTTCCTCTCTCTTGGTCTCTACACACACACACACACACACACATATATATTTATGTCTAGCATGTGGTTGTCATGACAACCCCCTCTGCAAGATTCATAACCTCAGCCTACCCCCATTGTGTTGCACGTGTTCACATTAGCCTGATGATGAGCTAGGTATTGTTTTAGAGTCCGATCTTCCTATTTAAGGCAAAGTAATTGTTTTTTTTATAAAGGTTCTTTTTTCTTAGTTGAGTTTAGGATTTGACATGTTTTACCAACTTTGATCTGCAAAATTTTTAGGTTTTCCGAGCACTGATTCAGGCCTTTTTTCCCTACTTAATTCTACTTTGGAAGGCTTTCTGCTCCAGAGCCTCCGATTTCAGCGGTTTCATTAGACACTTGTATGATGTGGAGGATTACTGTGGACAAAATCTCCCATCAGCGCCACGTGCTCAGCCATCTTGGTAGAGACCCGGCAAATCCTGGAACGGTTAATCTCGGGGGTAGGATAATTGGGACGAATGAAGGCAGCGCAGTTGTTTTTGTGATCAGTTTTGTTCGCCCCCTCTTGTTTAAAACCATTTGTCTCTATATGAAGTCACAAATAAGAGGGAGCAAGCGACCTATAAACCAGCCTGTGTGCCCTTCCCAACATATTCATTTTTTAAACTAATATACTTGTTCAGCTGCCTAAAAAGAAGAACTTTCTTTATTTTCATGTGCCAAAGCAGCCTGTTAATATGTTCCATGACTGTAATTGCAAAATGCTTCCTCTGGCGATTTCGAATAAACTGTAGAAACAAGTATTGATTTTCTTTTACAGTCCAATCTAAAACTGCCTGACTGAAAGTGCATGACAAAAAGAGGCGAAATCAATATTCTCTGCATCCCCCGCATGGCTTAAACATGTCCTGTAGGCTTTTGAGGCTGGGGGACACGCGCACATCAGTGCGACGGAAAAGGTCAAAGCAGACTGACGCAACAATCATTTATTTCGGATGATTTTGTCCAGCGTGTTTTGAATTGATCAAAATTGCTTCATGTGCACAGAGATCTGATGTGGGCTTGATTTTGGGGGGGGGGGAGAAAACACGAAATGACATCACTACGGCTGTATCGTGGCTTTGTTCCGTGCGTCTCCTGGCCACGCCTCCCTGTCTGCCGGCTCATAAGGCAGCCAGTGTGCGTCTTTGCGCGTATTAGTCTGCGAGGACAACAGGTGCACAGGCGGTGGTCTCTATCCACGTCGCTGTCCGATGATGCCCGCTTTGCGCAGGTCTTCCCTATTTGCACCTCGGGCATTTGCACGTTTTTATATCCTGATTACTTCCAGCCGACAAAATGCCTTTTCCTCCCATCTGCCTCCCCCAGCGAATCTCCTCTCCTGGCCGGGAGCTGTTCGGGAAAAAGAAAGCCAGCGGAGAGCCTCCTCAAAATGAGCTCACCAGCAAACCCAGCAGGGACAAAGTGGGATCCGACAAGGAGAAGCAGTCGGTTTCTTGGACCTCTGCGAATTTAAGGAATCTGGGGCGAAGAGCCCAACAAGAGGTGAGAAAAAGCCCAACTCAGGTGGTGGATGCCGCACATGACACCCAGAGAAAATGCTCCTGGCTGGCGGTGCCGAAAACTCAGGAATCCGGAGGCGTCAGGCGATCTAGCTCCATGGACTCTAGCAGACAGCTCAGCGGCAAAGAGGATGGCAAGAAGGGCATCCAGTTCACCCTCAGCCTCACGCCCGAAGCCATTCTCGTCCTCCAAAAGCGCAACCTCGAGAAGCAGATGATGGCGAGGCAGCAGAAGTGCTGCGCCTCGACGGACTTTCGGAACAGGCGAGTTTTTCCATCCAAGAAAGCGCACGGAGGCGCCAGAGGCGGCGCGCCGGGCACCAAAGCGGAGGGCGCGGAGCAGGACATCACGGCTATTGTCAAAATCTCTCTTTTGAACGACCAGCACAAGTACGACGACGTGGAGTACGAGGAGGAGGATGGCGACGTGGATGAGACTGTGGTGAGGAAATGTAAGGAGTGGCTCAAAGGGGTAGAAAACGCCGCCGCCTTGGGGAAAGTCGACAAACTTTCCTCGGTGCCGCCGCTGAAGGGCTGCTGACACCTGGTACTTGACCTTTGCTCGCAGCTGATGATGGACTCCTGTGCTCATGTACTGACGGCTTTACGCACGTCGGTTGTCTTCGGCGCAATCTCAGGCTTGTTTTCTGAATTATTTGGCATCGCAAATGTCGCCAAACTAGGAGGAAACCATCTAAAAGTAGATGTCTGGACCGTGCTGGAGTTAGAGGAATGCACCTTCAACGCACAGCAGGAAAAAAGCAACGCAGTGGATCCCGTTGCTCCGTGATTTCCACGCCTCTTCTCAGCGTTTTCTTATCAAGTTTTGAATTAAACACACCACAATTCCCGTCTTTTGCACGTGTTTTTGTTTTCAGCTGCGCGCTTGTTGATCAGCAGGCGCGTCCGCGTGAAGGAACGCGAATCTCCTCCTTTGTGTTGGAGAACAATAAGCTGCCGACAACAGGACGCCGGCTGCTGAAACCAAACTGGACCCTACGTTTCCTCTGAGAGGGCTGCGCCCTATAGGGTTTAACAGTATTTAATATTTACGAATTATTTGTACTGTCAAACGATTTTATTTCCTGTCGATGATTTTATGCCTTTTGAAGTAAAGCTTTAAAAAAAATCAGCAGGTTTCTTTGATCCTTTTAATTCTGACGCTGTCTACTGTGCCTCTTCCATAATTCTCTCACATCGTGGTGATTTGGATTCTTTTCTCCCACATTTTTGGCCAGTATTTTAAAGGTTCTTTGTTGCTGCTGTAGCTACTCTACCTGGGGCCACTTGGGCATTAGTGTAAGCTTCTTAGACGTCCCGTTAAGCAGGGTGTGCACAGGGCCCATACCATGAGTAAATCACCCCAATCTGTCTTTTATTGAATAACAGAAACGTGCAAAGCGTGAAGGTCAGCCACATATTATCACGTTTGAATGTTCAGGGGGAGGAAGTGTAAAGAAGGAACTAAAACCGCTCTAGTTTTGTTATTACATAAAAGCACTAATGTAAACCTCACGCACTAATAAAGCTGCAGGGTCACAACTTGAACAAAGTGTGAGTCTGTGTGTACAGTGTGAACTGCAGTGTTTCCAGTTACTTGGAAACCAGCATGTGTGTGTGTGCATGCGTGTGTGTGGTGTCACAGCTCAGGCTTCAGTTTCAGATAAACACTTTTTCTGTCAGAACATTGTTGGGAACAACCCAGTTGAGTGCACGACCCCCCCGCTGAAGTGTGTGTACAGGCCAGTACGGTGTGTACCAAGGCCCATTCAGCACCGCCCGGCTCCTCTCTGCTGGTTTCATCTGCGGCTCTGTTGCGTAATCGCTCCTCTTTTGTGCTATTTCACTTGGGCCTTCTGTTTGGGTCCGTCTCCATGCCGCCGTCTGTCCCCTCCGCCCGTCTGTCCTCGTCCTGGGGGCTGCAGGGACCAAATAGGCGTTCTGAATGAGCAGAAGCTGCAGAATGGGGCAGCTTGGTGACACGTGGAACCACCGTGACCCAGCATTTATAGTTTAGACTTTTTTCTTACTTTCGTTTGCCTCTTTTTAGCTCCGCCCATTCATCCTCTGCCAGGCTGCAGCTGCAGTCGCTACACCAAATTTCCTTTGAATCTACATTTTAAAGGTAAAATAATGAAGCAACATGAGCATCCAGTAATGCTCCTCCGAGACACTTGGCAAAAAAGTGGTGGCAGGGAGCCACAGCAACATCACCGCGGTAACGGAACTGATAAATCCGCCTGTTTCCATCACCTTTTGTGAGAAGGGCAAAGCCGACACTTCCTGGACGGACTCAGCCTGTAAACTTTGCTAAGGGTCACTCAGCAGTAGCCTGTTAAATCCAAGGCCTTTTCCAGGACATCTCCGGATTCCTGGAAAAGGCCTTGCTGGTTTCAGGGAAATGACCTTTATTATTGCATTGTGGCACAAATTCTTTTCCTTCCCTCTTTTTAGCTCATTTTCAACTATTTAAATGTGTTTGGGTCCACAGAGTCGTGCAAAGACAAAAATGAAACTTCCTTTTGTGACATCTGTCGAGGATAAACCATCACAAGGATTCCAGGAGGATGTTATTGCTCACTGAAAAACCGCAGGGGCAGAATAGACTCCTACAAAATAATGTCCTCGAATGCAGGACACGGCGAGGGCTTTGGAGGAGAGGAAGTGGCGCTCCGGTGTTTCCGTGGTTTCCGGGCTTCTGTGTGGGACGCTGCTCCTGGGAAATGAGAGGCTAAAAAGGATTAGCAAAGACGTGTCTTCTTTCTGTCTTTTAATCTTCAGACAAGCTCACTCCCACTCAAAATGAAATTCTGTGTATTTGCTGTTGCAAAAGGATGAACACCTACACAAGAGCCGGACCAAACGAGTGGAGTCCTGGTCTCAGCCCCAGCAGGAGGAGTGGGATCCATTTATGCGTTTGAAATACAAGCAGGCACTGAAATCAACAAACACACTGGGTCCTTTGCACCACGCGATGTTTTTCTCTGTGTTTTAACCTTTTAGTGAGTTGGTGACTCCCCACAACAGTGCGAACTGTTTTTCGTCGTCCTGTAGCGCCATCTACAGTCAAACACCAACCATGCGCCTCACTTTCCGGGTCATTCTGCCCCCTCTTAAATTTACCAAATTAATAACATCAAATCTTTTATTTCTTACTCTAAATAGCCGACAGAATAATAGAGAAAATGCTACAACGCTAACCTCCACTGTTCTTTATTTTCCTTTGGCTCCTTTTGCTTAATTTAATCAAATTCATACATAAAATTCAAGACTTAAATATTAAGAGGATCCAATCTTTTGAAAGTATGAAATCTTTAACCACACTAATGTTGTTGTTGTTGTTGTTGTTGTTGTTGATCAGACGGTGCAGTTACACGTTTGCCCTCACGGGGGCAGCATTACACGATGCTCCACGTCCTTTACTTGAGTTGTTCTTTTTTTTTTACTATAACAGTTTGTTGTAGGGACACCAGATTTTCCCACAGAGCACTGTTTGTTTATCACCACAGTAACTGTCTGGGCTCAAATACACACATATGCATATCAAAGCTGCCGAGTTTAAAAGTTCACACCTTTGACTTTTCCTCTTTGACTCTTCAGTGACATGCATATCATTAACGGCGAGCGCATTTAGGAAGGACTTTAGGAGGACAAGATGCCGAAATCATCCCAATAATTAATCAGGATACATAACTTTGAAGTGCAATCAGCAATAATTAGGGTTTTATTGTGTATAAATATGTCCATATATTGAGTAAAGATACATAAGTTTTGGTCAATTTTTGGATTTACTGATTGGAGACACCGTTCCAGCATAGTAGCATTCCTTTATATTTGAACCATTATTTCGTGGTGATTTGCCAGTTTAAGAATGATAATTCAAGATAAAACAAAGTAAAACGGTAATCTAAGCATGGAACATTTGCACCGGCGTAGTTCCTCACACTGAGGCCGTTAACAATGCTCCTTGGGTACCGGCAGGGTTTCACAGCTTTACTTTGAAAATATTCATTTCCTCTGTTTTGTTGTCGGCGGCCTGAGCTGTTGTGGTTGACTTTGATTTTGACTGTCTCATCTCTCTCCAGGTGTGAAAAGAGCCATAAGTCTCAGAGCTGCCTGTCTGTGTGTGTGTGTGGGGGGGGGGGCAACGTGACGGAGATCCTGTCTTATCTTCGCCTCCTGTAAAAGCCCAGCTTCTTCAGGAGGGTGTAATTGCCCCCTTCTAATGACTTGCACTTGGTGGGTGGGGTAGGGGCCAGAGAGAGCACAATAAAGAACTTTAGAGACCTTGTAGTGGAAATCCTTTCCTTTAAATAGCTAAGCAAATGAAAACTACCCGTTGTTTCCTCAGTTAAGACAGAGAGGCTCCGTCAGACATTGAGGTGAGGCAGCACCAAAGCAGGCAAAGCCAAGAACACCTGCTGGGGCCTAATTGGTCCTTGCAGCAGTTAATGGCTTCCTGTGGCTGCGTGTTTACTTCTCATTTGTTCTGTATGCACTGTTTCCCAGCCTCTGAGACGAGGTTGGCCGGCTTTAACTCTGTCTTCCCACAGCTTTCTGTCTCTTTCTGTCTGAGCTCTTCCTTTCGGCTACACAAAAGGTGTTTTGCAACGTCTACCTGGTTCTGTGGTGTTTTAGCGTCGCTGCACAGGGCTGCCGCTCCAGATGTCCCTCGTGGAAAATAAAAACTCCATCCCGACCCAGGACCCCTAATGCATCGTTTCAAAGATGGAAACTCTCAACAGGACACAAAGATTCCTGTTCCCAGTGGAATCTGCTCTGTAACCCTTGGGAAGAAAAGGAGTTGGTTTCAGCTCTCTGATCCAGTCTTAGATGGCCTGAGGTCTCTTCTTTACTGTCTCCCTTCTAAATCTGTTCAAAATATCATATTTATTATCACACAAATAAATGTTCCAGCTGGTGAACTATTCTACCAAACAGGAATGATTTTTTTTTAAATTTTATGTTAATTACAGAAGCTTTAAAAACTCTTTGCTGCTGTATGTCCTGAGAATCTGTGTTTTGGGGGGAGGGGGGGCAGTAGAGGCCTCTAGATGTTTGAGCTGCCCTCCAGAGCAAACACAGGCTCCCCTGGAAGCATGTTTTGCGCTACCCATCCTGGAGCTCACGTAGAAGTGAGACGAACAAACACGATGTGACCCTGCTCTGGTGACCCCCCACCCCCCCAGACAGCGATGCCTTCCCCAAAAGAGATTTGGCCTGATCCGGCCGATAGCGTCACTCCTTATAACATATGCTGGGATTAGCGCATTAGCTCGGAGGCTTCAGGAGGTTGTGAAAGTGAACCGACCATGTTCTCGTGTGAATTCTCGCCGCATTCCTCACATCCACCAGAAATACTTCTCTAAAAAGCAATTAGTGCTGAAGTCCTCGCTTAAAAGTTCTGCCATCTGCCCGTTTGACCTGCTTCGGTTTTACTACTATATTTATTATTAGCTGCGGTTATCATGAGGCAGGTAATTTGCTGTCTCCGTGACCACCTCGCCAGGGTCTCCTCAACACGTTGAATTTCACACGTGCACATCACAAGCGTGCAAAATGTGCCGGCTCGGACGTGTCCAACGCTACAAATCTACGTCGCATAGAACCTCTCAAGAATGTTCTCGTAGTGTAAGTCCACCTGTGCAGAGGGTTGTATAGATCTGTTACCTGCTGCACTGTCCTGTCAGCAAACGCTGCCTTGCTCAAGAGCCCTCTCGGGGGGCAGTTTGCACCCAGCAGACAAAGCGTGTTCCCACCCGAGTGTGCGGTGTTGTTGAGCGTGAGCTGCATCGCTGATGTGTAGTAGCAGCATATTATGAAAAAGAGCCTGAGCAGAGAGCGTCAGCGATGACGTCGTTGCTGTCAAGCTGTTGAGGAGTTATCAGAGGGGTTAGAGAGCACGTCTGCAGGAATCCAGACGGAACAGAACAAACTAGCGACGCCTGGACGGCCCAAAAGAGCTGTAGGGAATCAAACTAGCGACGCCTGGACGGCCCAAAAGAGCTGTAGGGAATCAAACTAGCGACGCCTGGACGGCCCCAAAGAGCTGTAGGGAATCAAACTAGCGTTGCTTTAATGCTGGAAGACACCCCAATGTTCTCAAACGTAATGGTTTTAGAAATGGAACACAAGTTTCCCACAAATAAATTCATCTTAACACACCTGGGACACCAACAGCCTGCTGATCACACACACACACACACACACACACACACACACACACACACACACACACACACACACACACACACACACACACAAACAATAAAGCCAAAAAGTAACAAAGGTGTAATCAATTCAAAATAAGCTGCAACGTTCAAGCAGCTGAAACATTTTAATTCTTCCAGGAATTTAAGTTGTTTATTTTATTTTATTTTTTGCAAGTTTTTAATTTGGATAAAATGCCTTCTGTTCAGATGGGAAGAGCAGTTTAAGGAGAACCTCTGTAGGTGCACCAAAGCAAATTTCAGATGTTTTAAAGAGCGACGGTTTTGTTACGCTGGTGCAAACGTAACATGTTTGGAGAAAGTTATGGCAGATCACCTTCAGCTGTGTGTGTCCTTTAACCGCTCCTTGGAATTTGCTAGAGACCTCTGAAGTTGCCTGTTATCACTTTATCAAAGGCACGAAACTTGATCTTCTTCATGAGTTATATTCTGCTGTTTATAGTAAATAAAATAGAGCACTACAGCGGCCATGCTCAGGTGTGGAGCAGCACGCACACGTCTGCACGGCTCATTTTCCTCTCACTTTTGTGTAAAAACGGGCCTGAGCAACGCAAACAGAGGGCCAACCTGGCCAGAGGGAGGGTAAACACTGGTCAGACAAGCTTTAGTCACTGAGACTCACATCTTCCACTGCCTGAACTGCAGCTGTCTTCAGGACGTGGACGCAGGCTTCTGTCCCTAAGGCAGCAGAAGAAAAGCCAAAATGAGATGGAGACGGATTAATGTTGTTAGTGATACTATTGTTAATGGTTCTGTTGCTAAAGTGAAGCTAACCTGAGAGTGTTCTGTTGATTTATTTGATGCATCTGCATCGGGGGGGCTTCGGTGTCTGTGTCATATTGTCCAACAGGAAGTGAAGTGTGCCAGTGTGACAGGGTGGCTGCTGGAGGAGGTGATCAACGGGACACCAGGACTGTGGGAAATGACGCCAGCCATGACGCCTCTGTCTTTACGGGCCGCTCAGCTCGTATATGGGTGGGTTGGGGAGCCACGGTGGGGGGTGTCTTTACAGTACAAACCGATTACTGAAACAGGAAGTGATGGATGAATGTCATATGTGTCACCCACTGTTAAAAGGTCCCATGTTGGCAACCTTACAGCAACTACAGGAGCAGTTAACAAACACCGTTAATGTTGGCTGATGTTCATGAATCCCAAAGAAGCGGAGTTATGAAGGACATTTCAGTGTGTACGTCAGTTTAGCTTTAGTCACGGTGCCGCTGAGGCCTGCATAGGTGCGTTGTAGACGTATTTGGGTGATATTTGTTTTTCTCTGCCCACTGCGAAGTCTGGTCCAGACTGTTGGACAGAGGGAGCCTCTGAAGGCAGGAGTGAGGAGATGGTGATTTGGTTAGTAACACAAACCAGCTACAACACACCAGCACAGCTCCATGGAAGCTAGTATGTTGTTGCCCCCCCCCCCCCCCTTCAGATGTTGCCATGGCAATTGGTTTGAAATAAAATTTACCTGTGACTTCTGAGCATAACGTCAGCACTGATCATGTCTTTTTGGAACTAAAATCACTGAAGGATTAGTCACATATATTAACATATTCAACAATAATTCACAATAAAATATATTAGATTTAGATGCTTTTACACTACAGACAAGATAACATATGATAATTAATCAGCATTTGAGAACTCAGCCAACCCAAACATATATTTGAGTCGATTTACACGTCAAAAGTAAAGGTCACATTCTGTAAAAAGTATTTTTAAATCGGTTTAAAAGTGTTGAAATATTTGACTAAAAAACACACATCTTTATTGACTTTCTTCCCACCTTATCTAATTTTAAAATAAATGAGGGCTACCTTTAATGATTTTATTCAGTTAATAACGGGAAAAAAGTAAATTAATTAATTTATTGTCACCAAATGTGCTTCAGCAAGGAAGTCTCACACTTTCAGTTCCTCCATTTTGGGTCTGGAGGGATCAATAAATAAGAATTCAATGTGGTTCTCTTGAGCAGAATGGTTTAATTCTGCAGGTGTGGCTTTGATGTAAGTGTCAATATTTACAGGTTGATGTAATAAAGTAAGTGAAACTGTTTTATTCAAAAGGGTGCCATCCTGCAGACACCGAGGATATGACCTGTCCCAGCCAATCCGCACAGTCCGAAGAGATCAAAGAGAAAACGAGCCAACCATCTCTGCTCCAAACCCCGACATGGAGATTCCCTTCAGCCTATTTAACCTATGCATGACATCCGGAGAGGAGTGTTTTCAGGAGACACCAGGACGGGAGAAAAAACAGATACATTTGCGTATAAGACCCGAGGTTACAACTATCGAGCTGTTGGACAGGATGGCTGCAGGCGAATGTACCGGGAAGGCCAGTCATTACCGGGTGGACCACCTACTTAATGCGGTCGAGAGTGAGCTGCAGGCCGGCAGCGAGAAGGGTGACCCCACGGAGAAGGACCTGACAGTGTCCCTGGATGAGATTGAGCTTTGGCAAAAATTCAAAACTCTGACAAATGAAATGATCGTCACAAAGAACGGCAGGTAAGCAAAGATGCCACATGATTTATTTATTGCCTCGTTTTTCATTTATTTATTTATTTATATATTTGTGTAAAGGCGCATGTTTCCGGTGCTTAAAGCCAACGTGTCTGGTTTGGACCCGAACGCCATGTATTCCATTTTATTGGACTTCGTCTCAGCGGACAACCACAGGTGGAAATATGTGAACGGGGAGTGGGTTCCCGGTGGAAAACCCGAACCTCAAACGCCCAGCTGTGTGTACATCCACCCGGATTCTCCCAACTTCGGGGCGCACTGGATGAAAGCGGCCGTCTCTTTCAACAAAGTTAAACTCACCAATAAACTGAACGGAGGAGGACAGGTGATGAGAAGAGTCTTGCTTCTACCTGCTCTAAGAAAAGAGAAAAAAGTGACGGAATATTGCAGCCGTTGCTCTTTCGCCTGTGTCTTCCAGGTAATGCTGAATTCCCTTCACAAGTACGAGCCCCGTATCCACATAGTGCGCGTTGGGGGCACAAGGAAGATGATCACGAGCCATTCTTTCCCCGAGACACAGTTCATCGCTGTTACAGCTTATCAAAACGACGAGGTGTGTAGTGACGTATTTTTGCTTAAGATGAAAACATTGGTTGAACGTGTATTTCACTTTAAATAACGCACTAACGACGTGTCAGTTGAGTGCGTAAAATGTGCGTCAACATTACGCACAGGATTTACGCACACATTAAAGCTAATTTTAT
The DNA here is from genome assembly GCF_003711565.1 of Takifugu flavidus. Lineage (NCBI taxonomy): Eukaryota > Metazoa > Chordata > Actinopteri > Tetraodontiformes > Tetraodontidae > Takifugu > Takifugu flavidus. The sequence goes on along the minus strand of NC_079530.1, from coordinate 12,191,513 downwards.
ATATTTAGATTAAAAACAGTTGACTCATTTTAGTTTCGTAACCTCACGTTGACTTTCTAACAGCAACTTTCTCAATAACTTTCTGTTGTTCTTTCTTTGTTTTAGATCACTGCACTAAAAATAAAACACAACCCATTTGCCAAAGCCTTCCTAGATGCCAAGGAAAGGTAAAAAAGTAAATGCTCTCTATTCTTAGAGAGAAAAAATGTCTGTTTCTTATTTTGTTGCTGTTTTCAAAAGTTTACGCTAAATCCTCATATATGTCCTTCAGAAAAGATATTAAAGACATAAAGGAAGATACAGGTGAAAACCATCAGTCAAGTTACTCTCATTGTAAGTATTAAAATATTCAGTCCAAAATATGTGACCTGAAGTCATATATTATAAGATGTCGTCTAATCAGGTTTTCTTGTATTCTGGGCTCGTAGGTTCTTGGTTTATCCCTCCTTCCACTCCTCACACCCAGTTTGGGACTCCCCTTTCGTTGTCACCATCCCCTGGCTGTGAGCGTTACTCCGCCGTGAGGAACCACCGCTCTGCCCCGTACACCAGCCCATATGCCCATCGCACCAATTCACCCAGTGAGTGTTATCTTTTACCTCCGCATGTCCAGGAATTACACCATTTCTCCTCTGGCTATTAACAAGAAAGTCAAACAGATGTTACTGAGAGTGGAATGGTTTGCATTCCTCTGGCCTTTGTTTGAGTGGAGCCACAGAGCTGTAAACACTTGGTCTTCAAACAAGGTACCCATGGAGGGAATATTCATACCTTTAACTGTTGCACTGGTATCAGGAAGCTGTGAAAAGCTGTGATTATCTACAAAGTTTGTAATTGCATTAATTGACTTCTAAACTTTTCTAAAACCAACTCTTGTGCTTCCATTTGTGCTACAGTTGGCTACTCTGATAACTCATCAGCTTGTTTGCTGCCAAACCACGATAACTGGTCCGGTCTTCATGTGCCAACACACTCCAGTGTCATGTCCATGACACACACTCCCACCTCTGGTACCAATTCCAGGTTTGTATCGAACGTTTTTGCTCATCTCCTCACATTCATTGAGATTCAGATTTAATACAGGACTGGGTCCATTTTCATCTTGAGGACTGCCTTATTTACTTTTTTATATATTCTAAAGGTGACAGAAACATTCCTCATACATTCAATAACAATAAAGCTGCAGGTCCTGCAGATTAATGAGCTGGAAATTTATGATGAGTTTTCCACCAAAGAAATAATAAATACTATAGAAGGCCTCTAACTAACTAACATAGTCAGAGTAATACCTTCTCTCCATGTCTCCATGCAGTCAGTACACCAGCCTGTGGTCTGTGAGCAACTCCCCGCTGACTCCTGTGTCCCAGAATGGGACAAACATGAGCTCCCAGTTTCTTCGAGGCTGCAGCAGCCAGTATCCTGGCCTGTCCCACTCGATGACAGTGCCCTCTTGTGGCTCGCCCATGTATGACAGCAGCGTGTCCACAGAGGTGCATGATGCAGCTCAGTTTGAGGCCTCTCCACAGGGAGGAGGACTGACTTCGGTCTGGACCCCTGCGACACCTCCGTCCCTCTGACGGAGTCATTGCTCCAGACCTGACCAGATGTGTTACGACATGTTGTAAATAACTGCTGATAGAATTTCTTTCAACGGGTAGAATATAAATCTATTGATTCTTTATACCGGGACAATGGAGGTTTATTTGTTGTTTCTGGTGGATTCTGCCTGCTTAAAGTGCCTGCAAACACAAATGCGTTTAACTAACCTGCTTATATTAAGCATAACGGGTCAATATCCACAGAAGGGACAGAAAATGTACATATACAGTTTATTTCCATTGTTCATAGTGAAAATGAGAACGGGACTCAGGTTTACAATGTAAATAGAGAACTGAAATGCAAAGAGGGATCTCCTACCAGTACTCTGCCAAGCAGAAGATGGAATGTTGCATGATTAAAAACATGTTACCTGCGGTTTTTGAAGTGAATCACGCAAATCTCGGTTGTATATTGAAGTAACGGTTCTTGGAGTCGCACAACAAATGTCCTGTGAACGCACAAATGCAGGGTGGAAATGGAACTAAGTACATTTACTGATGTAAAGAGTGTTTACTTTGCCAAATCAACTCCACTGCATTTTACATATTGTTGCTATGGATTATTGTAACTCTAGTAAATAAATCAATTCTCATTGGGAATTTCACAGCAGAATTGGACATAAAGATGAATATCTTGTTGGTGGGTGACAAAGGTGATGCAAAGTTTGGTGCAAGTCTTTTCAGAGGAAATGTATCTGTGGATTGGAGCTTGTGACATTAGGGAGAGTCTCCAGCACCCCAATATAAACTTTCACAATCCTATTTTTAATTTTGAAAGTATGATTTTTCACATAGTTTTAATACACTCCACAAAATAAAAGGTTTTCTGATAGTTGCCATCAGATGGCTTCATTTGCTTTAACTGCTGAGAGCCGGAGGCTGAAAGGTGAGGGATTGGATCTGTGCACATTTAACAGGTTGACTTGTTAAATATAGACCTGCTTGTCAGGTGAGAAACCCCAGAGACGAGCATCGGAATCCACCGGAGCCCACTCACCGTGTTCTGTCCACACCTCCATGACATGAAAGCAGTCTCCTAAATAAAGAATAAAGGACGTCAAGTCCGGGTTTGGCTTCACACACCCCGTCCAAATCAGTCTAAAATGATGTACTTTATGTAATTATATCCATTCATTATCAATATTCTGATTAAACCACACTCAATATGTTTGTTTTATTGGTTTGTGACACCAAACATCATATTTATACATATTTTTTTGCATATATTTCCCCCTAGTTTTCATCATTGTGGTGCCTTGCAGCATCTCTCCAGTGTGAATATCCCCTTATTTTATAAACTGGTGTCACAAAAGTGCTCTGAGGTCTGCACACTCTGCACTCTTCGGGAGTTTTTAAACCCTATCCTGTCACGGTGCGAAACCCACACAAACCATTTTTCTTCAGTTGACACACGTGTAGATTTGTTACGTTAAAATAACCCGAGTGTGTTCTCATGATTCTCCATTTACACTCGTGCAAGTTCTTTGATTTTTAGTGCAAAACAACATCTTAGTAAAAATCAGCCCCCTTTAGTCCTCAAAAACGTCCTTTAAATTGGTTCCTCAGCGTATTATTTTGTATTTATCTCAACCACCAAGACAATTTCAGCCGCCTCCAGCTGGGCACCAGGGTTTTTTTGTGCTAAAATCTGTGCCTGTGCACACAGTGGGTGTTCTGGTAGGAGAAAACAGACTCACAGATCTGAATATCAAAGCAACGTTGGAAGCATTACAGCAGGGTTGAAGCAGCCGAGAGCTCATTCAGCCCCGAGGATCAAGGTCAGGAAGAACTGTACATCACAATGTCCTCTCCTTGTGCAAATGAGCCATCGACTGTCATGAAGGAGCACACGTGTTCCTGGTGAGTGTTTGTACACACAGACGTTTGAACAGGCATCTATGCACAGGATAAATAATTAGGAGATAATGGTGCTGTTCAAATTCAGCTACAAAGCGAAAGGCAACATCATCATGTGCAAATGTGCATTGAATAGAGACGCTGGCGCTCGTGGATGTTCTCAAAGAGCCACGTTTTGTAATTTTCTTTTGGTAAATCATGTTTAAATCAGGGTGAAAAAAACTCTTAAAAGCCACGAAGGCAGGGTATTTCTCTAAGCCTAATAATCCCATTATGATCCAAATGAAAAAAAAAGCTTTCTGGCTAAGCAGGGAGCATTGACGCAAGCATGTCTTGACGTCAGTTGCTGCAGTGAATGCGGAACGGGAGGGGGCAGAGTCGGGGAGTGTAAACGGGGGGAAGGCAGGGGGTGTCTGCCTTCAGAAAACACACGAAATAGCGTCACGACTACAAGTGCGGGCCTGGGAGTGAAGCGGAGGGGAAATGGTTCAGAAACAGAATATCTCCGCGCTACATTCTGCTGAGATGCTGCACGGGGAATCTGAAGCAGACGTAGTAAAAGCGACGTGATCCTCCGCTCCGCTGGACCTCATAAATAAACCAGCACACGAGAAAAGGGAAGCTGTGGTGGCGGGGAGGGCTCCACCGTCGAGCCGTTTGTAAAAGCGCAGACTGGCGTCTCCGGCCCCCTCCGGTCCGCCCAGCGCCGCTTCCCTCCCGCTGCTCTATTTATTCACACACTTTGTTAACAGTTTGTCTGAGGCTCCCTGAAGTGTATAAAATGAACAGATTTCTCTCCCCATCCCCGGGATGGTCACTGCGCAGTGGCGCGCTACTTTTGCGGTCCGGTGTCTCCAGCTGTGCGCCGCGGAGGAATCTTCTTCCCAGATGTTGCCTTTCCCGCAACTTACTGGCCGACTCGCGTGTGGCGAAAGACACGCACGGTTGTGGCGTAACTGATCTAGTTGGCCGCTCACGTCCGCGTTTACATTAGCGTAGACCCTTCACGGCACCCAAGAACTCCCTTTGTGCCGACTGTGCGTCATCTGATTAGACTTGGAGTCTGACGTCATCCACCACGTTGAGAATCTAAATGAACTTTCGGGAGTGAGAACACACACACACACGCACACACACACACACCCTCTCTCTCTCGCCACTGAGTCACCGATCAACAAGTTGTCGCTAGTTCGTAATTTCCATCTGAGCGGGATTGTAAAATAATCCGCGGCGCACGTGGTCAACTAATCACCTCGCCAGCAAATATCTTTCATTTGTTAAGAAGGTGACGGTCCGTCGGGCGTCGGGGGGGAGACCGGCTGCGTGCCCGTCCAGATGCGCGGCTGCCAACCAAACGGTAACTTTGCGCGCACCGCGAGCGGACAACTGGAGAAGGAATCTGAATGAATGGGACTGAGATCCACTCGCATTTCTCCGCTCGCCTCCCGCAGACTGTTGTATGCGTCGTGTATCCTGCTGGTTGAAGTCCACGCTACCAGCAGACGTCCCTTCAGCGGTGGACAGAATCGCCCGGATAGCAAATGTCGAAGAAACGGAAAAGTCCTGACGAGGAAGACTTCGTGGAATCCCCGTCTGCAGGATGCAGCAGCGACCAAGGTAGGAGTCGAGATGACAGGGGAACTCTTCACAAACTACTACCGAAGCACTATTTGAATTTTCCAGGCATCACCTTTCGGTCCTCGGACCGTAAACTGTTACGTTAATGTTGGTTTCAATCTTCTCTCCAGTCAAATGAGAACTTTCATCCCTAGAAAACACTCTTGTGTGCAGAGGATTACTTTTTATAATCTCTCATCGGTTCTGATTGGGGTCAGATTTATGTGACCTTGGGTTTGGCTGCAGAACAGATTTCATTTCCCCCCAGAAGGAGCGTGTTGATTGAGAGGGTATAGATGGAGATTTACAAGTTATTGGTTTCTCAAAGCCAGATAGGGAGGAATTCTGGTGCTGTGTGACTTTAGAGAAGCTGTTGTGTGTTTTTACTGTAATGTTTTTTTATTCATTAATGTTCCTCCATTCAGAACCTGCTGTCCAAAACAGACAAATTGGTGAAACGCAACAAAATCAGCCCGTTTTCATGAATGGGTCAAAAATTTGAGATGTGATGTTTGAAATCTGAAAGTTCCATCTGATAGTATACTAAAGCTAATAGGGGCAGTGCGCTACTTCTTCGCGTCCTCCTCCGTCTTCCATCTCAATTGAAATAAGTTATGCAGCAAATAGTATGAAATTGTGTGTAAAGATGGGAACTGTGAAACCAAGTATGATTATTAGCCTGCAAGATGAGAGTTTACCAAAAGTGTCAGGCCAAATTAACTCAGCCACTGCTCATTTGGAGACTTTTAGCAGCTTGGTATTACTGCTTCTACCACACCAATAAAACACAGTTCAGTTCTCTATAGCTAATTTAGCTAATTGAACTTTGTGTACAGAGTTTCTGTTACAATCGAGATTGTCTCCATACAGGAACAGAAACTGAGCGCCTGACCTCCGACCAAACTCCGGCAGCAGCAAAAACTGTCATTTAGCCGATAGAAACCCTCTGTGGCACAGCTCATTAAGAGAAAGTGACCGTACGTGATCAAGCTTTTTCTGTTTGTGGACATGATCTCACGACGCATCGCTATGGTAGCAGCTTTCAACACCAAGCGATTGTTCGCCTCCCTCCCTTTTGGCACCCACTCACCACCACACCGGCGTTCTCAGAGACGCTGTGGATGGAGCCTATCTCAGCGTCACTGTGCTAGTACGCCAAGACCTACGCAGGAACATGATCTGATCGACAAAGTATCGGCCGTCCACATCTCATGTTTGTACCCAGCCGAGACCTGACAGACGTGAGTCAATGGTCGGCGAGGGGGTTTTCTGGTTGCCTACAGTCCAAAACATGCATTTTTAGGTTGGATGGAGACTCCAACGGGGCACCGACTCGGCTCTACTCGACCCGACTCGTGTTTTTAATAAGGCGCATGGTAGTGGTACTAGTTTTTTAAGCAAGCTGAGTCAAGTCCCAACTCTGACGTCAACAGACGCTGATTGGCCAGGAGGCAACGTCACCGGATGAGTCATGACAGCCCTCTAACCTGCTGTTTTTGAAAACCCGGCAACGTGAGCGCGTGTGTTATCATCTCTGCGAACGAGGTAAATGGCGACGCACAAACCTACGTAGAGGTGCAGACGCCTTGGTGTGATGACCCCACGCGCGGCGAGGTGCTGCCCAGTTGTGATGGAAAACAACAAAAGGAGTCTGTGAGCGCTGGAGATGTGTCGTGGAAAAGCACCATAAAATGTTCTGCATGTGTGGATGAATGAGATGTGTGTTCTGTGATGAACTGGTGACCCACTGTGGGTGTTTTACTGCCGTTGGCCTGGTGACCCCCCAACACTCCCCCATGACCCTGATGAAGAATAAGCAGCAGTTAATAGAAGATGGATGGGGGGATGATGGATGGATGATGGATGGAGGGATGGATTATGGATGATGGATGGAGGGATGATGGATGGAGGGATGATGGATGGAGGGATGATGTCTGGAGGGATGATGTCTGGAGGGATGATGCCTGGAGGGATGGATTATGGATGGATGGATGGATTGATGGATAGATGGATGGATGGATGGATGATGGAGGGATGGGTGGATGGATGATGGATGGAGGGATGATGGATGGAGGGATGATGAATGGAGGGATGATGTCTGGAGGGATGGATTATGGATGGAGGGATGGGTGGTTGGATGGATGATGGATGGAGGGATGGATGGATTGATGGATGGATGATGATGGATGGATGGATGGATCATTGATGGGTCATGGATGGAGGGATAGATGGATTGATGGATGAATGTATGATGGATGGATTATGGATGGATGGATGATCGATGGAGGGATGGATGGATGATGGATGAATGTATGATGGATGGATTATGGATGGATGGATGATCAATGGAGGGATGGATGGATGATGGATGGTTGGATGATGGATGGATGATGGATGGATTATGGATGGAGGGATGATGGATGGATGATGGATAGATGGATGGCTAGATGGATGGATGGTGGGGGGATGGATGGATGGATGATGGATAGATGGATGGGTGGCTGGATGGATGGATGGATAGATGGATGGTGGATAGATGGATGATGGATGGATGGAGGGATGGATGGATGGATGGTGGATAGATGGATGATGGATGGATGGAGGGATGGATGGATGGAGGGATGGAGGGATGGATGGAGGGATGGATGATCGATGGATGGATAGATGGATGATGGATGGAGGGATGGATGATGGATGGAGGGATGGATGAATAATAGTTTCCAAAATAAAATCCCAAATGCACAAATGAGACACACATACGTCAGTAAGTCAGATGCTGCGGAGCCACAATGGGCCACAACCGGCCGCTCACCTTTCAGACTTCAGGCACATGTGACACACACGAGTGTGTGCGAGTGACGTTGGTGCAGATGATAACCATGAAAACAAGCCCCGCCCCCGAGGTCAAAGGGCACTCGGAGCTGATCTGCCACAGACTCTTGAGCCCTGTGTGTTGGGACTGGAGACTCTGACTCTGCCTCTTTGGCTGCTCACGCCCACATGAGAAGTTCCCTTGGCCGACAGCGAGGGAGAGCCAGGCGCTTCCTGCCCCGACTGTGCCTGCATCTGTGCCTGCTCAGGGGGCCACACGCGCTGCCATCCTCCCTTTACCTCACAACGACCTCCACGGCTACATTATTAAGGAAAAGCAGGAACTTCTATTTCAAACAAAACGTCATCATTAAATGTTTATGCTTTGTCATTTATGAATGACAAAATATGTCTTTGCGCGGCTCCACGGCTGCGTCTGGGACCGTTTCGGATGCACGGGTCAAGAAAGAGGAAGCATGGGAGGAGTGTATAAATGATTTATAGCTGTGATTAATCCTGCAGGACTCTGGTCCTGGTACAGGAACAGAAACACGTCTGAGATCTTGCAGATCTTGTGATTTTCTGGGAGAACTGGGGCAGAATCCAGATGTTACAAGCCCGCGACAGCGAGTAAGGTTTGAATTAAAATTGCACAAATTGACTAACGTAATCTGACGATCACTGACTCGAAAGAGTTGATCATGATAAAGTCTTTATTAAATATTTCATGCATATGGCTGCTCATCTAGAAATGCCAGAGGCTCATTCTAAAAATGTTTTCTCTCACTGTCACGCTAACAAATAGCAGAATTTAGCTCCAAAACTTGTGCAGCCAATTTCTTTTATTTTACATTCTATATTATAAATGTTAATTTACTGACTGATACCACATGTTTAAGGCTCTAAGACGAGTTTGCACAGTTAGACCGACTGCTAACGAGGGATCATCTGAGTTTTCACCTTTTGTTTTGTTCTTGTCCACACGGTCATGGTGTCACTTGCATCTGGAGCTCAGCTGTCAATCAGGCTGTTTCCACCCTTGTATACGGTGTCTGGGGTGAATAATTCAAACTTGACTGACCTGACCTGAATATCCTACAGAATATCCTGTACAGAAAGAATGTCCTGTAAGGAAACTACGTTGAGAAAAATGTGCCGCTTTTCTTTTTTTTTTAAATTCGCCTGTTTCATGACTGAATCAAAAAGATCATCATTCTGCTGCTCATAACTGGTCACTGTTGGAACCCCTGAAATTAGCAATGAAATTTAAAAGGCTTTCATCACAGCATAAATGTTCATCTTTGTCAAGGCTCTTAAATATTCTGACTAGATCAGTCCCTGAAGACTTAACGTTCCTTTGTCATGGGTTTTGTGTTTGGTTCTGTGCCCACAGCTTTGACTGACAGGTGTTTCTATATCAGTGCAATTAAGCTCCATATTGCAGAGTGGTGCGTTCCTCTGAGGACGTGTTGGCAGCAGTTTCACTACCGAGGTTAACGTTACGTAAAGGGCCATCTTGGACGACACTGCCCCCGATGGTCATCACGTGCATTGCAGCTTACACCATGCCAGGAGATGGGTCCACATGTTTGTACATATTTTACATTTTCATTCGCATTCCGACCTACTTGTGCTTAAATCAAATTACCTCTCTGCTTCTGTGAGTGTTGAAATCCGACAGAGAGCGGACAGAGAGGGGGGCTGACAGGCCGGCAGGCCGACACTAGATGGGGCTAACATATAAAGATGGGAACATGCAGCCGTCGCAAAAAAATAAATCAAAATCCACAGTGGAAAAGACGACGAAATGTCTGATGTAATAACAATAATAAAAAATAATTATGATAGTAATTATTATTATTAAATAATGACATGGTTTATTCAGTTCAATTCGAATTTTTATTCCCGACACGCATTTGTTCCACAGTTGTATATTGCAAAGAGGAAGGTAGGAAACACATTTGAGCCTGGAATTTGAACCTTATTTTTATATGACATTTCAATTATTTAAGTTATTAATTCAGCGCTGCATCATTGTTGGTCAGATTCAATACATCCTTATTTTATCCAAGTCAGTTCATTTTGGGATGACAACAGTTCTTTTTAATATTATAGAATTGCAAAAATTTAGAACGATCTGTGTGTGTGTGTGTGTGTGTGTGTGTGTGTTGTGTGTGTGTGTGTGTGTGTGTGTGTGTGAGCTATTAAATTTTTCATTCAATTTTAATGTCATTCGAGAAGCAAATAAAACATTAAAAACCAGAATCTACAATTTTAAAAAAAGGCGGTCAATTTTTTTTAACATCTTTTTTCTTTTCACCAGCTTAAGAAATGTAAAAGTAAATCCGTCATGGCCACGTGCACTGCATCACATTTCTACATTCATCTTGGGTCTATTGTATCTGACGCGATTTCCACGTGTAGTTGATGCAGTAGCAGCCGAATCACGCAGTCAGTCAGCAGCACCTTGCTCTACACACACACACACCTCCATGAGACACACACACCGGCGGGGTGGGGCGGGGTGACATCACTCAGCTGGAAGTAATGATGCAGCTGTGTGTTCAAAAGGTTTCCGTTTGACCAGGACGCTGTCCAGGAAGCAGACTGGGGCTGTATGAGTGCAACTCAGTGTGTGTGTGTGTGTGTGTGTGTGTGTGTTTAACACAGAATAGGGGGGTTGTGGTAGTGTCGTGATGGGTCGGTGGGGGTCTGATGAGGTCATGGCTTGCGTCTGCTGCCTCGTGTCACCTATGGGATGTGACTCCTGTCAGCCTGCAGCTGCTGCCCTCTGCACTGTTAAAATAGAACAACCACATCTTTTCCATCAAATTAAAGCAAAATTCTAAGAGCAGACGAAAATGCCCTGTTTGGTTATTCTCCGGCCTGTTTTTGCAAGGTTGTTCCTTCGCCCATCAAGATCTGAGAGGACGGGATTTGCACAGCGAAGTGGGTTATTTCAGACACGACCGCCGTCTGTTTGGATTTTTTTTCTTCCTCTTTTGCTCTGAAATGACCTCCGACCCCGTGCCCGTCATCGTAGTCGTCCTGTTGATTTACGAATATGACAATCTGGGTCAGGAAAGCTGCCAGTGGAAACACAGACTGTGAATCCAAATAAAAAGGATTTGCAGGATTTGTGTCACGTCTCAGTGATGTCAAAGATGTAATAAATGTTAAAAAAATAAAGGTATGTTTTTCATGTTTGAGGACACCTTAATAGTGAAGCTCACACATACAAATATTATTAAAATTCAACATAAATGTGCAACAGAATGTTAGCAGGGCATCCATTGAAGAAATCCTGTTTCTTCCTGAATCATTGACCCTTTTATCAGTATTAACGCTGCAGTCTTGTGCTGGAATCACATATATACAGTACATAGATGTTACAGTGACACAAACAGGCTGATGTTCTATAACATCAAAAGAATAATTTATGTAAATCTGCTGCACCAGGAGATGGTTTCAAAAAAATCTACATCTCCAGCTGCTTCATTTCTATTTCGGATGCCATCGTGCATGCGTGCAAAGTGCCCCGGCACACATGTATTTCTACGTGTACGTAGTGTGGTTATGCGTGGCAAACGTTCAGGCAGGCATAATTTGTGCCAGCCCAGTGACGTAGAGGCCACGAAGCCCAGGCGGGCCCTGTGAGTGGCAGTAACAGCATCTCCTGCTCGAGCCAGCCTCCGTCTCTGACTTCATTGGATCCTGCTCTGACGCAGATACCCCCCCCCCCCTTCCACACACACACACACACACACACACACCACCACCAACCCTTTTATCCCACCCTGCACAACACGTCTTTCATCATGTTTTTTCTTCCCCTGAATTAATGGGGTTTTTTTTGGTTGTTGGTTTGTTTTAAATCGTTCTTTTCGCACCTCCCCTCTTCACGCCGCGCTCTGTGACCCTCTCGCGGTGTGTTCATGCTCAACTTTCCTCTCCTGTATTTCTTGCTGTATTATTCGCATTAATCCTCTTTTCTTTTCAGGGGGATTGTGCAGTGTGACGTTTCTGTCATCCTGAGCAGGAGCAGATGTTTTACTGTGAGCGCTCATATTAAATTTGTGACCATGTGACACTCACGCTGCTCTATTAGCTTAAGACTGTGTGCATGAATGTGCATCAGGTTGTCCCTGTGAGAGATTTAGCCTGACAGAGCGGCACTGTAGCAGTTGTCTGCTGCCCGACATCAATACAGGAAGCTAATTAATTTACAAAACACACGTAGGGAACCCTTTATTTTGCAGGAAGTCTGCAGCCGGAGCGCGGCCTCACAAGCCTTCTTCGCCCTCCTCATATTACAATGATGGAGGAGGATATCTAGTGGCTGCAGTTCCCCTAACCTCTGATCTCTGCGTCAATGGGTGGAAAACGAGGAGATGATCCCTGTAGGGACTTAGTAAATAACAGTTCCAAATTAGAATATTTCCTACTCAAATCTTTTACCACACACAGTTCATATGCCCTTTCCTGACTGTTTATATTCACAATCTTCCATAACAGGGAGTTTTTTGTTGCTTTGCCCTGCAGTCTCTGTTACTCTTAAGTCCCACTGTTGTCTTGGGAGGGTGTAGACAGCCATGTGTCTCCAGCAGTTCACATGGGAACAGCTTCTTTCCACCTGACAACAATATCACTGATATACCGGTAACTTCAAAAGAAGCCTACCAGGGATGCAGAGCTGCGAGGCCCTCGCTTTAGCTGGCGTTCTTCTTCTTGGGGCTTGAAGGAGTTATGAAATTCAGAACCTCCTTTAAATCACTGTAAAAGTCTTGAAACACGGTTTTGTTTCCCAGCCACTTTGAGCTCTGTGTTACGACATATTTTTGGCACCTATTTAACAAACACATTTCACTATTAACGTTCTAAATATTAAAAGCACATCTCGAGTTGGAACATTCACTTGAACATTTTGCTCTGATGGTAAATGATCAAATATTTCCTTGATCCAGTAGCTCATAAACATGTTTGTAGTGGATTCCCAGATGTGGTTAACTGCTGGCTGTTAAGTGATTGCTGATGAATCAGAAACTAAATGGACAGTTTCTTACTGACGCTCTCCACGCAACACTTTCTTTAACATTTTTTACAATTCCCGTTGCCATCAGGCAGCAGCCGCTCTTGCATAATGTCTTAGTTCTTCTTTATTCTGTTACAACAAACAGTTCGGGTCTCTCCAGTCAATCGCTAAACAGGTTTATCATGAGCCTCTGAGGCTGTGATGGCTGTGTTGGTGGGGTCAGGCCAACACACATTCTTTGCTCTCAAGACGCTGGTAAACCTGGAGAAGTGTGTAAAGAGGTGCCTGTTTTCTTCCTGGACAGCCAGCAGGAGTCTATATCACATAATACACAGACCCGTGTTACAAATCAGATTAGTCATTCGATCAACCCAAATGAAAGAAATTCATCCTCCTCAGGTTCCCTGGATATGCTGTTACTGTCAGCGAGTCCATAAAAGGCAACTCTCACTAGATGAGCCTGTTTCCTGTTGACGAGCCGGCGCTGCGAACCTTCCTGGAGGGACGTGCAGGAGACTCAAGTTGTGCTGCCAGACCCAAAATGCGATCGCCGCACTTTCATTTGCGGTTCTTCTATCAGGGCATCGCGCTATTATCTCCCCATGATTCTGTTCATCACGTGGAAGCTCTGACGGGCACACGGAGCAGCAGCCGTGCAGATGTTCAGGTGGATTACCTCAGGGTGGAGATGGAGCTGCAGGGAGTGTAGACAGATCGTCAGTTGCTTGGACTCAAACTTAACAACAGCCCAAATATATTCTGAGAAAAGGTTAAATCTGTTTAAGGGGTTTTTTTCTTGCATTTTTCTTCAGTTTTGCAGCAATAAATTGTTGTAATAATCACTGGCCATGGCTTCAGCTTCTGGGTTGGCTTTCTGTTGTTGGTGCGCAGGAAATCACTCTTCGACTATGAAAAACAGACATTCAACGTGCACGCATCTGCTTTCTCTCCTTCTCCTTTTTGGTCTCGATTGTGCCTTTTTAAAGTAACCAAGTTTATGACTTCAACTGCACGCTAACGTCAGCTAGCATTGACACATACTGACTTCTTCACTTTAAAGCCATGGAGGAGGTGTGCAAGTTCCTCAGTTTCAATGGCGCAATCATAAAAACAAAAGCAAAATGGTGGATTGTGTCCATCTATGGCAGCGCTGATGATCTAAAGGAGCTTGGGAAGCCGTAACCTGCACTCAGCTTGTCCACTAACGGAATCTGATGCATGGGAGAAGATAAAGACGTCAACAGGAACCCGCGATGAATAAAACAAAGCATGTACAGTAGCTGTTGCTCTCTTACAGCACCTCTGCTGCTGTTTTGCAACCAGCTTCCTACTTGCTGTAATTTTAACAATATGTGCGGTGAGCATTGTGAAAGATTCCAGTAACGAGATGATTCGTTTGTGCATGTGAGAAGCAAAGGCTGACGGCCTCCATCCAGTCATCAGGGTTTGGCTGTAGTGGAATGATTAATGGGGTTTGTTACAGGAACAGGGGGTTGCGTTTTTTTTAGTTTTTTTTTACTGATTGGCGTTAAACTGTATTTAAAAATCTAAAATACTGTCCACTTTTTACACTCCTTGTACCCGTCTGCTGTTTTTTTTTTCTGATTCTGGTTGTAGTTTTCAAACAAATGTGAGACATTAAATGTACCACTGCAACACAGGCTGTGCTTTTCACAATGTGAGCGGAGGTGAAGTGTGAGATTCTGGCTCTGATGTCCCAGTCATGCTCATAAAACAATGAGAAAGGGGGAAAAAAAAGATAAAAAAACGAGGTACAGAACATCGAGCAGTAACCAGATGTCATCTCTCGTCCTGAGACGGCGAGGATGTCTGGGTGAGCAACCTCTCCTCCGGCTTTGCCTGTCGTCTGGCAGCAGTTATTCAAAATGGCAATTATTAGGATGACACAGGCCAGGTAATAATGTGCTGTGATTTGTTCTTCCATTAACCTAAATTATGCACCCACCTCAACATTCTTCCTAATGGATCGCAGCGCAATGACGTCCGCCGACGTCACGTTTCAGATGATCCGCATTGCAGTCACATGCAAATGTGTTCGTGCACGGCTTTTTCTAAACGTGAAATCTAATCCCCCCCCCAGCCCACCTCCAACAACATTATTGCATTTTCCAACAAATAAGGGTAAACAGAAACAGGAATACACTCATTGGTGGTTTAAGTGCTTGTGAGCCAAGCTGTGAAGATGTGCATAACTCCCTCAGCCCCCCCAGGGACCCTGTATTTTCATGGGCCTGCCTCTGACGTCAATGCTCCGGCTGTCCTGTGGATTGTCAGAACAGACTATTCAGTTGGGGGGGAGGGGACTGGAAGTCTCTGTGGCGTATGTCTGCTGCATGTGGTGTGTGTGTGTGTACGTGGATACGTGTAAGCTCCTTTGTGTACGTGTGTCCGCACGTGATCCGAATGTTTCACTGACATCTAAAGTGTGTTTTCAAGCATGTGCGCGAATCAGAGAGGCGCGAATCAAAAATGTGCTCATGTGAACGAGGTCTGTAACATGAGGGGTGGGGTGGGAGCTCGAGCATGTGAACGGGCGCACACATGTCTGAAGATGCCCTCATGTTTGGGAGACAGAGGCCGCAGTCACCATCAAAGGCGGGCTGGCTAAAAACAGCCGAGAGGGGGGGAGCAGTTAGGCATGGCCGCCGACCACTTCACTCCCCAGTCAGCTGTTGATCCCCCAGCGGACAACGCTAATGCTGTTCTTCTCACAGCAGCCATGCTGCATGTGACACACGCACGCACACACACACACATTAAGGCAGATTTCAGCATCTTTCGTCATCGTCGCATTTTTTCCTTTTCTTTAAATTCTTCTTTAATGGCCGAGCGCCGTTCACAGGCTGACACGGGGGTTTGGAGGCAGGGTAACGTCAAGAACAGGGTGCTCACTTCCTGTGTGAACGACACGATCAAGCTGGAGATGTCCGACCTTTTGAGGCTCCAGTCGTCAGCGATCGCTTCATTTATTCCAGCTGCCTACTAATAGATGAAAACATAGATTTTGCAGATTCATTCTGGGGCTGATGGCAGCTTATACTTATGATCTAAATAGTCCTTAAATTATCCTGTCTCCAAGACCCAATTTTTCTTTTCTTTTTTTAAAAAAAAAAGAGTTGTGTGAAGAGAAACAGATCACACGCATGTGTTTTTGTAAAAAATAAAATAAAATAATAATAATCTCTGATTGTGTTGCTGCCCATCAATATGTCAGACATTATAATTGGGGTACTATTTTGCAACATATTATTTTAAATAAATAAAGCAGAAGACATAGGCCTTTTCTACACAAAGAGGCCATTTAAAATAACCCAAAAAATTATAAATGGGGTTTAATTAGACTTTAAGGAATTGTTGATGATGTTGATCCCAGTAAACGTTGGTTGTGTTCCGGATTCCAGAGGGACTCTGACCTTTGATCTTCCAAAGACTAACGGTGATGATCAAAGTCAAGGGGCTCGCAACCTACTGTTTTTAATACGAGACGCTTTTGTGTCATATTTACATTTAGCTGTGAACAAAGGGCACAAAGACCTTCCTGTTCAGCGGCTGCGCTGTAAACGATGGTTCATCTGAGTATTTCCAGTAGACTGAATGTATAGAACAAAACTTCCTGGTCGGTGACAACGATTCAAACATGCACACAGTGGTGCCTCTCCTGCTTCGGATGTCGTGCGTGAAGCTTTTCGGACCAGGGAAGCATCAAATAACAGCACAAACTCGGAGTTTGAGTCGAGTTCAAGTGAATCAAAGAGGCAGAACTGTGCAAGTGAAGCACGGCACACGGGACACTCGGCCTTTCGCCGAGTTAGGGTAGGAAACTGTAACCGAGAGTGTCAGAGAGAATCCGTTATGTCATGTGACCTCAGAATGGACCAGCATCACCGCGGCGTTGGAATGCCGGCGACTGATAGCGCTGGTGGTGGCGTAACCCGCCAGAGCCCCCGCACCTCTCCGGCTCCCTCGATATGATCAGTATGTATGCTGCAGCCACGAGGGAGCCCAGCACGCTCTGCTGTATCATGTTGCTGACTCGCAGCCCTTTAGGAGCAGCGTGAGCGCTGATAACGCCGGCTCGCATCCACAAAGGCCACACAGATAACGGACGCTCACTTCATTGGAAACTCAATACTAAATATCTGACGATGCTCAATCTGATACTCCAAGAATGTCTTTTCCTCATATCTAGGGTCATTTTTTCAAACCGCTGCGGCTTTGATGAACATGTTTTTATCAGTTTGTATGGAAATATGGGGTTGTGGGACAGCCCAGACTGGTTCTGACTTATTCTACGGGGCCAAATCGAGGCTTATTTTCCGTGACGTTTCATACGGATGTACAGCACAAGAGAGGCACGGTGAAAAGGAGCTCGGCCTAATTTATTCCTGCATCACTCTGCTTGCACGTCTTTGCAAATGTTTGGAGTTGAAATATCAACAGTCATCTAGAATAAAGCAGACGTTTCACGTCAGACGTCGGGACCCTGTGTAAAACCTGCAGCTCGACGAGACGCAGTCAGGCCTTGATAACGGACGACCGCTGTTTAGACTGCACGGCCCTCTTTTCTCATTTGTGCACATCGAGCTGTCTGAACATGAACCAGGCTTTTTTTTAATGCTACATCTTTTTTTCTTTTTTTTTTTTACCATTTATTTAGATTAGCTCGGACTGATCTCAGTGAATCTGGGCTCATTTAAAATCGTTGACACGTGGGCTGTAAACCAGACTTTATCTGGGTTCCAGACAGAAAAGCTGTCTGAATACATGTGTCTACATTTTTTAATTAACTTTCTCTGGAGTTCATTTCATTGTTTGTTGATGACGTCAGCAGCAGAAGTGATATTTCCATGACAGAATCTCTTCTGGGAGGAATTAAAACACCGAAATAGTCTGTCAGATCTGGGAACGGAAACATATGCTGTTGTATGTTAATGATTATGAGGATATGAGGCATTTGCCTGATGTCTCAAATATTTCCAGTACTTACTCAAATCCGAAGAATTCCTCGTGTGCTACTTGTGTGACCGGAGAGATTTGGAGAAAGACCAGATCTGATTCTCTTCAACTCTTTCCCAAATCGCTGAAGATGTCAGAGGTTTCACTTAGCTGTGACACTTCAAGAAGAGGAGGAATGCACGCTCATGTGTTTCAACGGTGTCTAATTTATTGTGGTACTCCAATGGTTGACTAAGCAATCTGTGTGTGTAAATGGTTTTGTTTGTTGCAGAATTTATTTTTCATGTAGCAGAATATATTTAAGACCTTATTTAATTCAATGGAAGACAATTCATCAGTTATCCTTCAAATCATAGTTTCTTGCTATCACTGCGAATGTTGGGTGTTTTCAATTTTTTAATGCAAAATAAATCATAATACAGAGGTTTTTAAGCAAACACTGTGGCAGAAGTCTGGTCTAAAAATGCTCATAACATTAGCCACTGAAGACTGGGGACTGAATGTTCATTCAAATAAAATGATTACAAATGTTGAATCTCCAACGAAAACTTTTATTTTGAAATTTAGAGAGGAAGTTGGGCTTCATGGTTGTGGCTGACATCACTCTCGCGCTTCATTCTCTCTTTTTTTTCTTTCCTGTGTGTGTGTGTGTGTGTGTGTGTGTGTGTGTGTGTGTGTGTGTGTGTGTGCGTGTGTGTGTGCGTGCGCGTGTGTGTGTGCGCGTGTGTGTGTGTTTACTCCCCATTTCTCTGTGTCTGTGCGTCGCCGTCTCCGCTCCTCCAGTCTGCTGCCGCACATCCACACAACGGAGCCACCACGCCGAGGAGGCGGGCTGACTGTAGCTACACCTCGGCCGGCGGTGCTGGGTCATAGCGCTGGTGGAGGGGAGGGCGGTGGGGGGAGCACACTGCTCTTCTTGCCCTTCGTGAGCCGCTCACAGCCTGAGGACACCATCAACTCATCGCGTACTGGAATAGTTTTGGCTTTTGCACAGACGCACCAAGTTGCAGCTGCAGACGCGCACTTTTCTCCGTGGCTCTTCTCTCTGTTTGCGCTCGCAATCCGAAATGGAAGATGGTCCGTCTTCAACAAGCTGTTTCAGAAGGTTAACGGACTGCTTCCTGGGTGCAAGTAGGTGTTTTTAGACAAGCTGCTACTGTAGTAGAAAACCCGCAAACAGTGCTGATTTTTAAATGTAAAACAGGCGAAGAAGGCTTTAACTTTTGGTGGCCGAGGCGCGGACGCGTTTTACTCACACGGGCGTCTTCTCCCCGTGTAAATACCCAACTTTATGAATGACGGCTTGGGAGCTGACCGAGATGGGTGTGGACTCCATTGGAGGGGACCGGGGAGGAAATGTCGCGTATCTCTGCGGTCTTGTGGATAGAGACGGAGGGATCATCAGTCTCGGGTTCAGTCGCTCCGTCTTGGGGAGGACGGGGCGACAGCCGCGCATCCACGCACGGGAGAGGCAACAGTTTGCGCTGGTTTTTACGCAGAAAGGGTCAGAAATTCAATATTGAAGGCAGAAATTGCAGATGTGTATTTTGTATGATTTTTAAAGTATGTTGGATAATAATTCGTATTTATTGTAGAGAAACACAAAATACTCGCGATCAACCGATTTAATTAATTAAACTTTCTGTAGTTTAAAAGCTTCATTATTTTTTTTTAATAGTTTCTGGGGGACTTTTTTCTTTATCCCTGTTTATTTTTTACCGTGATTTATCAAGTGAAACATTTTTCTCAAGAACATTTACATTAGCAAAAGTTAAGTTGATGCATTTGTATCTGTTTTCTTTATTTGCCCAGGAACATTTTACCTTTTTTTCCTTTTTTCACTCGGCTTTGTTTTAAGTTTAGGAAGTCGCTCTGGTGTAAAAAGCTTTTCTCGGGAATCACTTTAATTCAGTATTTCAATAAACAAACCCAGCGTGTTTCATAGTTGACTTTTGTTGGCACTGGGACCTCAGATGACCTTTAAGCGCCCCCCCTGTAATGACAGTCTGCCCATTTGTGGCCTGGGAGTTCACACATAGCAGCAAACTGCAGTCATGGAACTCATTATTGACATGCAGCATGTAGGTATCTCATGATTGTGCTGACCAAAAAAGGACGAGCGTCTTCGATTTCTTTAAAGCTGTTTTTAAATGAAAACATGACTATACGTGGGGGGCACAGTTTGAGGAACCTCTTCGCCGGGGTGAGCTGTAATACTCTGAACTTCTACGAGAACATCAGTAACGCTGACGTGAAATGGAAACTGTCTTACTGTGACTCCCACAGTCACAGTGGCCGGTTCATCTGGGGGTCAAAGGTGGGATCAATCGACCTTTCCCTCAAAACGATCAGGATTTAATCATATATGAACCGAAAGTCTTTGACATACCCCTCGGTAGCAAATGATTAATTGGCCGTCTATACTGGAGCATTGTGAATATTCTGGTTTTTTCTCTCCAGTCCCTTATTATTATTTTTTGTTCTAAAAGTGGCCGTGAATCCCAGACTGGAGCGGAGGAAGACGTCATGCTGCCCTCTTCGCTCCATGGCTGCTTTGTGTTTGTGCTTCTTGCTGTTTGCAGTCTTGTGTTGTGACCTGTGTGTCAGTGTTCATTGTTTCCCTGATAGTCCTGCTCCACACTGGAGGTCAGTCTGTGTCAGCCCTAATGCCATCTTTCAGGAATTTATCAGAAGCCAATATTGCTGCCGCTACAATGCGTCACCCTGGGAAGAAGGCTAAGTTGTCAGACAGGAAGTGCACATGCTGGACATTTCCTGCCCCGCCACATCTCCCCCACCATACACACACACACACAGAGACACTTCTCTGTTGTTTTTTTTGTAAATTGAAGCCAATGAAAATGAGCTTGTCATGCATGCCTTATTTTTCCTATCAAGATCTGCTCAGGACTGGATGGGTGCCAGGGCACAGTGCACGGGCTGAGCGCTGAAACAGATGACATTCTCCTTAAGGCGTCCGTTGACCCCATCTTTGGCTCGTTGTGGGGGTTAGCAACAGAGGGGATGGGAAAAGGGCACATGCATGTAGATTTCTTTACAGCTTGTCCACATGACGCGACTTAGTACAGACCGCCGCGCTGGAGACGGCACAAGGACCTGTGGTTCTCATTATCCAGGTCCCTACTGGCTGCTCAGCACAGCGGCTGTAGAGTTCAGCGTCAGTCCAGATGTGGAACAGGGAACATGACCCTTGATTACTGATGTGGCTCTGGGGACAGAGGAGGTGAGAGGGGGGTGAGGGGGTTGGGAAAACGCAGCGCCACATCAAACGCCCCGATTTTTGCGCGAAACGCCGGCGCTGACTCGGGCTTTGCTCTCAGTTCCGATGCCAACGCTAGCATCTGGGGTTCTGTTCAGGCTCCTTTGACTGTAAAGAACAATTACGTCAGAATCTGTCTTTGCGTCGAAGTTTGACCCCACCGTTCATGCTACGAAGGCACCGTTAGGCTGCCGATCAAGGGACGTGCCTTATCTGCATCCCAGTCTGCCATTTATAGCCCCTTACCTTAATATCTTATGACCTGGGCCGTACGAGCGGAAATAACGCAAATTACATTTCCATGGAAATGTCCCCGTTTCTCTCTCGAGACCGAAGTGTTAGCCTACATGTTTGTGCAGCCGTGTTTGTTTACGTCAGCCGGGGGCGTGTCTCTGGAAGTGATGGGCCAGCAGTCGAAGTCCTGGCTGGAACTTTCCCTCCTACGGCACCTTTTCACTGACTTGGCTGCACTCATTTAACCGCACCTCGCAACTGGCTGCCGTGGAACGCGGCGGCGGGCACACGCGGTTCCAACGTGTGTGCATTATAGACACATGCGCACATGTTCATCGGCGATGGTTGAATGAATAAACGAAATCGCAGCTGTGGGAGTCGCGTCAGAGCGTTTTCATCTTCAGCGTCTGCTTTCTTCCTCCTCTATGCTGCTCATTGAATGTCAGCGTTGGATGCTGTGCTCAAGCCCTCCCAAAGATAAGATAAGAACCACATGCTCTTCCTACCTCCTGGCAAGGGAGTCCCAGGCGGACCTGCTGACGCACGCACCTCGCTGCTCCCCTCCCCTTTCCTGCCTCAGCCTCATGTCAGGAAAGTGAAAAGTAGTACCTTGGCAGCTCGCCCTTGACTCTTTGCCAGAAGGAGTGCGCTTCAAGAGAAGTGGTCTTTTCCCTTTTTCTCTCATGTGCATTTTTCATCCGCACGTTGCAGCAGAGGACGAGCTCACTCACTTAACAAGCCGCCATCAGCCGCTGTTGCTGATATGGCCGCTTGATTTTGAGGAGAATGCTAGAAACGGATGCTTGGTCGCTGGTTCGGCTGCGTTACACCACAGCTCCATAGACTCGGTGCATCATTGATACATTTGGCTTCTGTTTCAGGAGTCTTTAACAGTTCCTGGCTTTTGGTAAACCATAACAGTAACGGTCCAATATTTGCTTTCTACACAAGCTTAGCCAGCTAACCATCATGAGTTTACATCATCAGGTCTACTTATGTACTTAATGTACGTTTTAAATGAGACAGTGGTTGAAGTCCCCTTCGCCTTGTTCATGTTATCATGGATGAAATTTGAAGTCCACCAGAGACCCGTCTACTTCCTGTCTGGGGCCCCATAACGAGGTGCCAGTCCCCGTCAGGTTTCTGCACAGCTGTTTTGTTGGATTATTTTTGTCTCGACCCCTGTGTGACCCCTGAGTCCGGCTCGGACCGTGAGCCACAGAGGTTGACATGCTGTAGCATTGCTGCAGCTAATAGGATACTATGGAATTACAGCATTCGGCCAGTATTAGGCTTTGAAAGCAGAACTACAGAATAAATGACCAGTCGCCTACATGTACCGTATGTAGAGCATACGCGAGCCTTAAGGCGGCGCCATCACTACCGTGTCAGCAGTTTTCTCTTCAACATTGTGGGGTTTAAGCACAGGTTGCCTCTGATAGATCTCCACGTCTGGATTCTCGGGCGCAGCGCTGGTTAATAAGGACTTGAAGCTTCGCTCCTGGAGCAACAGTTTAGGTCAAAGTTGGAAAGAACGCTCACTATGTCAGTCTGTCCCGGAGCAGCTTGTTGGCCTTTGGAATGATGTGATTGGTTCAGTCTGAGTTCTATCAATGTACAAAGGAAACCCTCGCTATTAACTGTGTCATCTTACTTTACTACGTTCCTGATGCGAGCGAAACCTGTTGTGCTCTTGCTGGGAAAAATCAACAGCTGTTATCAATCCGATCTGTCAGAAGAGAATGTGCGCCAGCGCTAATTTAACTGACGAAACGTTTCTACAGAACTCGGACTGTAATTGATCCTTTAACGTGTGATTTGACCCAACAGACCCAAACTTAGTTTTCAGATAAGCCACCAATGATAAATTTGAGCTTTTTTGGCTGTTTCATCACCCTCCAACGAGAGCTGTGGGAATTAGGCACGTAAATGGTCACGACTTAGGGGTGAGATTTCTCATGTCTCGGCGTGAGGAACGAACGTTGCTGCAGGAAGGCTCAGATGAAGTGATGACACAAAAAGTGAAGGAGGTGTTTAAAGAAAACCAGTTGCGAAATGGGGTCGGGGACGTGGTTCCACGGAGGCAAATGAATCATGCCCAGTTATTTTATTGTTTAGACTTCATTACTCCCTTTTGAAGCTACGTTCAGAGAGACGACAGATGTTCACCCAAAGTTTCTGTCAATAAATGGAAATGCCTCCCATTTCAATCAGCGATGTCTCTGAAGTTCCAGGTTGCAGCTCATAGTCTCTGCTTCAATACCAATTTATAGCAGAAAGGAATGAAAACAATCCAACAGAAGTCTTTTGCTTCATTTGCAGCACCTTTGCAGGACTTTCCTCCACGCCTTCTTAATTTCCTTTCTAAAAAGTGCTTGTAAAAGTTGAGTTATTGCTCCCCAAAAATATCTAATTAGTTCTAGACCTTCTGAAGCCGGATCTTTCATATTAACACCACTAACTGGCGCTTACACATGTGCAGGACTTCACAAACGCTACCATAAACACATTCTGCTTAAATAAGACCGAATTCACGGTGAAACCTGGAGGCGAGACCCCGACGCACTGCGACCGCTTTGGGTCCCAGGGTGTGGTGTACGTCGCCGTGTTACGCAACAACACATCGCCGCATGAACTTGGGCTTCAGTTTTCACACAGGAAGTCCAAGTCTGAGTCAAGAGCGAAAGCTCGGCCAACTGGGCCTCTCACAAACACTTACAGTCGTGCAGCATAGCAAACAGATTCCCACCTATGTTTTGTCTAAAAGGATGAGGCTAGTTTTGCATTTACTGAGCATTATTTTGTGGACATTTTGACAGCAAAACAGAAATTTCACTCTGTGACCCAACTAGTTAATGATGTATGGTACTGTTCTACGTAAGTGCATAAAGTCTGCATAGTAATAAACAAATCACACCAAGCTTTAAATGACTTAATATCGCAAACATTTACTTTAACTATATTCTGAAACGCCACGGCGAGAGCAGAGGGCCACGGAGTTGGCTTTGTATAGCGGCCGTAGCCTAGATCAGGAATCCTCAAAAGCGGGAGCTCCTTGTCGCCCGAGCACCAGTGAGATGGAGCGTTGTGGCTCTGGCTGCCCCGTGGGGGCCCGGGACACCGGCGCTTGACCCCGAGTGCGTCGGTGCCAGAGTTTACAGGGAACCTGATGGAAAGTCTGTGTAGTTGACAGAAAGTAGCAGGAATGTTTGGGACCATCGATCATCATCACCATTTTGGGCCAAATTCCTCTGGCATCTTTTCCAGAGCAACACTTGAAGTGAGATTGATGGTATTTGCATTTTCCAAACTTTTTTCTCAGTTAACGTTTCTATTTGACAACGGCAACGGAGTTTTAGTGCAGACGCAGGCTGTGTTTTATAACGCTCTCAGCATTGTATAGACAAATGATTTCACACTTATGTTCCTCCATTAGGACGTACACGGACTCTAATCCACCGTAACAAATAGACCGTGAACTCTATTATTCACTTTTTCGAACGTTTGAGATTGAAGACGGGGTTTAAAGAAACTACAACATCAACCTGTTCGGTTGGTGAAGGATTTCAGAATGAAAACATTTGTTTCCCGACTGTTTCCAGGCTTCCGTCTTCGGCCGGGACGGCGTCTGACAGCCGCAGGCATATAAGGAGACGCGAGAATGTTTCTTTTTTTCTCTCTCTCTAAAGGAACCGACGGTTCTGGTCCACGTGTCCTCGGATTCTAACAGAAGAAATTCTTCTCAAATATTGGGTGTTTACTAACAGCTTTAGCACGAGTGTCTGATGCTCAGCAGATATTTAGTCTCAAAGCTTTTGCAGTATTTCGTGCTGTCTGACGGAGGTCACTAAAGTTTATTTACCTCAACCAGTCACACCTGACTGTAAAACAGCAGGAGCTGATTTGTGTGTGTGCGTGTGTGTGTGTTTGTTCGGTTTAGTTTCCCACTGAATTCAACTCTCACTGGAGACTCCAGCTATTTCCCTTCAGCCTTTTCTCTTCCCCTCTCTCATGTGTTCATGAACTCTTCCCCTCCAGGCTGTGGTCAGCAAGGACCAAGAGAGATGAATTACAGAACAATACGCTGCCGCTGACGCTCCATCAGCTTCTTAAAAATGTGTTCAAAAACATGTTTGGAGAGCAGATTCTGCCTCATTCATCGGCTGCTCATTCTAGATCTATTTACCTGTATTTTAAACTTAAGCGTTGTTCATAATTAAAGATGGTCAATGCTTGGTTTTATAAATTTGCACACCAAATTTTCAATAAATAATATTTTTTTGTCAATCAAAAAGAAATTGAATGCAAAATGAGGTCATAGGATGTATGGCGATTAAAAGCGGGCAGTATTTAAGCAAATAGGCGTGGAAACAACCGTCAAATTTATTAAAACTCAGGGGAAAATGTGTAAAATGACTTCCAATATGTAAGTTCGTTGCTCACTTGATCTCATGAGTAAATCACAGGATCCTCCTTGAATCTTAAAATCTGTAGTAATCTGAATATTTGCAGCAGAAATGTCCCAAATGGTGAATCTTTTATACCAACAAAATATAAAAAAGGGCCTTTAAACATTTGTGGTTTTGATCTGCTGTGATAGTTTGAATTTGGACAGTTGAATAAACTGTTATCATATTCAGAAAAATGAAACATCCGCAGCACTAAAGGACCCAATCGCTGCGCTAGATTTTATTCACACTTTCCACTTTTCTGACACCTCAAAATGAACTATAATATTTCTCCCATAATATTCCTCCCGTCTTCAACAAAAAGCCCAGACTAATCTTAAGCAGAGCGTTTTGCCCGGGGCATCATATCACCACAGAATCTAATCACTGCAGCTTTTGCCCCATTGAAATAGAACATTTGACTATTTTGTCTTCACGTGCACACATATGATAGCTAACTTGAGCCTCGCCAGCACAAAAGTTGCATTCATAGATTGAAACAGCACTCTTGTTTTTTTTCTCCCTCCTCTCTTTGTAGTGTTGCCCATCAGTGCCGTCTTTGTATTGCAAATAGAACAAACTTGTGAGGGTCTTTTGCTGCGCTGCTGCTTTTACTCTTCTCTGTGTTGCTCAGTGCCCCCCCCCCCCCCCCCCCCCCCCCCCCCCCCCCCAGCTCCTTCACCACCACCCCCTCCATTTACTTTGTATGATTTAATAAGCCGTATTCTCCCGATGTGCGTCAGAGCCGGCCAGGAGTCTCGTGAGGCCGTCCGTTCCTTAAGATCTGTGTTTTGTGTCTGGACAGCCTCAAACTGCAGCATCTCCTGCACCCACAGTCCACAGATGGGTTGTTTTTTAAAAAAGAAAAACACTAAAATTGAATATTGAGCACAGATCTGTATATTTACAGCATTTTTACATATTTACAGTTGCATCTGGATTTATACTGTTTGGTGCAACGGGCAAACTGTTGCCACCCACCACGTTCAGCACCGCTGCCCAAAGCCTGCAGCCGTTCCCTGATATCACGCAGGATTTCAGACCGGCGCCCCACTTAGCGATATTTTCATAGTGAGTGCACGTTTGTGCGTCTGACAGCAGAACACCTGCCTTCCAGCTGTGCGTCCTGCGCTGGAGCGGGCTCTGCAAAGGTGCTCCTGCTGAGCCAAACCTGCGTAAGGGGGCGGGGGGGCTTTTAGAAGAGGATGGGTCTGTGTATGTGATAAAAGGCACGGATGCAGCGCGCCATACCATAAAGTGTAAAGTGAGCTGTTCGGTGTTTGTTTTCTCATTTCTCAGCGCTGATTGCGTTTCATGTGTGGGTTGAGTTCAAAGTCTAACGCTGGGATGACGTCTCGTTCCGGAGTTTAGGCACTTCCAAGTCTGCTTCCGAGGCACACTCAATTTGCGTGAGTGACGTGATGTTTTACTAGCGCGTCGTGACGGCCGCTCCGACGCCAGTGGGCGTATTAAAAACAACTTTCCCCCAACGATGGTCTGGCAAATGGCTTTGTTCCCTGACAACAAAGACAGTAAACAGCAGCACTTAGCGAGCTCTCAAGAACCTAATTGCCTATTAAGCACAATCGTGTCCTCCTTTATCCCGCTGCCTCTGTTGGGGGCTCCTATCCCTGGAGACACGGCTTTACAGTAAACATAAGTGAGCTGGCCTGGATGTCAGATGTAGCTGGAACCTGAGTGCTGAGAGGAGGAGGTGACCTTTTGTCTGCATTTGTTTTAGGTGAAGGCCGGGAACACTGTGCACCTTTGACATTAGTGCCATTCTGTTTCCCCTCTGCGCTCTCTATATTTGCTCCACCCAGATTCATCTTTACATTTCTGACTCAGTGCAGCTGTGAATGAATCCCCCCCCCCTTCCCCCCCTGTGTTCTTCAGGTTTGACAGATGAGAAAGTGAAGGCCTACCTCTCCCTGCACCCGCAGATGCTGGATGACTTTGTGTTGGAGAGCGTGAGCACGGAGACGTTGGACAGATGGCTCAAAAAGAAGACGAGCAGCGGCCCCGCAGGTATGCCCGACACGTCACGCCCCCACAGCACGCGCACGCCAGCTGCCTTCATAGCCTCAACTTCATCCGAATAAGTTGCACATTTGTCAGTGGATGTCCAATTTATGAACACTCCCCCAGAAATCAAAGTTCTCCGAGACATCTGCAGCCGTGTCAGTCGTTGACTTGGCTGTGAATGAGTGAGAAAGCCCATAAAAGAGCCGGGTCTGAGGCGGAGGTCGCCTCCGTGGGCCGGTCGCAGCACAAATCACTCATCTTCACGTGTGTCGTTTATTAGTCGGTGTGTGTGAGAGACAGGCGAGCAGGCCTGCTGGCTGTTTACGGGTCATTTGATGTGTTTGAGCAGGACGGCCCGAGTCTGTGCCGTGTGCTCCACACACAGCGGATTGTTTCTCAGACCAGCCACATCCATCAAGGGCCCACAGCGCTGGCACGCTGCCCAGTCGAGCTGCTGACGTCAGAGGCGACCTCCAGAGACATGCGGCCGGCTGAAGGGGGCCCAGGGGAGGGGTGGGGATGATGGTGGTGGTTTGGGGGGGGTTGGAGTGAGAAGGGAAAGCTGGCAAAGTATATATATGTCACATTTTGGCGCTGCTTTTTCACAGGATCTGTGGATTTCATTAGTGCTGTGCAGAAATGTTGGTGCCTTGATTATGAGCCTATGTTTGATTGTGCACGTGCATCCGTGCGAGTGCGTCTCAAAGAAAGAACCGTTCTAATCATTTTTGTTGGCGCCAGGCAGAAATAATTTCGCTCAGACCAGAGCAGATGAAGCCAAACACAGTTCCACACACTTCACAATATTCCATCGCTGCACACTTGTCACATGAGTCATGAAACTTAAATAAATCAACGTGGACTTTGTTTTTTCTTTTTTCTTCTTCTTCTTCAGCTTTTAATTCATAGCTCTGCATTTGGCTGCCAAAGAACAATTAACTCCAACTCTTGGGTTGATGGCAGTTTTTCAGTAAAAACGTTGCAGCAATTATTTAACAATTTAACTTATTTCAGAAGGAACCTCGTTTTTAGATTTCACCTTAGATGTATCGTGTTTGGAGGGTCAGTTTAGTTTTGTTCATTTTTCTGAATACCTGAAACCTTTTTCCTTTTTGAAATGCTGCTTTCTGAAAATACACAGTAAATTTATCCACACACACACACACACACACACACACACACACACACAACACACACACACACACACACACACACCACACACACACACACACACACCGCTTTTCATCAGGTTCAGTCATTTTTTTTATAAAACTAGGCCTCACTATAAAATTCTCTCCCATCTTAGCTCAGTTAAGTATGTTTCTCAGGCAACATGTTGCAACATTTTTAAATGTCAGTCATTATGAATTAGATGTTCTCTTTATTGGAGAGACAATAATTTGCTCGAGTCATTGTGCAACATCAGTCACAGTATTCATAATAGTTTACCCACATTTTCTAATCCAATGATGTAAGAAGTGATAAATATTAAATCATGTATTATTCATATTATTATATACAGTAAGTATTCGGTCTGTAGTGAATTGACCGGTGGATAAATTCCTTCATGTTGCACAGTAAACTGCTAAATTTGTGGCATATTTGCATCCTTGTAGCTTATGTTCTGAACAGCAGTGGGACCTGTCATCATGTGATCATCAATAAAATAAGTGATTCCTGGAAGCGTTCCCTGCAGCCAGTCCTATTCTCAGTTATCATGTGATGGGCGGCATAAATCAGTTTCTCTGTGCACCTACACTCACGAGTCTGTGAGAGTGTGTCTGCAGAAAGGTTGCAAGGCAGCTTTTAGTTCCAGAAAATTATTTCTTGCTGCCAAATGTGTCGTTGCATGAGGGGTTTTCTTCCCCTCTAGTGCTTCAATATTCACATTTATACTGATGGATGGATGGATGGATGGATGGATGGATGGATGGATGGATGGATGGATGGATGGATGGATGGATGGATGATGCATGGATGGATGGATGGATGGATGGATGGATGGATGGATGGATGGATGGATGGATAGATAGATAGATAGATAGATAGATAGATAGATAGATAGATAGATAGATAGATAGATAGATAGATAGATAGATAGATAGATAGATAGATAGATAGATAGATAGATAGATAGATAGATAGATAGATAGATAGATAGATAGATAGATAGATGCAAATGTAAAACTATTTGTTGTATTTATGACATCATGAAATTTGAGGTATGTTCTGCAGCATTATTTGTATGTGGCTAAAAGATAGTTATTTCCAATTCTGTGGCAAATTATACCTATTTTTTTCTATCTATCGTTTGAAACAGCAGGATCTGGCACATGTGTTTGAGTTCTACCAGCTACCGTTTGGTTTAAATCTGCTTCGCCTCGGTGTAATAATGTTAGGAGCGTCGAACCAGCTAGCTAGCCAAACATCTTCACTGACGTTTCTGTCTAATATGTAAGCAGATATTAGCTAACATACATCTTTCACTGTTCTCACGCAAATATTAAAAAATCTGAGAGAATCACTTTGTCTATGAGCTTTGGCAGTGGAGAGTCGTCCCCTTAAGCAGCTGATTCAGTTCCCCCAACAGGTTTTGGTAGCGAACAGACAAAGAATTACTTGTGCAGCAAAACCTCACACCACCGTACTGTGATGAGAGGACTGTGTCACCTGCAGGGCTTTCCACATTAGGAACAGGGAGGGGCCCTTTTCATGGGATCTCGCTGAACACGGGATGAACGGAAAGTCTAAGATATTTAGAATTGGCAAATATTTATATTTAAAAGCGCACAAAGGTCTCTCCAGACCCTCTGAATATTGTTCAGATAGCATCTCTTTGTTTAATCAATCTGTACAAACGTAAATGGAGGCAAACAGCACATCCTTCATGGAGCAGGATGGTGCAGGACCTGTCAAAACACCGGCCGCCGAGTCACCGCTGGCGGGATGTCGAGTGAGGCCACTGGCCAATAAAGCTGCCGACAAATAATCCAGTGTCACGGCCGTTACTTTTTACCTCGTAGGACACCTTTGGACTGAGGCCAGATATATGTTTAGGGACTATTTTGTTGTAGAAATTCTTGCTCTTTGTGTGTGTGTGTGTGTGTGTTTGGTGGGGGGAAGAGGGAAGAGGGGCCAAATTAAGGATTCCACTTGTCCAGTTGTCTTTGAAGGACTGAAATTCTTCAAGTTAAATAATAAAATTCAGGTTGAAGAGATGAGTTATGTATTTAGAGTAAGGGTCAAGGTTGGGGGTAAATCTGAATGAACAATAAATCCAGATCAAGGCCCCGTAAAAATAGAGGTGTGTGTGTGTGTGTGTGTGTGTGTGTGCTGAACAAGCACTCCACACTTACGCACTCGCTTTCGTTATACAGCATGAAATCAATATGTGCAAATAATTTGTGTGGTGTGAAAAGCTTCTCATTCTGCTTCTGGGGTGTTGGAACTACTGCAGGATCAAATTTAACACCCAGACCAGAGCGCGTTCGTCATGTCTGACGTCACACAGTTACATTTATTTTAACGGCGCTCTGTTTGCTTTGTGTGGTTTGCAAGAATGTTTTTTTTCCTCTTAAGATGAAAAATGCTAACACAGGGGGCTAATCTGAAAACCTCAGAATATAACATCATGAAATAATCATCTGTATGTGCAGAAATGTCTAAAGCTTCCTGACGCTTTCTCGGGCTGCCGCTGCTTATCCAGCATTTGAATAGCTCCAGTCCCACAGTGAGATCGGCTGCTAAGACCAGTTCACGGAGAGTTCATACGTAGCCACGACGAAAGTCAGACGAAAAGGGTCGATTAGCTCGCCAGCTTCAGATGTTAGACAGTTGTGTTTGCCGTTGCCTGTGCTGCCCGCTCCCTGAAAAAGGGCCGGCGGATGCTGATGGCTGATGGGTAATGATGTATGATGATAAAACACATTCAGTATTTCCTGTCGTCCTTCTGTAGCGCTAGCTTCTCTGTCTCCCTCTCTCTCTCTTTCTATCTCCTGGGTATCTGATTAATCCCCAGACATCATACCTGATGGAACAAAGATATTGCTGTTACCAACGGCACCCACGTTCTGTCTATAAGATATCCATACGAGCCATTTCATGGAAACAGGAGCCCAGCTAAACATACAAAATAGAAGATTTCATGTGAGACATTCAGAAATTCTCCCCTTTTGAGGATCTGGTTTCAGTAATGACTCCCACAAGGCTACACTGTCTGAACAGGAAGAGTTAGAGAGGACTGAAATATTAGTAACAGGGGATGTTCAGTATCACTTACTTGGTAAATGAACTAATTCCTGTATCCTCGTCCTATTTTTATGAATTTATATACGCTGACAACACCACCGTCTTAGTTATTTCCACAAACTGGGCCTATTTTAGGGGAAGAAGTGCACTATTTAAGAACAGCAAGTTGAGCGTGGAGCTTAATTTTTTGGTGCACCAGTAGATCTGGTACATCTGGAGTACATTATCATTTTCAGCATTCTCTGACATCAGGTTGGGAAATAATTCAACCTCATCTACTTTTTTTATACGCTGTCAGTTTCTGTGTTTACATCACCATCTTTTGAGGATGTGCTTTGACTGGCGGAAGCTGATCAGCTGGCGGAAAAGCAAAGTTATGACCTGAACCAGAGAGGCCAAACACATGCACGCCTCTCTTTCTGCAGGGGATCTCGGCAAATCCAGTAGTTCCCTATGTAGCGTTCCAAGCTACACTTATAAATCTGAGGGTTCACGTCAGAACAGTGGCCTCACGAGGTCCTCACGGGAAGCGAATCTCTGTATATTTTCACTTTTTTTCAAAGTGGTTTGAAGTCGTTGAAGTGCAGCTCTCGCTTCTCTGATTGACGTCATGCCCGGCCAGGGGTTCACTCTAAAATAGCTCTCATGGCTAAGTTAGGAAAATCAGAGCGTAGCGAAGGAATGTTTAAAGCAGCGGACGCCGTTAGCCGGCTGATATTTATTCCTCCTGTCTTTGTGTGCACCAAGAAGCCAGTTTCGAAAGGGAAGCGGCCTGAGTCAGCGTTTCGGTGGATGTCTCCAAAATCTCCTGCCGTGCACGGCTCGATCTGATCACAAATGCTCCAGCGGGATCAGGGCCGGCGCTGCGCTCGTGGGCTTGTTGACGCAAGTGTGATAAAGGACGGCTCCATCAGTGTCAGCGGTGATCATTTCACCTCACAGAAACGAGTCCAACGTGTCGGGATTGGCTGCAGCTTCCATTATTATCACATTCTTGAGTGTGTGTGTGTGTGTGTGTGTGTGTGTGTGTCTGTCTGTCCGTCCGTCCGTCCGTCCGTTACCAAAGGCCACAACCTTCCACTCTTGTGGAGTTAGATCAATATCTTTATTAATTCTATTTTAAAGGAAATGTCTCTTTTTATCAGCCTGTTGGCCTTTTTTTGAAAGTCCTGTGATGATCTGCTGATCAGTCCAGGACAACTACTGTTGTGAGGACGTTTGTTTGTTTGTTTACTTACCCCTTTTTGGATCTTCTTTTCAGTATTTTTATAAATTGCTGCTCATTGAATTTCTAAGAAATGATACAGATTTATATCAATTTATGATCTAATTTTGCAATCAAATAAAAAGGTTTCATCGATTTGCCTGAAACACACAACGTTTTATATAAAATCTTCGAATTCTCATCCTGTTCTTTAATCTCCACATGGAAACACATCTAATTTTCTAATATTTGATTTTGTGGCTTTCATCTTGAGCTCCTTCACGGGGTTAAGAATACAGTCACTATTTTAGGACCAGGTTACACCATTTTGCTGACATCCTATCTAAACTAAGGTTGTGATGGGATTTTACGATGTTGTCTTTCTTCTTTATTTTAGTATGTGTGCAGCCTCTTGTCTCGCAACATTTCCAGGAAATTTAAAAGCAGGAATTTATTCACCTGGGTAAAATATTTCAAAATTACAAACACCTCTAAGAAGCACATAATTTATTCAGTGACGACGTCGGGGGGGATCTGTCAGGCTCCTTCAACCTCTTCTAATCTCTACACTTGGCTGTTCTGCTTCCTCAGACTCAGCTGCTGTTGTGTTTCTCTCTATACCAATACCATCACATGCGAATGTTTGGGCACGTCTGGGCAAAAATTCTGCCAATTTGACCAGTTAAGCAAGTGGAAGATGAAATGATGTCCAACAGTAAGAGACGACACGCTCCCATTAGAGTTCCTCCTATGTGTCAGGCTTGCCTAGATGTTCTTTTGCTCATTTCTAATGCAGATTTGTTGTGTTGGGGTGACAGGAGAGGCTTTGCTCGGATGACTCTATGGAGGCCATATTTGTCAGGTGTTGCTGAACAGTTGTTAGAGCCTAATAAATCATCCTGGAGGTCTTCTGCAGTCTAATGGGGGTATATTTGTTAGGCCTTATTTTCATCTCCACTCTTCATGTTAGCTGCCATTTCTTAATTACATTGTGAACTGAGGAAATTGGTACCTGAAAACACTTTTTTTCTCACACCATCCTTCTCTTGTGTGGGAATCATTTTAGTCATTTTATTTAGGAGGAACCCAGGACGTAACAAGCCTTCGTTCATCTTTAGCAACTGTCAGTTGTTTTTATATGCAGTCAGTTGTTCAGAAGTATAAAAATGTGCAAAGTACATTGTTGTAATCCATGTTTAATTGGTATGATAGTGGAAGGGGTTTGATAACTTTAACCTTGACTGATGTCCGATGTCCAGCAAAGTTTGTCATCTGTCACAACCTCTATGAACCTCTCTGTGATAAACACTCTCAACTTGATTTTTAGGCCTATTGTTACAAAATACCAAGGATTTCATGAGTGAGAGCTTGTTGATGTCAAAGAAGCGTTTAGTCATTTCTAGGATTTTTGGGAATTGTGGGTGAAGATAAATGAGTCTGCAGTTTGTGGATTTGCGTTTATCCCCAGTCTTATTCAACTGTATGATTTGCTATTACTGCGAGGACATTGGCCAGTGTGGAAAGACGGATTAAAATGTTTAAAGGTTTGGATATCCTATTTATTACTGATTTGATTTATTTAGCATCAATATCATGATGATCAATTTCTTAACAATTATTAGTGATCCTTTAGTATTTAATTTGACTTTATTTTCCCTTTTATAGATGATGCGTCAGCAAAAGAAGTCAGCAGGGTAAGATATTGTTTAATTTTCACCCTTATTCCAAACTTAATTACTGGATTTTCTTTATTGTACTAGAATAAACACTATAATAAATGCTCTGTATCGGATTGTTGTTCATTTCTACAGAACCGTGATGTTTGATGAACACTATCACTCTCTTCATACACTCTTTGTGCCTTGGGCGTTGCTTGTGCTCAGTAAGGTTCGAGTTATTATCAGAAATGAAGGAAGAGAAATTAGGATTGCTGCGTGTTCCACGTGAGACAGGAAACGTGTCGTAGGGCTGATTCCCCTGCGGGCCACCTAAGTTCTTGATGCTCATACTTTTGTCATTGCCATATGATTGGGCCTAAAGGAACACCGGCGGCCTCCCGTCTCACACACACACATGAAGAAAATAAAAACAGCAAACAAAGGTCAGTCGACACCTCACTGCGTCATCTATATGTCCGCAAACAGGATGTGGGAGGATAGAAGGCGTCCCATGGGGGAAGGATTTCAAGTGAGCCGCTCTCTCCGTCGTCCTTTCCTCACCCTCTCTGCAGGCGCAGAAATAGACGGCTCTCAGGCCTCGTACATGGCAGGAGGTCTGCCTCTTACGTAACCGCACTTTTAAGCCCAGGCTGAACTGCGCAGTTCGCACGGCTTCCGATCAAAGCTGCGGGGCTGCGGTGGCATCCTCTCAGTACTAGCAGGGCATCCCAGGGCCAGAATATGTCAGTGAAATCCAGTTTCAGGGTGTTGAAGAGCACCTTGAAAGTTGTGAATGGTCATTTAGTCGACGGCTGTTTTCGCACAAGCTGTGGAGCGGCAATTTATGCCATGTGTGTCTTTTGTCCAGCAGTACCAGGACACAAATATGCAGGGTGTGGTGTATGAACTAAACAGCTACATGGAGCAGCGGCTGGACACTGGAGGAGACAACAAACTGCTGCTCTATGAGCTATGTAACATCATCAAAACAGGTAAAAGTGGACAGCTCGAGTCACGCTCATCGCATCCAGAATCTAATGTGACTGGAGATGTCTGTGGAGCTTTGTTCAGCCACTGGACAAAGGGTCGGACTGAATGTGCAGAGCTCTCTGAAGGGAGTGAGATTCTCTGGAATACTCAGAATTGTTCCCTCTCAGGTTGCCCCATTAACATCTAATGAAGGAGTGAAATATTAAATAGTAATATCAGATTGTAACCAGCCACGTGATTGAAATAGAGGAAAGCACCAACGCTCTCCTGCCGTTCCAGTGTTTGTTCTGTTTATTTGCTGTTTTCTGTGAACAGCACTGCAGGATGATGAACAGTATGTCTGTGGATGTTATAAAAGGATCGATCAATGTTAAACTGATTACACGGCATTGAAGCCATCCATTATCTATCACTGCTGATGTTCATCCCTGTACAAATTTGGAAAAGACAGACGCCCCAGATCAATTTCCAGTTATACTGCCATCCCTATTTACACCTATGGGAAGCTGAGAGTAATCAGATATCCTGCAAACCCCCAAACTCCTAAAGAGAACACGGCTCCACACTTCACTCGTCATTTATGCGATAATAAAACAGAAGAAAGTCCATTAACTATTAATTAGCTAATAAGTTAATATCCCTGATCAGCCGACTCATCGCTCTCTGCCTGGTCACATTGTACATGACCCATTTATCAGTGTGAAATGGGACTGGAAAGGCAGACTGGGAATGAGATGAACTGGATGGCAGTAAGAGCCCATCTATGGTCAAAGTGTCCTCATTGTTATGTAGGACACTCTTAAAAGATTTGAACTGGACAAAATATTTTCACCTGCTCTGTGGTTGTGAGCAGTCCAGCAGAAAGTGTCACAGACAGGATCTACTTTAACGGACCCGTTTGGCTGTATTTAATATTCCACCTGCTGTATCTGTTCTTCCTGCAGCAACTAAAGCAGACAGCTTTGCACTTTACTTCCTGGGAGAAAGCAACAATGTAAGCACGGATGCTATTTACCGACCGCTTTGCACGCACCCGTGCAGTTAAAGGCTTGCGTTTGACTTCTTGTGTCTCCATTTGCATTTCTCTCACACGTGCATTTCAATAGAGCTTGTGTTTGTTCACTCCAACGGGGGCCAAGGATGGCCCCCCGAGCCTCATCCCCTCCGGTCCCATCGCATTTGGGACAACCATTGCCGCTCATGTTGCCAAGACTCGCAGAACCCTCCTCGTAGAAGACATTGCCGGGGTAAGGCTGTAGTCTCACAAGAGGCGATGCACCAATCAAAGGAGCCGTATGAACAGTTGGTAGTTGTTTCACTGCCCCCACCGCCATCAAGCTATAAAAAACAGGAATATGTTGCTATTCTCTGCAGGCAGTTTAATTTAAATCCTCAAAAAGCACCAAAATGAGCTGATAATATATATATCCAAACATATTTCCCCTGTCTTCAGCGTCTGCAAAGGTGAATTAACGAAAGATTCATGTGCTGCAGGACGAGCGCTTCCCCGACGGCACAGGGCAGGACTCAGGGATCCACGTTCACTCTGTCCTGTGCCTACCCATCCTCACTGCCATTGGGGACATCATCGCCGTCCTGGAGCTGCACCGGCACCGGGGCAAGGAGCCCTTTAACCTCAGTCACCAGGAGGTCAGTCTGACCCGAACCCAAAACACCAACGGCCGTAAGGCCGAGGTCCACTTGTGCTGGTTCTTTCAGAGATATCGGTGCGGAGCGTCTAACTTCCTGCATATTGGGGCCTGCAGCTGCATCTTTTAAAGAAACTCGTCAGTAAATGATGAATGGGACCACCATGTCGAATAAAATGTTGTATTAACCTTTTGAGCCCCTCGTTTGTTAAACTCGTCACGCTCTTGAAACGCTCGTCAGCGTGCGTTCGTATTTATGGTTTCGCTGCGTTTGAATCTCCCGTCCGTCACGCTCCTGTTGTTTCAGTTAACCATCACCGGGATGATGTTTTATTTAGCAAGTTCTTTGCAAGTGTCCGTCTCATGCAAAAGAGATAAAAATGAAAAACAGATGTGTTAGGAAGCAGAATGGGGAACCTTAAATGGCTTTTTTTGTCCCTCCCCAGGTTGCAACAGCTAATTTAGCATGGGCATCGGTTGCTATTCATCAAGTACAGGTGAGTGAACTCCTTCGAGTTCAGCCTCGGACACTTTGTACAGTGTAACACTGTGTAACACTTTGCTAAAGAGCTGAAGTGAAACCTTCCTGTCCTGAGTGACTTTGTTTGTTCTGGTTCTGCACTAGTGTTTTCAATGGGGAAAATCCACTGTGTACAGGAACTGGGTTGTCAGTGGACCCAGTCCAATCAACTAAGCCATACATCCAACAAACAGCTCCCCAAAGACGTCATTACGACCCAGTGCTGTTTTTATATGAACAGATTACACCTCAGAGGTGCCTTCCCACTGCAGCGCCGGCCACAGTGGACCGCTGAGCCTCGGCGAGCTGTGAGACACGGCAGGATTAGCTGCTCCATCAAAACACCCTGTTGTTCATGAAACTCAGGGATGCGTGTTTAGATGTCGGGTCGATTCCTTTACAGAACACACAAATGTGTCTGAGGGCAACTTTTCTGGTGACGTTTTCTGCGTGTGTTTGTTCTCAGGTGTGCCGAGGCCTTGCGAAACAGACCGAGCTCAATGACTTCCTACTAGATGTTTCAAAGTAAGCCAGACTCAGTTGAGGTTTAAGAAAGTGTGCGCATCATGTTATTTTATGTGTAGCTCTACAGTGAGTCCGTGTCCACTATTACAAACATTAATGGGTTAAGGAATTTTTTTGCATTTTTAGGCAACTCAGCACTTGTGTCTTGAATGTGATCGTCTCCAGATCTCCCCATTTGTCAAACATCTGAATGCGCCATTTCTTCTTTTCGCACAGAACATACTTTGATAACATTGTGGCAATAGATTCTCTACTTGAACACATTATGGTGAGTGTGATTTCTGCAAGTCTGTGTTCATTCACATTGTCTTCAAGGCTGCACTTCCTGGTGTCGCTCCCATGTGCTTCGTTGTGTGTGTAAAGATGAGAATAAGAACAATTCGACGGACTGAACATTTTGTCAGTCCAACTTAAGATGTTCGTTCCGCTTTGCAAATCCAAAGTGAGTCAACCATCACTTTCTTCTGAGAAGCCTCTCGTCTCTCTCTCTCTTTCTCTGTATGTGTTTCGTTGCCTTGTGACTGCAGCTTCATGTCAGGCCATTCAAGTCCTCAATTTCACATGAACTAGAAAGACCTGTTTGCTCTTATCGTTTTATTTGAAGGTCATTAAACCCCATTCACAGCTACAGTGCAGAAACCTTCATTCTAATTCTGTCCTAACTGCTTCCGCCGGTCTTGTGTTGCAGATATATGCAAAAAACCTGGTGAATGCCGACAGGTGCGCACTCTTCCAGGTAGATCACAACAACAAAGAACTGTACTCTGACCTGTTTGATATTGGGGAGGAGAACGAAGGCAGGCCTGTCTTTAAGAAAACCAAAGAAATTAGGTAACAGTTTTCCCCCTTTGGTCAATAATTTGCCTTTTACTTTCTAACCAGCGCACTTACATCATCTACAAGGGTTACTTTTGACACCGCGTTTCTGATTTTACAACATTATCCCCTTAGGTTGGTGTTTGTTAATGATAAAGGTGTTTTGGTCTTGTCTGTAAAAAGTGTGTTCAGAATTTAAACAGATTTTTGTTTTTCATTTTCCTCACATGTGATGGCACATGGGCAAGGATAAGGTGACCTTATCCACTCAGTAGTACCCTACCCTAACCCCTGTCCCCTCCTCACCCCTCCCCCTCTAGGTTTTCGATCGAGAAAGGAATAGCGGGACAGGTGGCTCGGACAGGGGAAGTCTTAAATATCCCAGATGCCTATGCAGACCCACGGTTCAACCGGTAAAGCATACTGCAATTATCCAATATCACCATTAATATTCTTTCCAAAGAGCGCCATCCTTTAAATGTAATGATTTAATATTTGGTGTTTTCTCTTTTCCTCCAGAGAGGTGGACCTCAAAACTGGCTACACCACGCGGAACATCCTGTGCATGCCCATCGTGAGCAGGGGGACTGTTATAGGTGTGGTGCAGATGGTGAACAAGCTAAGCGGATGTGCCTTCACTAAAACAGACGAGAACAACTTTAAAATGTTTGCTGTCTTTTGTGCTCTGGCCTTACACTGTGCAAATGTGAGTGAAAACCAGTCAGCCATAAAAATCATTAATTGCTCCGGTTTGTCTTCCTATCAGTCTAACATAACAGGAGCAGCTCTTGCTCTTTGTGTGTGTGTGTGTTTGTGTGTGTGTGTGTGTGTCTGTTTGAATTTGTCCGTGCATGCTAGCCCGCTCTATATCTTTTGCAGCGTAGGTGATGTGAGGATTACATAACACGTTATGGCCTTGAACACTCGTTCCTGATTGGCTTGTTTTCAGAGAACTACACACTTGACGTAGTGGCCTCATCCTCGTCCTAAATTCATGCTTATAGCCGGAAGGCTTGTTTCAGCAGTTACCAGGCTGCTGCTGCTTTTCCTGTTTGCCTGTTTCACCCTTCCTCTAAGGCCAGGAAAGACAGTGCTGTAAGCATCTGTTGAAATTGTGCCTTTCTCCAAAAATATGACTGCAGGCTAATTATCTGACAGTGCTTATTATCCCTTAAATGGAACACGCGCGCTTTCCGTGCTAGCTAAGGAAGTGTGTATTGTGTGGCCTGTCATTCAGAGCCTCTCCTCTCTGTGGGGCCTGACTCACCATCATCTCGTGCGACAAACTTACGCAGGAGCTACGTCACCGTGTCGGTTTTTAAAATTGATGGGGAATCTTAATATTTTAAGCCAGTCGGTGTTATTCTATTTAGCTGTAAGTTATGCATGTGTACCTGTATTACAGCTTGTCTGAGATGAATGAGGACACAAAAACCAGAAAAGGGGACACAAATACACTGAACTTTGCCTAAACCTCCTAGAATAACACCAATTTCACAGAAATTGTACCTATTATAGAGTGACATCAGCGTTCAGAGAATAATTGCTGTACTGCTCGGCTGACTCCATTTCCCTGGTGTTTCTGCAGATGTACCACAGGATCCGGCAATCTGAATGCATTTACAGAGTGACGATGGAGAAGCTGTCCTACCACAGCATCTGCACGTCCGAAGAATGGAAGACGCTTACCCAGCTCAACCTCCCTGCACCCATTTATAAAGAGATTGAAATGTGAGTGGCCTTTGACGAGCAGCATGCTGAGG
This sequence comes from Takifugu flavidus, assembly GCF_003711565.1. Taxonomy (NCBI): domain Eukaryota; kingdom Metazoa; phylum Chordata; class Actinopteri; order Tetraodontiformes; family Tetraodontidae; genus Takifugu; species Takifugu flavidus. Next base: position 12,150,261 of record NC_079530.1, on the reverse strand, counting down.
AAGCTCGAGTCCTTGTTAGGCTCATCGGCGATGAGGCCAGTTGCTCCGTGTCGTTCCTTCTCCCCGGTTCCCCGCTGGCCGCCATTCACATTGCTCCTGGCCTGAGCGCCGTGTCAAAACTGATACGCTGACATCCCGATGAAACTCCCTCCTGTTTACAAGAGTCAACAGAATACCAAACAGCACCGATCGAGCCTAACGTGGATTAGTCCTGGGTTTAATCCCACCGTCTCCCTGTTCACGGCTGGCCAAAATTTAAGTGAGCATCGGACCACGTTAAAACTTGAAACACTGATACCAGCACAACAAACTGGATTATAGTGAGGGTTGAGATGGAAGGGCGACTTTTAAGAGCATCTGGACTTGCTAGAGATGCCTCATAAGATGCCCCTTCACCTCTTAAATGATGATTTCTTCATCCACCAGAGTCCAGACCCCAGCGAGGTGTGCCTGTGCGCGGCACCTTCTGATTTAAACCTGTCCTCCCTCCTCCAGGTTCCACTTTGACATTAATCCTTTTGAGGAGATCTGGCCTGCTGTCTTTATTTATATGGTTCATAACTCCTGTGGAAAGAGCAGGTAAGGTGTCTCGAGGCCACGGCACCTCTCATCAAACCTTCATCCCAGCGCAGGATCAACTCTTATCTGACCTCCTGTCTGTCTCTGTGAAGCTTTGAGTTGGAGAAGTTGTGTCGTTTCACCATGTCCGTACGGAAGAACTACCGCCGCGTGCCCTACCACAACTGGAAGCACGCAGTGACGGTGGCACACTGTATGTACGCAATCCTGCAGAAAACCTCTGGGATGTTCACAGAGCTAGAGGTTTGACTGTTTGTTGTGCGTAAAGAAAAGAACCAAAGTAGCTCTTAATGCCAGATAAGCATGTGAGGCTGCTCTGTAATGTTGTGCTTTACAGAAGAAAGGTCTGTTAATTGCCTGTCTGTGCCATGATCTGGACCACCGGGGGTACAGCAACACATACCTGCAGAAGTTCGACCATCCGCTGGCTGCTCTGTACTCCACCTCCACCATGGAGCAGCACCACTTTTCCCAGACTGTCTCAATCCTACAGGTAGAGCTCCGGTGTGGAACAGTTACGTTATTTATTTGTTTACTAGCTTTCCCCCCCACTCCCCCCCCCCCACACGCACACACATAGAAATTCATTTTATCACCTACAGTTTAATCTCTAGGATTTAAAAGGAGAAGTGTCTGCCCATTTTCTTTTTAATATTGGCTCCACGGTTCAGACTGTTTAGGAATCATAGATATCAAAGGGGCTTGATTGATGATTCAGTGGGGAGAGACCGGTCAGATCACCCCTGTCAGGATTGTTGGTTAGGTCATCGTTTTAAACGGAGAGCACAGGTGAGCGAAACACGCCAGTAACGCACTAACAAATTCACCGCTCATATTAACACCGATAACACGTCAAATTAATTTTCCAGCCTTGTTTTTAATGCAATAACCCAGCACCTTTTCCCCTGACGTGGACGTGACATTGCAACCTTCTGTAGTCTAGCTGAGCTGAACGCCTCATAAGTGGAGCTTTTGCTTTTTTATTGATCTCTTTGTTTCTCATAGCTGGAAGGGCACAATATTTTCTCCAACCTAAATTCCAGCGAGTATGAGCAGGTGCTGGAGATCATCCGGAAGGCCATCATCGCCACGGACCTGGCCCTGTACTTCAACAACCACCAGCAGCTGACGGAGTTGCTGTCCTCGGAGGCGCTGGACCTGAACAACTACTCGCACAGGTCAGGCCATGACGAGGGGCCCTGGCGGAGGGGTCGGGTTTAGGAGCAGAGCGGGTCACGCAGCATTACCTTGAGAAAAGTGGAGGCGGCACACATTAAAAGCACAGCTTCTGCTTGTGGCTAAAATGAGGCTTTGCTCTCCTACAGGGATCGTGTGATTGGTCTCATGATGACAGCATGTGACCTGTGTTCAGTTACCAAGAAATGGCAAATTACACGACTCACAGCCAACGACATCTATGCTGAGTTCTGGGCTGAGGTACTGTGAGAATTTAAGAAAAATTACACACATGTGCTTTTAAAGATCGCCCCTCAGAGCTGATCTACATATGAGGCACAACATACTGCCCCTAGTTGCCAGGAGGTTAGGGTGCAAAAATGGAAGGGTACAGTATTGTTTTATTCCAATCCTTCACAGGGAGATGAGATGAAGAAGATTGGGCTGCAGCCAATCCCAATGATGGACCGAGACAAGAAAGACGAGGTTCCCCAAGGCCAAGTAAGATCAGCACTGGAATTTATAGCCTTTTGAGCCATCACTCTTATTAGCGACGCTATTTCTGAATATCAATTTTTTCAGGCAAAACTGTTGCTACTGTTTCCAACAAAGTAAATTGTGGTCTTGATAATAGTCTCCAAGGCCCCCTGAATATATTAATCTCATTCGCCATAGAGCTGACCTCACATCACGGATTCTGCTTTGATCTTTAGGTGGGTTTCTACAATTCTGTTGCGATTCCATGCTACACGACACTATCCAAGCTTTTCCCACCGTCCAATCCGCTTCTAAAAGCCTGCAAGTGAGTATCCAGCTTCAACTAAAAATGGGTTGAAGATCTTTTTAATGAAGTAGCAGGAAACAGTCGCGCCGTAGGTGACGATGACGACCGCTGAGCATCCAGGAATCCACCGCTTGTCGGGCGCCACGCGCAGCTGGCGGCACCCCGGGGGGGGGGGCTCTGCTGTTTTCTTTTCCTAAAGAATTGTGTGACGTCGAACTGCAGGGAATACAAAGTGAGCGCGTTGTAACGTTTGAGCCCGAGATGTGCGTCGGCACTTGGCTCCGGGTGGGCAGCGGGCCCAGACCCCCCCCCCCCGGACCAGCTGCTTGTTGTGGGATTTGACGCAGGCGTGTGGAATGCATCACGCCGGCCAGTTGAACAGGATGGCAGCAGTCGTAGGACAGCCGTGGCGACTGAACAGTCAGGACGGCGGTCGGCCTCCTGACGAAGAAGAAACATTGGGCTGGTCTCCAACGCCGCGCTGCGTTCTTCCGGAAATGTTTGCATTAGCAACTCAGCGGTGAGCTGGAATCAGTTGGGGCTGTTTTCCTTTTGCAGGGAGAATCTGTCCATGTGGGAGAAGATAGCGTGCGGGGAGGTGGAGGACGTCGTGACCAGTCCGCCGTATGATTCGGGCCCCGTCAAGGTGGACAACTGACTACCAAAGTCGTTGCTGGCACGCCAAAGGAATAAACCTGCATCCTGCCACGGACCTCGTGCTCTGTAGGGGGTCGAACCCACATCCCGCGTTGCCGGGATACAGATCAGCTGAAAGCGACCTGACTGAAAACTCAGTTACCTCATTGGGTGACGGAGGTGTCGACACTGATGGTTTCACCAACCCCAGAGACGAATGGACTGTCAACGGGGAGGACTTACACCCATCACCCTGCATCCACACAGCTTGAGAATTCATTTAGTGGAATGGACTTTGGTCTTTTTTTATGTTTTATTTTTTTATGTGAGTGCATTCTTTGTGGTCTTGTATGAGCAGAGGCCTTACTCTGAACCCGTTGCAGGTTAGAATATCAGAAATTTGTTGGTTCAGGCTTTTTTTTTTGTTTTTTTTTGGAAATGGTACTGTTTGCCTTCTGTGGTATCGTACACACACTACTTCAGAGGTATTTCCAGAGACAGAAGGAATGTTGTAGAGCAGATGTATGGTGTAATGCCACCTTACCGAGGAGGTGGATTCCCGAATGTTTTGGGTTTTCTTTTTAATTACTTTTACGAGCGAAAATCCTTTGCAGTACTTGAATAAAGACATGCAGCCTATTCTAGGTGGAGATGACTGAAATCCCCCTCAGCATATTCTGTAAACGCGGACGAACTGTGATGAGAGGAGTTAGATAAGGTCGATACTTGTTAACGCAGTCACAAGCGAGTCATAATGTTTCTTAATGAAGTGGACCCCACAGCACTACCCCTGGCTGCTCCTGCCATTTAGGGAGCTGCTGCACAGTACAACGACTCTCCTCAGACCAACAGGATCTGAGCAGCAAGCTCACAAGACGGGACGCACAAAGCATTTGCTTCACATTAGCTACCGAGCCATGGCGGCGCGCACTTCCCCCTTCATGACCAATTTTCCTGCCACGTTCACATCATAAATTATTATACACCGCAATCTGGCCGCTCTTCATTAATTAGTGATCTTTTTTTTTATTTCCATGAATAAAACACAAGTGAAATGAGGATGTTTGCCAAAAACTGCCCCGGCAACTGATGGAGAATGTGGTTTTTTTTCAGTGCCACAGGAACCTTTTTCTTCCTAAATACACCATCCTGTTAGCTGTCGGAGTTGTGCCATTTCATATTCACGCCATTTTTATGGGGAAATGAATTATGAAAGGCTAAAAGAGGCTTTGGTCCTAACCTATAATGTTTTTATGTTGGCCTCCAACCAGGGTCAGATTTGTAGTTAGTGACTTTGAACGCAGCACGTCCTGTCGGCGTGAGCGGCAGGAAGTGGGCGGCTCCATCGGCTCCTACTGTCAAAGCAGTTACACTAAAGCATCGTCTGTCAGCGCAGTGTCAGAGAGAATAGAAACGACCCCCTTCACACGTGGGGAGGGCCAGGGCTCCAGTTGACATCCCAAGTTCTTCCAGCTGACAGCAGTTTTGTCTGACTCTATCATTCCAGTGGACAGTGTCCTTCCAAGACTGAAATATCTGCTCAACCTGTTCCTTAACGTTGGTGCGACTGGTACTGAGGCCCCCAACGGTGTGAATGTACATTTCTTGATGAATGCGTCGATTGGAGGGAGTTTTTCATGATGCGCTCCATCTTTGCCGAATCGCTTCCAGTAAGCTTCAACCAAGAGCAACAATTAGCATGCACCTAAATTGAGTCGATATATAATTTTGTGCGTACGCTAGTAGGTGTATACTGTGTACAATCTAGGAGTTAGTTTGTACAGACTGACAGGTATGCTCTGATGGTGCTAAACTGAATGGCAGTTGTGCACTTTCTGATTGTGCGTGCGTGTGTTTGTGTGTTTCCCTCAGTCCCACCTGAGAATATGGTTAAGTCCATAACACTGCACTGTTCCTTCTACTTTTCGGCACCAGTTATATCCCATTGTCTGCACTATGTTTAGCTTATCTTTATCATTATTGATTATTATTATTGCTATTATTACTATTGTTATTTTCTTAATTAGAGTTAAATTTAAATTAACTTATATTTTTTATACAAAGAATAATAATTATGGCCTTTTTGTTTTGTACAAAGTCAACACGATAAACAAAATGGTCTAGACATGTTACTGTTACCCAGAATAATTGCAGAATGTCTCAGCAGTAAATGTAAGAGCAGTAGCCCAAATGACTTTTATTAAATACCTGAAATGTGTCCGTCTGATCCATCCGTATTTTGTGTCTTCACTGTGTGAAACATTTAGAGGAGCAGCAGCACATCTTTTACTGCCTAGTTGAAACTGATGCAATGGCGAGTTCCTTAAATGAAGGAACCAGCTCCAGTCACGCCGGCAGCTTTTTCTCAACACTGTCTGCTTTTCTGCTACGTTTAGGTTATTTTTAATAGTGAATTTGCAGATTTAAGAAAAAAAAGAAAGGTATATTTTTAGTCTGTATGTAAGAAAAACTTTGGGGCAAATGTTGAATCTGGACTCTTTTTAAAAAAAATCTAAATGACCAATATTACGTTGGTCTTTCTGCAGCTCTGATATGATGGAATATAGCTGAAAGTGTCCTTTTGTGGGCTGACCTGACGGGAGGGAAATCTTATAAATTTGGCCTGTTATTAATATTAAAAGAAAAGAAAATGATGCCAAATGTAATTGTAGGAACAGATCCAATAACCACCATTTATATTGCATATTTTTACCACTATAAAGTAGCTACAACGTTTAGTGTAGTTAGGCAAGGGACTGAAAAGTCGAATTAAATCTTTGAAATTTACGGAAGCCATGAACGCAGCGCAGCTCTTTTCAAATCGGTCTCCTTGGCGACAGAAAAGGCACTCGTTTATGTGATATCAGATAAAAGTTCGGTTAGCCACTGAATGTGGAGGGTCTTTTTTTGGCTGCACTAACTTGTGAGGTATTATTTAATTTCAGTTATTTTATGACCAATAATCCACATAATCTGGTGTTTAAGACCGATATTCGTCTATGAAATAGTCCCACTGGGGGGAGAGTGTCTCACATCAGGAGGATGGTGCTCGATTTATCTGAGCTACAACAGATGAAATGAAGAAATAAAAGTTCATATCTGAGCTCTGCTCTGATCCCAGATCAGAAAAAGCCTAAAAGTTTTGCTGGTCAGCCAAGGCGGAACAGAAATTTAAGTCTTCATCTGAAAGGAAACAACATGAAGAAACCTGAGCCTGAAGCTGTAGTTTGACTGGAAAGTTCACGTCCACCACGACCTCTGTGTGAGAGGAACCTACAGATGATTTCAGATGTTCGAGAGGCGAAAATGTATTTGTTCCATTAAAAGCCCCTCTGTTTTAGGCTAAAATCTGTTTTTGAGAGATTTTTATAACATCACACACAAAGAAACGTGCAGACAAAACCAGTAAACTTAGACAAAATAAAGCAACAGTGATATAAAAGACCGTCACTAAAAAAATTAAAAATGGTACAAATTGAGCCTTTGTCCAGTTTTATTTGATGTTATCAAATTTCTGTTCACGCCATCAGTGCAGTATAATTTTTATTTGAAGAAATATGGCAATTTGCAACAGTTTGACACATATGATGTTTTTAAATGGCAGCAGCAGCATATAACAGATTAAACAAAGTACCTGCTGTTACTGCTATTAATATTCCTCCCAAAAACATTTTATATTATAATGATTGTTCATAAACTGGGCAACCACAACTGTCTTCCCAGGGGCACAAAAGTTGACACACATTTTCCTTTTTCAGACTCACTAAATCTTCTATTTGACATACATGCACAGATCCTTGTGTATGTCTTATTTCTTTACTGTGTTTGAGCGTGTGTGTGTGCGTGTGTGTGCGTGTGTGTGCGTGTGTGTGCGTGTTATTCTCATGAGAAGGCAGAAGCTGTCAGCACGAAGCTGGCCGAGCAGAGACCACCTTGTGGTGTTCAGTGACGTCTTTGATGATGTATGTGAAGGCTCTCCAGTATTTGGACGCATCCTGAGGGAAATTAAGGTTTTTTTTTCCATTTCCTCTGTACCAACTAGCACATTTTTAGCATGTGCCGTCAGACGTATTAGAGTCGGGAGAGTGGGTCTCTGGTGTAGGCGGCAGAATTAGAGCACGCACTGCAACCTGGTTATGAGGTGCCATTGAGGAGGTCACCAGAGGGCGTCGGTTGGAGTCGTCTTCATTCATAAAAATGGCATTTTTATTCAACAATAATTTTCACAGCCAATTTAAACCTATGTGGAGCCTGTTTAATTCCACAAACCACTGTCTTGCTGTGCATTCAGACAGATTATGGTTCGTATATCAACCACATGATGTTTTCCCAGTCGTTTCCACCCAGCATGGAAAAACACAGTGTTCATACTGCATTCATAAAAATAAAAGAACGATTTATTTATTCAGTTATTCCATTTAGAAATACTTGAACCTTTCTGAGAATGTCTGTGACTGAACATACCTTTAGGCACACGGAAAGCTTTGTGTTAAAAATGTGTGTTCTAAATCTTTACATGTCTGCCGCTGCCTTCATGTTAGCTGCCCGAGGATTCGCTGCTGCCTGGATGAAGCGAAGGAAATGGAATTAGAAGATGCTGGGAAAGGAGTTTGCAGGCTGGAGCTGGAGGTCAGGGGAGCTCTAGAGGAGAATAGGCGGTACTGCAGGCGCCGTTTCCACACGAAAGCATGGAGAATATATCTGTACACCAGGCTTTCGATGTAGCTAAAGTGGTCCGTGGTTGTTGTTTGTTGGAGGTTTTTTCATCCAAGAGTTCAACATGAGTTGCAGAAAGTTCTAGTTGTCACAAGTCTGGAGGAGGGCTCCATTTAATGTATAGTAAGACCACGTGTAGAAGTACATGCATTCAGGCGCAGTTCCTGCTGCTGGCATCCATCCAGCCCAAGAGGGTTCAGATGATGAGCATGTGGGAAGAAATCCAACAGCTGGAGGAGGATTTTCAGGAGAAGCTGGTGTCCAGAGCTTCACATAAACTGGTGATAATGTTGTGCATTTAGCTTGAATAATCATGAGAATTATTCTCATTCTTTATCCTCATGACCATTGTAATTTTTTTTAAGCATCTATGGCTGCATTAGTGTCTCCCAGAAAGAGATAACGAGCCCGATTGCCACAAATCACCCTGTCCAGAACACCAACAAGGCCGGAGAGTTTGACCCCTTGTCCCTGTAGGAGCAATCCTCATTAGATGACATAAATGTGTGTCCTGTTATGTGAGAGTGAGTATATAAGTGTAGAGCAACACATAATGCAATCAAAACATTTTAGGTATGAATTAAACAAGGGGAATTACACACTGGTCAGACATATGGTACTATTCTGAAATTCTGATTATTTTTTATTTTTTAAAGACAAATATTCACGTACACAGAACGACTAAATTAAGGAAAATGTAAGCTAACGTCGCCATATACTCTAGATGATCCATAACTCGGTGTTTGTTCTTAAAAAGAGACACAAACTAAAAACTAAACACAACACAACACGGTCATGTAAGTGCTCTTTGACACACAAGGGGGCGCCAGAGATACGCGAATTAAAAAACCCGATTCTCTGAACGTATTCCTCTCTGATATATTAGTGTTTGACCTTCGTCAACTCCCAGTGAAAACTATGGTGTCTACATAAAGGTCACAGAGTTGAAATGGCAATTCTGGGTGTGTCAAGTGTCAGACGGAAGCGAGCTTTTCCTGCAGGCTTAGGCACCATGTGATGTTCCATTTATAAAAATTGTAATGATAGTTTTGTGCATAAGAACTGTGAGGAAAGGACCCCTTCCATAGGAGAAGAAATGTCTAAGGTTCCTTTAAATGGCTACACGGGGGTGACCTTTGCCTCCCAGAACAAGAGAGTGCTTTGCTGTCTGCTAGAACGCCGTCACAGGTCAAAGTCTGCTGTGTGGCCGGTACAGAGTGGAAGAGCTTGTTTTTGGCCATCATTGTTAACACCTTTCTCGACCCGTTGAGCCCACCTGGCCTGTGCAGAGCTTCTACCAGGCTTTGTCACCATTTCAACAGGATGTTGCTTCGGACTGTTCTCCTGCTCCTTCTCTGCATGTCTGTGGGGATGTGTGCAACTTTAGTCAGCTACCAAACTGTACAAATGGAACAGGCTGTCCCTGTTGTTGACATCGCAGCTGCCTCCGAAGACGCCTCTGCACCAGAAGCAGCTCTGGACCCAGAACTCGGTAGCGACCCACCCGCTGACACCCACGGTGTGGATAACTCCACAGCAGGGGAAGCTGGAGAGGATCTCCCTGCGGCAGATGGTGCAGGGACAGACGAGGACAGACCTTCTGGAGATGCATCTATGCTGCAGGCTGTGACTGCTGAAGCTGCAGCTTCAAAACAACCATCTCCTGTGACGGAGGGGAACGGCATCGGACCGGGCCAGACAAAGTCTCCCAGCAGACCCCTGGCAGAGGATGAGAGTGGATGGAGCCTCGGTTCAATTAGGAAACGTTTCCAGGCTGTCCATGGATACTTTGACTCGCTGGTGGAGCTGGCAGGGGGGCAGAACGGTGTGTGTCAGTACCGCTGCAGACACGGTAAGAGCCATTCTCTTGAATCAAGTCCAGGGTGGCAGGAAGAGTCAAACTTGCAATGCTTGCAGGGGTCAGTTTGTTGGTTATTGATTAAATGATACTGTGTTGATTGTAACGACTGTTATCAGCCCAGGAATATCTACGGTTATACAATCGGTATGTTTTCAGTCTGACGGCAGCATCTTATCTGTGAACCTGCACTCGAGAACAGAGGTGTACTCTGGATATGTTAATTAATAGCACATGATGTCTAGTTACTGGGCAAAGTTAGCTAAATTTTCATTCCTACCCCCCAGGAGAGCTTCCTCAGCCCCGGCCTGGCTACCAGTCCTCAGAGCCAGATGGCTGCGGCTCCTCCATCATGGGATTCCAGGTAAACTGGTTGTGTACATAGTTCAGAGAGCTAAACGAGCTAAACGAGCTAAACGAGCTAAACCGCTCCCTCAACCCGGCAGCTGGACCTGGGGATCCCTGCCATGACACAGTGCTGCAACGAGCTGGACGTGTGCTACGGAACCTGCGGGACAAACAAGAACGACTGTGACTCAGAGTTCCGCCTGTGCCTCGGCAGCATCTGCAAAGACATCAATAAGAGTTTGGGCTTTGCTTCAGAGGTCAAAGGTGGGTTCTGATATTCTGGCCTTTACCCTTTGGTTGAGAAACCAGCCTGCAAGCAGAAAAAAACAATATTTAAAGTGGGAAACTGTTCAGGAGAACAATGCTAGCATTAGATGGCAGCAACGCGCTCCTAACATGGATCATGTTCACTCTGTTGCTCCCATTTTGACTCCTGTCATTCTAAAAGTGAAACTTTTGTAGTTTGAACTTGCTCAGAGGTTAGTTTAGCACCCAGACTCTCAGCTATGCTGCTGGAATACTCCAGATCGTGTTGTCTTCCCTGAAATACCCTTCAGGTTACCTTTCAGGTAACCGCCACGTGGTGCACCATTGATTAGCATAACCCTAACCCTAACCCTAACCCAAACCCTAACCCTAACCCTAACCCTAACCCTAGTTGCCATCTCAGACATACAGGTTAACTAGAGGCTGTGGTCTTTAAGTCCAGTCTTTAACCTGTTCCCAGTTAAACCCGTAAATCTCACCGAGGTTCTGCACTCAATAAACAAATTCAAGAATTTAAAAACTTTCCAGGATTTGTCCTTGAGGGGTGAGGATGTTAAACCTCCTGAGAATAAGAAGCTTAAAGGAAAATAGCAGGAGCTATTTTCCTTTAAGTCATCCAAATTTTACCCAAAATGTGTTGCTGTCATCAAATACTAAACACCAGCTGAGTGTATAAAGTTGTAATAAAGGTGTAGCTGTAGACACAGTGGTTGAGAAAACATCTGGCCCCCAGAGCCCCCTCACGTGCCCTCTTCTCTTCCTTTTCTCAGCGTGTTCCTCAGCGGCTGATGCGCTCCACAACACAGTGGGGACCCTCGGCTGCAGGTCCTACATGAACAGCCAGAGGGCAGCATGTGTCTGCAGCGAAGAAGAGAGAGAGGAACTGTGACGACTCCCCAAGTCCTTCAGAGACAGCTGGCAACATCCTGGGTTTTCCTGCACATATTTGCAGCCATTTCTGCTCAAATATGAGATCTTTTGCAGGAAAACTGAAGGAAAAAACACACCCGGGAATGCAAATGTGCAGCCTTTATTTATAAACACAGCTATATTATCTACCTGAACATCCTTTGCTCACTCAGTCTCTTTTAAGCCTTCATGACTCTGTTATTATAAATGACTTTAATGACTCCAAGCAGACTGTCTAATGAGAAGGATATCGTAGTCGGATTAGTGGTAGGAACAAGACAAATGTTAATAGCACGCACAGTTTGTTCTGCTTTGCAGCTCATCAAGGCTGCATGTGTAATTAATGTAAATGCTACCACATCTACCACGATGATATCTGCCAATTATTTATTATTTTAGCATGGCTAATTGCACTTGTCGTCATTAATGCTTGACTAATTGTCAGAGCAACAAAGCGTATCTACAGTATTTTTTCCCCACAGAGCACCGGTTTCTCCTCACAAACACACTTGAAAGTGTGATGAGCTGCTTCGTCACTGATTCGTCACCTCCAGCAAATTAAATGTTCTGCGTTTACTCTTCACGTGTGTAAAAACAACCCGAGGCCGGCAAATCTTTAATCTTTGAGCTGTGATGAAGCCTGTGAAATGCATCATTTGTACTTGTTACAAACGGTCTTTGGGCGGTTTTTTTGTGTGTTTTGTATTATTTTGTTTTAGCAGGAATCATCAGTAACCTGCTGTATTTGATAACCACCATTCATGTGATCTACATCACTCAGAAATAAAGAGTGTGTGTGGACCACGTCGGTCTTCGATACAACGTAAGACTGCTGAGTTGGTCTTTGAATTAAATGCATTTTCCTCAAAATGCTGGTGACATGTGCACGTCACAGCTCAGGCAGGATGAAGATGGGGCCTCCACTCAGTGACAGCTGCCGTCCCCCCGGTTCGAGCCTCCCTGTGGACGTGTCCTCGATATGGCAGAGCGCAGCGGCGGTCTGCTGCACACCCAACAAAGACGGAACACTAGCTGCAAACAGTCCTGGTTGTTCTGAGCGTTGCCAGGACGCAGCAACCCACACCTGCGCCAGCTGTTTCCCAGCATGCAACTTTACTCACCCAGGTGTCCTTGCCGATGACCTTGAACACAGCTTCCTGGTGGTGCTTCAAAAGCTGGTCCTTTGATGAATACTGTGTCCGTTTAGTCAGATATGCACCTGAGGAAAGAAGCCGGAAGCATTAATTTCATAATATTTTTAATATTTTTAGGTCAGTTTTTACCAGACCCAACAGTAAAACAGTATCTTTTTAAAAGAGGTCAGTGGGGGGCTCACAAGTTAGGTAACAAGTCCGATCTGTGTTCAGTTCTCTACTTTAAATATTCTGTTAATTACAGCAGAATGTTCATACAATTTTTAAGCTGCCGTTTGTTTTTTTTAATTGAATCCCCTTTTTGTAATGTAATCACTTTTAGGAGCTATAATCCCTATTTTATCTATTAATCTGGGCAGCAGCCATGTGGTGTTGATCATTTGATGCTATAATTTACCCATTTAATGAGGTAATACTTGAGGGCCTGGCCAGCTTTAAGTCCTGGTGTGGTGAAGCAGCTCCTGACCTCCGCAGGGAGGCCGTCCACTCTCTCCTTTGGTTCTACACCGACGCACAGGGGGTCGGGCAGGCGGAGCTGAGACGGCGTGCGGTACCGCTCCGAGGAATCAGCAGTTCTGAAAAGACTCCCTCGCTGTGGACTGGCAGCTCCAGATCCGTGCTCCGCATGCTTGCCTGGCCTTCAGCCGACACTTGGTGTTCTCTGGGGACCTCCAGGTGACCGGGAACACTAAGTTGCTGGTGCGGACTAACAGGTCGCCATTGCTGCCTGGGTTGTTCCCCTGAAGGCCTGTCACCAGGTTGGTGTCCCCGATTTTCTCATCTGTCACCTGAACAAGGTGACTGGTCAGAGACCGCTGGACTCTAGGTTTTATTTATTTAGTAGTGTTTTAAAAGGACACAATAAAAGTCAAATATGTTATTTATACTTTAGCTTAAATGCCATCCTGCGCAATCATCAGACCCCAACACAATGATTAGAAATATAATATCTGCAAAATTGGATCTGACTACCGGTAAATGGTAAAATTCTGTGTTTCAAATGAACTTGTTTAATGAATAATTGCAGGTGGGTTAAAAGGGAAGTTTAAATGACCTAGAAAATGCTGTATTAGACCTCAGCTGTTGTGATTTCCACCGTGAAGAATGTGGAGTTTAGAGACTTGCTGTGGGTGCCTGTGACCTCTATCACTGTACCACTGGACCCCCCTCAACAAAGCTCCGGTCACACTGGACAGGTATGGCAGAGGACAGGGGCAGAGGTCAAGGCCGACGACACCACACAGAGACAGTGAGACATAAAATCCCCTCTCACACCTCACAGCAGGCATCAGCTACACGATGATCTCATCAATTCACCTTCTGAAGCTTCTTAAATCGGACAGAAACGCACGTGGAGCGCTGTAATTTACTGCCTTTCGTTTTTATATTATGGACTGACCGACATGACAAGTCTAAAGACGGAGAGCACTGACCCAAAAGAGACTTGCATGTTCAGATTCCATCAATCATTGTGTTTTTCTGGCTTGTCAGCCTCCTTCACATTTGGCCAACCTCTGACTGTGATCATTCTCTTCCTCAATAGTTTTTAAACTTTCTCCTGATGTCACTTTAAAGTCTAAGCCTCAGAAACGACAGGAGCTGCAGCCAAAGGAGCCTCAAAATATGACAAATCAGTTCTCCACTAAAGCTTTAAACCGCAACTGAATCAATGAGGGAGTGCCAGCTCACAGTATAAATATTAATGATGGAAGTTAATGGTGCATAGATTGAAGGACAATGGGGGCAGTGTCATCATGTGGAACATCCCATTGCTTCTTGGCACACCGAAACCTTAAAATAGAGTTCAAATATCGCAGAGCGAGCCAGCAGGGCTAAAATCTAGAATAATGTGGAAACCATGCAAGTCCTTTCTTTGATTAATGGGAGACTCCAAAGGGGGTTAGGGGACCAACAATGTTTCTTATTGAGTGATCTTGTCGGATCTGACTGTTCTCCAGGTGCACCACCCTCCTTCCCCAGATCCCTTCACTGTCACCAGCTGTACGAAAAGCCACTCCATCAACGTCCAGGTCTTCTCAGACTCTAAATTTACCAAATGCTGCTGCTTGAAGCCCGAGGGAGACGTGTGCGACTCATTTGTGTTGCAAAGCAGCAGTGCAAGGAGACTGCACCGGGTGCACGTGGAGACAGGGAGTGCACGTGGAGACAGGGAGTGCACGAGGAGACAGGGAGCTTGTCATTAAATTGATTTGTCAACTGTCAAAGTTACGCAACACAAACCGGCCACCTCAGTCTCAAAGCTCATAACATGACTTCTCTCTGATATCTGAGGCCACTTCCATTAGGTAATTAAGGGAGCCATTAAAACGTTGGTTATAGCTACATACCTACACATCCTTAGTTAGTGTCCTTTACTAATGAGATCAAATATTTCTTCCTCAACTGACTCATTCCTCAAATTACAAATCTGAAAAAGTGCACTGACCATTCTGTCAAGTGAGGCTAATGCATTTGAGAGTCCTTCTGGGCCACTAAATTATATGGAATTTAATACCTTTTGGTCAAACAGCTTCTACATGTGTGTGTGTGTGTGTGTGTGTGTGTACCTGTTCAGATTAATGCACGCATGTTTCCCTGAGTCAGCTCTCCTCTGCAGGTCAATTGATTACCATCTAAATCTTTTTCCCCCTTTGGACACCATCTCTTTCTCTGTCACACACACACACACACACACACGCACACACACACGCACACACACACACTGCAACACATCCTGGCATGTGTGTTTATCTTCTCCCAGCTCCTGCACTCTGGAACAGTTACACTGATAGGAGTCCGGTCGGCGGAGCGACCTCCATTGTTGACATGACAACCTGCGATCGCTGCATGAGGAGGGACAGAAGAGAGTTGGCGTAGACGCTGCGCCACTGTGGACGTCTCGTGCACCACGAATACCTCTGCAACCACGTCTGTCTGACCACGCTCGCAGAGCCAGGCGCCCTCGGTGGTGGCACACACCTCTGCAACCGTTGCTCGTCTCAGAAGGTTTCACGTGCTGCAATAACAGCTGGGTTCATATTTAATGTCAGATTGCTTTATTTTATGCAATGATTGCAGAACCAGGAGGGCGGAGCTGACCTAAATGCAGATTAACTTGCATAATTTGGAGGAGGATGGACTTTAAAGGGCTGGACTTTAAAGGGCTTTAAAACATTTCTGAAGGGACCTGTGAAGAAATACTGAGTGGTAAAATAAAAAGCGAGGACAGAGTGTGAAAAATTTGGCTGATTTCTCACGCGAACACGGTTCTCACTGTGCTGACCAGTTATATAAGCGTAGTGAACACAGTGGTGAGGCCCAATTATGAGCAATAATATAAAGTAACTTAACCTGATGTTCATTTCTTTTCTTGAACCGTGATTGAACGTAGTTAAACCCATATACACAGTCTGATTTCTCCAATTGTCTTTGCTTTAGATCTTCCATCTCCCATATCATGCAACGCCTCCACAAGTCTCTGGTTTACCCATGCATGTGTGTCTACTGGTCCCAGGACAGTCCCGGGTCCACACTAACAATCAGACTGGGTGCCCCTGAGACCTGTGCAGTCCACCTCATTGCAGATGTCAGAATTCTGACACAGCAGTTAAAAAAACATGCGCATTTGGCCGAGAGTAGAATTTCTCCCTCAGGTCCACAATGAGCATGGAAGCAGACTGGGGGTCTAAGCAAGCGGTGGACAAAGCGTCCTCCAGAGCAGGCCTTCGTGTCCACACTGACAGTCCACTGACAGCAGTTGTCACTGAAGCTGGTGCAGACAGGCAGGGTGACGATGCCTTCATGGGTCCGAGGGTGGCTGCCGCTCAGCCAGATTGGAGCGTGGGCACCACAGTGATTCTCAGAGATGCTGAATGCGGCCATGGCGTCCTCCAGCCATGCTGGTGGAGCGGTACCATCGCTCGGACCAGTGGCTGTCACAGAGAGGCACCCTTGATGACTGGTGGACGTGATGGTTCGTGTTCCTCCAAGGCTTGTTCAGACTGTAGGCACAGCAGGGGTCCAGGGATGGTTAAGAGGGGGTTGAACATTGATTTATAGAGCCCCATTCCCTTCCAATGCACCATTAGGTGGCATCGCCTATAGTCCATGTCAATGGCGAGGCGATGAAGTGAGAACCATTCAGAACAGCAGGGATGAACTCACGCTAGCTGTGTTTGTATTGCTTACACCTGTAACATTAAATTTTCCCTTAGTCTGTCTGATCTGGTTATGGAAGGAAATGTAACTTCTAGTTTGTGTTCTCTGTCAATCTGACCATCTAATGTTCCAGTAAAAAAAGATATATGTTTGCTTTGAAGCCCTAGAAAAAATAGAAGAGAAGCCCGCCTTCTGAAGATGAAGTCCATCCTCTTTTCATAAGGACGGTGGGAATCCAGCCTTATATCTATACTTCACAAAAATGTAAACAGATTACATAATACAACATATTACTCCCCTATAATATTACTCACCTCTCGTGGAGCTGCGTGTAAATGACCAAATAAAACATCCCTTTTCTCTGCAGGTTTAGGAACTGTCCCGGCTCTGAGAGGGACTCTATAGTGACAGACAGGTCTTATCTGCTTTTGCTAAATCTGTCTGCATCACCTTGACCCCATTTATCCCGCCGGTCCCAAAATCTGAAAGGATTGTCCCAGACATCCCTCACACACCAACACCCGCTTCGCTGTGGTGCTTATTTTCAAGGCTTCGTGTAGATGCATGGATTTAATCAGCTGGATGGAACCATTTTGCACTCTCATCCGGATGATGACGTGCTACAAGCATCGCTACAATGTTTCCTGTGTCTGGCTAAAACGTTGATTCATCGCATAATGGGGCCATTTTGAGGAACAGCACGGCCCACGTATGTAAAGCTTGGGTCACTCCATTAAACATCGTTACATTTCATAAAATAAAATCCACCATTTCAGCCTGTAATTGTGTTTAGATTTAGTGGTCACTTTTAGCCTAATGCAGTTTTCTGTCTGTCAGCCTGAAAAATAGATTTTGAAATTCATACAGACATTCATTCATCATCATTTCATTGACCACTTGAACCAGCCAAGTGTGTGTGTGTGTGTGGTGTGTGTAAGGTAATTCATTCAGTAACTCATCAATCAATATTTCCACCATAGGACCATCATCAAGATAAAATAACATGCCAGACAACCAACGAAGGGTTTGCTGAAGTCAAGAGATGCTGGATTTGAGGGAAACCTGAAGAAGAATCAGCAGCTGAGTTGGAAGATTCACACAGGATCCGATCGAGCTGACATTACATTTTTAGTTTTTTACAATACACATTATTGACCATATTTTATTTTGCTTGTTTAGCACTTCATTTCTGTCCTAATCTATCATTTATTTTTTGTTAATGTATATTAGTGAAACAAGGAGGCATATCCAGGATATATCTGGAGGTCAAGCTCAACTGGAGAAGATGTTCAAGACCTTGAGCATCTATTTGTTACTATCTGGTTTTTGTCCATTAATCACCTCAAGACTGAACAAATCTCAGGTAGACAGCTGGCTCCAAAAACTGGATAAGGATTTTATTGGTAATTGAATAACATATCTCTTTTATACATATTTCATAAATGATACAAGATTTTACATTTTTTGCCAACATTACAGCATCATATGTCAACAGAAAAGGGCAGAAAAAAACAAATCAATCCAAAACAAAACCAAACCAGAGGTCAGAATGGAGGACGAGATCATTCTATATTGTGTTTCACCCTTTAGGCGTCTTAAACATCATCCTAATGCAAACAAGCAAACTTTGGATTCAAAACAGAAACACACAAACGGGAGTAAATGTGAATCAGGAGGGAAAGGAAAGAGGCTGAGAACCGATAAAAATGGCAGGAGAAGGAGACGCGTCCTCCGTGGACTTCGACTCGTCCTTCACACTCAAACTCAGAACGTGAGAAGGTCGAGGTCGGGAGGTCTCCTCAGTTGTGGGTGCACCGGAGTTGGAAGGTGCTCAGCTCAATGTGGATGAAGAGGAGGTAAATTAGGTGAAAATGGGCAGTTCAGCAGCCTCTGCTGAGACTGAAGTCAGGTTTTGGTAGCTTTGACGCGAGCGACCCCTTCCATCGCTCCTTTAGAACTAAGAATCTCTACAAACGACATCCTTGAATTATCTTTTTTTTCTTTATCGGCTTGATAAATCATCTTTTATTATTTTCACGTAATTTCTCATGTAAACATACATTCATGCAACACCCTCTTTATTATAAAGGTTCCCTATACTTGATATATTTTTGCTTGAAAAATAAGAAATAAAGAAAAAAAGGCAACAAATGGTGGATGGTATGATTAAAAAAAGGAGGTGGCGATAATGGCGAGAAGTGTAGAAAACAGTGGAGAGCTGGACTGCAGACAGAGACCCGTCACCCTCCCACCTCTTACAGTACATCTCCAAGGAAACGCCATGGTCACTTGGTGTGCGTGTGCGCGCGCATGTGTGTCTGGAAAATGCCGAGCTCAAGCCTGCCATGAAATGTGATGTAGGTGGAATTGATTTGGTTTTTTTATGCCAGCATCGACAGGGCAAAATATTCATGAATATGGTGATCTGACATTTGCCCTCTTCTCGCCCCTCTCGTCAACACCCCACGCAGACGCGAGCCGCACTGACGCTGCACAACCCCGGATGATCTGATATGGTCGCGGCTCAGGAAATTGCTACTTCCATCCAAAAGGCACCGTTTCCTTAGGAGATCAAACACACAAATGCACAGTGACGGTGTAGAGCAAAATCCCGCGTTTGGAGGGTTTTTTTTTTCTTCTATCTGCGCCAGACACTCCAACATGATCCTAAAAAGGCGCACTGAAGTTGTGCCTTTGTGTTTGCCCTCTGGGGAGGCGACGTACAGCAGCTTAGACGGGAAACAAAAAGGGCGTTGGCGCGTAAACGAGTCTGGAGATCAAACCCTGAACAGAAAACCCCACAAACGCAACTGAAAATATGGCTTCTAACCTTCGTAAGAGGGACAGAGATGAGACGTCAGCCAGACGTGGCAAAGAAAAAGTGTCCATTTAAATACAAAATTGCAATAATGCTCCTACACATTCACAAATTTCTACTAAGGGCATACCACAGCATGCAGTCTACCCTGCCTTACCGTCACGGGAGCAGGGGGGGCATTACAGCAACAGTGGGAGGAGGCAACTCTCACGCCAGTTCAGGATGGAAAAGGCTTCACTGGGTCAGTGCAACTTGCCTATAAAATGCATGGAAGCTTTCACAGAGCCAATTATATTAAAATAAAATGTTTTAAAAACCTTACAAGTCGGGGCCAGGTTGCAGAGAACGGTAACTTCACATTTGGTTTAGTTTCATTAGACTTTAAATTGACAGTTCATTATTACATCTGAAGACGTAAATTAGGGAACTACCTGTGCATTTATGCGGAGATTATAAAGGTCAATCACGCCATTACCCATGCCGATACCACAGGAAGGGTCCTAATCGGAAGCCATTGTCACCACGGCTTCGCGTTACTTCCCTCTTCCAACGGCACCTTAAATCCAAGGTCCTAAATATAAACGGCGCAATGCTCTGTGTCTGCAGATGTGATGAATTGTGCGTTGGGCCGTCGCCGTGGGCTCCGGACTCCCTTTCAGGGCTTGTCAAGAGAAGCGAATGCGTTTCTGCTGAACCGATATTTGGAAGAGAGTTCCTCCTCCCACCGCATGGGAACTAGCCTCTGGTCGTCGGTTTATTTGATTGTATACATATATATTTATATTCTTCTCATAACAAATATACTATGGCTTTCAAAATAAAAAGTGCCAAAATATTTTTTTTTTTTGGAATAAAAGAACACACAGTGATGTTGTTGGTAGTTCTTCCATGTTTGAGCACACGCCAGGCTGCTACAGGACGTCAACAGGAAGAGGAAACGAGGCTCTGCCACACCCAGAACCTGCAGGTCGACACAGGCTGTGGACAAAGGTCACGCCAGGAGGGATGGCTGTCAGTCACTCAGTCGAGTTGTAAACTTGGACAGGTGTAATGGAGAATCTCCAAGGGCCAATAAAGAGCAGCCACGGTGACTGCAGACAGAGTTAGAGAGCATCATTCACCCTGCTCTCCTCCTCTCTATAGGTGTCTATAGGTGTGAGAGTTCCTGTTGGCTCCCTCTGGAGTTCCTTGCAGACTTGAGGCATATCCATAAAGTCCACTTCATCGTCATTGTCCTTTTTGTCATCCTCACCATCCGTCGGTTCCGAGTATTTCAATCTCCTGGTATTCTCCTCATTCTTCTCGGCCTCGGCAGCCATTTTCACTCGCAATTCTGACAAGTGTTTTAGGTCAGGAAAGTAAAAAAAACAGGAAGGAAAAAAAAGGGGGGGGGGACTCCCACTGTCGAGACAGGGTGTTTGATTCTGAGGAGGAATGGAAGTGGAAGGGAGGAGGGCTGAGTGAAGAACTAGAGGTAAGAGGGCAGGAAGTAGGGTGATGGATAGCAGGAGGGGAGAGAGGTGGAAGGGGCTGAGAGAGGAGGAGAGGGAGTCACCCCTTCCATCAATCTTTGCTGGCAGTGAGCTGCTGAACGGGGAGCTGGAGCTGGAGCGGGTCCCGGAGACGCTTCAGATCCAACTCCACCTGGGGAGAAAGAATGAGGAGACAGGGAGAGAAATTACAGGAAACAAAAGGATAGAAGCAGGTCGGCTCACAGCTGTTGCAAACCCAAGTGCCGAAGCCTAAAATATGCAAATCCTGCGCGTTTGCGCGGCACTCGTTTTACATCCCAAAAACTCTCGCCAAGCGACTGTACCTCGGCGATGTCGTCCTTCAGCTTGTTGTACTTTTCAACGTCGAAGCGTGTCCGTTTCACCCCCTTGTGAAAGAACAGCAGATACTGTCTGTCCCTGGCATCGGGGTAAACGTACTCCTGCAGGTCAGACAGACACAGAAGGACAGACCAGTCCGTTCATCAAATATCATCTGATCACGCCGCTGGCAAACATCAGATGGAGCCAGTGTCCTCAAAACCCCCAGATGTGCCTTTTAGGCAACTAAAATATAAATGAGTGCAGATGCTGCGAGCACATATTCACATATCAACTCAAGTTATTATCGAATGCTTCTAATGAATTGTCTTGACAGAACTGCCATCTGGTATTTTTTCCACCCACATTTTAAATCCCAATCCCAACGACATCTGTGCTTTTATGTCTTACCTGGCGTGTTAGTACAAAGTAGGCGTACATGGCCATCGCCGTGCCATAAGTGATGAAGTAGGTGACGGGCTCCATGATGTCCCAGGAGTACTCCCACCAGGTAAGCCTGGCCAAGATGCCAAACTGGGTGGCCATGTACGCCATGCCGCCCCACAGCACCCAGGTAGTACGCCTCTCCGCCTTCCTACTCAACTCTTCCCTCACCTGCACACAGACGGGACGAGGATAACGCTGATTAAGCCCTCGAGACCATTCATGAAGAGCAGATTAATATGAGAAGAAATACCACTTTTCACGACTTCTCGTATCTAATGTACAAAGTACAGTAAACGGCAGAATCAAAAATCCGGACCTTCTCCAGAGGACGGAGTTGAGAGTTGAGGTCCTCCAGTCGTCCGATCAGCTCCCGCTCTTTGCTGAGCTGGTGCTCTTCGATGCGCAGAGTGGTGTAAAGCTGTTGCACCAGAAACTTGACATCGTTCAGCCTCTCTGCCTCCTCGTGAGGGAGCACCTCTGCAGAGTGGGGGCGAAAAAGAAAAAGATTTACTGATTGTAATGATATTCGGTTTGGCAGGGGGAGAAATCACTTTGCTCATCCTATTTGAGTCCAACTGCGAGGAAACGAGCCCGATTGAGTGGCCTCGCCGGTGACTCAGCTTGTTCTCACCTCTCCTCGGAGGTCGTACTAGGTGCGTGGTGTCGTTAATGACGAGCTGGAAATTATCAAGCAGCAGGACGTCTATGCCCGTGGAGGAGGCGATCCTCGCACCATCTGGAGGCGTGACAAACAGCAGATGAGACGGGGAGAGACAGAGGACTGACCCCTGCCCACTCCAAACATGACTGGCATCTCTTCCGCGTGATTAACTGGAGAGGTAAATGCAGATGCACTTATCTACTCAGCGGGACTTCAAGCACTGGTTGTTTCTGCATAATGAAGCCTTTGAACACAGAGAGGCCTAAAAATCTTTTCATGTGGAGGTATTTGAGCCTGATGCAAGCCCCCGATATGGCCTCAATTGGCAGCACAAGGACACTCGAACATTACAGTGGAACATGTACGTATAAGCGACTCAGGCATTAGCGTGCGTACGGCCCTCTTCTGGACGTACCTGTGGAGTAGATGGCTACCCTGTCAATGCCTCTGTCCTCTGCTTGGAGCTGTTGCAGGAAAACGCCCACGCAGTCGCTGAGAGGCTTGAGTGTGAACTGACAGCGTTCTCGCCTCGATGGCAAACTGACTGAGATCACCGGCAGCCCGTTCTGGTAAACCACCGTCACCTCTGCGAGAGGGTTTGCAGCCAGTAATTAGACAAATGTTACACAATCAGGAAAATATCACACATGTACCACAGGAAATGAAGATTTGTCCGCACAGTTGTCCTTCAGTGAAACAATGAAATAAGAACCAATAATGGAGATAGAACATTCATTTAAATTAGCAAAGGGAGGAGTGTTCGACAACCAGCAGGGGGCAGCACAGCAACAGTTCTACCTATTGAAAGCGTTCAGTAAAGAAAGTCATCTTTTTAGCAGAGGAACTTTTTTCCAAGAATACTAAAAAAGGTCTGTAAAAAAAACTCTGCTGGTCCACAACCACACCGCAATAATGATAAATCCACATGGCTGATAGTGCTGTCATGGAGAGGAGCCTTGAATTACAGAGTGTTGACTCAGAGCTGAGGAGGGCGCGAGCCCACCGCTGAGCTGATCCACGCTGTTGTGTTTTTGCCACTGCAGCACCATCTTCCTCAGGACCTCTGCAGTGAATCAGCACATCTTGTTTGGGCTCACACCAAGAAACCAAGCCAGCGCAGCCGGCGCGACCTCTATTTTGAGATCTGACCGTCATCACAACACACGATAAGCTGGCCTGCTCTTGTGGATTTTCTTCGTCGTGAAAGTCATTTGTCTGTCATCTCCTGCATTTCTCCTCCCCTGGCGCTATTACTCTTCACCGCTCATAACTATCATGCAGGCGAGTAGATGCTGCCCGGATTCATATTTCTCATTATCAATTCCTGACTGAAACCTCCAAATTCATCTGTACCGAGGACAGACTGGATGTGTTGGAAAGGAAATCCCCATAGCAGGCCGTAGGGCCACAGAAGACTGGAAACGATTGAAAGACTCACCCTCCGGAGGAGCAGAGGAACACAACAGTCTCTGGCCATGCCATGAGGGGGCACACCTCCAAACCTGCAGAGAAGAAGAGAAATGGCAACAAATCAGTTATTCCACTTGTGCAAAGCTAATGTTTCTTTGAAGTTACAACACAGTTGAGTGGCTCTACCTGTGTCTATAACAGGTATTTTAATTGCCTTTGTGTATGCGATTACATAAAGGACTCTTCTCCCGGCTTTCTACATCCGTTTCCCTGGAGCCCCACCCCATAGTAAAACCAACTGGAGTCTTGCAGCCATGGAAACATTGCTACGATGTATGACACATAAAACCATATTTAGCCTCATACCAGCAGTCAAGAACATCAACTGCAGCCCAGTGGAAAACAACAAGAGATAGAAACACAGGAAAAAAAGACTTATTAAAAACTCATGTGGTTTAGTGTGAATTCTCCAGTGGTGTGTCACGGAGCAGAGAAGGGAGGTGGGGAGACGGCGGAGATGCAGAGAGCAGCAGAGCTTGGGGAAGCCCTTTCCCCCCTGCTGCAACTGCATAGTGTCAGCTCAGCAAAGGGGGAGCATCCATACTGCATGTGCTGTATTAGCTTCAAATCAGCGCTGAGGCTTTGACTGCATGAGAAGAACCGTTCACAAATGAATAAAGGTGTCTTTGAAAGACCTTGGGGCTCAACAAACAGATGATTCAAGTTTCAGATATGTGCACTTGCAGGGAGAAAGCATCTGCAGCACACACCAGGCACTGCTTCTGTGCAGATGTGCTCTACATAGTTAAGAGCCGGTGCCTGGAGTCGTGCGATTCTTACCTCCACTGTGCTGTAACATGGTTATTCATACACACAAAATTCTCCTGGAAATGTTCCTAATTTGTGGGGAAGAGCCGCATTGCTCAGACTGTCAAGGATTCCAAAACAGATGGCACCAAACATCTGGAAGATGACATTTTTTTCATGCCGATGGTCTCTGCATGAATCTGAGTCTTTAAGGTTTTAAACACATATTTTTGTGTCCCTACTATCTAAATATTTCTAAACTCTAGAGGCTTTTTATAGTTAGCGAAGGCTTGAGAATGTAATCCAATAGTAATTTACTTGCATCCCTCTTGATTGATTAAAGCTACGACAGATACTGTAACATCCCAACCAGTCATCCGAATCCTCCGGAAGCACAATGACACAAACATCCACAGCTAATCACAAGTTGCCTGAGCAGCATGACTGACATTAATTAGCGACAGGGTGCTAATCTGTCTCTTGTCAGCTCAGTCCAGATCTCCGCTGCTCTCCGCAGGTGAGCGATGCAACTATGAACATATACACCACACATGGTCTCAGCGGGGTTGAAGAGGACGGTGCCTCCGCTAGTGAATCTAACTCATTGCTCCTGTAAAATTCATCATATAAAGAAATAAGTAAAAGAAGACGTAGCTGTAATGGAAGCGCTGTGACAGAATGAAACAATTTGAAGTGAATGAATAATGGATTTTTCAAGGTATCATACCAAAATTTAAATAAGACAGAGAATCCGAACTGATGCTGTTGTTGCTGGGATGACATGCTGAGGAAGGTGTTTTGACTGGTCTGGAATTACTGCACAGTCTGCAAATAGCAGCTCCTGCTCCAAACCAGGCGGCAAGCTTTCCCAGAGACACCAGCCCACACTCACGCCACTCAGATTTGCATATGTTTGCGTGCGTGGAGCCATCTGCGGAGCGGTCTGTACGTGTGAATATACCTCTGTGCCTCTGTAGGTGGAATGGGTGCATGTGTGTGCGCGTCCGTCTGTTTGTCAGTGGTAGTTGTAGAGCCCCGCCACCATCGCTCAGCCTGCTCCTCTCCCCCCTCGCAGCCACTGAAACGCTACCTGAAATATTTAACAGTGTAGCAGCAGTCAATAGAGCGGCAACCTTGGAATCAATGTCACACGGCTGAGGCGGCGAGAGGAGCGCGCGGTGGAAACGGGCATCGCGGGCTGAGCTGGGACAACGGACGGACGGTCCAGGCGAGAGGAGGGAATGGCAGGATGGACGGAGGGAGAGCAGCAGAGGAGGAGTCCAGACTAGCTGAGCTGGAGTAAAACGGCGGGACTCACGACTCTGCCCGCGTTCCTGCCCATGTGCTGCATAGCTTGGATCCTGCAGCAGCCGATCCCTCCACGCAGAAACGTGACTGGTGTGCGCGTGCGTGTGAGAGGGAGCTCGGGGAGGATGGCTCGAAAGAGAAAGAGGGGGGATGAAGAGTGAGCTCAGCATGTGAGGCGGAGCAGATGGAGGAGGAGGAGGAGGAGGAGAGGTTGCTGATGACTGCAGTAAAGGAATCCCTCGTCTAGAAAAGGGGTTTGCCCCTCAACTTCACCCCCCCCACCCTCGGTCTATTACTCACGCCAAATCCTGATGTGCTGGGTTTCATCTCAGTTCAACCTCACTGAGATTTGTTGGCGTGCGATTCCCCATCGATTAAAGGCGAAACCGTGACGACTCCATTTTAAAAGAAGAAGGAGGGCTTTCAGCGTGATACACACAGGAAGCACGAGACCTATGAATAGATCATTCCAAAGGAGATGAAAATAAACACGATGATGAGGAGATGAGTGAGGCTTCTGAGCAGCAGCTCAGGCCGCCTGCTGCGTAGAAACGCAGTCATTCGTTAAAAACATGAAAGGAATCTCTCATTTATCTCACCCAAACCCCGTCAGGCTGAACATTTACAGCCTTCCCACCTAGGCTGCTGGTCAAGAGTCTAAAGAGTTTCCCCACTTTAAGTCAAATTCATTGTTCTCTGTGGAAGGAGGAGCAAACCCATAGTTTTCTCGTGCACGTTCCAGTGGAAACGAGACAAGCGCTTCCCAGAAAATCGGGACACACGTCACGCCGCACTGCTAAAATAAACGCTGTAAATATCAGCGCGCTCCCCTTCCTGCTGGTAGTTGAGGCCAGATTATGCTGCATGCGGAGAAATTCTCTGTTCATCTTCTGGTGCTTCCAGACGTCGATGCGAAGTGTTCGCAGAGCTGCTCTGAGAGGTGGACTGCTCAAAACTCCCGGGAACAAGCCAAACGGTTATTTTTGGCTTTCTCAGCGAATGACAAATATTTGACAACCGCTGTGCACGAAACTGCTGCGGACTTTGTTGTCAGACATCTCGCTGGCAGGTGAACTGAAGTTCCCCCGTTTGCATCTCCCATACTCTCTAAATGGTCTCGTTGGGCTTTCAGCTTCACACGCGTGAACTGTCAAGGCCATTTGGCTCATTTCAGAGGTGCCCATTGGGGAGAGGATGAAACAGAATTTTTAGTGTTTTTAAATCACAGATAACCTGATAACCGGGAAAACGCACAAATCAAAGCAATTCCACCAAATCCAACACAGTGACCTCCATGCCCATCAATAATATTAAACCTAACTTGGACTGTAGCAATCCCAGCCTGTACGGATCTGCATTCTTCTATTATTGGGATTAAAATCTTTCTGGTTTTAAACGACTGGTAAATGTGATGGGATAGATTTTCCAATCAAAGGAGCTGCGATCAATCGCTCAGTAGCCCAGTCTTTTGTTAAGGGCTAGAAAAAAGCAGCTCCATCATGCTAATGTGACAGTGGGAGTGCACGTTCAAGGTGGGTCAGAAGAATATTTCAATAGAACAATGGCGCACGCCGTGGCGGGAAAGATCAATAGGAATTCAGAGGTTAGTGACAGAAGGAATCGGAAAAGACCTCGAAATTAAAAGACGCGTCAAGAGGATAGCTGAACGTGGACGAACAATAAATTACCTCTAATGAACTTTGGCGCACTGCTGACTCAGCTTTAAATGCAATTTCGAGTTGAATGGTTGGGAATGGAGTTTATGAGCTGTTAAATTGAAAATATGCTGTGTGCTGGTGTATAAGATGCGTGAACAAAAGTTATCGTTTATCATTCTGGTCAGATAGTTTTGTGTCCCCTGTTTTTCCAGCTGTCGAATCAATACAATACAGGATCAATACATTTTTTAATGTCTATGCCACATGTTCTTTTTTCATGTCCAGACTCTGAGCAGATCTGATGAAGTTGAACGAATGTAATTTGCTGTTTAAATGACTATATCCATCTCATCCCGGTGTTTTCATGGCCGTGCCTACCCAGAATCGACCATGCTAACCCTGGCCAGGATGCTACCGATGCTAATAAACAAGGCTAATTCAAAATCTGTTTCTAAAATGTAAAACAAAGGCAGGAATTCTGCAAATTCAGATTTAACAAAACCATTGTCTGATTCAGATTTGTGTAAAACTATGTAAAGGCCATATGATGCAGCTTTATTGTCCTGTTTTGTGCCGGCTGTGCTGAATGTCACCTCCTCTCTTGACTTCTCTCTGCAGGCTGTTCGGCTCCTCGCAACCGACGCCTCCTCACCGCAGCGTTAAAGAGCGCGGCTCAGCCAGCCCAGAATCCTGCTGCACGCAGCGAGCCACACGCTCCGCCCTGGCTGCAGAAGACGAAAGAGGAACGGCCGTGGGGAAAATCCGTGTCATGGTTTCCCCCTTCTCTGTAATGACACCGCCTTTTTCCAGAGCCGTGGGT
This sequence comes from Takifugu flavidus, assembly GCF_003711565.1. Classification (NCBI taxonomy): domain Eukaryota; kingdom Metazoa; phylum Chordata; class Actinopteri; order Tetraodontiformes; family Tetraodontidae; genus Takifugu; species Takifugu flavidus. Next base: position 12,121,936 of record NC_079530.1, on the reverse strand, counting down.
CTACCTAATAAAATGCCATTAGCAGATTTGAAATCTGCAGATGAATCTTCGGTGCCGCTGTGTTCAGTAATCCCCACTCGCTCAGTGGGAGGAAAACCGCGACAAAGCACTGAGACCGGCGCCAGTTTGACCTTTCCACTGCAATGCAGAGATGATGATTAAAATCGCATTCTCCTCCAGGGCCATTTTAAACATAACAAACCCCGCAAGTCAGGAAAAATATTAATAATTCCAGCCTAATCGTTCATTCCATCTCAAGAAATTGCCTTTCAAATCCTGTCCAGGCTTTGATTATTAAATGCCGGCTCACGATTTGCCACATCCAAAAGGATAAGAAGAGAGACCCCTGCTTACATTAGAAGGGCCATTTGAACCCTCAAACCCTCGCCAAACTCCGCACCAGGCGCCCCCCCCACCCTCCACCACTCTTCTCCGGGACCAAAAACACTGAAAGCGATGCATTATTCAACAGCAGTGCAGCTTCTGATGCCTGAGCGCAGAAGACAGCCGGCTCGCTGTCATTGTGCTTCACGGCTTTGCTCCTCAAAAGATTCCACTCGAGCTGAAGAGGCGTGTTTCGTAAGCGGGGGTCACTTCTGAGACTGGAGCAGCGGTGCAGAAGCGGCACTTGCATGCGTGCATGTGTCCAGGACCTCTTAGAACGCTGGTACAATAGATGCTGGCACTAGCTGCACTGCCAATTTTAGCACAGATCACGCAACATTCAGCCCCTCCCAGACTGGTGAAATGGCCTTCACCTGCCTGTTTGAGCTCTTGAACACACCACAAGTATCTACATCCACCTCCTCCCCCTCCTTCCTGGCTTGGTGATTTCACAGCCCCTCTTTCAAACCACACGTATCACACACACAAATCAATGCCGCTGCATAAACACTGCTCAATGGTTAACGCCCCCCCTCTCTCTTTCTCTCCAGTGTGCACGAGCCCCCCTGTACAACAGTGGTTCCTCCTCATCTTCCAGTTGGACCATTTCTTAAAATTCATCAATTACAGTGGAAGATAAACAGCTCAATTAAAGACTAACGCCCCCCCGCAGTGCTGCTCTATGAGAGAGTTTTGCTGGAAACAGTGCGGCCACGCCGTGTTTGGCCTCGGGACAGCCTCATAAATCTGCCACGGTTCCGAGCGCGGGGTGGAACAGGCCGGTTTTAAACGGCCACCCCTCCCCCATAAAAACCCAACAGGATTCCTGTGGCAATAACACTCCCCACAGTTCCGAGTCCACGGCCACGTTTAATAAAAACCACGCTGAATATGTGGAGTGCGCATGTTAGTACTGGGTCATCACCGATATCTGTCATCTATGATGCTGAGGGGTGCGAGATGCTCCACTTTCCCTCAGTGCTCCATCATCGCTACACTTGCGTTGATAATCTGACCCTCCAGTTATTTTCCAGTGAGCAGCCACAAATGTTGCATCTTGTTAAATATTTAGATGCTGCAAATTAGCATATGTGATTAATCTGAGGGAAAAAAAACCCAAAAAAGTCCCACCGAGGTCACGTTAGGGGTCACCTTACGAAGCGCCCTGGGAGTCGAAGTTCTGAGTTGACTCATTAATGACTTTATATAGAGAAAGAATAATTAACAGATCCATAATTTGGGGGTTAGAACCCTGGAAGGCCACCCAAAAAGGTGACTCTCGGAGTCGTTTTGCCCTCCGCCGCGGTGCCGAACGCTTGAGTCATTACTCTCCGAGCAGGTGAGGTGACACTTAGGGCAGCGGGTGTTATTTATAGAGACGCTGGCTCACAAACGATTTCAGTGAGCTTTTCCCGTGTCCTTCTCTGCCTTTAAGACAACCTGGCTTCATCAGAGGAGAAATCCCAGAGTTGTCACTGGCTGCGTCGGGAAGCCCGTCTGAGTTTGATTCAGCTCCGATCATCAAGGGCATATGGCCCACAGACGTGCCAGTGCTGAAACTGGGCTAATGATCACAGCTAAGGCAGCGATCTGGACCGGGCTGCTGGAGAGAGCTGCCAGGAGATTCAGGGGAGCGTGGAACACGCAGCTTTGATGACAGCTTTCCCAGGGTAGACCTACAAGACCGAGTTGGCATGTCCAGGAAAAATGATTCTGCCATTTTAAACAGGTGTGTACACGTGGCTGCATCTGGTTTAACCAAGAACCAAGATGCTTTTCACGATGGAAAGCTTCTCCAGGCGTTCGGAGGTTTCATTACAATGAGTTACCACATGAGGAGGCTGAACAAAGTGCATCTATTACTCTATATGCACCAAAGAGCAGGAAGCCGTTTCCTCTCACTGAGAATATATTTCCCCCTAAAACGTTCACTGGAAATGTTCCTCCAGCAAAAGCTTTAACAAATTACAGATGGGATTCACACAGTATATCAAATTATATAATATATTGCATATTTACAAAATTACTCCATAAGAAGACTCTTATTATGCTGTGATTAATAATATTAGTGTCAATTGTGTGATTAATGTTAATACATTTAACAATAAGTTAATAATTCAGTGCAATAAAAAGTCTCTGTTAGCAGCAACATTAATTGGGGGGTTGATTTAATCCCAGCAATGTAAAAAGAAATGAATCATTTTCAAAAGGTTAAAGGGTACAAAGTAATGGAAGCTAATCTAACAATTACTTGTGATTAGAAACAACTGCCATTTTAGATGTTTGGGTGAAGAACCTGAATCCTTGTGTCGGGCTTCTGTTGTCGGACATTTTTACGACACAACTAGAGAAACCCCGAGCTAAACCATCCCACCAGGCTCGAGCACTGACCCAGTTTAGCTGCTTGTTGAGTTCTTGGTCATTTAACGAGCTGGAACAGGATCACAGGCAGAATAATGGACAGTACAGACTGCAGCATCTTTGTTAACGGGGCTTTTCTGTCAGAGCAACTTTATTCCACAGATCATCCAGCAGCTGCTGGAGTGGAACCGAACCGTCTCGCGGAGACCGAGATCAGACGTTCCAGCAGGGAAAGAGACAGAACAGAAGGACTCAAAGTCATCTGATAATAACCGAGTCAGATGGCCGTTAAGGTCCGTCTTCGCCCCTCATCTTGGCAGCTCTTCCTCCCATCGCACCTCTTTCTACTCCCCTGAATGACATCATGACCCAGAATTAAACTGAGCTTCTAATCCGCCCCGCTGCTCTGAGAAAAGGAGCCTCCTCGCTCCCATCCGCCGCGTCTTAACCGTCAGAACGCGGCTCATTATGCCGCCCGTCCTTCAGAATGTGATTCAACCCGCCATCGCCCGGACACCCGCTGCTCTTGTCCCCGCTCCTCTTCCTCGTCGCAGGTGTTGGCGGGTGGCTCCGGGCTACGGCGCCCCAGCGCTCCCATCGTCCTGCTTTTGGAAGACCCCATCCAAAAACCTACCTGCTAGCAGAACATCTCCGTTTTTTATTGAATTAATCTCAGACTGTGGAGATTTGCACAGATGAGAGATTGTGGAGCTGCATTCTAGCAAGAGCGCCCGGGAGCATCACCGCTGGTGAAGAGCCACGACCAGCACCATGACTGGCGCTGGGGGCTGTCACGCTACACGAGTGCAGCTTGTTCTTTGCTTCGGATACAGATTTCATAATACGATCAGCACTTTTCTGTGGCTCTGACGCATCAAATCAAGGATACTTACACTATATTTGGATTCCTGGAAATGCCGAGAGCTCTTCTTCGTCTGTGTAAGACTTTTAGATTACGACAGGAATTATGTTGTAGATCACACCGCTCATGTTGGGATTTGTGGGGATCATCCTTTTACCTGATCCCTCTACAATATACCTACACCTCAACCTACAGGCAGTAGCAGCAGGCAGCAAAACGAGTTCATACACAGGATCTACACACTTCTAAAAGTGAATTTTAATCCCAGGGTTTAAAAGCACATTTAAAGGGTTGTAGAACCACATTTGGACTGAATAAATCAAGATGGGTTAACATAAGAACATAAAAACTGGTGTTAGTATTGTTATTACGCAGGATATTTGAATGAACAGTGCTGGTTCAACTGCAAAGATGTGGATTATTTATTTGTTATTACCCCCACCAATGAGGTTATGTGACAGCTGCCGTCTGTGATCAAAATGTTAAGGAAATTTTTAGGAAACCTTGATAATAGGTGACTAAATTTTGGTGATTATCTGAATCCCGGAGGGACCCGTAACCTTGTATTACTACTGCGTATATTACACTATGCGGGTGTTAGTCACAGTATATGGGGGAATGAGCTGCTTGGCAGATGAACATAAATGTTCAGACTGTAATGAAGACTCTCGTAACGGCAGATATAAGATATCAGCCAGCTTCTTGATCACAACGCAGACACGCAGACAGATCAATAATGTCATTAAACGCAGTGATGACATCTCAGCCGCACTGCAGCTATTTTAAATAATTCCTAAGCCACTAAAAATCTCTGTTTTAAGGCCCCAAGATAATAATAAAAAAAATAAATGAATCAAGAACAAGGAACGGTTGCACCTCTTGCACTCGGCATCACTACAAACACGGAGCAGGGTGGAACTATTACGCTGATTACGTGCAAATAAGAGCTGGAATCTGTGAACCACAGCTGCTCCAGATGACTGAATGGACTTTAAAAGATGGTAATTAACTCCCGAGATAATGAAGGTCGGGGGGCACTTTGTTTTTATCTGAAAATCTGCATGTTGGCAGCAGGAATAACCAAGCGCACCGCTAGTAGATTTAAACAATGGCTCTTCCTGGAATATGGAACATGAGATAATATTAGTGGAGGAGGGAGGAGGAGGGCAGGAGCGCAGGAGGGAGGAGGGAGGAGGGCAGGAGGCAGGAGGGCAGGAGGGCAGGAGGGCAGGAGGGCAGGAGGAGGAGGGAGGAGGGAAGGAGGGAGGAGGGAGGAGGGCAGGAGGGCAGGAGGGAGGAGGGCAGGAGGGAGGAGGGCAGGAGGGGAGGAGGGCAGGAAGGCAGGAGGGAGGAGGGAGGAGGGAGGAGGGAGGAGGGCAGGAGGGCAGGAGGGCAGGAGGGAGGAGGGGAGGAGGGCAGGAGGGGGAGGGCAGGAGGGCAGGAGGGAGGAGGGCAGGAGGAGGAGGGCAGGAAGGCAGGAGGGAGGAGGTAGGAGGGAGGAGGGAGGAGGGAGGAGGGCAGGAGTGCAGGAGGGCAGGAGGGAGGAGGCAGGAGGGCGGAGGGCAGGAGGGCAGGAGGGAGGAGGGAGGAGGGAGGAGGGAGGAGGGGAGGAGGAGGAGGGCAGGAGGGCAGAGGGCAGGAGGGCAGGAGCGCAGGAGGGAGGAGGCAGGAGGGCAGGAGGGCAGGAGGGCAGGAGGCAGGAGGGCAGGAGGGAGGAGGAGGAGGGAGGAGGGCAGGAGGGCAGGAGGGCAGGAGGGAGGAGGGAGGAAGGCAGGGCACCTAGTTTTACTGTCTCCTTTGAAGATGATGCAAAAACTGGACGCTGTCTCTTTGACCCTTTAGTCCCAATAAACACGGGGCTGGTGTGCTGCTCTACAAGAGAACTCTGGTTGTTGGGTAAAACCTTTGCTGATAATATATTCATCTTTCATCTTTTAAACTCTGAGTGGATGATAAACAAGCCTGGCTGGGCCGACGCTCAGAATATATAGCCAATCACAGCAAATGGCCCAATCTCCTGCAGCCTTGATGCCATAAAAGTAGAGGGAAGAGGGATGGATGCACACACACACACACACACACACACACACATATATATATATGCATATACACACACTTTGAAGAGTGTTGGACTACCTACAAAAACAGTTTGAGGGGAAAGGGCGGTGAGCACGGGCAGGTCAATGCGCCATTTAAATACAACAACAAAACAAGTGTTTTTGAGGCTCTCCGAACTACAGACGGGGCCCCTGGAGACAACAGCGCTCGATGCTTTCACTAATTGGGCAAATGCCAACTCCTAACTACACTGATGGAAGTCAGCACACAAAGATCTCTGCATAAAACATCCTGCACCTGAACTACACCCACCTGCCGGTCGGACACGAGCCACCCACGGAGTGCAGGAGAGGGCACCGAACACTTAAACTGACTGAGGAACGCGTTCCCAGCTGATGAGCACCTGCACCAGGAGTCCTACCCGGGGGGTCGACGCTTTCATGGAGATGAGAGACACACTCCTGCGCCGTCTGCCTTGTCTCCAGTCCATCACCCAATCGGCCGCGCACTATAATTTATGGCAACAGTAACACACCGAGTGACACAGTAAGACCCGAGGGTTTCGGTGAGCGAACGACCCCCTCCCCTCCTCATTTAAATTCCTCACTTCGTGTGACAGCGTGACATTTGACAACTCCTCCAAATTTGCTCCAGCTCCTGTCTGCAGGAGGCTGAGTCACAGATGGGCTGCGAGATCCACGCTCGAATTGTGTCACGGTGTGTACGTAGCTGTGTGTGCGGAGCCGCGACCCATCGGGACTCATGGGAAGTTGCAGCTGAGCTGATGGATGCCAGAGGATGACAGACGGCAGGGTCAGCCCGGCCTAAGTGGGAGACAAGTGTCTGTGCTGCAGCACTGCAGGAGTGATGGGAGCGGCTCACAAGAGCAAAGAAAGACGCGCAGCACGCAAAGGCAACAGGGTAGAGTTTGCTCAGTTTACACGTTTAAGCCTCCTCATTTGCATTCAAGTTTGTGTCTCCTTTTTCTTGCTAATGAATCCTTTATAAAACTATCAAACTCCTCCGGTGCCTGTGAGGTCATATTTGGGTTTTTTTTAAAAAGCAGTAATCTGACAAATCCCTGCTTGCTCTTCCACTTTTGTCATTAATATTCTTTGAAACCCAACACCCTTACAAAACAAATCACGTCTTTCCACAAGTTTAATTCAGTAAAAAGCCTGAAAACTATTCCAGCAGTTTGTTGAAAAGCTGTGGAAAAAGCCTGTGGCAGAGGCGGCGACCCTTGCAAAGCAAACACTCCCTGCCGAGCCTCCCTCCCCTTCCTTCTGAACAAACAGCTCTGCATCTCCGGAGGCTGTGTGGCGAGGTGGAGCGGGAGTCACCTGGGAGTCCTGCAGGCTTGTCTCGGCTCGGTTTATCCAGGCCCGGCGTGAAGGGGGCCTCGGCAGGACGGCCCACTGCTGGTTTTAATTCACACCAGCGCCGGTCAAGGATAGAGTGGTATTTTATCTCCTCTTGTCCTCTGCTCACGCCACGTTAGAACATAAACACAGTCTGAGGGAAGCCTCAGCTTGTTTTTCGCTGTGCAAACACATCCGCCCTGGACAAACCCAAGCCTGCCGTCTCCATTTCATACCGTCCCAGTCAACAAATCACACTCAACGGCACAGGAGCGTAAACAGACAAACACGCACGCGGATGACGAGGGGAGCTAATGCGGAACTGGGAGCTCCGAGGAACAAATGTCCCATTCTCATCATAAAAATTTCATCTCTCATCAGCTCGTTGGGCGGCCAAGTGCATTTCCTGTTGAAAAATACACTTAACCTTGGGCTGCTCTTGTTAACACACCATGTCTGTTTGATTGGACCCGAGCTGGACGTTACGCGTGCACAGTGAGGTTTAGAACAAACAGAGCGCCGTCTTCATTGCAGTGATGTGGCACGGTTAGAGGCTGTGATATAATCAGTAATGGACAGATCACAGATCCCCTACCACCAGCTGGCCTTTCCAAGTGTATTCGAGACATTAAAAACACACATTCTCCAAACTGTTCTACCACATGATGGAAATGTGAAAATATAATTAATAATATCACTATATATCCTTTCTACTCGCATTAAATGTGACATTTTATATACTATATACAAGCCTATGCAACTTAAGGGAGCATTTGGGGGTTCGGTATCTTGCTTAAGGGTACCTCGGCAGTGCTCTGAAAGTGTCCTGGCACCTCCCCCTGCTGCCTGGACACCAAAAGTTTTGTCCGCCCGGGGTCTTGAACCGAAACCAGGCCTAGCTACCGCTGCCACCGAGACAAGGAACTAAAAGCTAAAAACACCTTTTAATCTAAACGCCATCAAAAGTGTGTTCAGAAAGCAAAAGAAACGGCTCAACTTTCTGTTGTGTGTTGCAAGTCTCTTGCCACAGCTTTGTGGCGAAGGGCTCATTTGGCATTAATGCCACATAAGTGGATCAAAAAAGCAACACAAACCCACCCGTCACTGGAAATTATATTAACTGCAGGCCAGATAAGCACATTATAACAACTTACAAGACTCTATAATTAGAACATGCCAAAAAAGAAGCCTTTTGGATCCAGCAGCTGAAGCATTGATGGTCTGGCCTTTCCATCAAAGCCTAACGTCCCACACGCTGCTTGTTGTCCATCCTTACAAGGCACGATGCATTCGGTTTTAATACATAAATAAAAACGTCACGGATTCATTTGCGGGCGGTTTTGGGAGCCAGAATAAAACAAGTAGCAGCTTCGCGTTTGCCAGAATGAATCATGGCAGCGGTCTGAGGGGAACTGATGGATATTTTTCTATCTCTTAGGTTTAGGAACTTTATCAGAATGCTGTCGAACAACTTAGCCTTGGCTTTATAAAAGCTCTGCATGGCAATCATCAGTGAACTGAAAATATTAGCATAGAAAGAGGCTCTGTGATGAGAGCGCGGACAGACCGTAAGACATTTTCTGTCTGTCAATAGCGAGATTGGAAATATAGACTGATATAAAATCAAGGGACAGTCTGTTGGGAACTGGGCTGAGGAGTTGGGGGGTTCTGGGTTCGAGCCCCAGTGCAGATAAAACATGGAAGGTGTTCTCGTGGTAGGGAGAGGTGCCAGAGCACCTTCAGAGCACCGCCCAGGTATCCTGCCATGACCTGGGGACTCATCCAGGGGGGGACCCACCTACACGCATTGTGGACCCTCCCCGTGATCCCGAAAGGGATAAAGTGGTTAAGAAGACGAGACGAGATGAAATCTGGGCCGTGTGACTGACCTCTCCAACACACTTTCAAAGGTGCTCAAGCAACTGTGGCAGTGTCCACTTTGTCATCGGTCTAGGTTCGCTTTTATCTGACGAACACACACTTGCATGCAGAGACACTACTCACCTGCGGAGACAGGGCAGTGGGGGGCTGCGTGAAGAGTGTGGAATGGGCTGCCGACCGTAGGCCATGTGCTCTCCTGACAGGCTGATGCGTGAGAGGAGCAGACAGAACCTCCTGCTGAAGAAAAGAAACAATCAAATGACACACCGTCAGGCTTGGAGAGCGTCCTAATTAGCTCAAATGGAAACACAGCGGACTGATCACAACCCGATTGGAATCACGTCACACCATCAAACCAGTCCCCATCGTGAGGCGAAGAGCCTAACTAAGAACTAAAGAGAAGCTTAAAATAATGAGGCGTGAAAGCGGTTTTTTAATTGTGTATTCCCACCACAGATTTGCTTCTGTTGTTGCCATTCAGCATGCGTGAATACAAGGAAGTAGAGGTCATGAGGCTGCTGCTCTGGCTGTGGATGAGATAAGTCGGCTCGCCTGCCACTACCGGTACTTACATTTTTAACTGGAGGCTCTGAAAAACCCACCAGAAGAGCATTTATCTGGCTTTGTTGGGAACCACTGAGCCCAGACAGCTTACCGTTCCTCTTATTAGCATATGAAGAAGTGGATGTTTAACAGAAAACACAAACCATACCATCATCCGCATGTTAATCCTCATACTGTGGCATGCATCTCATTTTGTTAAGTGATTGGCAACTTAAATATCTGTATAGCAGCACAAATATACAGACTCTACAGCATTTATCAGCTATATTTACCCTCATCAGCTGTAGACGCTTTGATTTTCCTGTGCGTGTCTCATTGGATGCGTGTGATTCTCAGTCACACAGCACTAAAATGACGAGAATACCTTAACCTTCCATTTCATATATGCGCTGCGATGCTCCCGGCCTCCCGGCACCGAGGGAGAAAAAGTGGGATCATTTTTCTCGATAAAGCCTGAGAGGAACGTGTCTGCAATCCACTAACGTTTCATATCGGCCACAAACATTACATCTTCTATACCGGCAGCATTGATGTGTTTAACAATGACAGATCTCCATCTCAGGCTCAAAAGACGTAATAAATTCGCTCTCCAAAACAATTTTGATGGATGTCTCGATTATTTTGGCCCAATATGAGTTGTGTTGCTGTGCTACATTGCGTAAATGAAGCTGTTCTCATTTCTCACTTTGATTAGCGTAGTTTGAATGCACTGAAACACATATTCACAATTATTCTAGTCAAATTAAAATGATTTAACCTGCATTAATCAAACTTTATTGAACGACTTTGTTCATCGTCATCTTCCAACAAAGATTTCCCCCCATAAACATGTTGATTATGTTACAGACGAATTCAATGTTTGGATTCAACCTCCTGGTCTCGCGCCATTTTGGCCAGATTATGATTTACGGTGTTGGGTACTGAAGTGGACCATCATGACCAGCACAGCAGTTAGCAGATGAGATTGACTACACATAACTGCAAGAACGTGGAAAAAAAATGACTTTCTAAATTCTAATTCAACTGTTATCTGCCCTGCTGCTCTTTAAATGCTCCCGCAGAGTCTCTAATGACGCATTCATTGGGCCTTTTCAACTGTTCCAGCCTGGGTAATGAAGGTCTGAACCAGCGAACCCTCATCAGAACCTGTTACGTTCTTAACCTGTTAAGAACTATTGATATTTTCCCCCTTGGTTTCTCCATTCCTGCGACTGCAAACAAGCAAAATTAATTCCCCAAATGCCCCAAGGGCACTTGCTGAAACAGCCGTTTCAGAGCAAAGTTCTACAGCGTTGAGGCGGACACTGGACCTGGGGACTGAGGATTACAGCTAGGAGTAGCACCCAGAGATGGTTGCTGCCTTCAGACACTCTAAAGCCGCTCTCACACCAAAGCTTTGTGTGCACGTGGCCTTTTTAAACATGGGTAAACGTGCTAATAACGGGTGAGGGGAAAAGGGTGTAAGATGTGTGCATGAACTGGAAGCAGCCTACTCTGGTCCGGTACTGGGAGAAGGAAATCTGTCGTGTAATTATTGCAGCAGCGGCTCTGCCAAACAACCAGACTGGTTCATTTTCATCCACGCAGAAAACCCAAAGCTGCAGCAACACATTTACTTCATAAAATGGCCCTTTTTTTACGCGATAAGCTCCAGTTCTAATAAAACACAGCAGATTTGTTTCTTATTTTAAAAATAACTCAAAGCCTCCCAGAGTAGCCCGAATCTGGGTGCATGTGGCCTGTTTGTGTGTCACAAACTCTTCACCGATTGGCTGGTTGAACTGATCAGGAGCTGGAGGATGACAGCCACACGCTGGGGTACCTGGGAGGTTGTAGCGAGGAGACACAATTCTTTTTAGATATTACGATATTGATGAGCAGGGATGAGATCGTGGGACAGGGTGATCCTGACGATGTTGGGTCCTCAACACAAATAATAGCACAATCTTCACCATACTGCAAGAAAACAAACAAATTCCCATCGCAGTAACATCTGAGGTCTCATTTCCTGAAGTAAAGTAAAAAGAAACTAAAAAATTCAGTGTAGTTTTTAATTTTCATTATTCTGTCTATTTCAAAAGCTGGGGACTGTCTTTAAATACTCGGCAGCACCAGGGAGACACTTTTCAACCAAAACGAGACAAAAATAAGCTCAGCCGGTGCGCCTGAACTGGCCTTGGAGAGTCAGTGTAAAATATGTTTTAAAATATGCATTTTTCACACCCTCCTCATTTATTTCATTATTATTCACGTGTCATTCTCAAAAAACACAATAATTCTACAGTTAAGACATACAATTACTTTATACAGTATTTCATCGCAGTTCAGCCTCATTTACAAAGATGTCACACAGTTATTTTCACTGCTGACAGTAGAGACATGTTCAAAAAAACACCTTGGTCACATCAGAAAAGGAAGACAACAAGAATGGATGCACTTACTCCTGTTTAACTAACTTAATGAGACTGAACAGGAAATTCCAGTATGACCTCGCTGCTCTCCCAGCAGAAATATGGGGAGCAGAACAGAACCTGGGAGGATAAAGCAGCAAGCATGTGGTGAAGTAACGGTTAAATCTGCCCCAACTGGGGTTGGCGACGGTTGGAAATATTAACGACTGCTGACAGCCTGCATTATCAGCACCGGCACAACACACCCAGAACACTAGCTGTTTGTCCGCTCTCCATCTGGAAAAAGATAGAGCACCAACGACAGTCAAGGTAACAGACTGAGGAACAGCTTTTCCCCCCCGAGCTGAAGCCTCCGTCAACAGCCCCCCCCCCACTATCGTCACACATAAACACAACTATAAATAACTGCTGAAGCCCATTATAGACAGTGTGGCATCACTGAACTTCAACTCTGCTGTAATGTTTAATAAAGATGGTGAATTGTTCTTTTACACCTCTGATTGTGATGATTGTGATCTTCACTATGGAACCCTGATCCGTCCCTTCAGCACGTCCTCCTGGAGACTTTTAATTGGAAAAAAGAAAACATCTATATTCTGTTTTATTTTATTGGAATGTAGGTTCTTCTTTTGTCTCTAATCTATCCTGTAGGTCAGATCGTGCGTTCTGGATGAAACGGAGGCTGCGTAAATATTCAAATCTTATTCAAAGATTCCCAGCGGTTTGAGACCAGAGCCAAGAGTGATTTGTTAGTAACACGTGGCTCACAATTACTTCTGTAAGGTTCCCCGTCAGTCACATTTATGTGCACGGTGAAACAAAGTAGGAAAAAAGGCGAAAGAGAAGAGAATTTTGAACTAAAAAGAAATAATTAACAGATAAAAAGGAATGCAAAAATACGCAGCAAATTTTACAACTCATTGCTGCTGGGAACAGACGGAAGCAGGAAGTTGAGTTGACCTCCGAGGTGTGCGGACCAGGGGCGGGAGAGGAGGCGCAGGCTATTTCTGTTGATTAGATCGCCACAGAGAGCAGCTGCTCTCACAAGATACCGACCCCGTCCGCACAGAACGATTGTGGCGCCTCAAACACACCACTTTATTCTCCCGACCTGAAAAACACCAGCTGCAAACAGGGGTGTCCAGAAACAAACCAGAAACGCTATCAGACGCTGAGAAGAGCAGCAGCTTCTGATCATTACAGGCAGATCCGGGAATTCCAATGAGTTAAAGAGTTATCTGTGTGGGAGCAATAAAAAAGTTGCTATTACAAAATTATTACCATGAGACTGCAACATGAATGATGAAGCTCCACCCGAGCAGGAAATACCTTTTTAGATTAGGCTAATTATGTTTTTTTAAATCAATGTAAAACCAGGCCAAAATGGTGCCTTAAATGAAGTGTCTGTTCATCCCTATAGGCCCCACGTACGTCTGAGCGTCCCCTGTGAAACAGAGGCTTCACTGTCCCTGCCTTTATTTAATTTTCCAGAGAAATGAGAAGTCGGTGCCGAGTCCTAACCTTCAAATCTGTCTTTTGCTATGAGCAAGTCGATTTTGGTTTGGATGCAGCGACCGTGAGTTTCACCACTACATTTCAGAGACCACAACCATTTACCACCCGCACTTTCTGAGCGGCGCGGCACCGGAAGGACCCTTCGCGCTTCAGTCACAGAAAATTAGCCACCTTCACCTTCCACATATCGATTCCATGCCTGACTTATGACACGCCACGTTATGAGCTCGCAGCCGGCCCCGGGGGATCAATCTCCCCCAATCGCACGCACACCAGACCTAAACCTCGCGGGCCCAGCGGTCCTCTCAGCCTTTAGCAATCGGGCCTTTTTGCTATCCGACATGCTTCACATGTTGTCAGGCTGCTGTTCATGACACCCGAGCACAGGCTGACCTGCGGGGAGACGCCCCGACGCGCCTCCCAGACGGCGTCGTGCTCCTGCTCTCCATCACCTCGGTAGATTCCGTGCCCGAACGGTCGAGATCATCAGCAGCTCAGATTACTGAGGCTGTCTCACAGCTGCCTGACTAATAGTTTGTTTAGGATGTTGCACATGCTAAGTTAAGCAACTTGTGGCACAGCGGTGAAAGACACGTGCGGTGAAAGACACGTGCCAAAACTGTGCGTTCTAAACTCTGCCTTGCCTCAAGGTCAGGGGACTTCCAAACACAGGCAGCGTTTCAAGCTTTAAAAGGAAAAAAAGAGCTGAGCCAGAGCTCTTCCATAGCTTTCCAAAACAAATCAACACATCGTTTTGCTTTCATAAAAACCAGTTGTACGAAATTTCGCACAACCGCATTATTTTTGAAAACAAAAAGCTTTGAACTGCGTGCGGAAGTGTGTGGTGAAAATAACGCCCGCGGTTTCAGCTCCGCGCCGAGTCTTCAGCTGCAGAGCTAAGGCGACAGCGTCTGCGTTTGTGCATTCAGGCAGCAGATCACACGTCACCCTGTGGTCGGAGGAGCTGCTGAGAGATAATTAATCAGAGACAAGCAAGTGAGGATGCCGATTGTTCCCATTTAATGGAGTTAACTGGTACAGCAGATGGTAGATGGGAAAACATCCTACAGAGAAAGAAGGCAGCTAATTTTAACCCAATGGCGCGAATACCTACAGCCAAATATTGCGGTGCACGGAATGATGCGCGGAACCTCCCCGATTGATTTCCCGCGACCCGATCTTGAGATATTCAATGACACTGCATCACTTATCGCGAAATTTAACTCTGATCTGGGTATTTTTCCATCCTCTTATCTTTCCCCCTCCGTTGTCAGTCCCGCCATGCTCACTCGTCCCCTCTCCATCTCCTGTGCTAGCCAGGGTAAGGCTGCCCGCCCCAGGGTGGAGAAGAGGGGGCTGAAGGAGGGCGAACTGCAGCCAATCACAGGCCACTAAGCAGATAGATGAGGCACATGAGATAAGAGAGGATGAGGAGAGTTTAATGAAATTCCCAGCACATTAAGAGCAGCCTGTTACCAGTGTCTGCAGCCACCGGTGAGGCTGAATGACCGCTCTCCAACCAAAGTCTTTAACGGCTGAGGAGAATTGATCCAGTTACAGGGGTTTTGTTCACGACAGACAGAAAAACAGAGGAGCTGCACATCAGCAGGGTGGGCAGTGAATTCACTTCCTCTCTCAAGGACATTTCTGTGCACGTGTGCGTCTTTGTTTCGCGCTCCTACAGGGCTGGATGGAGAAATGAGCTGAGCCACGTCGTGGGGCTCCTTCAAGCCAATATAATCGGAACTGAAGGTGGGAGAGCTGTGTGGTCACGCGATGACATCTTCATTTATCAAGAGCCCACGTGCGCGCATCCCTACGCAGCCCTCTGCTTTAGCTGCTGCTTTACGTGGGTTGCGCACACACCCCCAACAAGCAAAAGCAGGGTCAGGAAGGCGGAGTCTGCATGGAGGGAAGCTGGCAGCGTCTCCGGCTGCATCAGAGATGAATGGGCGGGCTACAAATCGCCCTCATTCATAATGGAGTACAGCAACACGGTACCTCCTTCCCCAGGTTTCTCGGGGACAAAGAATCGCATAAAATCTTAGACAGTGGGTGGTTCCGCTCATGCAGCAGGGAGACCAATATAAACGGGCTGGCAAGTAATCCTCAATCTACAAATACGATTTCTGATGTGCAGCCTCGGGTTTTACCCAAAGTAAAAAGAGTACAAACTGAGAGAGAGCTGGAACGTTCTGGAAACCTCAAAATCAGACAGGGTTTACGTGATCACGCCTCGTCTTTGTTCCAAAAGCCTTGTCAAGGACATCAGAGCCGACAAAGAAGGAAACCCCGATAATCAAGATAAGGCTCGCTATTCGAAAGACACTGCACTGACAGGGTGAGAGATGGTTGCATGGAGCGCGATTAATCTCACATAAAAGGCACGCATGTCTTCGCACGTGCCGCTCACGCTGGTGATCAGGGGTACCCAGTAGAAGCGGAGGTGTGAGGGGGTGGAAGCTGAGACGCATGTGTGAGAGTGGTGAACATCATCTGCCTCAGAGAGGAGAAAAAACAAGCTAAGAGAGAGATATCTGCTCTTTGTGTCTGTGCTGTAGCCATAACAAAGAGCGAACCCACAGCAACTGTGAACGCCACAAATAGCCCGACCTGCTATTTGACCCACCATTTTTCCCCTCATGCCGTCTCAGCTGCGACTCCTCGTTGAGCCTGTCCTTGTTCAATTCAACCATGAACCTGAATTTTTATGGGCCTGGTTAAAATGAGCTTTACAAAGCTGGTTAGCTTGTTCAGTACATACAAGAAGCTTAACTGTCCACTTCATTCAATAACAACAGAATATTATGACTGAGAGGTGCACCAGGGTCCAAAAAGAGTCAATATTGGATGTATATTCAATGTGCTAAATAAACATAATGGCACAGGCCTACAAGACAAGACAGATATACCAACATCACACAGAAGTAGCAGTACCCAGTATGAAATTCAGGGAATTTCCAGCGCAGCTCTCGGCCCATGTAAACCACGCTACTGCTAATTATGCTGTAACAATGACCTTTCCAAATCACAATATGTCAAACCACAAATGACAGCATAAGGACAGTAAAGATAAAGGGCTGCTACCAACAATAGAGTACACTAGTGTGAAAATGGCTACAGAAGCATCATCGAGAAGGTGAAACTCCCACCACGTAGCACATATTTTTTTAAATATTTTAATTACCATCAGAATCCATCATGGTTTATTATACACCAAGCACGGCCTCAACATCACTTGACTGAAGGGTTTTTTTGTACTTTCTGTCCGTTGCTTGTTAGCGCACTCGAGATTAACCCGAGTACCCCCTCTCCAACTTCAAGAGACAACTGTGCTGATGTCAGCTTTACACTGGCCAGTACAAAGACCCTAGGCATGAAAAGATTCATGAAAGCCCCCAAATTCAGTCGATTTAAGGCTGCAGTAACTGTTAAAACCCACCTACGCTGACGCACAAACTAACTCCGGTGAGTTAGAATAGAACAGCTGAGCACAAAATGTGGCGGAGGTTGGAACCAAAAATAAACGGAGGAAGGAAACCATTCTAGTCCGGTGTGATACCCATTCCTGCGCATGACTTATGAAAAGAAGCTGAATGAAAACTAGCGCTGCGCTGCTCATATCCTGCTGCAATGACATAACCTTTGATTCTCTGTTTCAGCGGGTAACCCAGGCAACAGGAGCGCCAGGACCTTTGAGAAGCTACAATAACCTGCAACATCTACTTAGCTACAGGGAATTCTTTCTTTTTAAATATCTTAAATGCCAAATTGTTTATTTGAGCGATACCTACTACCTAATCCCCCCCCCCAACTTATCATTCATCCTCCTCTACAGACTTCTCCTTCCATTCAGGCTACATCCTTGTTGGGATTTACAAAGGATTTCCCTCAGGACGCAGGCTGGGAAAGAGTTGAAAGCTCAGCTGGAGGTACATCAGTGATCCACTGATGCTCAGCTCAGCTCCTCACTTCTCCTCACTCTTGGAATACTTTCCCTGGGAAATCAGCCAGACTGACACCTGATCTCTGCATTTCTCTGTATACAGGTAGAACTTCCCCCAGTAAGAACAAGAGAAACATTAAGGGGAGAAATGTAAAATAGAGAACAGCACAGGGAAATTCAGAATTCCCTGTTTTGCTTCGGTGCCTCGGCGTGGACGTTGACAGTGACATCACGGCAACTCGTGAATAAGGACCGACGGTTCTGACATCACCGAGCGAGGGAGGCCCAGTTGTGTGTGTTCCCACCCAAAACTGTAACACACCACTCGGGGATCGAAGCACAGAAAGACAGAAAACGGTGGGAAAAACGTTATCAATCAGGGCAAAGCGCTACAAACTTTAGCATTATTTGCATTTTAAGCTGTGAGATGCTTCACATTCAGAGCTCAGTTCGTGTTGCTGCATCAAACAGTGACAAACACGACCGCTGCGGCAACACCAGAGGGTTTTTTGTCAGAGGAAAACTCAGTCTTCCATCTCAAAGGAAATGCATCGGCCATCTCATCAATCCCGTTTTTGGGCTGGTGGACATCGAGTAACCTGCAAAAGGATGAGAAATGAAATGCCAAGGCCCCCAGCCCTGCGTCGAGTCTTTGCACTCACACCTTTGTTAGCGTCCGCACAAAACAACTTGGAAAGCAGCTCTACACAGCATGTTATTATAGCACAACTGGCTCTTGAACACACACGGATTTGCATGTTTGGAGGATGGTATGCAGCCAGGTCACCGCTCATCTTCTCTGACGGAAGGTCGAGGGACTGGCTCGCTGCTTTTGGACCACCGTGTGTGGAATGAGGATGAGAAACCTCAAGCGTTACTGAGGTCAACAGCTTCTTCCGCCACATCGGTCAAGGTGAGAGTGTGTATGCGGACATGCGTGAATGGGAAGGAAAATACTTGATTTCTCCATTTGTCTCTATGCTGCCAATCAGCGGCTCCGTCAGCGCATCAGGATGAGGAAAAACGACAATCTGACAACGCTGCGGGGTCCTGCTGATGGTGCTAATTAGCCAATTGGTTGGTGCAAACATCTGTTTAATTAACGCCAAACAGTAATTGGAAGATGAACGTCAATAAACAATAAATAAACTCAATGAAGCAGTTTTTTGGACATAAAGACGTCTATTTTTCTGAATTACTGACATGGTACGATAGAACCATGGAGAACAGTGTTGCATACGTGCAAGTGTTGAGGCGTGTGTGCAGGCGTGTGTGCAGGCGTGTGTGCAGGCGTGTGCTGCTGCTTCAGTTGTAATTTTGTTTTCGTTCCTAGACTAGAACTAGTTCAGGTGGTGTCAGCTGACTCGGTTGGACTGTTCCTCCCTGAGCTCACTGACCAATCAGAAGAAAAGGAAGTCGATGAGAGGACAGAGCGGATGGAACGTTCACCCCGATCTTGAAAGGAGAAGGTTGAGTATTCCGTGAATCCTTAATGGGATTACGAGCTCTTTAAAGTGGCTCCACTGGAGTCCGAGATTAAAAAGTTAATGTTTATTTATGAGTAAAATTTGCCTTCTGTAATTAATAACCAAGCACCCGAGCCGGTGCACACAAACACAGCACTTAATTGCTGTATTTTTGCCGAAACGCCGTCTTTGGAGCCTTTGTTGTGCTGCTCTTGACACTTATCTTGAACCAGACACGACTGCATCACTCATACGCTCTCATGATCTCCAAACTGACCTTCACACACAAGAACACACAACAGCTCTTTATTACACAGGCTACAGCATCAGAATGTACAGACCAAAAAATGATGGATAGCCTCATTATTGAGTTCCCGTAAGAGATTCGCTGCAAATTATTATGTGTAACAAGACTATTAAACTAGAATTCAGTTGTTCTGTGCCAGTGGATCTATAATAGATCATTAGAACCTGGGGTCATTTCTTCACACGTTAAGGGGGGAGAGCTAGCTATGATAATACCAACACAACAAAACAAGCAAACAAAAAACAAACAAACAAAGCCATTATATGATGATAAAAACACACAGATTCTCATCCTGGGGTCAAATCTGTCCTCATTATAACTGGGCTGAGATGCTCTGTGTGTTTGCTAGTGTGATATACAAGCGTAACCGTTGTTGTAATTACAGCAGCCCAAAACTCACGGAATTGAATTTCAGAAGGTGTGAATATCGAGTCCACATATTGGAGAGGACAAACTGTGCAGTTACACCACAGGATTATAGATGGTGCGTATCATGAAGTCTTCCATTCTGGAGGTTATTATATCTTATTTTGGTATCAGAGTCCTGTTTTAAATGCTGTAACACCTTCAAAAGTGTCCATCTGTGCTGTCTTTTGACTTCAGGCTGGAGCCTGGCGCAGCTGCCTTCAGGCGAAAGGTGGGCTACACCCTGGAGAAGTGGCCACATACCACAAAAAAATCATTCACAATCACCTTAGCTCAATTTAGAGTCCCCAATTCCCCAAATGCATGTCTTTGGAAAGTGGAAGTGCCAACTACTGCACCAAGGAGCTGCCCTTATGCAAATATGAAAATAAATCATATGGTGTTCCATTAGATAGCCTTAAAATTGGGATTTTTATGTTAAATCCAAATCTAAAATCACCTTGTTTAAAATGAGCAGTGGCACAGCTGCATGATTTTGAATCTAAGTGAGATCCAGCAGACCTGGATGTAACATGTACGTCCTGTAGTTTCAAACCTGTAACATGGTAGTTTGGCCATAATTCCCAGGCCTCGTTACTTTGCTCTAATACGATTCTCTGGTCAACACCTCCTACTCTCAGAGACACACAGAACACTACTTGGATGACTTGTTAATGGGAACGAGGCCCCATGGTGCTGAGACAACAATAATGCAGACTTCACTGCACCCAATCACACATCTCACCCTCCCCAGCCCCTTCGTGGACACCTGGCCAAGCTCTCTGAAGGAGACGTGGCAATCGCGCCCGTCTCCACCTATTGATCAACCAGTGCTGACAAAGACTTAATGAAAAGCAAAGATTAAATAAGCCTTAACTGCTGAGAAAAGACAGTAAACATGAAGACATAAAACACACCCAGGACTTGAGGATGACTGATGATGGGGCTTGCTGTGACCTGTTTGACTCGCCTCCGTGTTCCAGCAGATTGCTTCAATAAAGGAAATGAACTCAGAGTCGAGGTTTGGAGTCCATCGTTGGGCCGAGCTTCAGTCCTTTCCGTTGAAGGGAGTAAATAGACCAGAGCGAAAGCTCAAGAATTCTCATTTGCAGAAGAGAAACGATGATGGAGAAAACAGAGACAGCGAGGTCACGCAAACCTGAGGGAAACAGGACAGTGGAGGATAAGAACGGAGGCCGAGTCTGTCCTCATGGGTGACGGACATCCACGTGACCCTTTCGGACCCGTCGCCATCACAGAGCAACTGAACCGCAGCCACAGAAGCAATCATTGTTTAAGAATCCAGAGCTTCCAGTCAAACAAGAGGTCACCGAGTGACAGAGGACATCATTGATTTCCTTAAATTTTCTCTTAGAGGACACAATCAATAAAGGTTCCTGGGAAAGAACAATATTACTGTATTTGTCTTTCAAAACATGATCTTCCGATAGAGATGTAAAGCAAAATTTTCATACATAAACCACTCATTGGTCCAGTTATACTGCACAGATAAATGAACAATGTAATTAATTTCAACAACCCTGCAAACATTTGACACCAGTTGTGCTCAAGTACAATTTATGAAAAGAATGACTGAAAAGTGCTCATTATAGCTGTTAAATCTGCATAAACCACAGTCATGAATGCCAAAAACCCAGGGTGGGCTGGAGAAATTAAAAGAAAAAGGAGCGAAAGGCAGCGGCGGGCCTGGCCTGGCGCCCCAATAATCTGCCATAAACACACAAGTCCTCCCGAGTCAGCGCAGACGTCTCGCAGCCACAATGACCTCGACACACGAATAATGCCACCGCTCGCCGTGCATCCCGTTTAGCCGTGACGGCCAAAGCCGCGACTGTGACCCAACACCTGCGGACACGCTCTGAAATGGATGCAGCTCTGCCTGCAGCAGTGCAGCCATCAGAGGAGACGCCGGTCCGATGTCAAAGCAGAGGGACAGAAGAGTGCGACGGGCTCGTCAAGCGCCGTCCAACGTCAAACCGCGTGCACTGAGCATGTTTAGCTTTTCAGACGTTCCTCCTTAAAATGAAATATGATTCATATTCTTTCAATGTTTAAAAAGCAGATTTAGTTTAAACCATAACTCAATGGGGCAGAACTTTGAGATTAACAACCCAGTAATGGATTACTCATTCCCTTCTCAGACAACTTGTACTAACATATAAATTATTGACAGAGCAATTACATCCTAATCACATGTCGGGGCCCTTCAAAGCTCCTATTTCACCAACATACACGCCACTTGTTTATTAGAAGGGTACTAACATTTCAGCCATTGTTGTATTTTTTTGCGTTTCTGAAAGTAGCTGCAAAACCTAAAATTGCTCATTTGAATGAGTTGTTTTAATTATCGCATGCAAGTGCAGTTTTGCTGGAAAGAGGCTAATGTTGGGCTGATGGGGCTCATGTTAGACAGACACAGCGATGCTGGCAGCTCTGCTGGCAGTAAGAGGGGGGGCAACGATGAGCAGCAGCCCTTGTTGCCTCATTTCTCTTCTGTGCAGGAGGTGAGCCTGGGGTCAAGGGAACCCTCACACGCAATCCCATCTTTCCTTTGTACCACCACCAGCCATTAAAGCAGCAACGCTAGCAACGATTTCAATTATGCGCAGCTTCGCCGCTGACGGGATGCGCGTCAGCACTCGTGCCCCTCTTTGCTCGACTCGCTTGTTTTTCTTTTTCGCTGCTCATTCGTAATTTGTGGATCTGGCAGATGGTTTCAATTCAATAAAGCAGCAGCACATGAGTGGGAGCATGATGGGGTAGACTGATTCAGGGATCTGCAGCTCTGACACACCGCTATTGTGGAGAAGCCGTGCGTGCTATAATGCATTTTCAATTCCATTAACAGACACATATTTAATGTGGAGTGAGGGGTTTACCTCTGGGTAAAGGTCTGAAGAGTCCAGATATCTCCAGTAATAATAACCAGCACAACACAAGTTTATTTCTGCACTAGTATAATGGCTGCACTTTAGCTCCTTGTATTAATTTTAGCATGAGATTTTGCAAAAACCCAGAATGTCTTGGAGGGAGAAAACTTGTCCTATGTTCCTTCTAACTTAATGGGTCAAATCTAGCTCTGGAAGGCAATCGAGATGGGTTCACGGAGGGCTGATGCATCTCATCTGCCTCTCACGTGGTAAATTTTGTAATGAGATCCATGGAGCCAAAGGAAAGGAGACATTAGCATACATATTCACATCGTGACCATTTGTAATTAAAGTTATTCCATTTTCAGGGCCCTCTGCCCCACGATTTAACCGACCAATGTTGCCACTGCCCCTAAGCATTTCACACAACACTAAACACAGGCATACAGATAAAAGGATGCTTTCCAAAATAGCCATCAGCAACAGAAATAAAGCAGGAGACTTCATCCTACAGTGATGGGGTATAGATACTGCACGTCCTGCTGCTTCACAACTGAAGCCGCAGCATCTGGATCCTCCTCGAGGGTGTCGGCAGGAAGAGGCTAATTCTTTTGCCAGGATGGGAAACCTCCTGGTTGCTACTGACAGACCTTGTAAATGACACCGGCAACCCGAGATGGCAGAAGACAGCTCTTCAGCTGGGACTCACCGACCCAGTAAGTGTGGTGCTTTTTTAAAAAAAAAACAAGATTTACCATCCACGCCTTCAATCAAGATAAATCCGCCTGGTTTCATTCATGCTGCTCGTTAGGTTGCACGAAAAAAAATGAAGCCATGACCTTCAGCTGCACCTTCGGCAGCTGCACCTGCCCTCCTGGCAGAGGACGCTGACCAACCCAGCATCCCAGAGCGGGGAGAGGGAACCAAACACGGCGCCATTTATCATCAGGTTACACGTTGGCCTAGTTTAATGTCCCTTTCACACATGCTGGGCCACACAGAAACACGGGAGGCAGCTAATTAGTCTAGGCAAACAGCAGAGGTTCACGAGTCCTTTTACACTTCACGGGTGAAACCCCCCCTCATGGGAGAACTAGTGAATTCATCACAACAGTCTCACCCAACAGAAAAAAACACCTCTGATGAGCACAAGAACATGAGGCTCTTGAGGGTAAATGTGGGGGACGTGCCTAAGTGCCTGACACAGAAGCAATCCACCCTGCAGGACAGTTATTCTGACCATGGGGCAAATAGCTGGGGAGTGTGTGAAAGGTTTCTGCTGAGAGCAAAGGGAAATTAAAGTGCAGGGGAAGGAGGACACGGACTGGTTCAGGTCTGCAGAGGAACAGGGAGGACTTCAGTCGCTCGGTAACCAAATTACCTGGAAAAAACACTGTTATAGAATGCATACAATTCTGCTTGTCCTCTGGTGTATTTAAGACGCTACACAATAAAACACAGCTTATCTCACTGTTGACGTAGAATCCCAGTGACGGACAGTCTAAGCAGGATATGACATCACAGGAGTGATCGCCGCATCGACACGAGCTGTCGACTAAAGCCACAAGCGTGTTGCCGCGCTACAATGGTGACAGCGAACACTTGCTATTTCATTTCACACAATGGCAAAGACAAAAAAAAAGACTCGTCGTTAAAGACCAGAAGCAGTGACACCCGGTTCTGAAACTAGTTTGGAAAAACAGGAACCTGAAATGCCAGTTGTGAGAATCAAAGCTAATCTTTTAAAGAAAATAACAGTTTGAAACCCAATTTAACAAACGGTTTGATATATTGCGCTGCTGAAAACATTTGTATTCCAGGTCCACCTCTTACCTTTTTTTTTTTTTTACCCTGTGAAAAAGCAAATAAACAAGAGCAAACAGAAAAGAGACTCCTGCTTTTAAAGCCAAACCTCAGGAGGTAGTGCTTTAGAAACATACTTGCTACTAATGTTTTACTACCCATCACACCTTCATTCTAGTTCCTTGTTCCTTTACAACACTGTACAGCAGCACAACGCACTTCCGGATTTCAGGTTCAGATGCAACACAACTGACTTGTTATTATTTTCTGAATGATTATTGATCACAGACATAACAATTTGCATTTTATTACGAATGTGTCATCAATTGCAAATATTTTCATTAGCTGATTTCATTTATGCGCTCTGTTGTTGTGGAGCCAGACGGCACAACAGCACGAGCGTGAATGGTTTACGTATCCATGCAACAACCATTTCTATAACAATACCATTGACTTTGGCTGAAACTCAATCCTCTCACGTTACCTGGCGTGGACGTATGGAACCCTGCTGGGAAAGGGATCATTTTCCACAATCGCCAAGGAAAAACCTGTAAATTGCACTTCATGTCCATTAAAATTGCCCCAGTGCACAGATAGAAATTCAATATCAATGAAGAGATGAAACACCACAGCCGGGCTGACCAGACATTATTAAGACTCTACTTCAGTGAAGGTACCAGAAAAACATGATAAGATCTGGGAACAGCCAATCGCGGCTGCCTCCCGAACCACCTTTATAGCAAACATCAATCATCAGACTTTAATTGTCCTCCATCATGGGAACGAGAGTTTATTTTTCATTCCATGTCCGATCTTCCATCCCTCACACGTGCTTTATGCAATATCGCCCAGCTTGTTTGTCTGCTAACAGCAGGATCACATTAAAGAAACCAGCTGCTTGATCAATCATTCAACCGTCTTATCACTTTTGCCACAGACCACAAAGTCGACAGTCACTCCCTTATCGTGCTAATCCGGATAACTTCGGCACTTCGCTCAAGAAGGCAGCGGGGATAAATGAGTTTATTCCAAGACTGATTGGATTAGGAGTCAGAAGTGGTCTTTGACCCCCTCTCGCCTGAAAGACAAAAGCACCACCCTGCTCGGATTTAACAGACACAATGAAGAAAACAGGATCTGATGTCTCGCCCTGAAGCTTCAGGCCCCTTCAGAACCATAACACGACTGTAATATCCAAAATCTCTGCTCTTGACACCAATAAACCCTTTTACAAGGCCTGGTGCTGCAACTCCCCTCACGCTTCAGGACGGATGACTCAGCAGTAATCTGCCATTTAACTTAAATGTGACCCGTGTCGTTGACCCGTCATGTCAACGCCATACGAAGCAGCGGCCAAGGCCACAAACCTGTTCCCCGCATCCGTGACCTGGAGTGTTGGGAGGGCAGAGCCTTGACTGTAACGCACTTTACGTCTAGAAAATTAAAAAGAAAAAAAAAAGACTTCCCTCGCCGCTCCTGGACACAAAAGCAGGGCTGTCAGCGTTTGACAGGCCTGCGTTCAGGGCTGCAGTGGCGCCGCTTCCCGAGGACGGCGGAATATGAGCGGAAAACACAACCTGAGCAAACTGAAACGGGATGAAGCTGCATTAAGACTGACACTGGCGAGACTCGCTCTCTAAAACCACTCAGGGTTTAAACGGGCGCGCTTATTTTAGACGAGATCGGAGCAGTTCCACTCCATGTAAATGTAATCTGCTGAAATGGTCAACGGCGGAGGGGCTCAGCACCGGGCCAGACGAGTCTATTCCGACAGCCACTTAACCTCCAAGGTGGCTTGTTTTGCAGGAAGGACGACCTCACTTAATCTAACAAGGCCCCTGGCAACGGGAAGGTGTGTTTGTGGAAAGCAAGAAGGGAGCAAACTGCGAGTGAGACAAAGAAACATTGGGCGGGGGGGGGCCTGATCTCCCCCGAGCTGCATCGACTTCCTCATTCTTACATATTCAAGTCCATCCGCTGCTTCACCTCCCCTTTGTGGGAAGCTCAGCCGCTGCACAACTGCCGTAGTCCCACTTTCGGAAGTGTAATTGCCTTCATTTGACTCCGAGCCGTGCGGCTGTGACGGGAGCTGCTGTGGCAGCATAAACGACCCGCATCCGCCTGCAGGAAAACCCAGGATCTCCCAGCTGAATGGGGAAACACCCACGGGGAGGGGAGGAATGGCAGGCTGGCTGGAGATTCTGACATCATCCCAGTCTATACTTCCATGTTTCTGTTCACTCTGTGTGTGAATAAGCAGAAAGTGTGTTTCTCTCCATCTGCACACACACACACACACACACACAACACACACACACACACACACATACACACGCAGAGTTCCTGCTGCACCACTACCCTCCCAAGCACACACTGCACCGTGCGTGGATGCAGAAAGATTAAGGGGGGGCATCATTCACCAATTCACCAAACCCCAAAACAGGCAGCCAGTGTTACCTACAACAGATGCTCACACCAGTCATCGTTTCTGGGGGGGGGGGCCCACAAGCGATCACCGCCCTCATTGCAACT
Source organism: Takifugu flavidus (assembly GCF_003711565.1). Classification (NCBI taxonomy): domain Eukaryota; kingdom Metazoa; phylum Chordata; class Actinopteri; order Tetraodontiformes; family Tetraodontidae; genus Takifugu; species Takifugu flavidus. The sequence continues at coordinate 12,095,189 of NC_079530.1, read as the reverse complement.
GATCCCAACACCTACTGCGGGAACCGACCGGCACCGTCAACTGGATCGCGGTCCAGTGAAGCTACATTGTCCGCAAAGTTGAAGGACGAGGGGGGAATAAAATAAATCAATGTGAAGAGATTTGAGAAGAGTGTGGAAGCAGCAGTGCAGTCGGTGCGAGTGCTGGTTCCAGTAAACGGCGGGGCAGCGCCAGCGGGGTGTTGATGGGCACCAAAAAAAGAACTGCATTGCCTCCGTCAGAGCTCCGCGTCCCGTGCGGGTAAAAACAGCAACAGCACAGCGGGCTGGAGGCATTAAGGCACCGCTTAATCGCGCCTCTCACCTGTCCGTGAAGCGTAATCTGGAGAAAGGACGTGAACGGAAAAAATCTTGACGCTAGTTAGCTCTACTTCCTTAGCCAGCTCAGTCGCCAACGCCGCGTTTCCCTCCCGTTTCCAGCCCGAGCGCCCGGTCCCACACCTCTCCCCCAGCGCGCACACACGTCCTGGGACTTACCGGTCTTATGTGCTGACGGTGTCGGTGTGAAGAGACAACAAGTGCCGGGAGGCTGCCGGCCACCGTTCCGCTGCTCCGGGACAAGAGGAGAACTGATCTGCAGACTTTCGCAGCCATCTCTGCCGAGAAACCTCGCCGGGAAGGAGACTGCTGCGGGCGGACCGACCGAGACGCACCGAAGGGAAGAGGGAGGGTGGTGGGCGGGTGCAGGGCAGGACTACGGCTCCTACACATACAGTGTTGCAGCAGCGTGCACTTATTTTAATGCATCTAATTGGTTACAAGCAAATAATGGATTAATTTTAGCGACACAGCAGGATGTGAAACATCACAGGTGACAAAAGTGTTATTACATTTAAAAAAAAAAAAAAAATTAAAAGACGTGTACCAGAAAAAGGGCATGGGGATTGGTTGAAGCTGCTTCTTTTTTATGCTTGTGGATCTGGAATAAATTACAATCTCTGTTTGAATAGACGGAAGTTTAAAAAAAGAATCTGAAAGATCAACATTAAAACAGTATTTAACTGCCATTTATTCACTCTTGGATCGTCGTTTTACGTGTATTATGATTAATAACATTATATATGTGTGAAATAAAAGTCTAGGGAACTATGAAAGTCCATTCTGCATATATCAAAACTGGTAATTCTGCTGCCTCCATGGTCTATTGTGTGAACCAGTATCATTTGGGCCCCTTGAAAAACTGCTGGTGGGAGAGTTCTTTCTAATAAAATAACTTTAAAAGATCTTAAACAAAGCTTGTGAGATGTCCTAAAAGGGAGACATTTTGCTGTCTCTGGCTAGACCATTCATTTCCATATCACCGTCTAATATTAGTCTGTCCTTCAATCCTTCTTTTGTCCCAAAAGACCTGCCTGCAGGATCAAATCTAATTGAACCGGTCCTCAATGACCTTTGAAAAGCCAAAGCCAATCCCTCATGTCCCATTTTACCTTGTGGGTTCAGTGCCAAACTCGTAGGACGCAGCGGCGGCGGCATGTGTGGGATTTTCTTTCTGTTTTTTTCAAGAATCACTCAACCACTATAGAATGACGGTAGCACAGGCACTAATTTGGCCAATGAATGTCTCGGAGACTCCCCTCAGAGGAATGTTCCGTGCCTTAGTCTTTGACCCAGCTATCATGTACGGCCTGACACGCCTGCCGGCTGAGAGAAAAGCTAGATAACACACGAAGTACAAGACCAAACACAACGTAATCTCACAGCTCAGACTGAACGTGGTAGAAAAGACAAGTGGGTTAAAAAATTTCGTTGGAAATGTTTTTCAATGCTGCTCTGGAAATACACAGGTAGACGTGTCATTCCTCCAGAATGCGTCCCAGCAGCTTGTCCGGGTTCATTGCATCAGGATATGAAGGTGCTGCAATTTAAATGCAAATTTTCCGTGTGGACAAGGACCTGCTGACGGCCTTAAGGCTGCATCGATTCACAAAAACAAATCTTGTGTGCAGGACACCCAATACTGCCAGTCAGTGGCTTACATAAATCTTTACAGTGCTCCTTTATGTCTGATGGACTGTTGGATCATAGCAGTATCCATTTGCACATGGTGTGTCAGCAATGCAACCAAAAGAGGCTTTCCGTTCACTCTGGTGGATTAGATTTTATTAATTTATTCATAGGGCTCATAGAAACTGGTTAAACGAGGCGGCTTTTTGTTTGCAGTGCTTCTCATAGTATGGAATCAATCTTGTAATCAGCTCTAGGAAGCTAATTCCAAAGCTGATTTTCAACAGATCAGAAAACCTAAATTTGTTGGATCCTAATGTGAGCTGAAGGTAATTAGTTATATGCGCCCTGTCCAAATGTTACAGTATCCCCAATCAGTAGAGGGATCTGACCGATGTTGACTGATTACCAACTGCTTTATTAACTGTAAACTTTTAAATGAAATATGGCACTTCAAGAAAAATGACAGAGAATTGCTGCTTTTAAAATCTGCTTGCATCCTAACTTCAGGGTCAGAGCAGGCAAATTCAGCAGAGCACATAAAGGGGTGTGTATGTAAATAAGTGTGTGAGGACATTCATGCGTGACTGAAATGTTTCTTAGCAGCACAAAAGTTCCCCTCCCACGGCTGTGCAAAAAAGGCAATGCTCTTAGAGCTGAGCGAATGTGGACATGCAGCTTCCATTTCCAGAAAACAACATGTTATAAACACAGACCAAATTAGGCTGCCTGAGCGGCACTCTTGCTTAACCCGAGCGATGAGGGCTCACAAGCGCCACGCAACAATACGACTGCTGAAACTGGAGCCTGCTTTTGTAGGAAATCCTTTATCTGAGCCACCTTTCATCATTATGCAGGGGTGCAGCTTGCGGTTCAGGTTTCATCAGAGCGTCCATTCTGCAGTGCTGCCTGGCTAACAGACACGGCCAACCAGCAGGCCGTTATGGATCTCCTGGTGTGGTTTCCAATGTAGCATTCCCCGTAGAGCGAAACACAAATCACAGAGCAGCACTGCGGAGCTGTCCTGAACATTTTAAGTGCACGCCTGCTTCGGGTTTCCGTTAAACTGTTTTAACAGGGGGGTTCTATAGTCAGAGTAGGAGAAGTGAGACATGTCAGTTCCTTTAAGATTTACACAACCTCTCGATGAGACCCGACCTCTAGACCACTGACAAACATGGTGGCACTCCCGGAAAGAAACAACCCTGCACATTTAGCAGTTATTTTTATCCAACTTGCCCAGTTAGGTTACTTAATTGTGAAGCAATAGGATGTGTCACATGCTCGTGATGGTGTGTGACGGGTTGACTTACAAGTGAAGTGGCTAGTGGTCTCCCAGCTGTATAGTTTAAGGAACTGATCTGCATATTTCTAACCATTAAATGGCCATAATGTTTGTGATAAATGAGAGAAAGATTTACTGTCATTTTGGACGCTTGGACCCAGATTACTGCCGCTGTGAAGCTATTCAAATTCAATCTGAATTTTCAGCAGTTGACAATTACTTACCGTGGCCTCGTGATAAATTGCTTGTATTAATGAAGGGCTGCAGGCGCAGTCATGAGTCCTCCCTTATTAAAAAAGTGAAGAACAGGGAAAGTGCTGAAAATTGCCTGAACAACATACAATAGCAGAATGTTAGCTTAGATAATATTTGGTATAATATTTTTAATAGAAAGCAGCGTTGCAATGTTGACATTTAAGCTCTGTGTCACTGCAGTGGTGTGTTTGGTTTACTGGCTTCCATTTTAAATGTTTTAACAGAACACAATCTGTGAAATTATCATTTTTTTTATCTCTGTCTTTCTGGCACAGATCTATTTGTTATTGCAATGGCTATATTGATTAAGCAATATATTATCACAAAGGTCACATTCTGTCCTGGCAGGGGTCCATTTATAAATGCACCAAACTTATAATCATAAATCCTCAAAAGACCGATGCAAATTTACTTTATCCGTTTATCCCTCCTGGATTTCTGTACATAGTGTTGCGAAAGTGGGCGTGGTTACAATTGATTTTGTGCTAAACAAATTAAAAATTGGTAAAATGTCTTGAGAAAGAGATATATATGTGTTCTAAGATGATAAAATACATGCTGTAAGGTAGAGTGAGCATATATAAGAACCTTAGACAATTGTTCCATCTGCACGTGAAGTTAACCTCTTGCTAACCGCGTTGCTTTGTCATGGCCCCCAGCACAAAGTTGGTTCTTCCAAGGCCTCACGATTTATTCCTGAATGATGCAATACGAGCCGTGATAAATAACTCATTGCATCAGACGGGCCTCCAAATTCCCAAGCTCCCAATTTGTTTGGTCATGCCAGGACACGTTTCAGCAGGACTGTAATGAGTTTGCTGCGCCCAACTTGTGACTTTGTGAGCAGGTTTGTAACAATTCTCGGATGATTTCTGACCTATTTTTTGGTGCGCTGACAATGTTTTTAGGGGGTCTTATTGGCATTGTGGGTGTTCTGTAAGGGTCTTTGGAATGGATGATATGGGTGAGTTCACAGAAGGACAGAGCACAGTAGTGATTTTTAAATGTCCCTGATGAGTTTTCTCCCCCCCCCAAAAAATCTATTTTGACCAGTCTGAGCACATTTCCTCTTCATGATTAAAAATCCATGAATCTAGAGATTGCTCATTTCAAATATAACTGCAGGGCATCACACCTTTGAAAGGTGAATACTGGCGCGGTTTTAAAGGACTGATTGCATAAGAGTCAATGAGAAGGACAAAGACTATTTAAGTTCTCATCATGAAAATGCTCATTGGCTCACACTGTGCAAATATTTTAGTTCACTTGCAATAGATGAAAGGAACTGGAAGAAGAAGAATTACATTTGAATGGAGCCTTAAACGCATCAGGAACACAAGCTGTTCAGTTTTCAGTCAAACATGCAAAGTACAGAACTATCGGCTGCCGATTATAAATAACATGAGCTGAAAACGTGAATATTTATAGATACGGGCCTGGCTGCATGGGCGTGGCTGCAGGAGGCCCCGCCCCCCCGGACCCTGCCGACGCTGCCGAACGCGGAACTGCTGTTTGCTGTTTGCTGGCTGCTCCCCATCTCTGCTGTCGCTAAAGTCAAATAGCTGCTCTGATACACCGGCGATATCGTCATTTGCACCGAGTGGAGTTTCTCCGACCCCCATGTAAGTAAACGTGTCATGTTTTCTGGATGAAACTGCTGTAAAGCGGCACTGTCCTCCAGGGTTTACGCTAGCTAGCATTAGCATTCCCACAAAACGCCTGTCAGGCTGCTGGACTCACAGCGACAAGCGTCAGAATCACATCAACCGCAGTCGGGACGACAGCCGAGTTCAGGTGTAACGTGATAAAACTATATTTGGATTTAAACAGCTTCTAAACACGAGCCTATGGCGCCAGGGCAAACATTTGGCTCACTGTTGTCCACCATGGAACAGTTTTAGAGATGCGGGCGCTCCCAAAATGATTTGTTATTAATAATTGAGCCCCCTGAATTCATCCCTTAAGGTCAGAGGTCCAGTTATGTCCGCAGGTTTGGGTGTCATGCACATGCACATGCACATGCACATGCACATGGACCCTGGCACGGAGCTGTTGGTGCAGGAGTGCATTTCAGAGGAGACAACTTTATTAAAACTTGAGGGTCTGAAAGTTGCACTGTCTTTAACATGCAGAATTGTACTTGCTGTCTCCCTCTTTTGACAGTTATGAATGCATCTCTTTGATAATAAATGGATGATTTGAATAAATGGCTGTGTTTATAAAGAGGAAAATGTAATCACTGTCACTGATGGGTCTGAAGATAATTTGCATTTGCATAAGAATCCACGGTTATTTTTTCCAACTCTATCAAGTTCCCATTTAACTACTCACAGGAGAATCAGCATGTTGGTTCTCCCAGGTCCAGGTCAGCATCGGGTCTCAGAACCGTTTAACTAGACTGAAAAAACAGCAGGACTAACTACACCAGTTACCACCTGGAAAAACAAATATGTTCAATTTCTACCCTCTCAAACCTTCTCTCTAAAGCTGCTTATCTTTAGTTTTAACTCACACAACCATTTTTATCCTGTGTTTATGCCTCTTCTATTTATTATGTTGTCTTTTAATGCTCTCTTTTGATTTTCTTGTGCACTTTCTATTTATAGCTAAGTTAAGCTATAGTGTTGCATTTTCTTTTAACATACAGATATTTTCAGCTCCAATATTTATAAAAAAAGAACAAGACAGAAGTAAATCTGAACTCCTTAACTGCAGAAAAATCACCTCTTTGTGGATGCAAAATTTCTGAAATGCTGCAGCTCCCTGCCTTTGCTGCTGGGTGAATATTAATTGACAGTTCAGACCATGAAAAACCAAAATGAAGCACTGTGATGTTCATTTAATGAGCTGACATTAGTTCCGTAGAAATGCTAGATCACGTGGTTGTCTGCTTTAATTGGGATTTAGCTTTCTTAGCTTCCTTTCTCACTGCTGTGTAGTTTTGTTTTTTTAAAAGACTCGATTAAATTCATAAACTTTTGGAGTTCAAATGTAGAAATGTGGCAGTAAGATGTGCTGAATGTGATCATTGATAATTGTTTGATTATCATAGTTTGCAGCTGATGGTGGGTCCCCCATGTCCCCGTTTCTGGACGTGCAATAAATTCTTTACATATTTTTAGCCTCACTTTGCTCCAGAGTTTGAATTCGTAAGAGGATAGTAACGAAATAAAGCTTCAGGCTGTAGTAAAATGAATTTATCTGTCCTATCATGTATGCATATGCACATTAGAGCCATGGACACGCAAAAGCCCGTGCTTATTTGCTTAGCAAACTTCTGTGACACCAGTGTGATAAGAATTAGAATTAGATTTATGCATTTCCTGTAATGAGTACGCAAATGTTTGCAGTGCACTATGAAGCCAGTTCCTGTTAGTGTTATCCTAAACTTTGGTTTTTAGAGATTAGGGTTAATATTGTTTTATTTTAGGCCATCCAGAGCTTATAACATGAGGAACGTACTTAGCACGATGCTATATTTGTTGACAGACTCTCTCTATATATATAACTATACATCCCCTGGTCCTCTATACCTTTGAACACCACACTGAAAACAGGGTTTTATGTAATTTCACCAGACTCCTGTCATCTCCTTTATAGGATGTTGCGCTTGCGGGCATTGTCTGCAGCATCCGTGGGCCTTGTGCAGCTCTCCCGACGCTTCCACAGCGGGGCAGGACAGGGCTCCACCCAGAGGAGACGCATGCTGGCGGCTCTGGCCGGAGTCACAGGAGCTTCTGCTACCGCTGGTCTGCTCTGGAAACGGTAGGACCCTCAAGAATACCTGCTAGATCCTGCAGTTGTGATTAGAAAATACCGTAATGTCATAGGAGAACCAAACTGTAGTTAAAACAGAACAAGTGGAAGTGTACATTCCTAAAATGACTCCTTGGAAGTACACTGGAGAAAATGTCAGCTCATTTCCACCTGGTTTAAAACTGTGGAACGTTATCAAAACTGACGTATGTGGTGCTGACTAACCCTTCTGTTGGTGTACCAAGATCACCGTTCAGTTGTTGCTAGACAGTATTCACTGGTGCCACAAGGCCTCACTTCTACAAATACTGCGGATTACATCCAATAAACAGGTTTTAGCAGATAGGGAGCAATTAGAAATCATGTCAGCACAAAATGAAGCACAGCTGACCCGAGGAGCCACCGGGTGTTGGCGTCCTTGTTTGAAAAGTGTTTGTTGAGCTAATAGGTGAGATCCACGCTGCTGTGGTGTCACATGTCCGACATCAGCCGCCATCCTACACACTCTGCTGCAGTATTCTAGCCACAACAACATACAGATGCAGTCTGCATTATCCTGTGCAGACCTGAGTTGGTGAAACTGAGCCTGTCGCATCCTCCCTTTGTACTGTTGTACACATCAGAAGCCTCACCTCTTCGCTCGACTACCATGGCAACTGACATGTTGACACTAGTGTTTGTGCTTTATTCTGCTCATTGTCAGGTGCTCTGCTTTTGTTCTTTAGTGACCGTGGTGTGTGCACAGTGCACTAGGTTTTGCTTAATTTGTGGTGTCACCATGTTTTCATCGGTGGGATCACTAAGGAGACTGTTGTTTAGTGAGGGGGGGCATGGGAGCTCCGTGCTGGCAGAATGAGCGTGCTGCAGGAGGCAGAGTGATAAATAGTGCCCCAGGGTGTTTAAGACTGATGGGACGAAGCTGTTCCGAGCCTTTGCCCCCCCCCTCACCTTGTGTCTAATTAAAGTGAACAATTCAGCTCCTGACAGACTTGGCTCTTTGTTATTATTCAGAAGTTTAGTCGGTAAAGCAGCCAGATGGGAGGCTGACATGGTTGACCTCCACTCGTATAGTCGGGTCACGAAAGGATTTGAAGGAAACCGATCGATATAAAACTGAGCTGAAGATTTTCAGTTTCAATTTAAGGGCTTTAACTTAATACAAAATAAAATATTCAACATTTCGTCGTCACCCTGAGACTCGCTTGTCAGTCAAAAGTTCAAACGCTTTTGAGAGGCTGAAAATTCAGATACACTCTGGTAAATAATAAATAGCTTTAAAATCTCTCAAATTAAAGCTCAAGTCTGCACTTTGCAGCTTATTTTCACTACATGTTGATATAGAAGACCTCTTGTTTCAGTGTTTGATGATGATGTTTTTATTTTCCATTAGAGCGTATGCAGAAGCAGGACCGTCTGTTCAGCACTCCGAGCAACGGGACCGAGAGGAAGTCGACTTTGTGAGCGATTCTGAGGAAGAGAAGTCAGTGGAGTCCAGCAACGATGAGGCAAAGGAGGATGGTGGTGAAGAGAAAAAAAAGAAGCCACGTTCCGGATTTCGGGACCGCAAGGTAATCAATAAACGAAGGTACATTCGGCCAAGTCCAACTCCTGAATGTGGTTTGGAAAGCTATAGCAATCAATGTCCAATATGCAAACACCAGTATATCTCTGACAGATTACTTTACAGGAGCGCTCAGAGGAAACGAGCGTGCACGGCTGCCGTCACGGGCATGAAAAATGTTTCAAGTCCGAAGATTTTATTGCTGCTAATTAGGTAGCAAAGCAGAAGTGGACAGAATAGCAAATAGAATTCGCAGCACTGCAGGTTATGTCGCTGAAGGATGAAGCCATAAAAGAGGCAGAGCTTTGAACCTCGGCTTTTTTTAACAAATTGAATGTGATGCAATGGTTCTTCTGACTTATGGCTGGAGAGGAAATAGATGTGCAATATGCATCTTAGTCCTCTTCTGCTCTGACCATATATCTTTTATCACAGCACTGCACGATTTACTGGGTTTAGTAGAAAATGATATTGAATAGAGGTCTAGGTTTATGTTGATATACTTTAGCCTGACTTTAAAATAGATAAATGTCAATGGGATTACATAATGGAATCACTTAAAGATCTTTTGGATCTTTTTCAAGTGCCATTATTTTCCCTTTTCCCCCCCTTAAACATAAACTCATTATTCTAAAATTTAAGAAGAGTTGGCTATGTTTGCAATTCCAAGCTTTCACTTTTAGACTGACTCAGCACTTTAAGAGAGTAGTTTTGAAAACTAGAGGAAACATATTGGAGAGACAACTAGAATTTAAGCTTGGGGAGTCTGCCTTTGCTTGTAATAGAAAGAGAGCATAAAAGTGGCCGGAGGTTCAAAAGAATGGGTTTGAGCCACAATCACTGCAATTGATGTTGAGATCAGTGGGATGTAAATCTGGGGAGATAAAAGCAAGAGAGTGGTGACAGCCATCAGTCAGGCTCTCATACATCCTCTCTTAGCTGTCCCAGAACCTCTCAACCATTCACTGATGCTCGCCTTTTCTGGGGGGCGCGCTGCTGGTGATTTCTCCTCAGCCCAATGAGGTTTGCTCAAGAACGGAGAGACATGCCATCAGTCGCATGTTGATGCGTCTCCTTTGATCCGAGTCAGTGCATTGATTCCTCCTTCCTGCTGTCAGTGGATCATTCCCGTGGAGTGTGTTACACAAGTGTAAACAACCAGTGTTTTAGTGGCGCATAAACTACCAGCCGATCAGCTCTTAATGACCTCTCGGTAACCGTGGAGCTAAAACACAGGTGGCACAGTCATATGGCCAGTGTGTGTTGTTTTAGCCTCGCATATGGTTGCCGTAGCTTTGATTTAAAACTTAAAGTCTCAGTGACATGATACATTTAGGTACTCTTTCTTGTTTGGTTCAGGAGTCTGGATAAATTATTTTCTCCCATTCCATTAGGGCAGCATTACTGTGCGCCAGCCGAGAGGCTCGTATTCAAAGTTGGACTACTGCCTCCAGGCTTTGGCCAGCCTGTTTGGACTCATGGTGCCCGTTCTCAATGTGTGGAACTTGATTTTTAGGTGATGGAGTATGAGAACAGGATAAGAGCCTACTCCACTCCCGACAAGATTTTCCGCTACTTTGCCACCCTGAAGGTCATAAGTGAGCACGGCGATTCTGAGGTCTACATGACTCCCCAGGACTTCATACGCTCCATCACACCCAACGAGAAACAGCCTGAAAGTGAGTCGTCTGCCTTTGCTGCCACCTTTATTTAATTTGTTTCCCAATGACGTGCTCCAGTTGTCAGAATTAGATCAGGTTAACCTCTGGATGGGTGTTGGAATGATGTCGCTCAGGTGGCACCGCATTACTCAGCTCAGCTGCCCCCTCAGGGCAGCGATGGGGACACTCGGCCCACAGGACTCCCCAGAACAAATCCCACTGAGTGTGATCTCAAGTACGATGGGGAGGCCAGAGGAAGCAACAGGACTGTCCAGTCACTCCCAGTTTAGGGAATCACAGCACAACAGATGTGGCGATTAATGAGTTCAAACTGGAGCAGTTCTATAAATTAGCATTTACAAATAAACCCCATTAGAGAACATATTTAGCACTGTGTGTTTAAAATGGTTAATAATTGCTGTGTTTCTGAACAGATCCAAGCAGTTGATACCTGTTTCTAAACACAGAACCTGAGGGAGAGGTCTAATTTTGACATCTTACCTTCTTACACCAAGCAGTTCGCTGACATTTTGAAATATGCCAGATGTGGAAACGTCTTTTTGCTCTTCTTCCTCCCACCCTCCTGCGTTTACATACTAACCTAAAGGTTAGGCACAAATTGCTGAACAGGACAAGGTGTCAGCCCTATTATCTACCAGAAAGTGATGACAATGATAAGGTCAGCTTCAAATAATCCTATGGCTGACTTTATTAGGATTCATTTTAATCAGATTGTTCTTTAATTGACTCCCACAAAGTTAATGAGTGTCTGGTAGCTGAAGTCATGCCAGTCTGTGGCCATGATGAAACTCCCATGAACGGCTTCATAAAGGAACCTCTGTGTTATTTATCTGTGTGTGTATTTTTAATACAAACCCCTCACAAAATTGATCCATTCTCCTCTGCCCACCAGGCAAGAACAGGAGCGAGAAGAGAGTAAAAACAAAGCACTGAATCAGGAAAAAATCTTATTTTCTGATTCCATTTTAAAGCACAAACACAACATGTCCACAACTCTGCACAGATTTTAGTGACACAAAGCTAAAATGCACTTTTCATCAAATCTGTGGTAGAGTTCAGAACAACAAAAGAGAGAAATGTAGCAACACACCAGGATACGGAAAAGGAAAGTATGTTCAGACCAAACAAAAACGAAGTTAAGAATATACTTTTAAAAATGTGAGTGACACTGACGGAGCAGAGTGAAGACCCTCACACACACGTGCTCTTATTTAAATCACGACACCGTCACATCGTAATAACATTGATGTGCACAATCATTACAGCAGTAAACGCTGCTAAAGGAATTCTCAGGTGCCTTCGTAAACAGAAATAAATTGTATTCTAAAAAAAATCACTGCGTGTTATAGATATAAATCAGGTTGCTGCTGAGCTGCATCTATAAACAAAGGACAGTTGTTCTAATGTGCAGAGGTATGGAAGTGGGTTGTTAATGACTATTATTAATCTGAAGTACATGTCAGTTATTAAAAGAGATTTGGTGCGACACTAACTAAATACACTCGTTCTGTATGGTGACCGACATAAATCCTTCCTTCCCCCACACAGTAAACAGCCTGGCCCACATCTTTCTTCTATCATCTTGGGGCTCATAACATTTCTGTTTTCTCTCTGCTCATTTCAGATCTGGGTTTGGATCAGTTCGTCGTCAAACGCTACGATGGAAAGGTAAGAAACAGGTTAAAGTAACCTTGGCGATCAGCAGCAGGAAGTGTTACCGATCAACACATTGTGAATAGATGACGTAGATTTATTGATTTAAAATGAACACTGTGCTCTTAATACTTTTTTGGCTTTTCTCTGAACATCTGTGTTTTCTACCAGAGGGCTTTTATTCATGAGAATAATCAAGATCTTAATGTCTACAGACATAATTTAGCCAACACACAAAAAAACCATTTTCTGATTGTTCTTCTTCATAGTGCAAATGTTTCTAAAGACTAATGCAAACGTGTCTTTGGTGCATTTTATTCATTCAAATATTGAACAATGACACTACGAAATAATTCTGCATTGGATTATAAAAACGTCCACGTTTGAATCATGACAGTTCCAATTTGATTGCATGACCTTTGCACTTTGCACCCTTTATTAATGAATAAAATGGAATTAAACATAAAAATGTTTTAACATTTAGTTTGAGTTCCGTTAAAAAGTAACCAGCTCCTCACTGGCGTTCTGTTTGTAGCCTCCGTAGGTGTTTTGTGTCCACTCTAACCGCTGTAGTCTTTCATTTCATAGGTCAGCGCGTCAGAAGCTCTTTTCACTACCTAATGATCTGTTTAAAGACAATAAAGCAAGTGAGCTTTGAACAGACCACACACTGACATTAAAATGAACCAGCCTCCTTTTTCAAGTCCTGACTTTCCTCTTTTATAGTGGAAATAGGTCCCATCAGCATCAATCACCCACATCATTATTTTTATTACTGCGACCCTTGATATTGGTTTGTGCCTACAGTATTGCCGCCCTCCCACTGATCCCATCAAGCACCTTTCACACCCTGTAGCCAACCTCTCTAATTTTTCTAGTGTTCACTATTAATTAGCACAGAGGTCATAGTTTCTGACCTCATTAAAATATCACAACCCCCTCTGCTCCCTTGCTGCCCTGATGATGATTGAATCAAAATAGATAGAAAAATGTGTGAAGAAAACAAAAGACTGTCTTAGGAACCTTTGGCACATACATCCCCATCTTTGGTCCACCTACTTCCTATATATATGTGGACGCTGTGTCCTCCGTCTGTGTGGAACACAGAGGACCCCCCCCCCCCCCCCCCCCCCCCCCCCCAAAGACACGAGCCTTTCACTCATTGACTTAATGGGCACCTCCAGCTAGATGATGGAAGAAGTAGTCATTGCTGTTTCCTGCCAAGAAGCAAAGGAATGGAGTTCAAACTGCACCGAGTAAATGATAAGCTCATAGGGGTGCGGTGCAGTACGGGGGGGGGGGGGGGGGTAATGATCACAGTAGTATTGTCTGAGCGTAACCGAGCTTTGGCGAGCAAGCTCCATCACTTCCTGTTTGGATTGGTCAAACTCCTGAATACGTTTAGCTGTTCTGCTGTTCATCCCACTGACATTTTTGATGGTGTGTTGTTATTCAAAAGTAATGATGTGATTGCTTAACAGTTAATGTGCATTTGTGTTGTGACGATGAGGAGGAGGCGTCTTCGGCCGACAACAGCTTATTTTCAACGTGAACGCGGCTGACTGGATTGTTTTGCCGCGCTTTTGTCAGTCACACTGTTCCACTCATGAATGAAGAGTAATTGCTCCATTTCTCTCTCTTCCCTTCCTCGTGAATAAACATCGTCCTCGAATCCACACCTCCAAAATCCTCGACTTTTTCTCTGTCTCCCCCATTCAATTCACCCGTGAATCCCCCTCTCCACCCATCCATACCCCCGCCCCTCCTCCTCCTCCTCGCCATCATCTCCTCCCCCCCCTCCCTCCACCCTGCCCATCTTCCTGGTCTGCCCCTCCCTTTCTGCAGGACTTCTGGCAGGTATGGGGTTTGCCGAATAGCATGTATGCACTTGAATGGAAAAACTGCACTTTGTACTCCTCCCTTCGGCTCTCATTCTTACCTTTATCCTTTTTTATTTTCTCGATTACTCACTCTTGCTATCAGGGTGCGGCTGCATTGCCGTTAGTCCAGGGGAACAGTAGACATTTAGCACATAGCCTTAGCCTCAGTTTGTTACAACCACTTTTCAACGTATGGCGGCTGCCAATAAAGCAGAAATGCCTGAAAACTCAGTTTTCAGTGTCAGGAAGACGGCCAGTATGAGGAACTGACTAGATTACCACTACCAGGTTTTACCATTGTATCATTGTTGCAAAGACAGAACTTTGGTTTGGGTTGATTTATGTATGTTCCAAATACATTTCCTGTTTTACAGGCTTGGATGAAAGAGCCCTAACATATGATAACTAATCTGCTCAGTTATCTGGCCTGTAAACAGGTTTGGACGGCTTCTAGTCACGATTACACAAAGTTTAGCTCGTGCACGGTGCACGGATTATCTCAAAACTGCAAGGTGAGACTTGTGTTGCTATTGGACCTACCATTGAAAACCAGTGGGATTTATTTTATCACTTTTCCTGTTTAAATGCGTATTTCCAGTCCCGATGTGCAGATGAGTCAATTATAAGGACGTTGTTGTAGTGCTGTTCCCCTGCACTCTTTCTGTCTTGTTTTATGAATCTTTTTTACTCATAATTTACTGTCTTTTAGGAGGTATCGGGGTTTTATCCGCTTCTGACACGCTTTGGCACTCTGGCCTGTTGCCCAGCATGCACTGCTTTCTTGCCTGTGCCTCACAGAGAAAACAGCTTGTGGGGGCGCCCTCTCTCTACGCATGGTGGCATCACATGGTGATTTTGGGATCCGGGAATTGGCGTGTTAGCTAACGCAAAGGCGTGTGGATGTGCTTTCTGACCTTCACAAAATCATCCTCTGGACTGTCTGGATGTCAGTGCTGCATGATTTATGTAGAGCATGTTTTCCACCCACTGAGGAAAGGACACGTTCTGTTTGAAAAATGTATCCAAACTGTTCTCCGTGCTTTGGTTCTGTGTCTGTACATAAAGCCACAGCATCTATTGTTTGATCAGCAGATATCTGTCACTCAAGGGGAGTTTTCTGATGCTCGAAAGCACCTTGTAACAATTGTCATGTTGCCTCTTTCATTTCCCAGGAAGCTCGCAGGGCTCGCTGTTTGGACTGCTGCAGCTTTGTTCCTCTGTATTTTCTCACCATCTTTAATTCTAACACACGTTTTTCACCACTGAGTGAATATTATTTTTCTGTTAAAACTCACTCACACGTGATTTTTTTTGTATCCTCCTCGACAGTAGCTGAGGTTTGGTTGTTTTTAAGCTAATTCGGTCCCCTCTCTCCTGTGGTGAGACACCTTGGATTTTTATCAAATTAAACATTTGGGTCCGTTCTTCGGATGGTATTGTTGTGATAATTTAGAGTTATCAGCCCCTACTCTGTAATTAGCATTGCGAATGATTAATGCGCCATAATCAGTAACAACATAACAACACAAACATCTTCGATCACTTCAAGTTGAGCAGATGTGAGCATGAATTCTGTCAAAATGAACTGAATTACCCAGCACAGAATATTGTGGTGCTGTTCTTTGGTGGCACCGGGGGAATCTGGGCCCTCGTGTTTTCGTGTGGTGCAGCAAAGCTGTGATTGCCCTGTTGGAGCTTTCAGCCACTATAAATGTCAGACTCAGGTTGACTTTACCACTCAAGCAAATCACCTTGAACTCTCCTTGTCTACTGTACCTGTGGGGAATTTATCAAGGTGATGTTTTCTTTTTAAAATTCCCCCGTTTGACCCGTTTCTCCCTTTCACTTGTCCCATAATGTCAGTGACACTCTGCCCTCCTATCACACCCCACACACCAGCTACTCCAACCTCCCATTTCAAATACCTGTTTAATAAAGCTCAGAGGGCACTATAGGGCAGATATCACCAAAGGTTGTGACATTTTAAAACATTTACAGCTTTTTATTTTCAGGAGATGATGCCGGCCTAATCATAACCTCTTACAATCAGAGGTCAGAGTATTAGCTTAGAATAGTTATAATCAAAGTTTTAACTTACAAAACATTTGAATTATGTCCTAATTAAATTGACCTTTTCTGGCATTCTTTAATATGCTTTTAAGATGTCAGCTTTTAAAGAGTGACCTCTTCACACGCTTCTTAGAAAAATTATTTTTGTCACTCTTGAAATGAGCCAAATAAAATTCAGCCTCTTTTGCCTAACGGCTCCTAGCTTTACCTCATGTGAGTCTCATAGTTTGGACAATTTGGGATTTTCCCAGATCTTTGTGGCTATAGTTGCTCTGTAGCCTGGTGCACCGGGGGGATTAGCCTCAGTTCACAGGCTTTCCACGTAGAACGCAACCGTGATGCGGCTCTGAGACAGAAATCATGTACATGCATAGCTTACAAAGATGAAACTG
The DNA here is from genome assembly GCF_003711565.1 of Takifugu flavidus. Taxonomy (NCBI): domain Eukaryota; kingdom Metazoa; phylum Chordata; class Actinopteri; order Tetraodontiformes; family Tetraodontidae; genus Takifugu; species Takifugu flavidus. The sequence continues at coordinate 12,078,690 of NC_079530.1, read as the reverse complement.
ATCAACACAAACACGCTCACGAGCACTGACAAACCAGGCATTCAGACAGAGAGAAAACTCTCAATGGAAAATGTGAACATGAGAAATATAAATTGCAGCTGAAACCCAAAGCAGAAAGATGATTAAAACTGCAAACATTTTAGAGCATCCGATATTTTATGCCTGCAATAGGATCTCTTCACCAGTAATAGGATATTGGCAGATAAAGCGGGGCGATGGGGCATGAGCTCCCAACCAAGTAGCAAACTCATCCAACTGAAAAGCCCAGATGGAATCTCGACCAGTTTGATGTAGTCACATATACATTACCAGCACGTTCTTGCGTCACGCAGACTGTTGAACTGTGATTGCTCCCCTCCCCCAAATCGATCTGCATGTTCTAGTGGGATGCAAGTTATTAGTCATAATGTGCTCAGCATCTCTGTGTGATCATTATAATGAGGCCCATTGGGTTTATGTCTCGTGTGTCTCCGTGTGGGTGGGTGCGCGCACGCCGGCTTGCGTAGTTGCGCTCGTTTCCTGTCTTATGGAGCATAATCAGGTCTCACCTCAGGCCCAGAGAGCTTAGGGCTGTCATTCAGCAGGGGAGGATAATGCCAACCTCTGCTACTCTCATCTGATGGGTCTTTATCCATAACCTCTGTTTTAGGTGTTTTCACACTTACATGCAAAAGCCTTCAGCTGGCAAAACCTTCACTTTTCTTCCTTGTTTTTGTTCAACCTGTTGGCGCACCGCCCTTGAAATAACTGATTCTCTCTCCCTCACTTCCCTCTTTCTCTCCCACTTCCTTCTCCCTTTAATTTGTCACATATGAGAAGTAAAGTTCCACTATTGTCTAACAGTCCAGTTGGCTTATGATTAACACGATAAGCTTATAACACTTGAGTTGGTGTTAGGGGACTGTTTGACATTTTGATCATGTTGCTTCTAAGGGGGGTGCCACCAAATTAGTCTTCTTATATGTTTTATTACCAATTAGATGATTTCCTGACGAGGTTGTTGATGTCCCCTCAGCAGACAGCTCTGAGGACAAGGTTTCACCGTGTATCACGGAGAAATGAGATTTTTAATGTGTGCACATATTAATTACTGAAGGACATATTAGAACTCCTAACTTGAGTGGTGCCCCCTAATTATTTTGTTTTAAACACGGCCTTACTTTTACTGTCTGTGTTTGTCGGGGGGAGGGGATGATTGGAATATCCATGTATATTTGTGTTGTTCAAGGCCCTGCTAAAGACAGCAGAGGCCACACTGTTCTCTAACAGTTGTTTCTCCTCCTTCCTCCACCTTTGAAATGGACGTTGCAGACGGAGGTAACTCCACACGGGCTCAGCGTGGCCTAACCTCCCCCCCCTTTTAAGGCATGCTCTGTCCATCTGTCCACTACTTGGTGGAGCGTCCTATTAATGGGACACTGTGTTTCGCCTCTTTCTCTTGAGTGTGTAGTGTGCATGTGGTTTCACTTTCATGCAGTGCTGTTAATATTCACATTCTAACAGGAGAACTTTGAGTGTGTGTTTGTGAAAGGGAGACTTTAACAACTGTTTTAGTTCAAATGATTAATATTAATCAAAGGAAATCAATAGTGTTTGTGTTGCGGTCTCTTGTGATGTTTTCCTCTCTCTATAGTGTATCGATGTGAGATTGTGAGTACAGCCTCTGTTGCTTCATACGTTTACGTGCTCGGACGTGTGACTAATTTTCATCACAACCACCCTCACCTGCCTGTTTCTGCAGCATTTGCATGACTCTGACTGTCCGTCGATCTTATGCTACTCTGTAGCTGTGTGTGGAAGTGGAGCATGTGCGTATTATTCTCGAGCTCGGCCAAGCTCCGATTAGATTCACGCACACGCTTTCTTCCACACACAAGGATACACCTGCAGCAGCTGCAAAAGCCGCGTCTCTGTGTTAGCTGGTTTAAATACATCTTCCGCTTCATCTTCTTCTTTTCTTTGGAACCTGAATGAGCAGAAGATTGCCCAGGAGAGAGAGAAGTTTGCAGATGAGGACAGCATTTTTTACACCCTGGGAGAATGTGGCCTTATCTCCTTTTCCGACTACATCTTCCTCACGACTGTACTTTCCAGTAAGTATGTCTCTGGAGCTGACAGAAGTCCCATTCCAATCCCTCTTTAGTAGAACCTATGATGACAAATCAAATGATTTTGATGGTTTTGATCTGATAAAAGCATCAGTTTTAGATAGAAGACGAAAGCAATGAACGCTCCCGAACGCTATTCTTTAACAGGCAGCAAAGCTGACTGCACTTCCCCAGTTCATCATCGTCCCCAGTTCAGACTTAATAACGTGGCCCTTTTTAAAGAACGTCCAGTGGAAACATTTAAACTTGGCAAGAAAATCTGTTTATTTAGTCCAGAAATAGCATTTGGTTTGTCAGTTCTATATTAGTAACTCTGTCAACATGTCAAAGATCAGGGCAATGAAAATGAAGCTTTCACTTCTAGTAATACTTTCTCCTCCCAGCTTAGCTCCAACATTTGTTATAATCTTTTCATACTGCACAAGTCTCCAGGGACAGTTTTCAAGGACAAGTCATTTTAGACAGACAGGGCAGGGTGCCTTATGGTTGGTTTCAACCCATTTAACATGGCCACAAAAATAGCTCAAAGGGGTCTTTTTTGCCTTGAGGGTCCCGTGTGGGTACAACTTTACTGCTTCCGAACAGTCTGAATCATTAGACACAAGACAAGATTAATGTTTTAATCCTGTTTGTTTATTTTTAATTTTCTTGCCATTACTCTGATGGGAGGGATGTTGGTTCAAGACAGGGTCTCTGCAGCATACACTCCGAACTATCCTTCAGTAAGATCTGCAACATTAAATCCTGATGCTGCATCCTCGCCGTGTACGTGCGCAGGTGCTTCTGTTGCCTTGTAAGCAGGTGGCATTCTGCGAAGTCATCCCTGCCGAGACTGAACGCAGAACTGAAATACAAAGCACTTTTAATAGTCAAGCCAGCATAAACACTGCATATACTGCTTTAAGAAATCGGGAACACTTCACCCTCACAGTGTAACGCCAAGTCAGTTCCACTTCCAGGTCATCAGCCTGTACAGTTGTGAAGCAACAACTGTTGCGACTCATTTGTATTGGCTGCGCTGCAGCTTAGACAAACAACTGGTGGACAGGAGTATGTATCTGAAGACAGTGTTGGGAGTGTGGTGATGTCAGGAGAGGGGCCAGAGCACCGGGAGAGATAGGGGCGGTTATACAGGGCAGCAACTCGGCCGCAGGGCCAGAGTATTCTCCTTTGTGTGAGGAAAAGGAGGAGTGAGCCCTACAGAATGACCTTCAGCACCCCAGTCCTGTCAAGAAAGACTCCATGCGGGCCCAACATCCACATTTGGTGCCCTGTTGTCTTGATAGATCATGTTCCTCTCATGATCATCAGACACTTGAAAATAAATCATCGTGCTGCAGATGAGCAGAGTTGATGGTGAGTGGATGGAGGTCATTTTGCAGACAAGAAGCTGTTGGATCAGAGACAAACCGGATGTTTCTTGCAGCTGAGTCAGCATCAAGCTGTTAAAATGCCTGTTTAGATATTGTGTTGCATTGATTTGTTTTTTTCTGCCTTTTGTGTGTTTGTGTCCAGCTCCTCAGAGGAATTTTGAGATTGCCTTCAAAATGTTTGATCTGAACGGCGACGGGGAGGTGGATCTGGAAGAGTTTGATCAGGTGAGACCCCCACAGAAGCAGCTAACTGATACGTTAGGACGTGCATACTAGGTCACCCTTAGAGGACAGTGAGCAGCAACACGTAGTGACAGGCAGTAGAACAACAAAATACATCAGCATGACGTCTTGTCAGAGGGAATAATGAAGGCTGTGCTCTGGTATCTCCAGTATCCCTGAAGAGGTTAGGACATGCAGAATTTGAACTATTATTTTAGATGCTTGCCATTAAAATCAAGCTAATTTTACAGAGACTGTATTTGACGTGGAACTCTTTACGTCCACACAGGTCCAGAGCATCATTCGTTCCCAGACGAGTATGGGCATGCGACACCGAGACCGGTCCACCACGGGAAACACTCTGAAGTCAGCTGGCTGCGGATCAGCACTCACCACCTACTTCTTTGGAGAAGACCTAAAAGGAAAACTGACCATCAGGAGCTTCCTGGAGTTTCAGAGGAAACTGCAGCACGATGTGCTCAAATTAGAGGTGAATGAAAAGGAAGCAAATAAATAGAGGAGATTGATAATGAGTGGAATTAAGTAGGGCTTTGTGTGGAGGTTCACTTTCAAGTAGATGTTGGGAAACCCGTTAAAAAAATACACATAAAAGGTCAAAGAGGCAGAGAAAGAAGAAGCAAACAAACGCAGGTGGGCATTGTACTAATGGAGGTCAGATGATGACAGATGTGCTGCCTGGATTATGTGGATTACTTTCACACAACTGTCAAACGTCTTACCGGTGTCCCCGGATTTAGAACCATTTTCTAATCCTAATTAGTAGTGACTAAGATTCTAACAAAGGATATTGACATTATTTATGCTCATGCAATATAATTGCTGCAGATCCATCTACAGAACTCTCTTAACTAAAACAACATATTTATCTTTGCAAATAAACTGGACCACACTCGTCAAGTTGGTGCTAAATTATACCTTAGCACATTTTTCTTAATAGTATTTAAGTCGGAGTCTTGTAAACTTTAACTGGTTCATTGAGAAACATGCCCTTAAGGCATCTTCTAAACCTTTTCTTTCACCTACTTTTATTCTTGTGTTTAAACTCTTAAGATATAGCTGCTTACCACTGCTGGATTTACTGCCTGGCTTTGCAGTATAATGGATTTTTTTTACAAAAAGCAAGGATGCCCATTTTGGAATTAAAAAAAAAAAGGTTGTTTTATCAAGAAAACGCCCTGAGCACAACAGAAGCAATGTCAGAATATCCGATGCTGCTGTAGTGAACATTGATATAATCAGAATGTATATCACCTCATCCCTGAACCTCCAGAAACTAATGTGACGGTTTTACTGATGTTTATTGCCTGTGTGAGCGCCGCTTATTGTTTAGCTGTCCAGCCCACACATTTACTGTTCCCGTGATTCATTTCCACCCTTTTGTGAGAATGATCTGTTTCCACTGAAGAGTCTAAAAGTGGAGAAAAAGTACACGGATCCCTGACAGGCCTGAGCACCAAGTAGACGACAAGCTGGTCCATCATTAGTGAAGTATTAAGCAGCTAAGGAGCCAAATATTTCCCCCAGGATCGGCAAAGCTGAAAGAGACTTTTTAGAAATACTTCCATCGGGTAGCCACAAGCAGCAGATTTTTCCACTTTGACTATAAAGGTGACATGTGTAGGCATCGTGTTCTCCGTTGTCGCTCATGGACACGAAATCTGTTATGGCTTGTTTTATAGAACTTTATTTCAGAAATGCTTCTAATGGTCTGGACTCCCATGAAACTCCCAATGTGAGCCTTTCGGCTTAGGCATCGGCTGCTCCGGTCAGAGAAATTAACATTTTAATGACCTTGGCACACTCTGGGGTGTGTGTGTGTGTGTGTGTGTGTGAGCTACCAGAACAGCCCCAGACATAAATCAGCCTGACCGAATGGACTTAGCCAAGGCCTGCTAGTTTTGAGCCAGTCTCTAGTGGGGTGTTGTGTTTAATGAAAGCTATGAAGATTTAAAGGCACCAAGCCTGCTTTTCATGCTTGAAGTTTGCTCGTCCCTCTGCAGTCCTGCTCAGTCTTCCCTGTTGCTCTCCCCCCTTCCAGTTTGAAAGGAATGATCCTGCGAATGGCAGAATCACCGAGAGGCAGTTCGGGGGGATGCTGCTGGCCTACAGCGGAGTCCAGTCGCGCAAGCTCAAGCAGATGCTGAAGGGTTTGAAGAAGATGTTTAAGGACGGCCAGGTAGGTACACCTGCATGCTGGGGTCTATAAACGCTCGATACTGTTGGGACATGTGGACCTACAGGTCAACAGGTCTGTGTAGGCGTCCATTATCTGACAACTGATGGATTTGTCCTTTTGTTTTTGCTTGATTCAGAGCAGCATCGCGACATTTATTAAGAAAAGCGTTATCCAGCGCTTCCTCGCACGGCCCTGAGCAAGTGCGACTCCTCTGGGACAGATCTAACAGCAGCAAAGTTTAAAAATATAGATTAAAAAAACCCCGACAGACAGAAACTTTGGTTCAGTGTTGGAGCTGCCTGCCTGTAACAGACGCCATCGGTCAGCTGACTGATGCTGGAGCCGTGTTCGCGCTCAGAACTGCTGCAGTAAAATGAGCCCCGGTTCGGTTTCCTTATTCAGGATTGAGCTCATCGGTGCACGCGCAGCACCGCAGATGCTCTGATTAAAGTGGGAAATTCAGGAGACACAGAATCTGTTCAAAGATCCAAGAAAAAGGACAGTGCAGGTGTTGGTAACGCAGAGGAAGCTGGATTCTGAGGACGGCTTGGTTAATTGACTTGTGTATCAAAGTAGATGTAAGCTGAGAAAGAGGGCCTGTCCCCTGCCTGTCCCCCGCCTGTCCTGCCTGTCCCGCCTGTCCCTGCCTGTCCCCTGCCTGTCCCCTGCCTGTCCCCTGCCCGTCCCGCCTGTCCCCTGCCTGTCCTGCGTGTCCCACCTGTCCCCTGCCTGTCCTGCCTGTCCCCTGCCTGTCCTGCGTGTCCCACCTGTCCCCTGCCTGTCCCGCCTGTCCCCTGCCTGTTCTGCGTGTCCCACCTGTCCCCTGCCTGTCCTGCCTGTCCCGCCTGTCCCTTGCCTGTGTCCACTTGCTCCTGGTGTTTGTGCCACACCACTGAGCTGCTCCCCAAATATCACTGTGCTGTTGTCATGGCGATACGTGGCTGATTCTCCGATGGATTGTGAAGCTCGGAGGGTCCAGCTGAACCACAGGGATGATTGGATCCTGATACACTTTCCCATCCGTCAGTTTATTTATTTTTGTGTGTGCAGGGCATCACATTTGAAGAGGTGGAGAACTTTTTCACGTTCCTAAAGAACATCAACGACGTGGACACGGCTCTGAGTTTCTACCACATGGCCGGAGCCTCCATAGACAAAGGTAAACTTCCCCTTTCATTCATTGAGACTTGCAGTGAGAGACACAATCGAGCCACAATGTCGTTAAAATACGACTTTACAGTCGCAAACAGCCTGGTACAAGTTCAACTATCAGCTAATAGTGCAGAGCTCTGGAGAGGGATATAAACGGGCGGGGGGGGGGCAGCTCGTTCCACCACTGGGTTGTGACATTAGTCGTGACTGACAGCTCTGCCAGACGGCGCTCATGTGTGGAATGTAGCGGACCAGGGGTAGCGCGGGCTCGGACAGGAGTGTTGAGGGAAGGGGGGGCAGATGCAGCTGGAGCTCTGCAGGTCAGCATCAGTGACTAGATCTCAGGAAGCCAGTGGATCCTGATCAGCAGCGGGGTGACGTGGGCCCGGTACCGTAGCTTTCCTGACCACGTGAAGAGGCTTCACCACACGCGTCGGCGCCCCCGTTAAAGGGCGGCGCAGCGGTCGATGCAGGATCCCTCAACGACCGGTACCGCTGGGTGTCATCTGCATAGCAGGGGTATAAAAACCCATGTGGATTTCCTGATATTCCGACTCCTTAATAATATCACTTCAGACTCGGTTGCTGTCAGTTCCTCCTTTAATGGGAGCTGTGTAATTGAGCACAGCCTGGAGGAAAATCCACCCACAGCTTGAAACATGGAGCAAGGAATATTGCTAAATTTAACCGCCTTGGTGTGAAATACACTTTCTCTGCCACTATTTATTTCAAAGTAATAGATCATTTCCTAAATGCCCAGAAAGGCTAATAAATGAATAAATGGATGAATATTGTGTTTGCTGAAGGGCACTGCCGAGGTTCAGGGCGACTCACGGATCCTGGGGGCTGTGGTTGCCAACATATTGGAGAATCTTTTCATAAGATGGTCACATTTCCATGTTTATTCCGAGTCTGGCCTGAACTCCCAAAACGAATCTGAAACGAATCAGACGTGCAGTCGTCGTGGGGGGAGGCGAAGCGGGGCCGCGGTGCAGTGAGGGGATCCTTGAGTTCCGTGGCAACATTCCGAGGTTCTGGGCTCACGTTTACAGCTGCTCTTCTTCCTTCCTGTCAGCTTCTTTATCTCCCTCTTTAGGTTGAAAGAGTTCAAACCTGTCCGGAGTCTTTCCACATGCGAGTACGCTTCCTGGAACTACTCACAGAGGAAAAAAAGGCCTTTTCTTGATCAAGCGATTCTGCTTCCACAGAATCGTCTTTCTATTTGCAGTGAAATTGCTTTATTTTATTTTATTTCCTTCTGGCCACCTTTCCCTCTCATAGTCCTCTATGTTTCCTTCTTCCTCTGCCCTTTGAAGCCTGATAATCGATCATCCTGGCGGGGACCTGAGAGGTTTTCCTTCGTGCTATTTCATTTTTCCCCTCATTCTTTTGGGCCTCTTCTCCCTTTCTCCATGTACCTCTGCATCCTGTTGCCTTTGGTCTCTCACCGCTCTCTCCCTCTCTCAGCTACCATGAAGCAGGTGGCCCGCACCGTAGCCAAGGTGGAGCTGTCGGATCACGTGTGCGACGTGGTGTTTGCACTGTTCGACTGCGATGGTAAAACTTTCAGTGACAGATCATCAATAATCAGGAAAAAAAAAGGGCGCTCTTACTTATCCTTCCCCTCTTATTTCATCACCCCCCCTCCGTCCTCCCTCTCCCATCTTACTTTCCTTAACAGGAAATGGAGAGCTCAGCAATAAGGAGTTCACATCCATTATGAAGCAGCGGCTCATGCGCGGGCTGGAGAAACCGAAGGACATGGGCTTCACCCGGCTGGTGCGCGCCATGTGGAAGTGTGCCCAGGACACCGCCTGGGACTTCGCCACCCCGAAGACGTAACGGAGAGAGGAGAGACAGGACGGACGTCAGAGAAGCTCTTCTTCCAAAGGTCTCGAGAACTGACACAACTTATGCCGCCATCTCATTAAGATGCAGCTCTGAGGGAATTTATCAATCATTTATGCATGTGACAGGAGCTACTTTATCAATACGTGCTGACAGAGCGCCGTGTGACCCGAGAGGCTGATATTGAGTCCCTTTCCAAGGCATTATGGGTATTTTAAGAGCTCCAAGTTTTGTGGGTTTGTTTTTGGCCATATTGTTTAATGCACTGTCAGCAGGCAACTATATGACCCTTTGTCAACTCTTTTCTATCTACATGCAGTATGTTCTAGCAGGGTTACTCCCAACTCAGTAGGAAGTCGAGTAGTTACCCTCCTCTGACCTTCAGCTGTGTAAATCTTGCTGACTGGTCTGTACTGACCACAGACTTTTAGTTATTCCTTTTGTTGTTATTTCCATAAAAGATCAATACTGTTGTCTCGATCTTGACATGTATTATAAGTATTGCCTGTCCAAACACTTTATAGAAGACGAATGTTGAATAAATGCTGTATTAAAGCAGTTTTTAATCACAGGAGAGTAATTGACCTTTTTCTCATAAATGTCTGTATCCTTCTCGACGCCTAAGCTCTAAATTAGACAAACCGGAGCGCGCCCAGCAAGTCACTTATCATACGTAAGGTTTTTTAAGACTAAATATTACGACTGCAGCGCCGAAGAGCGCGCCAGAGGAAGAAAAAGGGGACGCGTATGGACGAGCGGTCAGCAGTTTGGTCTAATTGAAATGGGCAGAATGCTCTATCCTCAGCTTCTGCTGCCCATTAAAAGATTGTTCCGCAGCACACACACACACACACACACACACACACACACACACACACACACACACACACACACACACACACACACACACACCCTTAAGACAAGCTTCCTGACTCGTCTTTTGACTGACAGTTGGAAGTGGTCAGCGGTATGAGGAAGGATATTGCATCAAAGAATATTCCTCATTCATGTTCTTTCAAGACTTAATCTCTGGCATGAATGATCACACAGATATGATTTTAAACCCAACACACATGCATGAATAGCAAATACGAGTATTAAAGCGGTCAAGGGGCAACTGGACTGATACCAGTTCATGAAATATGGGCCGTCTGACCTGGAAAGCTGTGTTCATTGACCACCTTGTAGACCAATATTGTCTTTGAATAGAGAATATTCACATCAGCTGTGTGGGCTGTCTCTGCAGCTTGGTGCTTTGCTACTCTGGAATTCCCCCTCTGCACCAAAATGAAGGCACTTTGGGTTTTTTAGATGACATTTGACCTCGGAAAAATGTGGGAAAACGACTCAAACGGACTCGGCATCCAACCCGAGTACTTCCTGCTCGAGAGATAAATAAACACTTGTGAAATGAGGCCTACATGTCTGATGGACAGCTCCATCCCACGTGTTTGGACAGGTACGAACTGCACGGACACCATAGTAACGTGATGATCTCAGGTTTAATTTGGATTTGTCATGGATGAAAAGCACCCACTTCATACCGTGACTCACCCTGTATTTAACTCACTATTTCGTACACCCCCTGAAAAGTTTATGGTTGAATAAAAAGGTTTAGGCTACGCGTAAAACCAATACGCATGGACAGCAACAGATATAGGAACACAAGGGTTAAAGCTCAAGGTCCTTTTATCAACAGTATTTCCCAACAGTGACATGTGAAAGTACACATGAGAACATGCAGTCATTTAGATCAGGGCTCTGCACTTAACTGTACATCTATGTGCTCTAAATAAGTGGAGTTTGACCTTTGACCCTTTGGGTATCATTTTACTGCACTTTAACTGAAATGTGTTTTTACATGCCGAGACATTTCTTGGATATATGTCTATATTTGTGATATATATCAATATCAGTTTATCGGGATTTTAGAGTCCCCGTTTGTCACGAGGGGCAGCCTGACAGTGGTGCTTTACTGCCCCCTAGCGGCTGTGCCCCCTGACTGCTGCAGGAATTTGAATGTACAATTTTCAGGATGCTGAGTCTCCTGAAAGCTCTGATGCTGCTTTTGCTGAATCATCCAGGTCTCCAAATCAAAGACAAGTCTAGTCTCCAAGTCTAGTCCAGTTATCAGCAACAATAGATCCATTTGCAGAACCAGTATGTCAGCAAAAGCTGCTGAAAAGAAACTGCTCATAATTTTATCACAAAGCTGAAAGAGTTAAAAAATAAAAATATAGTGTCAATATTTATTCTGTTTAAGTCTTTAATCACAGCTACACAAATAGAAAAAATTAACAGGTAGACATCCCATAATTACATCAAACTAATATGGCTCTCGTGATTAATCTCATGTGAAATTTATTAAACAAGTCAGAATTTTAAAGTAGCATCAACAGAACTAGAGTTGCAATACAAATGGACTCATACCGAGATGATGGCTTGAAAGGTCTAAACGCAGAATAAAACGCAACAAACAGTATAAAACTCAGGTTTGCTCTCCAAATATAAGGGACAAAACCCCAGAATACACCCTGTTCACATTTAAAGGCAGCCAAATAGAAACTGCCAACCAAGAAAATCCAAGTAATGTACTAAAATCGCCATTGGCCTTTTCAAAGAAGGGGTTGGGAAAGATGACCACCGTTAAATCAATGAAAACCATCCACTTTGGAGTAAAGAACAGGTTCATGTCAACATAGGACCCAACACACACGGGATCGTAGCCATTGGCGGGTGGCCTGCAGCCACCTAGTGGCTATAAGTGGGACGGTCATTGGATAGTGACCTTCTGAAACAGTCTGGGACATGTGTCCTGCCGTCTCCGGTCCTGTTCCTGTCTCACCGGGCTGATAAATGGTTTCATTACAAACACGGGACGGGTAACGTGGAAGCGTCACCTCGGCTCTGCAAAGTCACATTAGCCTGCCGGCGCTGTGGCGGTGATGAGGGTTACATGACGAGAAGCGACCGGCTCAGGGTTCAGGACCGGTTCCGATGGTCCTCAGTCGCTGTCGAACCGAATGGAGTTGACTGTGGTGCTGATGGCCCCTCCGCGGTAGCTCCCCCTCTTCTTCTTTGTCTTTTCGTGTCGGAACGATTTGCCCTTCGTGAACTTGAGGACGTCGTTGGCTTTCTGGCCCCAGTCCCCGTTGGCTCCCCTCTGGAAGGAGCAGAACCAGCGGGATCAGAGCGGCCGGGAGGCAGTTCTGCTGCAACCACGCTCACAGTTGTTGTTTAAACTCACCTTTGCGTCAAAAGAGTTGTCTTGGAGACGGGGGTCCACGTCCACCTGCTCGTCGTTTATCCGTCGGAACGGCACATTGGTCTGAAAGACAACGTCGTTTTCAAGCGATCGGGATCCTCGGTCATTTAAAACAACGTCCTGAGTGGGTCGCACCTTTTTATGGGCTTTAGGGAAGGTCTGCGGCGTGCCGGGTTCCTTTTTGTTTTTCGGCGTCTTGACTTCGGTTTCATCGTCCCGTTTCCGCTTTCCGCTTGTACCTGTGATGCAGAAGGAAACGCTGCGTCTGTCAGGGTGTTAGGAGTGATTGTCCTCACAGGAAGTGCGTTTACAGGCGAGTTTAGAAGTGCTGTTCTAGCTGGGATGCGTCTAAGCTCTGGCCCGATGCTTGTGATGGCTGAGGGACCTCGGTCTCTTTGCTCCTACACCTAAACAGCCCTGAACACTAACGGATGCTGCTTATTCAACTGCCTCACATATCTGCCGTCTTGAGGAGCTTAGAGATTGTGCTACAGATCCATTTAGGATCATTTCTTGAACAGATGCAAACAACTTGCGTATTTACTGGTGGGTTTGCTGCAGTCAGAAACTGATCAACCACCCGTTTCGTCTGTTTGAGGGATGAATTAAAAAGAATGCAATGAAATATAGAAGATTAATAAAAATCCTGTAGAATCGTCATAGTGTTAAACGGGCGTCTCCGCCACCCAGACGTACCGTTAGCTGCGGGGGTGTTGGGTGCTGTGGCGGCTCTGCGTGGTGCTTCGTCTTCGTCTGATGAAGCGTCCGAGGAGCCGCTGCTCTCGTCAGCTTTTGCAGCTGGTGGCGTTTTGACAGTTTTAACAGGCTTCGTGGTGCTTTTACTGGCCTCTTCCTCAGAGCTGCTGTCGCTGGATGAAGACTCGGTTTTTGTTGCTGGGGTCTTTGCTGTCGTGGAGGCTGCTTTGCCGTTGGCGACGGGCTGAGCAGAAGCGGGCCGGGCTTCTGTCTCCGACTCAGAACTGGACTCTGAGCTGCTCTCTTTGGCCGTCTTAGCTGGTGCAGCAGGCTTGGGCGCCTGCACTGCTGCCTTGGGTTCCTCTTCCTCGCTTGAGCTGTCTTCACTGGAGTCGGAGGCAGGTTTGGTGACAGCAGCAGCAGGTTTCTTGGTGGTTGCCACTGCTGCTTGTTTCTTGACTGTAGGTTTGGCTGCCTCCTCAGAGTCGGAGCTGTCAGAGTCAGAGCTGCTCTCTTCTGCTGTGGCAGGTTTTGCTGCAGGAGTAGAAGACTTGGATCCTGGCGCTGGTTTACCTGCTGCAGGTTTAGCCTTGACTGGTTCCTCATCAGATGAAGAATCTGAGTCTGAGCTGCTCTCTGCAGCAGCCGCTTTTGTTGCTTTAGTAGCAGCCTTTGCTGCAGGGGTAGCAGCTTTTGTAGCTTTAGTAGCAGCCTTTGCTGCAGGGGTAGCAGCCTTTGCTGCAGGGGTAGCAGCCTTTGCTGCAGGGGTAGCAGGTTTACTTGTTGCTTTAGCCTTAGCTGGTTCTTCATCCTCGGAAGAGGAATCAGAATCCGAGCTGCTTTCCTCGGCAGCCTTTGCTACAGGCTTGACAGGTTTATTTACTGCTGGAGTACCGGACTTCCCAGCTACAGACTTTGAGGCAGGAGTACCGGTCTTTTTTGCAGGGGTGGCCTTTTTTGTTATTGCTGCTTTAGCCTTAGCTGGTTCTTCATCTTCTGAGGAGGACTCAGAATCTGAGCTGCTTTCTGCAGCAGCCGCCTTTGCTGCAGGAGGTTTTGAAGCAGGGGCTGAAGATTTCACCACTGGTTTTGCAGTCGCTGCCTCCTCCTCAGAGGAAGAGTCCTCTGAAGAGCTGCTCTCTCCTTGTTTTACAGACGTTTTAGGAACTGCGACAGGTTTGGCTGCCGCCGCATTTTTATTAGTGGGTTTTGCTGGAGCCTCATCCTCGGAACTGCTCTCTGAAAGGAATACAAATGACATCTAGAAGCCGAACTTTAAATTCATGCAGTCAACATTAAAGCTGTTGAAGATTCTGGGTTCAGACATTTTCTGGCTTTGAGAGGTATTTTATATTTATTTATTTATATTTTAGCCCCAAAGTTACTGAGACATGTAATTAATCTACCTGAAATCCATGCTAAAAGTTTGAAGGAACCTTTTCAGCTTACCTGAGCTGGAGGACTCTTTTTTGGCAGCCTTGGTCAGTGCAGGTTTAGCTGTGGGCTTCTGAGTCGTTTCCTCCTCATCGGAACTGGAATCTTCCTCTGAGGAATCTTCTCCGGCGACAGTAGCTTTAGCTGCAACTGGAGCCGCTTTAGCTGCAACTGGAGCCGCTTTGGCTGCAGGCTTTTTTGTTTCCTCTTCATCTGAGCTCGACTCTGGATGGAGGTGAAATTAAATGTCACACGCTGCAGGATCAGACCAAGTAGAACATGACTGACTGGGGTTTTAGAAGGTACCTGAGCTGTCAGAGCTGGAGTCTGCCTTTTTTGTAGCAGGTTTAGGAACAACGGGTTTGACAGCGGGACTCTTGGCTGGTGCTGCTTTTGCTGTGAGGGTTTTAAGGCTGTTCAATAAACATTCAAATGTGTTAGAAAGAGGGAATTGAGTAAGACGGCTCCCCTTACCAGGTGCTTTCTGTTCTTCCTCATCACTGCTGTCATCGCTGGTGTCTGAGGAGTCGCTGTCTTGGGTCTTCTTAGCAGCAGGTGCAGCAGGTTTTGGAGCAGAACTAGGCGGTGGCACTGCGCTGTACACCCCTAACATGAAGGGACAGTGACGGAACAGTTTCCACATTTTAAAAACACATAGGTGGAACCAGAGTTAACTCCAATAGACGTCAGTAGGCTGGTGTCAGCTGGGAGCAACAGCGTTGGAGTTCCCTGTACTGCTCACTTTTGGTGCATTTTCACTGCACAAATTAGAAATTATGGCCATTTTTAAAAACAATATCCTACTTTTAAAAACGATTTTACTTCTACATCACTTAAAGCACAACACTACTTCATAACTTGTCATGAAAATAAGGAATACCCAGTGCATGTAACTGCTTCGTGCTGCTGTGGGTTACAAAGACAAACCTGCTTTGGGTTTCTTATTAGGTGGAGCCTCATCTTCAGAGTCCTCGCTGGTCGATTCAGCAGCAGCTGCTGGCCTTCCAGGCACGGGTTTGACTGGAACCTATCGGAACAAACATTTGTTAATTTGACCTCTACAGTAACGATTTGAGTTGCCCATTGGTGAACTGATATGAGCTTGGGTTTGTCCCTATACCTTGGGTGGTTGCTCATCCTCAGAATCTGATGAACTATCTTCACTGCTGCTTTCTTGCTTTTTCTGAGCTGCAACCTTACCAAGCCCAATTGATTTGGTGGTGGGTGTTGGGGCGGCGCCTGGTTTGGCTTCTACAATCAAGGGACACATGCAATTGATTTGCTTTTATTCCATAACTTCACACAACTGACAAAGGAGTTCAGACGTGCATCTTGAAACTCACTGGAAATGGGACCTTTGGCAGGCTGCTCCTCCTCAGAGTCAGATTCTTCACTGCTGGAACTGGTGTCCTTCTTTCTAGCAGCTGAAGCAGCAGGTGGTTTCAAGGGAGCCTAAGTGCGGAAACACCATTTTTAATAGTAAAACATTGAAAAGACAAAAACAACAGTGCACCCGTGACAACAGCTTAGGTTATTGGATACCTTCACAGAAGCTTTTGCGGGTTTCTTTTTATCCTTTTCACTGGAATCAGCTTTGAGACCAGATGTTGCAGGTGTCACTTTTGCCTTGGCTACAAAATGGACATTTTGATTTGCATTACTGAATATCTACGGAGAAAATTTCCAGATATACACTCGGATATCTGCCATGTAATGATGGCTACCTGCTACGGCCGACTTGGACGTCTTTCCAACTTCTTTCTCATCGTCACTGCTCGACTCTTCACTGCTGGAACTCTCTGCACTGGGTTTTGCTTTTTTGGCCGCTGGACCATTTTTACTTTCATCCTTGATCGGAGGTGCTTTTCTTTTCTTGGCTTCAGGAGACCTAGGAAATACCACAGCAATCACTTTGGGGGGGCACTTGAAGTATGAGGGGCCCTTTAAATTGATAGTAAGTTGAAAGGGCTCAGTAGCTCAGTTACACCACCACTATAAATGTGCTCATGTTAGCCAGCTGGCATCTTCAACATTCGTGCAAAGGAAGGTAGGAGCTGTCCAGGAAGAAAACAAGCCACTTTTGTCCCTCCAACTCTAAACTTTAGGAGTTTTAACAGGACACGACAATAACAATAGTTACTGCAATAATTGTTGATATAACGAAAAAGACACTTACTTAACCCAGAAATTGAAAATGTTAACGAGGCTTTCTTCATTTTGATCTTGTGGAGCCTAAAGAGACACATGCAGGACAACCGTAAAGTTAAAACGAGTTACATATAATAACTAATATGTTACCCTTTTCACAATGTTACAATAACCTACGATTTTGTCTAAAACAACGCAAGATAAAACCTCCTGAATTAAGACCAAACATCCTTTAGTTATTTTGACCGTAACGGTTTTATATAACGCAACAGCTCGTGCTTGAAGCCAAAGTTACACGTGCTAACGCCGGTTGTGTTGGTCCCTCGTGCAGGAACGTCTTCACAACTTGGTGACCCAAACGACCCAAACAAGTTAGCTGTCACCGATTCTGGTTCGGAAACTCACCACATTCGTCTGTTTGCGGAACTGTTGCGCCGCCTTGGTGAACTTGTTCTCCAGCAGAAACGAGTACACGCATTTGAAAAGATCACTGGGCATCGAGCTTTGCGCCGCCATCTTCAGCACGCGGGCGAGGAAGTGAACGCAGACGTGGGGCGTGGGCGCGTGCTCGCGCACACCAATGACGCTGTGCTTTTCAGTGCGGTGCGAGTAGTTGAATTACCTGGTTATAAAAACACAGATTGGATAAAAAATGTAATGCCAACCTCGCGTCCACTTTCACTTGTTTTCTAAAATATATAATAGATGAGTACCTTTAAAATAACTCGATTTTTACCAAGAAGATATAATCTTAAGATTTGCTGTTTTGTGCTTTGTCGTAAAATGAATAAGGCCACTACAAATACCGCGATGCATTACCCTTGATAATGTATAATTAATTAAGGAATTAAATGCATTTTTACTTAAACGCAATCTTTTAGTTAGTCAGCCGGGGCGCATGTATTATACGTCATCACCTGAGCCCTTTCTTGTCCCTCGTGTCATAACATGGCCGACGCTTTAAGGATTCTGGCAATGACACAAGCGTAAAAAAGCACTGGAATATTAAATAATCGAATTGAGGATTTCACCGTTGAAGCCATGCCTCGATATGAACTATCCCTGATCTTGAAGACGATGCAACGACCGGAGACGGCCGCCACGCTGAGGCGGACCGTGGAGACTCTGATGGAACGAGGAGCCGTGGTCAGGGACCTGGAGAACCTGGGAGAAAGACTACTGCCGTACAAAATAAGGAAACACAACCAAACGCACAGCCGCGGGGGTTACTTTTTAATCGATTTCTACGCGAGCCCAAACATTATTACGGGCTTATTGAATCACCTTCACCTTGATATAGACGTGGTGAGGCCGACTGTGCTGAAGACAGACGAACAGGTGTCCAAGAAGAACTGTTGTGGCCTCCAGCAATAATCGCATGTAAGAAATTAGATGCACCATAACCTCCACAGATAGTGTACAGGCACAAGTTAGAGATGCATTCATTCTAGGAAAACGTTGTTGTTGTATGTAACTATAGTGATACGGATATGAGGCATGGGGACATGTCTAATCTCAGACAAAGGTCATGCTTCTTTTCCCCCCATTCTGTCTCTATTCTTTGCGATAACTATGCAACATGCACAGATGTAAGCTAATTTGTCGTTCCCTGAGAATGATAGAATTATAGTTTATATTAAGATAGCAGCAGGCCCGTTTAATACGATTTCTAAACAACTAAAGTTATCAGCCAGCCACGTTTAAAACAGATTCCAAACGTAAACTCCTGAATGTTGATAAGACCCAGCCTTAAATACCATCCATAAGCTAAATTGTATAAAGAAAGCTAAATACAATGATGATTAAACTTGTTTATGGGGTCACTGTGTTTTATGGAGATCACAATGTGCTGAGTGTGTTGGAACTTGACCCACTAAAATCAATGTTTTCTCTTTTACAGGGTTTCACAGCTCATATCCAGATGCTCAACAATGTGACACTTCTGTTATTGACCCTTCTCAAAGATACTAGTCCACACTTGTCATGTCATAATAAACTGCTTTTTCTATGTAATTGTAATTTTCTTTCTTTTTTTGACTGCAAGTAAACTCTAACCTGGAAGAAGCTAACTGCTGAGTCAAAATGTACCATTTGACCTGATTGCTTTAAGGAACGGAGCTGTGAATTCAGCACATGCATTGTGTAGGTTTTTTATCATGTTACACATTTATGAACTTTTACAAAAGTGCAGAAATTATTTTGGAATCACTCCTTTTATTTGAGCAACAGTGCATCAAAGAAAATGACATCAATTGTTATAAAGAGAACAAACTATTAACGCTAGGAAGTACATGCCTGTCATAGTAACAAAACAAATATTTTAGAAATATAACAAAGATTGAAATTAGTGTAGTCATGCCAAATACCAAACTGGAACAACTAAAGACCTTTAAACTTTTTGCATGACTTCTTTGACATTGTTTTCCACCTTTCGTGTGGAAGCTTGGACAACATAAACCTCCCCTGTGCGTGCAAAGCACCCAGCAGCACGATGATTACAACATGGCTTAATAATTTAGTAATCACAAACACCGTGTACAGTTTTGAACAAGACGTCATCAGACCCGGAAGTCTGAGGAGAGTCACATGAGCGGTCAGCTGACAGTGAGACGCCATAAAAGCATCAACAGAGCGGTGCGGCTACATCGCAGTGTGTTCTTCCTCGTCCGAATCACGGTCTTAAACAGGAAATTGTGGAGTCATGTTGTTTCTAGCGCTACTTTTTGTGTCTTCGGGTATGTCAACACTGAAGTTCTCTTGCAGGAGCCTGTTCTGTTTTGCATTCCGATGGTGGTACCGTTCGGTTAATTTGCCGAGGCTATAATGCTCTATTTTTGTTGTGTAACTAACGTGCGTTTCAACGCGGAAGTTTATCATGTCGCGTTAGCTTTGGTAAACAACTGGTCGGCTAATGTTAACCTTAAACACTGTCGTACGCCCTTGATAAACTGCGCGTATTTTAAATAGCATTGCTTGTTGGTTTTAATGGCTAATTTTCGGTGTTTTTTGTTTCCATTTAACAAAGCCAAATGTCGATTATTTGCTTTCATAATTTCCGAGATTTAATAACACTCTGACCTGTATGGAGTGCGGCTATGCTAATGTTGGCCTTGGCTAACGTTAACTGGCTAAAATTCAACAATTGCAGTACTGAGAAATGTTAACATTACTATTTAAACCAACAAACACAAAAGTAGCGTTCGCTCGCTCGCTCTCGCTAAATGGCCACCTTTTTCGTCATCTTTGTAATGATGGCAGGCAGATTAGTTTAGTTAAGAGAACTGCTTTCATTTCATTCATAACGTTGATTGGATCTCGGGTTTTGATCCCGTGATCTTTAGGCTAAACGCATTTTCTTGTTTCTTTTAACCACCCATGCCTTGAATGTCTTATCTCCCTGGCAAAAGTGGGTCAGTAAATCGATACCCAGCTGCTGTAAAATTCTCCCTCCGTTGCAAACGTTAGTAATATACAGAATGTAGCTCACGAAATAATGGCGATATGTAGGAATGATGTAGTTTTTATCGGTTCAAATACTTAAATATAGTCTCCTGTCGCATTCCTTCACGGGCAAACATTCCGAAATGAGCTTGCCTTTAGCCCACTTGTGTGGATATTCCGTTGGAAGGTCTTAAGACTGTTTCATTTGCGGGGCGATGCGGGTCATGTGATGCTGATTCACTCACATGATGATTTTTTTTGTTTCTCAATCATGAGCGCGTTTTAAATATAGACCCTTTGGTGTCTATCGGTTGTGTTTGTGTTGACTTTGGTATCAGTAAGATAAGCTAATATGGACGACGCTATGTAAAAGCTGTGTGACCCTGCGGTTGACCTTTTGAAGGTTCTGCTGGGAACAGCGTGTTTACTGGTGACGGGACTCACCCACTGGGGCAGGCAGCAGCCAGGGGCCCGGGGCCCATAAAGCTTCACCGGTGTCTCCGCAGGCTACTCTAGACTTTGATAATCCGATTAGTTCGCCGTGCTGTACAAAAACACTTTAAGGAATGACCCCGTTTCCCGTTGAGGTCATGACTTTAGAGACACTAGCCCTGTTTTTCTGATGAGGGATGTGAAGATGATAAATATATCAAGATTTCAGGAAGTTTCAGTGGAAGAAAGTGCTTCTCATTCTCTTTTCTGAATCCTCATTTGTATAATCAGTATTGCTTTTTGTTCCCCATTTGGAGCCACCTGTTCTAGTTCCATGTGTAAAAACAGAATGATAGTGTATTCATCCAAACAGTGGAGTCTTTATTCACATTTGCAAACGATTGTAAAAGCTCTTTGCTAGAAGAGGAGAGGAGATTTTCATAGTTTAAAATATACTTTTCACAAAAAATATCGATGTTAAGTGTCCATCACCTTATTGTCACTCACTTTTGTCCTGTCTAAACTGTTGTTTAACGGCCTCAATCTCGTCTGGACTGTCCCAGCTGCAGCAACTCCTCTGCTGGGCACAGAACAGTGTGCTCGTGGCCCCCAATACTGGTGCCAGAATGTAAAGACTGCCTCTCTGTGTGGAGCAGTGCCTCACTGCCAGCAAAATGTGTGGAACAAACCCCAAATGGTAAGGATCATTTTAGAGTTCACAACACTGCGAGGATGAGTAGAAAGCATGCAGGGTTTTGTCATAATGTGGTCATCTTTGATTCCAGAAAGCAGTTCCATGTGACCTGTGCAAAGAGATTTTGATAGTGGTGGAGCAGATACTGAAGGAGAATGCTACAGAGGTAAGATAGCATCTTATCATTGAGATGGAATGAACAATGATTGGACACAGCCTGACACACGTGTGCAACTGATGCTCCTTTCTGGGGATACAGGAGGAGATCCTCGGGTACCTGGAGAAGGCCTGCCAGCTCATCCCTGACGAAAGCTTCAGTGCCCAGTGCAAGGAGATGGTGGATAACTACTACCCCGTCCTGATAGGAATCATCAAGGGAGAACTGGTTAGCATGACACCTTGGACATTGTTAAAATGGGTCCTTTGGTTAGCGTGTGTTCATTTCTACCCAGGGCTTTAGCACGATGTCTCTATTTAAAGGAACTGAAAGTGTGAGCAAAGTGGGGTAGAGTGAATATTGATGAGGAAGTGACTCTGTTTGAAGGGAACAGAGTAGTTTTTGTGTAACTGGGTCTTATGACTGTGGGCAGTGAATGTTGCTGCCCCCCCCCCCCCACTCTCACCTGCAACCTATAAGAAAAGTCATGTGAGCTTTAAAGATGGGATCATCTAATTTGTCAGAGTCTGCGATGTAGCTACAGACATGTCCTCATTGCTGATTTAAGTCCGAATGATGTGTGTCTTTCAGGAGGATCCCAGTGTGGTGTGTGGAGCCATTGGGCTGTGTCAGTCTCAGCAGGCGGCTCTGGCTAAATTTGAGGTCCGGCAGGACGAGCAGCTGTTGTCCAATGAAATGCCCAAGGTTGACCTTTCCCAGCCCGAGTCTCCGTTCCTTCTCAACGTGCCCCTGCTGCTTTACCCTCAAAACCCCAAAGACGACGCCCCTAAAGAGGAGACTCCAAAGCAGGTATGCTGGGAAACCTCCGTCTGTCACCACATGGTGACGTTCTCTGCTCGTTATTCACATGTGTCTGAATTGAAACCTCTCTAGGAAAGCGTTGACGTGTGCCAGGACTGCGTCACCTTCCTCACTGATGCTCAAGCACAAGCAAAGGCCAACTCCACGTTCCTCGACGGTCTCATCGAGAATATTGAGAACCAGTGTGACCTGCTGGGGCCATCCATGTCATCACTGGTGACTGCACTTCATTATGCCTTTTTTCTTTAAAATGTCAACTCTGTGTTTCATAATTAACAGTAGTTCCTCCCTCACCACAGTGCAGGGAGTACGTCAGCCAGTACAGCAGCCTTGTTGTTGACCAGCTCATGACCATGGTGAGTGGGCCCATCCTCCCGTCTCACCTGTCTTTGCATATTTGAAGCCTGTATTGCGGCATGAGATCCAAAAACTGACTCGAAAGGCATGTTGAGTTTATTCACTACTTCCTCACTTCTTTCTTTGTTTTCCCCTTTGATGTTTATCCTTCTGTTGACTCTTTGACACCCCCCCCCCCCCCCCCCTTCATGTGGTCGTGCTTTTCCCTTATTTTGTGTGCTGCTCTCCAGGAACAGGTAGGAGTTTCTGTTTGGCCTGTAGTGTTCAGACCTTTAGCTGGAGGTTTGTTGTGCTCTCCATGCCAGCATTAGCATGACGCTGTGGAGACGTGTGCACGAGATCATGGCTGCGTCATGTCAGAACAATGTTGCTTCTACACCCGTGACTCGTTGCAGAGCCGGGTGGAACACAGTGATAAACACACCTTTCCTTTGGTCTGAATGGCAACAAAGGAGCACAGCAGTCTGCACTGTTTTATACTAACAGCTGTTTTTTATTTAAAGCACATGCTCGGTGTTTTTTGCCTAATTTCCTGTGTATTGTTAGTGTGTATTGTTGTTTTCTGGTGTTGAAGCAGTGCATTATGTAGATGGTGATGCCTTCAACTAGTACGTGACTCACAAACATAGTTGCTAACGGCATGCTGTGGCACGTTGTGCAGCGTTTTAGGAGTGTTGTAACACGTTTGTGTGTTTGTGCCCTCAGCAACCCAAGGATATCTGTACCCACGCTGGTTTCTGTAGCTCTGAGAAGAAGACCACTCCTCTGATGAAGCTCCTTGCTGCCAAGACTGTACCTGCTGTCAAGACTGTACCTGCTGTCAAGACTGTACCTGCTGTCAAGACTGTACCTGCTGCCAAATCCATTCCTGCCTTCAAGCTTTTCCCTGCCACCAAGATGGAATCCATTAACAGCAAATCTGCTGTGGTGAGCTTTGGATGGCTTGTTGATCACTGATCTGTCGTGGTGCATATTCAGCTGTTTAAAGATCAGTTTTGTTCACTACAATCCTTTGATCACCTTCTTTTGTGTTCCAGCCTCTGGTGCGCGTCCGTGATCCCCCACTCTGTGCAATCTGTGAAGCTGTGATGAAACAGTTGGAAAACATGTTGGAGGATAAGACCACAGAGGTCAAATATGTTCCATTTTATAGTATTTAATCTAGTGGGCCATGCTTTGTTGTTGCAATAATGTATGTTGGCAAAATGTCCTCAATACTTTAAAATAAGCTTCATAGTCCTGTTCTGAAAACAGCAGATGGATGTTGGTAAAAGGCTAAAAAAATTCTCAAACCCAAATACCGGTACACCCTTTTACACTTCTAACTACCACTAGAGGGCAGCACACAGCACTGTTTACTCCTGGATTCATGACAATAGATTATAAGGAAAGTTCCACCTTTTCTCCCATAATGGCATTTAAAAAATGGCATGACATTATTAGTATTGCTAATTGAGAGATCTCAAAACAACTTTTGCGTCGTACCTTTTTAAAACATTAAACCTACCAACGGTTTGTGTGGATTAAAATGTGTGCAAACCTCGTGGGGCGCCTAATTGCATCCATCAAAAAGGCAAACGAGCACACATGAGCCATTTTAACGCGTTTGCCTTCACGAACAGGTAGAATAAATGCACTTTGTCAGAACATGCAAAACACCAGGAGGAACTGTGGATGCATTTATCACCCGCAATGCGATTTGTGTGTTTGCATCTATATTTAGCACATTTGAAAGGCAGCTGCACACTGGCGCGGCGTGAGGCCAAAAGGAGGCATATTAGCAATAACAGACAACAGAGAGAATGTTCCCTGCACGTGCCAACATATTTGGACTTTCGGAAATAAAAACAGTGGAGAAGTAGCACATGCAAAATCCTCATGGGAACATTATAGAGTGCCTGCAACAGGTGCACGATCATCGGGTGCAATTTGTATAGTTTGGTTTTGATCTTGCTGTGGTTTTGAGGGAATTCTGCTCTTCCTCACAGGAGGAGGTGATTCACGCGGTGGAGAAAGTGTGCACGTACCTGCCTTCCTCTCTGAGCGGCCAGTGCAAAGACCTGGTGGACACCTACGGCCAGGCCATCATTGAGCTGCTGGTGCAGCAGGCGGACCCCAAGACCATCTGCACAGTGTTGGCTCTCTGTAACAATGCTCGCCGTGCATATGTTGGCAAGTTCACGACAGTTTCAACCCTCTACATTAAAACTTAATCACACTTGCTCCAGACACATCTGTTGCAGGATAAACCGAAGCATAATTCAACACAAGTTCCATCTCTACTTTTTGGATTTTAGTGATATTCTCTTATTGGTTAAAGAGGAGGCCCTCTTATGTCCTGTTTATCTGTATTTTATTCCAGCTGCCCTGGACAGGACGCGCTTCAATGTTGGTGGCTACTGTGAGGTTTGTAAGATGGCTGTCACGTACATCGACGGCATCCTGGAGAAGAATTCTACAGAATCCCAGATTGAGGAAGCTGTGAGGAAAGTCTGCAGCTTCCTGCCAGACTCCATGCAGACCGAGGTGAGGACTTGGGGCACCTTCTGCCCACTGTCTGTCACAGCTTTGTATTTAAACCCATGTTTCTGTGTCAACAGTGTGATCAGCTGGTGGAACAATACGAGCCGGTGCTCGTCCAGCTGCTCCTGCAGATGATGGACCCGGACTTCGTGTGCATGGTGTCTATACGATTTTTACTTAAATCTGTTATTTTGTAAATCATTTAAGACGTGGCCATGAACTGAAAATAGGGAAGAAACTGAATTGCGTGTGTGCTTTTCAGAAAGTAGGAGCCTGTCCTGAATCGAAGCCCAGGCTGCTGGGAGCAGAGGAGTGCATGTGGGGACCCTCGTACTGGTGCAAGAACATGGAGACTGCAGCTCTGTGCAGCGTAAGTAGTCAAGACCCCCACAATCTCAGGAAAAATCGAGTCTTTTTGTACTTGGAATCACAAACGCTGTTGCCTCAGAGGGCTTTACAAGCTGCACAGTGGTGACATCCTCTTGTTTTGTCTTTTAGGCCGTGGAACACTGCAAGCGCCATGTGTGGGTATAGAGGAAGAAGGGTGACCTGTAGGAAATTAAAGTGAATACGATAGTGCTGCTTTCCCCTTTTAATCTTTGTCCTCGTGTTTTGTTTTAAAACCGCTAATGCAACGCATGTAAATTAACTGATATTTGAGGGCGGCGGCTTGATGGTTCCGGGACTGGATGTTCTCTGTGGGGGTGGGAGGATGTTGGTGATAAACCTGTATTTTCAGGCTTTGCAGATTTTTTTAACCTTCTGGGTTTGTTTCTTACTGGGTGTTAAAGAGATGTATGATGACACGGCAGCAGATGGCCACGTTCTGAAGGACCCCTTCAGCGATGTGACTCCTCGTTCCAAACGAGAGGTGGCTCGGCGTGATACAGCCGGCTCGAATTCGGTTTAGGTACGACTTGTTTTGTGGGAAATGCTTTTTGTTAATGAGCTGATGTTGGGGTATTGATTCTGTGCACCTGCCATCAAACTGCTTGCATGTCGTGTGCCATTTCAAAATTACTTCCTAATACAGAACAAAATGTTCAAATTGATGTGATTCAAGTGTTTTTCAACAATAAAACTGACCCATCTCCAGTGGCTTCCTCTTCCTTTTCTGTGAAACCAAGATGGAGGCCTTAGTGGGGCGTGAAAGAATTCAGAGATGAAACAGGATTTATTAGTATAACTGTACAATGAGCCCGGCCTCTGAATCATTCATTCCTGAGCTGGTGATGGTGCTCGGTTAAAAGCACCGACTTAAAAATAAAATGGTTTAGAGTTCAGAGGGTGGACAGAACATGCACCGCACACGGAATGGTCTTAACTGTGAGGTAATGATGGTCACCCCTGAGCCACCATAGTGAGTGTAAGCTTATCTGTAGTTTGTCTTTAAAGTATTACTGCTGCCACAGAACCACAGTTCAGATGCAGTGCACAATGAGTACTGAGAAAGCAGATCCAACAGCCAGTCCCAGAGTGAGGAAGAAGGACATGACCACTCCGGTGGCCTCTGCCAACTCCCGCGGTACCACCTTCGGGCCGTAGATCATTGGCAGTGTGCCCAAGTATCCGTTGGAGAGGCCGAGGAGGCAGTTAAAGATCACAGGATACACGTCATGTGTGAAAAACACGGTGCGGAGGTGAACCCTTGGCTGGTAGTTGCAAAGCATGAGGAGTGGCACCATGATGGAACGGCACAAGACCAATAAAGGCAGAACTCTGCTGGTGGGCCCCGGGACCTGCAGCCAGGCCGTGGCCTGTCGGCCGCAGAAGTCAGCGATGTTGTACATCAGGAAACTGGTGAGAGGCACAAAGTAAGTCGTGGTCCAGGGGCTGCCGTCGCCTTTTTGGACCGATTGGATCCCAGAAGACACGGCGGGGAACACCATGATGGAGACGCAGAAGACGTAAAAGACACTGAGTCCAAGCACCCATGTTTTCCTGAGGATGGGCTGTAGTGGTGGGACACCACTCCTGGTGGTGCTGCCTGCTGCCGTACCCCCCTCGCTCATCACTCCTGGACTCGTGCACCTGGCGGCCAAGATGTAGTGTCTGACAGAAAAGAAGCACAGAGCTATCACATTCCATTGCTCATCACAATAACAAATCCCCCAACAGTGGGTCCGCGTCGCTAAATCCATCACACATTTGAGATCCCGCCTGTTGTCAGGCGAGATCTCAAATGAAAGATACTGACCTCGAATATGCCAACTTGGGCAGCAGCAGATATGAGGCGATGCAAAGTAAAATGAAGATGTCTGCTGTCAGGAAGTAGACCAGAGCGCTGCTGGTCACATCGTTGGCCACAGCCAGGTCCACTACTGACGCCACGGCACTCAGCGTGCCCCCCATAGCCTGACCTGCCAGAGAAATTGTCTGTTAGCAACCTGCACACAACAAAGCTGAGACACAATCTTCCCACTGTCAAACTAGTGAAAGGTGCACAAGGATAACAGCTGTCTTTTGTTATCGGCCACAAAAGCCAACATGAACTCATGGACTCTTTCTGAATTGAATTCTTTCAATTTTAAGACTGAAAGACACAAAATGGGTGTCCAAAAATGTTGAAACACGTCTCTTGGCTGACCTGATATAAGGGCCTGAGATATCCTCATGGGGAAGTGCCCGCTGATGCCAAACATGCTGCCAGAGAAGATGTTGGAGGCTCCGCTGACGACCGCCACGCAGGCCAGCGTGGCGACCAAGAACTCCAACCTACAGCCGGACACGTCCACCTCCACCAGCACCGTGGTCGCCACAAACACCACCAGGATGATAAAAAGTGACGACAGGATGCGCACATTTGGAGACAACCTACAGGAATCGGAATTGTGGTTTCACCCAGTTGATGATTATCGTTTTATCACTTTATATCAGATCCGATCAAGGTTTACTCACGAGGTTACAGCACACAATCAAATCAGCACATTCATCAGGATAAATGTGAGTGACGTGTGTGTGTCTGTGCATTGGCTAAAGGTATCAACCTGTTGACCAGGAAATAGTTGAGGATCAGACAGAGAACCGAAGGCACTGTGGAGGCAATGGACAGATAGCTCTCAAAGTAGTCCTGTAAAGAGTAACAGAAAAAAAGAGTCATTTAGAGGGTTAGGGTTAGGGTTAACCTTCCTTTTTATGGATTCACTGCAGTCAAACAATGACAGAATTTATGATTCTAAATCAACTGAGCTGTTTTAACAGGAAAAAGTGCCCACAGTTTAGCAGCCGTAACAAATATTCAATGTCCCTTTGACTCACGCTGAGGTCTGAGAGTTGCTCCGCATCACCGTCGTGACTGTTGTTGCTTAGTTTGTAGAGCCAGTACTGTTTGGCCGTGATGAAAAAGTTCCAGGGCAACAGCGAGCCGATGCCCATCAGGAAAAAGATGATGTACACTAAGAAGTAAGAGTCCTCTGGTATGTACTGCACAGCCAGGGGCCCGGGGGAATGTTTGGGCAGGAGCGACGCAGAGGGAGTCTGATCCTCGCTCTCCTCATCTGCCGACACTTGATCGTCGCCATGAGCGTTTGGAAGATAGGACGAGTTGAGGCTGGGCTGCCCCGCTGCTGTGCTGTCCATTTCCTCAGGCAGCAAACACGGGAGGCTTACCAAACAGAGGCTGCAGCTACAGAAACACACAAGTTAAACAGAGTTTTTGACAAACATTTTGTTATTGCTACAACTTTGAACGTTACCCACCTACACTGGGGCGGACCTAAGGACAGAAACCAGCCTGGAGATTTCCTTGCTGTACCTCAGTCCAGCTGTCCAGATCCTGTGATTCTGCTGTGCAAACACGAGAACCGATACAAGCATGAGAAATCCCGACTGAGACGAATACTCATCCGATCAATTTGGAATTTCACATCACTACATTCCATTCGGACCGTGTCGCAGCTGCAGGGACAAGAACAAAGGTGGTTGATGCATTCTTTGATGGTCACGGTGACAGCAGAAATCTCCATTTTAGTTAAAGAAAATTTGCTGTTCAGCTTTTCTTTTTTAGAACAGCATGTGATTGACCTCAAACCAGCAACCGCTAGTTTCATTTCATCACTTTCCTGTTCCGCTGCCCAATGAAGGCAAAGAGTGATTCCTGACTAATGGAACAGTCATGAGTTTCTACTCCTGGCAGAATTTGGCACATTTTCTCTCCACCAGATGAAAAAGACACCCATAAAAGAAGATGCCTTCTCTTTAGCAGCTGTCAAAAAGTAAGCAAGCTTAAATGTGTCTGTGATCGCAGTGATGTATTTGTTTTAAGCAGCTTGTGAGAAGAGGTTCCTCATTATTAAGTGCATTAACCAAAATAAGCTAACGTACATTTTACTTTTTTGTCAAGCAAGTACGGACGAATCTGATCTGCCACACACGCTAATGTCTCTAAAACTGAAAACATACCCAGTTTCGGTGACTTCTCTTCAAGCAGCATTAGAAGAACAGGCAAACTTCCCTTCTGAGTAGTTGACAAGTCAACCAATGTTCGAAAACATTATTTCACTCCAACAGTAACTACCACGCAACATCCGGGAGGAATCCTTCAAAACACGATTACCAGCTACATAATCTATACCAAACTGGCTTCAAACGCATATTACGCCAAATAAATGTACAAAAATATTTACAAACTAATCTTAATATGAGTTTAACACGTATTTGACTCGGCTGAACCTCAAAAAAGCCAATCAACGTTAGCATTTTGGTGGCGATTCATTCACCGGAAGCATGTGACAAACAACACAGATACGTCACGTCCGGCACAGGCCTCGACGATTTAAAACATGTGAGAATAATAAACAAACAAACAAACTTGTGTTGTGCTGGTTCTTGTTGTGCTGTTTCTATTGGGGGGAAATGGAAGAAAATAGAGGGAGGGATGAAGGATTGTTGGATAGAAATTAGTATTATTAGGTCAAAATAGCGTTTCAAATTGTTCAGGTGAATTCCAATTATTTACTGGTAATATTTTATACAAAAATGTTTGAATTTGCCCAACAGGTAGATACATTTGTCTGTTTTTGTTCACCGTTTAGGGCACATATTACACATATTATACCAAGAACAAGATAGTATGGTTTGTGAGCCTTATTTTAATGGTGCAATTATCTATCAATACTAATTTTTAATAACACTAATCTTCCAAATGCCCCCTTTTTACTATTTTGCCCATGAATTTTCACGTACGTTTACCACAACCGCCAGATGAGGGCGCCAAAGGACAGCGTATGGTGTAGAAGTGAAAGGGAAAACCTTCAGACCTTTGGATTTTTGTCAGAAGAGCACGGATGGGGCTTGAAGAAACAAGCCAGATAACAAAACAGTCCAGGCCACACGATTTCATCGCCTGTGTCGGAACCAAAAATCTTCAACGTTGACATATTCATTAATATAAACTTTTCATCAAATATCATTTCCATTTATTGCTTTAACCAGTCATTTGCTTTACTGTAGCATCACTGAATTAAAATGGCTTAAATTATTGTTTGAAGGGGCCCCTCATGTTGTTGAAACAGGTAACTCTTGTAGTGGCTCGTCTTATGAACGGGAACGCCACCGGCTCTCGGAGATGCTCCCACATTGCCTGGTTTTACACTGACACTCGAAGCAATAACACAAACACAGCTGGTAAACTATGAAATATAATTTATTGCATAAAAATTATATTTAGTTACAGGTAAGAAGGCTAGGTGTTTATTTACAATTGGTACTTTACAGAGATAAAATAACATCACTGGATCCATAAATTCGTAAAAACGTTTCACTTCTTGAACAAAAGCTATATTTTCCTCTTTTGATGAGATCAAAGACCCAACAGATACTCAAGAACTCTGGACAAATAAACACTGTTCTACAGGTAACCGTTCTCAGTAACGAGACTTGAGGAAATTAAAATTGAGTCCGGCGATGTTCTCAGACCAGAAGTACCAAACTGGTCGCTGTCAGACATTTCCTTTCCTGTGGAGACCTGCAGGGCGTGAGTTCGTCATATTTGCCCCAGCTTGTTGGAGCCACCACTCGATGCCAGTTTTCCCCTTTGTCCCACTCCTTTATTACTTTACTTGGTTAGTCTTCTGATGCAGATTGTGAATACCATCACCAAAAATGCACGAGCCACCCTTGAACCCCTTCAGGATTATCAAAAACCCGCTGTTAATGATCTGAAAAAATAGAAATATTCCTCCAACAGAAGAAGTCGAAATGCTCCGCTTCTCTTTATGCACGTTGCATAGCATTTACAAAGAGGGATGGCAGTGTGAGCATGTGCTGCCTGCACACCCATCTGCCCAGTCACACACACTTTTATTTTCAGTTCATTCACACGCCAGCAACGCTGCACACTGCTGAAGAGGATACTGTCTGTCTTTTGGTTTTTAAAAAAATTCAAATACATGAGAACTTTTTTTGCCACGAAGGAGGAGAAAAAAAAAAGACTCAGTAACACATTAATGATGTAAAGGTGAAAAGCCTGACCAGAAAGCAGGAGGTTAATAAGTTATCAAAACGAGGGGCTGGGGGCCTGTCGAAGTATGTTTTGATTAATGTCGATACCTTGTTTGAAACATAATGTGTTGAGGTAAAGTTGACGCCTGTCAGACCCATTTCTCACGTCCATCTCTTCATCGTAAAAGCACCTGCAGTGTAGTTACCTGGACGCCACCCTCGCTCTAATCGTGTTCTCCAGCTTCTATTTTACATTTCCAACAGACACAGTTTGAAAAATAGCAAACACATTGTCATGAACATCTGCTGTGCAACTAACTCTCATTTGGTCTACTCTGTTAGGAACAAATAAAACAGCTCAGTAGCCTAAAGAAGCCGATAGGACAGGTCCTACAAGATGGTTAAAGAAAGAAAAATCCACAAATATGGATAATAACGTAAAGAGCGTTCCCTAAAGGAAACTTTTAAGGGATAAGCAGTTCTCCTGCAGATGATTCCCAACAGATGGGAGGAGCGTGTGGCAGAGCAGTAGAGGAAACGATGCAAAGAGAACCCCCTGGTGAATGGAGATGAATGCCAAGGCTTTGAGGCGTTTGTTGTTGCCATGTGAGGGCGGAGGGCGGTTACCTGCAAACTCTTACGCAAACTTCAGCCTCAGCCCCAACAGAGGCAGTTGTTATTTTGGGTCCGAAACGATGCGCTCGCACGTCAGTCGGAGTGCGTCTGGGTTTGTGTGCCGGGGAGGGACTGGAGCCCCAGGAGGTGGAGACAGGTGTGAGCTGTCTGTCATTCGCTGTGACGAGGAATTTGTGACGAGCACTTTAATCCTGCTTTTGCCGCGCGGGTAATCCCAGGTTAGCTTTTGACTGCTGAATCAAAGATTTATTTTTCTTAAAAGGCGTCATTTTCACTCTGGGGAGAAGACTGAGAACTCCACTTCTTTTAGCTTTAAGATTTCTTTGGAGGAGCCTCAGGTCAGCAGCGATTGTGGGATGTCCAGGATGGGAATGGGATACAGGGGCTGCAGATGCCAGTGGGGGGGGGGGGGAGATGAGGCAGAGGCAACAGAGGGGGCACGTAGGAGCCCACACTCACTGAGCTCAGGCTGCGTCCCTGTGTGCATATATGTGGGCAGCTCCTGTTATTTTCATCACTGTGGTTTGGGGGAAAATGTGTTGCTTGTTCTCTCATTTCCTTGACCAATCAACAGTCCCCGTCCGTTGTCATGACAACCAGCACCTCGCTTTTGCCCATGTCTTCAAGTGCGGTTGCCAGAGAGACCAGGTCTGCATCCGCTTGATGACAGGCTTCCCACAAGTCTAGAAGAACACCTGTAGGGCTGGGCTTTGTCGCAAAGTAGTTCAAGTACCTGAAGAGAAAAAAAATCAGGAATCGGCTTTTACGCCCATTATTGATTAAAAACATTTGATATGATTAATCGAGTGTGACGCAAACATATCTTAGCACTTCATTAGCATTTAGAAAGAAGCTCATACACACTAAAAAGCCAAGCAATGACAAATCATGCTGCTCAAATTAATATCTAAGTATCCAATATATGTAATTGTTTCTACCAAAGGGGCTAGTTGATATAACTGATTTGACACTGAAACTTATGGGATGCCGGTGCCTGTACATTTCCCTTTAACTAAAGCGATACAACATACTTTTTAGATCAAATATAGTGGAATAAAGAGTATCTATCACTCTGCTTGATTACCCTGGATCTTGTTGCCTCTTTTTATTGATAGTCGGGGCAGCTAATTCCAGGATTTGACTCCTCTCACTGTAAAATCTGCCAGGCCAAAAGATGTTCTGCACTATGGAATTTAACGGTTGCCACTAGAAGAAGCCCTGTTGCATCTAATGTCTTATTAAACGCACCATTTAACACACGATTTACAATATGAAAATGAGCACTGTGAAAATTAAATCCCGTTAATTATCTATTAAATTCTAACGCCCACTGGAAGCGTTCACGCAGAACCAAGGTGAGCATGATCTGACCTGTCAAAACCGAGGCTGCGCGCTAACAGCCGCCAGTCACACCCTCGAGCGCTGGGGACGTCCAGACTGGCGCAGATCTTCTGGCGGATCGAGTCGGGCAAACGGAAGGCGTAGGGTCCCACTTGAGAGGAAGGTGGGCAGCTTCCTCCTGACGGCAGGGGCGAGTGTGGCGGCAGAGTCTGGAACGAGCGGAGCGCGTCATTTTTTTCAAATGCAGACGAGAGGATTTTATGGCATCGGCGTCTTTTCACTACCTCCTGAATATCTGTGTGCAGCTGGAATATCTGTCCTTCCCCTTCCACCTGTCTGACACAGATCTTACAGGTGAGCTGTGACACTGCCAGGCTGCTTCTCTCCAGGCTGAAGGTGCAGTGTAAGGGTCTCTGGCTGCCACTCCAGATGTGATAAAATGGGATCTCCTGTTAGAAAATGTTAAGAAGGAAGGAAAATAGAGGTTCCGGTGAGCATTGGGAAGGATTATTCAGGGAGAACCTTTGCATATTTAAACATGCGGTCATTTGCTGCCTCATCTGCTAAATACGAGGCCTCACCTGATACTTTGCGAGCAGTTTGCTTCTCCAGTGAGTGTGAGGAATGTCGTGGATGGACAGTCGTAGATTGTGGTAGCTGTCTTTGAAAAGCAGCGGTTTAGGATCCTCCAGCAGCACTCCGCCTAAGCTCCTCTCCAGATCCAGCACGTCCTGCAGCGACAAGACGAGAAGCCTCGTTCATATGACCAATGCTAATGAGGGTCCACCACTGCAAAACATGTAGTTCAAATGTGCTGTGCATCCAGTTGGTTTCCCATGGAAACGTGCGAGAGCGAACAGTCTGAAAGCTGTTCTGTCAACTCCAGCAGTCAGAAATCAAATATAGTGGCAGCAGTAATATTTCCCACAGCCTGTGTTCGCTAACTCGACCTGTCCGAGAGCCTAAAAACCAGAGAGGGGAAAAATATTGAACCGTAATGGGTCAAATTGTGTCTGGATGGATGGAGTACCTGGTTGGAGGCTCATACGGTGCTGTGAGAGTGTGTAAAAGCAGAATTTGCTGTGGGTGAATACAGAAGAAACAACCCTGTTTACAGCTGGGAACATTAGGCTCAGCACCTCTTGGGAACCTGTCAGTTTTTCCTGAAACTCAACTACAACTTGGCCGTTAGTGTGTATCTCAGAAACTCCTCGATGTGCACAGCCCCAACACAGGAAGTATGACCGCCTGTGCTCCAAATGTTCTAAACTGGTGGCCTGTTGCTCTAAAGGTGCTGTATGTACTTTTGATATCTATCTGATGCAGGCTTACAGGGTTTTTCTTACATAATCACATATGGTTTATTTTTATAATTCATCATCTTCTGATGTTGTTCCGCCTGCTGAAGACTCGTGTATGTGTGTTATAAACGGTTTGTAAGAAAACCTACAGCTGACTGAATATGACCAAATCATGCGTGAAGAGAGAAGACGGAGAAAAAATAGCGTTAAAAACGGTGTCCAATTACGAACAGAACCAGAACCTTGAGTGCATGTGGGGTGTCGTGGATGCAGTAGATGCGGAGGCTGTAGTCGAGGGACAGACATGGCGCGCGCGGGGCGAACAGCGCCAGCTGCAGGCGTTTACACGCCGGCTGTGGGGGGCAGGACTGGCCCACCAGGCCGTATGTTCCCAGCTGCTCCATGAGAACATGACAGCACTCTTCCTCCAGCTGCAGGTAGCACGGGGAGGACAAGGTCTCCTCTCCTACTGTCAGCACCTCCTAAAAATAGATTTGAAAAAATAGCTGAGCCACATTTTCTTTTGTGCATGGAAAGATTTCGGCCGGAGCCGGCTCACCTCCCAGGCCCCCTGGTGCGTTTGCGTCTTGAGGGTGAGGGTCCAGTCGGGGGTAGGGGTGTCGAGCTGGGCACAGTGGGGTAAAGTGAGAACCACGGGACGGTTCAGCAGCATGCCTGACGGGCCACAGCTCACCACAGGACTCAGGACAGTCTGACTGCCCTCTGATGGGAGCCTGAAAATGTCACGTGCAAACACACAGACAGTTTAAACGTTCCCGAATCGGGTTTATTTTCTGATTTCCTTAAATTTCGGAGGAGGAGGTGGAAGCGCACGTGTCGTTCCTGCTCTGCACAAAAGAGGTGAATGAGAGAGATGAAGGGAACTCACGTCATTTTGTCCCATTTGTTGATAATGAGGTACATCTCATAGAACTTTCCCTGGGGGATCGTGCCAGGTGGGACCAGCAGGCTGACACCTGTTGAGGAGAGATTGTCACAAAGTCCATGTTAACATGGTTTCATTTCCGGGAGAATCAAGCTGCTGCAGGACGCGCATGTTACCCGTATTAGGGATGGTCAGGCGGCCTCCCAGGTTGCCCAGCGTGGCACTGGTGCTCAGCCCAGGCTCCCTGGACAGGGTGTGGCTGTAATAGTCCCGTTCTCGACCCACCGTTCCCACTGAATTCAGACTCAGGATCTCGCCATCCGAGCGCACATCTGCAGGCAGCTCCAGGGAGGAGAGCGTGGAGGAGTTGTACACCTTGATTTTGAGACTGGGCAGCGGGTCCAGCAGGGGAGAGGTGGTCATGGGGATCTTGTGAGGGCTGTCGTTGGCCCCCTGCTGCAGGGAGAAGAGTGGCCCTCGGAACGTCCCCGCTGTGGCCGTCAGATCTGGGGGAGCTGAGGGATGCAGAGGGTTGGGGTTATCTAAAACCAGGAGAGGAGACAAGAACTGACATGACAAAAGCAGGACCGAGAGGACGCGAGTCAAATGGATTAATGTTGGTAATTAATATTTAAGAGGAAGGAAGAATTAAAGCAGAACCGTGACAAATGTTTGAAGTGTAAAAAAATAGAATAGAGGAAAGAATGGAAGAGGAGATTGGGTAGTTCATGAGACATGTGAAAAAGGAATTAATATTGTGTTCAGGAGAAAAATACAACTGGAAGTATAAAAATATTGCTGGATTGTGGCTGTTGAGATGCCTCAATGAGGCTTTGTTAAAGCAGCACATTGTTTTCCCACAACCTGATCTTTTTAAACCTAAAACTGAATTTTTTACAATAGAAACAAACACCAATACACAATCAGTGTGACCCTACCCTGTCTGGAGGGCTTGTAGTTGCCAGGGTGGAAGGCGGCGGTTAGAGCAGATGAAGAATCGGTGATGTCTCCGTGGAGATGGCGGCACCTCCGCCGATATGCGAGCACTCCCACGCACAAGACCAGTATCACGCACAGCAGCAAGGCCCCCACTAGACCAGCATAGACGGCTACGCCGGTGTCAGGGGCGAGGGCTGAAAGGAGACCAGGAGATTTGAAGGTCAAAGGCATCGTACAGGGAGAGAGACACGGGGACAAGGACAAGGACGCAGCCGTGAAGGGACACGCGAGAGGGGCGTTTTTATCTGCTCGCAGCTAAGAATGTTTGGCAAATATTGTCAACTCAATTTATCCAAATCAACACAAACACACAGAGGTGGACAAAGATCGGGGACACACATATATAAGTGTGGCGACACTTTTACTCAGAAGTAACTTTGGACGCACACGTTGCTGGATCCAACTCAACAGCATCACTGCCGAGCTGAGACATGAGCGATGTAGGTGGGAGACGGCGAGGAGTTAAAAAAAAAAAGCAAAACAATGAGCACAGAGGCTGGAGTAGAGGAACAAGCAGGAGGAGAAGCAATTTGGCATAAAAGGAAAGGAAAGAGTTTGATAAGGTTGAAATTTGTGGAGAGGACAGATGGATTAGAAGTGTGGTGAGGAGGAGAGAGGAGATAAGGAGAGCTGTGCTTGAGGAAAGAGGCCCATGTTGAAAGAGCAGGAGAGAGATAGAGGAGCGAGGGAGTTGGGAGGAAACCACAGAAACGGCACAGCAGCATTAAAAGGAGAAGAAGGAAGGGAGAAGAAAGCCGGAGGCAGACGGGCTGGCAGAGGAGCGCTCACGTGGCACGATGGAACCGAATCCGACAGCCGTCCGCACTTATTACCGCAAATGGAACAATGGTGAATTAGGTGCATTACCGAGACTGCGCTCCCCTCTCAGCCCATGCCGAACTGAGCTGGAGGAATTACCCTCACTTCAAATGTAAACCATGGCACAGATTAACGGAGAGCCAGACAGAAATCAGCTGTTCTCCTGCCTCCATCTCCGAGGGCAAAGATCAAAGCGTGTCAGATTAGAGAGCCGTCATTTCACTTTCATCACCGCATGATTTCAGATTTCCCCACACGCACGCACACACACACACGGACGCAGATTTACTGGTTTACAGTCAGTTTTCAGGTTGTTTGCTTAATTACTCCAACATCTATTAATCCCATCAACTCAAATGCGCCTTCTTTGTCTTTATGGCTGTTATGTAAAGGTCGCGATGCGCTAATCCTTCGGCAGTTCGTAAACAACCGCCGTTCCGCCTGTCAACACGCTGGACAACTACACGTATAAGTCGGGTTGACCACAAAGGTGAGGCACATCTTTGCTGGACACAATGTGGGATGACAAAGTGTGGAGAGACATCCTCGACCGTTAGCTGCACGCGCTAATACACAGATGCTAGGACTCAGACTTGCATCAAACACAAACAACAAGAAGCAGCCAAAGAGTGAAATCATGGGAAGGTGAACTTACGATGGCTTGCATGTTCAATAGAAACCTTTTTATCTGTTTAAACAGGAGACAAAAAAATGAGAGAAGGGGGGAAAAAGAAGAAACACAACATAAAAATGGATGGACTACTTGTTATGCAAATGAAACTTATACAAAGCAGAAAAATGAGAATAAACAATAGCTCATCAATATGAATCAACTCAGAAGCATGAAAGGCAAAACCAAACATCTCCAACAATACCTCCACTCCAAATATGTGAAAACGTGCGTCTGGACTGGGCTTGCGTCCATGAAAAAGGACTGCCTTTGAACAAAAGTTAAACATTTTTGGTCGAGCTTGAAATAAGAAAACTCGTCCCGTCTTAAAGGGAAACACCTTAAACTTGGTCTTTCAGGAGTTTGTCAGTTACTTGAACTCAATTGACGGCACTCATGCTAAAGCGCATTATCCTAGCGCGTTGGGAGTGAAGTCAGTAACCTGCAGTTTGTGGAGTGACGCATTTTCTGATTGCTGAGGGCAGGTTTCCCTGACAACACTGTGAGTGAGCGCCGCTCCGAGCAGCCAAATCACGCGGTGTGTTTGTGTGATGTGGCTGCACCACGGAGGCTTGTTTATGTCGCGGCCAGCGTGTACATCCAACACGCCGGAAGCACAGCGACGCTCTGATTGCATTCATGATTGGCCCGCTCGTCCCTTCACCTTGCACGTGCACGTTTGGTGACATGCAGTGGCATCTGCCGGTGAACTTGCGCGCGTCTGTGTGTGTTTTTTCAACGCGCAGCGGAAAGTGTCTACACCATCGGTGGATTCTAATGTGCTGTCAGCTGGATTTCTCCCAGCTCATCGTGGGGCGTCACAGTGAGTCTGACTCACTCTCATATGTTGCCTTTGTGCTAATTTTTCAACTCGGCCTCGTCATGCTGGCTTCTCGCTCTCTCTCTCTCTCTCTCTCCCCCCCCCCATCTGTGCCCTTTAGCTGTGGATCAGTTGCCTCCTCTGTTTGTGAACCCACGTTTTTGCTCATGAAACATCTGCCTGCAATTTAGCCACTTGTCCTTTCATCTCCGCTCACATCCTTCATGCTTCATCCTTCATTCATAACCCTACAGCAGTGACTGTGCACCTCAGGAGCACAGCTCTAAATACAAAATGGCTTCAACACAGAACCTAACAAGGACCAGGAAAGGAACACCTGCTGCACAACTTATTGCCAATTCAGCACTCTCCTGAGATGGGAAAATGTCAGGCAGATAGCTCGGATATGCCTAATTATTTCTTACCTGGTGCTGGTGACCTTGGTAGGTGTGAATTGGCATTAAAAAGGAAACTTGAAATATTACGCCGAGATACAAACGCTCTGACTTACAGCGCGCACACAGCCCCTCAGTGCAGTTTTTGCTCTCCATCATGCTCCCGCTGCAGTGTTTCCCTCCGTTCCTGGGAGGTGGGGCTTGGCACTCGCGACTGCGCCAGTGGGTGCACTCTGTCCCACAGGCCGACCACTTTGCCCACTCTGTCCAACCACCATCCACTGTGATACGAACACAGAGGGGTGTCATCGCAGACGAGCCACAGTTAATGACTCCAGTAGATCAGACCGGGCTCATTACAGCCTGTTGCATTCGTAGTTCTGCAGCCTGTACTATATTTATGGATTTTAGCTGTTTTGCCGTACAACAAATAGGTAGCCCGTTGCTAATGTTTAAAAGAGGAAGGGTAATTTAAGCAAAATGGCCCATTTGGGAAATGTCCTGATGTTCTTGCACGTCATGTTTTGACAGTGTGAACTAATGTTACCTGGGCACAGCGTGGTGCAGGTCACCCGCTGGAAGGGCGGGCCCTCGCAGAAGGCGCCTCCATTCAAAGGCGCCGGATTGGTGCAGCTGCGTGTGCGCCGCTGCCAGCCCCGCCCACACTGAGCATTGCACTCTGACCACTCGGTCCAAGAAGACCAGCCTCCGCTCACTGAAGGAGAGGGACAAACAGATGGCAGACGTGAGCGAGCGCGGCAGTTACATTCAACAGTAACGAGAGTTTTACCCTTTCATCGCGCTCACTGATGAGTGAATGTGAACGATCCCGTCCGAAGGAGAATGAGAACGAGCCTCTTATTTTTAAAAACAACAGCCAAGCCTCAGAAGTACAGCAACCCCCCCCCCATTTCCAATACAACTGCCCACAAATTTGCTCCAATTTACCCTTAGACATAGCTGCTAAATTATAAACATTTCACTTGAACGGTGTGTGTCTACGTGTGTGTGTGTGTGTGTGTGTGAGTGTAAGCTACCATAAACGATAAGCGTAGCCGTGCTGCTGCGTCTTTTGGCCACCACGTTACGAGCCACGCAGGTGTAGTTCGCGGTGTCGGAGAGTCTGGCCTGTTTGATGATCAGATCGTGATCAATGGTGATCAGAAAGTTGGAGTCCTGCGAAGGATCGATGGCGTCCTCGTTCTTCAGCCAGTCCACCTACAGACGAGCAGGTCAGGATCATATATGTGTCCAAGCTCTGCATTAAAGTCATGCTCCGATACAACTCTGCATCCTTACACTCAATGTACTCTAGTATTATTCTTAATCACTCAAAAACTCCTACAAACTAGAATTTATGGCTGTATAAAAAAATACTTGATTTTTGTGCCACACTCTCCTAATTAATGTGCAGAGTTCAGTATTAAACAACTACATGCAATAAAATGGCTTTTATGGTGAAACACATTATGAAAGCTCTCCTGCAGCTACATCTATTAGCTTTTACACTTTACTGCCATCAGTTTTTATGCCACATACCAACATGTTATTTATCCACTGACACAAACTATGAAGATAAGTATTTACTTTGTGCATAAAAATCTACACTTAAGAATAATTTGATGTGCCTTTTCCGTATAATTCTTTTGCAGCGTTGCTGGTTTATGGGTGAAATAAAATAAACTGATATAATGCTGAACAGTTAAAGCAGATTAGACCATGAAACAAATAGCTTTGCTATTTCTTGCCTAAATAACAGTGTGTAATTTATCAGTGTTATGTTAAAGTGTTTTCCTTTATGGTGCCACAGTGCATACACACAGTTCTTAGAGCACCAAATTGATGTTGTGTGCAATTATTTAGGGATAAGCTGTAAAAGGCGTATATAACAAGTAAATAAAAACAACCCAAATGTAAATAAATCTGCAGAGCTGGAGGTGAGGGGTGTGGAACATACCTCAGCAGCAGGCATGCCCTCTGGGGGGCGACACTGCAGGAGCACCTCCTGCTCAAGACGCACCTCCCGCCCCAGCGGCTCCTGCTCAAAGTTCTTCCTCAGGTCTGCAAGAGGCGCACAGGTGAAGTCAGCGTTTACCCACGGCCGCCCAGCAATCGCATCAACGACACGCTCTTCATCACACACACACACACACACACACACAATCACAGCAAAATCCCCTCCAAAAATCAGCTGTCACTGCGATACTTTATTCCTTTCATCCCCTCGTGCAGACTGTCAATCACACTACAAAACTCATCACCGTGGGCGACAGTGACGGAGAGCAACTACACATTCATTTGCATCCACACATGAGCCGACACTCATTTGCCCTTCCTCTTTCTCCCTCCCTGCCTCCCTCCCTTCGTGTTGGTACTGACATGCGATGCGAACATAGGCGCGGTTGCTCTTGGTGGTGCCGGCCGAGCTCCAGGCCACACACTGGCACCAGTAATCCTCCAGTCCGAACAGCTCCTCCACCTGGGTTCGAGACACTGAAATTTCCACCTCCCTCACCACCAGACCTGTGCAGGAAGACAGATAGGGAGATTAGAGGCGTTTCACTTTTCACGGTGCATATAAATAATGCAATGGCTGCAGGCCAAACGCTGTTGATGTGCACATAAAAGCCTATAGGAGCTAATGGATTATGCAGTTGCCAATGATGTTTGTAATTGAGTACGATGTTTATGTGTGTGAAAGAGCGACGTTTCCGCGCGTGCATGTGTGGTTACATGACGCTGTCGCCGACATGTTCTTACCCGTGATCTGATCCAGGCTCTCTCTGGTAATGTGATCGTTCTGATTGACCCATTCCCCATTACATTTGAAGTAGATCTGGGTGGCCGGCGACGCCCGACACCGCAGCTGCACCGGGCGGTTCTTCACGATGAAGGCGTCCTCCGGCTCCAGCAGAAACTCTGGGAGGGGCTCCGCTGGGGCCGACGGGAAGGAATCCGGGAGGACCTCAGCATCGCTGTAGTCGCTGCTCTCTGGAAACACCACAGATGAGGTGAAGACCTGTCAGCGTCAGAGTGACAGCCGTGTTGTTCCGCACACCTGGAGTGTGTACGTGATTGACAACATCACACATTCGCCATAAGGCAAATCTCGTAAGAGGACGTTTAAGGTGTTGACGGTTTGTGGTGTGAAAGGGCCACGGTGACATTTTCACCTCCTTGTACTGTCAGGTACCCGGTGTCTTCCAGAGGGTCCCTGCCTCTCTGCTGGGGGGCGGAGATTCTGACCTTCCGCAGACGTATCCTGTTGATCGCGCATTACTTCCTGACATTTTCAATGTGACAATTTGCTCTCTGCGATCCTGCCACGAGCCGCCCCTGCCAGGGAGGACGCTGCCTTTTTGACCTCGTCACACAAACCGCTTCATGTCAGCCTGACGGTCCAAGTCACAGCTTCAACACTAGATATTAACACTGCTAACTTTAGCGAGGATGCTCTCTGTTTCAGTTCGGATAATTTTCAGATTATAACACTGAACAAGAAGTACAAGCACTCATATACTAAGTGTCTTGATTAATTTCAGACCAATGGTATAATTCTGCACATATTCACTAACAATTAAGTCTATTTATATTCTCACTCTGTTGACCATTTTCTTGATTAACCCTCTAATTACCATGGGAGCGCATCACATTTTTCTCCCAATATCTGATATCGACCGATCCATCAGCGCTCATCCTCAGAAGAACTAGTCCTGTTGTAAAGCTGGAGAGGGCGGCCTACAGCCCAGACACGGTACCAGTTGATGACATGTTGGATTAATGGAGTTCAAACAACCGCACACAGTCGCCCCTTTAGGCG
Organism: Takifugu flavidus; assembly: GCF_003711565.1. NCBI lineage: Eukaryota > Metazoa > Chordata > Actinopteri > Tetraodontiformes > Tetraodontidae > Takifugu > Takifugu flavidus. Next base: position 12,035,693 of record NC_079530.1, on the reverse strand, counting down.
ATCTAGAATAGCTAATTATCTTAAACTGCATGTTTTTAGACGTTGAGACGGAGGAGGGAGAGCACATGGGGTGAGCTTCACAGACACATTAAAGAAAGTTGGCAGAAACGATCCCTCTTGTTTTAACATAATCTATCATCCAGCTCCGTCACCTTTCCTTTGGGGGCTCTCATGAATGGTTAATGCGTCCGACCTTTTCACCGAAAGCTTATGAAAACGGTTCCAACTTAATACGCGTGACCCGGAGGACCAGACTAAAATGCAGGAACATGATGAGGTGTAAAAATAAATAAATGAAAGTAAACCAATTGTTTCTTTGATGCATACACACTGTGCACGTGCGAGCAGATCACTCCGTTCTTCTCTCCTCACAGCATTTACACGGACACGCATGTTAAATCCCATTCTCTGCCGTGATCAGAGGAAGAAGTGGGTGGGCAAATGTGGGCTTGTCTCCACAATGAGACTTAAACCTGACAAGGAGCATTCCGTATTCCAAATGCATCGTGCCCAACTTGGTTAGTTATTCCACAACCAGGGAACAAGAGAAGCTACTTAGAAAAGCACCGTCTCCTATTTTAGGACGACGGGCAGAGAGCAGAAAGGCAGTGGGAGTCATTTGATTCAAGAGCAGACGGCATCTTAGTGTCATCTTAAGATTCAAACGTCTGATTTCAAAAGTGACCGAAGCAGACTCCCCACCCCCCCAAGCTCAGAGCCCGGCAGTGCTGCGGTCGCAGGATGTCCAGAAAGGGCAACTGCTGCTCTGGGCCCTACAGCCATCCGGGATAAACCTGTCACTCCCAATCAGTCTCGGGCTTCCTCCACGGAGCACACCCTGGCTCCTCTCCAGCGAATTCTTCTAGAAGAAGACGTACCACCTTCTACTTTTATTCACCGACCTGTGACCTCAGGCTGAACCTCCACCACTGCATGCGTGAGTCCCCCCTCCCGCTACCGAGAGCCTGCTGCTCAGCAGTTCAAGGGGAAAGGTCTCGTCCGCTGTGGTTACACAAAGCAAATCAAAATTGTTTTGGAGATTAATTGAATAAAATTACATTTCACTGACCAGAACACAGCAAGAAAATAAAAGCAGTAATGATTGTGCGCCTGTTTTCAGGTTATATGTTGACCACAGCTGGTAAAGAGACATTTATTCATGGCTGAATGGACTTTCATGTCCACTCTTGTACTTAGTGCCACATCCTGTCGAATGAGTGCACCTATTTGTTTTTAACGGCACACTGCGGTGCATACATTAACATTTTAATCCGTAATTCTGTTCTTCTGAGTCCTGCGATTTATCTTGAAATAACAAGGACAAAGACACATTGTTACATTACACAAAATTATGTAGTTTCCTTTCATAAATATGATTTATTTTAAAGACATTCTGGGCTACATATACTATATGTGCCCAACTGGTTTTAAAGAAGCCACCTGGAAACTCTAACTCAATGTAGACATGGCAAACAACACTCATTTACTTCTAGCAGCACCACAACATGTATATTGTCATGTTGTATATTGTCATATTGTCATGCCAAACAGAAATAAGGGTTTACACGAGGCTGGCACATGCACACAGATGTACACGTTGTGTCTGAACTCTGACCGGTGTCCACACTTTATATCACACATTGATTAAACACACTCCAAGTAAGCACAAAGGTGCAAGTGAATGAACTCAATGGGGACAATGAACGTTACAGCATCTTAAAGGGGTTTAAGCATGAATTACGTGAACTGTCGCCACCGTCTCCTGGTCCCAACGTCCCTGTTTGCTGCGTTCCTACGAAGCTGTCGCCTCCAGTCTTTTGCACTTTGAATACGCTGTCAATAACCAATTGTGTCGCCCCTCCCCGCCCCTCACACTCAACTCTTTTCCCTTTGTCCGGCATTGATTGCTCGGTGTTCAAACACTGGCTGCAAAACACAGCCTGTCACTCATCAGAGAGGAGACAGAGCGGGGGAAAAAGGGGCCCGCGGAGCCAGAGAAAGACGCCGGCTCAGACAGAGACAGAATGGGAGGAAGAACTCCTGGCTAAATCTTCCCCGCACTCAGCATAAAGATGTGTATGTTTTTCTAAAGTTTAATTAAAGTACTTGTGGATTACACATGTGGGAGGCATCTTCTCTCCCTCCCTGTCTGTCTCTGACTGGGATAAGGGAGCAAAGGGGGTTTATGGAGGAACCTGTGTTTTTGGGCCAGCATGCAAACATCCATCAGAGCTCAGCAGCTGGCAATTTGTGCGGAATGGAGGAGCCTTAAAGACAATAACTCCTCACTGTGTAACACTGCAAGTCTTTTATTACTTTAATGACAGGCAGCACATAGCCAGAGAGCAAACACAGGCTCCTTTTATATACACACACGTAGACACGCGATGACAGCCTTTGTTTATACAAATGTACGCTGGATTTTCACCCACTCGTGTTCACATGCAGCACGCTTGTCTTGGTGCACGGCTCTACGTGAAAGAGGCGCCCTCTGCCAGGACAGATGCGAGGAATGAGGACAACGTGGACCAAAGACGGGTCAAGAGACACTGGTAGACAAGTGGAGAGGTGAGAAAATGACAGTGGCGCACACGCTGAGACACACACACTCAGTGCAGGAGTGCTGTAATAGCAGAGGAGGAAAATGAATCACAGCAGTGTCTGTCATTTTCTCAGCCTGCGACTGTCAGACCGTCTCTCTTGTTCTTTCTGCCCTCTGTCTTTCTCCAGCCTTTATTTTCTTCTACCTTTCTCTCTCTATTTCACTCACACACACACACATACACACAGAGTAATTTCTTTCGGCCCAGCACCTCCAGCAGGGGCGGAATCTCAAGCATCTGTACTTTGTCATTACCTTTGCGGTTAGTCATAACTGGCCTCATTTGGTGCACGCAGAAAAAAGCTGTGGGACGTGATGAAGAAAGACAAGATGAGCAAGAAGGAGAAGAAAGAAAAACAAAAGGCAATGGTCAGGTTGTGTTTTAAGATCACACATCTCTTTTCCATCCATCAGTTCAAAGGAACGGGCCAAGAACGCCACAGCATCCCAGCTCCTTCCTTCCGCTTCCCAGTTTGTTATCTGACACGGCAGAGCTTTTTCTTCATCTCCCATAATGTTTGTCGGCTTTTCCCCTCCTGCCTGCTGGATTCAAAGCCATTGCACAGCTCCAGCAGACTTCAAATGACATCCTACAGCCTCAAAAACAAACACAGAGGCACAGAAAAAAGAACTGTAGCCCACAGCCATCAGGCTCAACCAGTCCACCGAGCCCACTCAGGAAAAACAGCTGTGAAACCCAGAGAGTCAGATATGACGGCACCGCTGGAGACAGAGTGGGAGGAGAAGGCCAGTAAACAGAGTGATCAGCCATCATGAAACATTGACTGGCTGACCATATTCATCATCACACCCAATCTAACACATTAGCATCCTTTCTGAGGAAGCCCTGAGGTGAAAGCGTGCACGCCGCACAGGAGAATCTGGTCGAAACAACACAGAGATGGATGGTGGGAGAGTCTCCCCTTGCCTTCCTTAGAGGACAATTATAGTAAATGATTGATATTCAGAATGACCTCATCCTCATCTGCCTGAAAGCCACATGACAAGACGGGGGAGGAGATGGAAAAGATGGAGTAAAATGACACCACAACTGGCAAAAATATGGGGAACGTCAAAATTTTGACAGCTAATTTGATTTTTTTTTCCAAAAAAACGCTGGAAAGTGTGAGGTGGACAGTCCGAGAGTGTGTGTGTGTTGGCATCAGGCAGGGCATGAAGTGACAGAAGTGCAGGTTGGAGCGGCACGGCCTCACTTCTCACGTCAACAAAGCCGATGGGGTGTGAGGAGTCATGTAGTTCATCCATCTGAACACACACACACGCGCGAGTATGAGCCGTCCTTCTGAGTGCAGGCGGGAAGGAAGATTTGTCATCTATGGGGGAGATGTCATTAATTCACCAGTGACTAACAGACATGCCATTATTTCCATTTCATCACTGTAGCTGCTGAGCAGACCGACATGCTTCTGCGCCTCTCTGTTCTGTCTGAAAGACGTGCACCTGCTGAGGATCTACAAAGGTCTCTGTGCTCCCAACCACAGCCTATTCTAATTTACCTGCAATTCACGTTAATGGGACGCTAATTGCTCATGCATTTACATGCATTTGCGAGGTTAAAGTGAATCACATACCAAATGAGGGAAACTGCAACATCAAAGATTGAAAGAAAAAATCAAAAGCAAGGTTGTTTTTTTTAAATCTATTACTTGACCATTATGAGTTGGAGTGCCAGAAGTGGATATTTACACGAGAGTATATCAGTGAGGACCGTGAGCTGGACAGCAATAGTCTGATTTGTATGTAGAATCCTCTGGTAGTGAGAGAACAGAGTGTATGAATTGAACACCTGTCGACATCCTTCACATAAAGTGTCGAAGAACCAACAGTGGTTGCCGAGGAACAGAACGGAGATTTGCATGCTTGCATCCACAACAATTTCCAGTTTTGCACTGGTATTTGAAATATATCACTTATACTACGAAAGGCGTCGATGAAGCCGGTGAGTAATATTAAGCTGCGGGCCAAACCGCAGATTATTACTCTAAAATTATTATACACTGAAGAAAGCAGAAAAGAAATAAGAAATAAATAAAACCTACACAGGCGTGTGTCGTGTGTAGGGAAGCTTTTTAGAGGAAATCTTAGATTCAGTCATTATTTTTTCTTCGCAATCAGCCTGACCTTAACTGGTCCCTACCATGTAAAACCAAAAATGTCAACCAAGAAGCAAACGAAACTCTGCTCATGCTGACTTCAAGAACTCGAGAGATTCTTGTTGAAATGCCGCGGCAGTGGAAATGTTACACCTTTGATTGGTTCCAACATGTGAGTGAAGGCCGATGGCCATTCCTGTGATGTGTGATATGCCCCCCAGATATGAGCACAAGTGTTATAATTGATTCTGCACGGTGAACGCAGGTAAAAATTTGATTTGGGGGATAAAATAAAATAAAATAAACAGTGGATGCATCTCCTGTGCCGTGCATTCACACGTGCATGTGCAAAACACAGACGGGGGGAAGTGACGGAAAAAGCAGCTTTACGGAGCAGGTGATGGAAATTCATAGTGACAGAAATGCTTCCCATGTCCATCCACGTCTGGGTGGTTGGAGGAGGAAGAGCGCGTGCCTGCGGACATGGTCTCACACGTGCACGCACCAGCAGATGCAGGGACCTGCAACTCCTCATTTAGAGATGAGCATAAATAGTGTTATCCCACACAGCTGCAAGGTGTTGTTACACTACAGCCCTCTAATTGAGGAATCAATGTGACCTGCCTTTCTTAGGACCACTCAACCTTCTGATGATTTTTCCCATGAGTCCTTGGCGTTATACCAGCACTTTGTGTACCTTTTTGAATGTTTTGCCAAGGGAGAGATATAAATACAGAAACACATAATCTGCCTTCATGGCTCCAGACATCAAATTTGGATTTGGATTTGAATGCAGAGGGATTTCAGTATGGTGCCACTCTATACTTGAAACGTGTGTGAGAGAGGTGTGGCAGTGAGCAGGCTATATGGATTATACTGCATCTACCCCCGTGTGTGCAGGGGACATCCCACACTTTGTGAGCTTCTGTGACTGTGTTTTTGAATGTGTGGGTGGGTGTGACTGTGGAAGTGGGAGGGCTAAGAGGATTTACACTTGTGCTGTACTTTAGCTGTGAACCCACAGCTGCCACTGCTGCGTCTGAATAAAAGGATTGCGTCATTGCGTAGAATGCTCACCTACACAGCTAGGGGGCGCCACCCCTGCAGGGCTCATTAATCATTGCCAATCAAAAAGCAGCCCTGTGGTGTTTGTATGTGCCCTGACAACCACCTAGTGCATGGGAACACGGGCAGGCACAAGCAGCATCATAAATCACTATCAAAGGCGGAGAAGAAGGGGGGGGGTGACGAGACATTTTAGAGGAGGAAGAGGGTCTGGGGGAGACGGTGCATCGTGGGTGAGACAATGTTTTTGCCCATTATCCTCTCACAATTACAGACCAATGTCAAAACTATTACTGGGAGGTCAAACTCATGACAGAGTGGGTCTCTTCTTCCTCTGTACATGTGTGTGTGTGTGTGTGTCTGAGTGTGTGTGTGAGAGAGAGAGAGAGCGAGAGAGAGAATATGTGTTGATCATAAGGCAACAACATGATGCTGCTCCACCACTGAGCAGTTGCTTGATGAGAGTTGGGTAAATCTATCCAGAGTGGCTGGTTTCCATGGTAGGTACTCCTCTAGAGGCCCGAGCACGCATGCACACACACACACACACACACACACACACACACACACACACACACACACAGGCACACACACCTCTCTTCATCTCTCTTTTCTTCAGTACCTAACTCCCTTTGTCCTATTTGCAAGTCTTGTTGCAAATCTGTCCTTCATTGTCCCCAATTATGTTTGACTGCACGCGCGCACACACAAACACACACACGCACACACAGAGTGTGTACACATGTACATAGAGTGAATAGGTGAGCAGTACAGTGGGATGAGTGTTTGGAAGCTGGGGCTGTTTAAATGGGAGTAATTACATGAGAAGATGAGCTGCATTCCTTCCTGAGGGCAGGCTGATTACAGGCCTCTCCTCTCTGGGCCCCTGTAATTACCCACTCTTCTCTGTCCCCCTCCTCACCTCATGCCTCACCCTGCGTCCCACTGTATTTGCGCTGGCTCTGCTCTGCCTCACCGGGCTACAGTTGCGTTTGCCCCACAACCCGCTGTCCTGCGATCCACCTCTCTTCCCGGTTCTGCAGCACTCCACATCCCTTCGGTCCCAACGGGACTCTTCAGACCTCTTTGCTGCTCCTTGGGCTGATTGTTCAGGTTGTAAACCACAGAGTCACATGAAAAGATCATTGAGAGGAAGAACCAGGCTGACCTCCACACCCACCATCCTTGGCCTTTTCCACAATTTTAACTGGAAATAGACCTAATCCAGTAACTGTCCACCTTTATCTTAACAAATGAAGAAAACACATAATTAGGTGAGAGGTTATGCTCCAATACCATCCAGCACTGCCGAGTCTCATTCCCTTCCTCTGTCAGTCAGTCAGTCAGTCAGTCAGTCAGTCAGTCAGTCAGTCAGTCAGTCAGTCACATATACCTTTAAAAGTGGAGCTGGGGTTGCACTTATGACCTCACACACTTGACAACACATCTTAACAAAACCAGTAAGTCAAGCCCAGTGATCGGTTCCAGTAAGTCTGGAGCCAGTTGAATTGCACACCTCCCTTCAAACATCACCAGCCAACCGTCTGAGTCCCAGCTAACCTTTCATTTGTGTTCAGGCACGTATTCAGCCTGACTGCCATTTTACCGTGTGTCCATGAATGTTACAAAACACTTCTTTGTTTAAAAGGTCTGAGCCGGTTAGCCTGTGATGCTTCCAGCCTCCCTTTTCTAGGATTGTGAATCACAATATATGTGTTTTTCCGACAAACTGACACAACAACAATGGCTCTAGTTGACAAAAGGCTGTTTGGATCGAGAGTATTTTGGTCGGAGAGGTTTGGGGGGGGGGTTTGGTTAAAAAGCTGAAAAGTGGTTGAACTAAATCCTCACAAGGGAAAGATGGGTAGATTAAAAATGAAAAGTCTCAGTGTGCGGCAGCAACATGACTACAGAGAACAGACAGAAAGGTGACGGAAATAGATCCAGTCAAAGGGACAATGTCAGGAAAAGAACATGAAAATGGGAGAGGGGGGGAATAAGGACGGGCCAGCGCATAATGTAGGTGATGATGGAGGGAGGGATACAGGAAGTAAGATGAGGGCGATAAATTACAGGACTGTAGGTTTTGCTGTAAGTAGGTAACCATGCAAGGAGTGAGGGAGAAGGAGGGAATGAGGATATGTGGATGGGAAAAAGGAGAGAAAAAGATAAAGAGAGACAGAGACACTCCCAGGGTGCAGTTCAAGTGCTTCTCCTGATTGGTATATGTGTTTGTGTGTGTGTGTGTGTGTGCGTGCGTGTGGGCATTGGCTATGGTTGCCAGGATTGTTGGTGCTGTAAGAGACGCCTGCTGCTGTAATGTGTTATGACAGGGACTGATTCTTGTGACTAAATGCTTTGGCAGGAGCGCTTCTGTGTCATGCTAATGAACAGATGAGGATCTGAGCCGGATTGACAGCAGATCGACAGCCTGCGAGTGTGATCTCTCACACCCAAACGCAACATGTAGGGACCGAAGAGCGGACCTGGCTCCGTCGCGCGACACTACGACAAAGACTTTCCCCACTTGCAGACAGCTCGTTCCCTTGCCAACATGACAGGGTGATAAACAAGCAAACACACAGGAATATCAAAACATGCGCGTGCAGCGAAGCTTAAGAACGCCCCACAAACACACTGGCGTCATTCTGTTCTTTCATTGCGTCCCCTTGCGTCAGAGAAATCCCTAGATGTGCAACAGACAGCACTGTTGGCCAGTGTGTGTGTGTGTGTGTGTGTGTGTGTGTGTGTGTGTGTTGTGTGTGTGTGTGTGTGTGTGTGAGAGAGAGAGAGTTAGGTTATTCTTACATTTGGCCAAAGCATCTGCTCTTTGCTAGTTTGAAAATGATATTAAATTGTTTTTTTAATAGAGAACCAAAGTTAACCCTGTTTAAAGCGGAGGTCTTTTAAAGTTTGCTCTGACGGCAACGTCCTAAAATAAAAATTACAATGACAGGAGACAGATAGCGAGAGGAGACAGTACAAAAGACAAGGCAGAAGGGGGAAAAAATGATTAGGGCACTAATAGGCAGAAAATCCATGTTGGAGGAGATAGATGACGAGAGGTGATGTGGAGAAAGCAGAGGAGGACAAATGGAGGAGCAGAAAATAGAGGTGGGATTCAATCTCCTCACCCCGCACAACTCTTCCTCTTCCTTCTTCTTGCAGAGTTGTGCAGAAGCTAACAAGTATTTTATCCCTTTGATCCCTTCCCTTCACTTCCCTTGAACCTCAATTCATCGTTCTCTCAAAATAAATTTGCCTGCTGACTCAGGCACACATGCTCGAACCACCCCCAAGAGGAGCAAAGCTTCCTAAACCTCAACTTTAACCAGGCTAAATCTGCACTTCCCTGTTCGTGCTAACCTGCGATCTCTGTCCTCGCTGTTGTTTTGTGCTTAATAGTCCTTGAGCTGTTTCCCTCCCAATCCCAAAGCAACCAACAGAACACTGAGGGAACTCAAACTTCAGCAGAAAAAACCCCACACCACAGGGAGCATCAGTAAATAGGAGTGCGCTGCCATAAATAAAACAACTTGTATTGACAATCTCAGCTGATAGAAGATTATGAAAAACAGTAAACAGGAACTTGAATGAGGACGTTGTCACCTCTGCAAAGTTAGCTACACCCTGAGCGTCCAGCGTCTCTCTATAATCCTAAATCTTGTTACGCTTTGGGTCAAACGATTGGTTTCCGTCTCGTGGGGGATGAGTCAGCGTTCACGCATCAATCATTCATGAGGCTTTGTTTTCTGACGCATCTCTAAGGAGGAGAGCTACTCTTCAGCGAAGCCGCAGGAACGCGTCCGTCGACCAGCGGTTGGACCGGACGGACCAGAATGGAAACGAGGACGCCCCAGAGCCTTCGGCCATAACCGGTATGACTGGAATGGAGGGGATGGCGGGGACGGAGAGTGGCGGTGAAGAGGGCATGACTGTGATCCCCTCGGCAGACACAGACAGAAGCGACTACGAGACATAAATCCTTCCTATGTGGGTGTAAGATGAATGGGATGGAGATGGATGGATGGCAGGAGTGGCAGCACGTCACCCACCAGACGCCCGGGGCCAATGCAGGCCGAGTGTGACGCCGGATGGCCAGAGCACCACACCGTGACGATAATGATGACAGACTTTTTCCCAATCTCTCGGGCGTCTTGGTGTCCTCTCCTCGTCCCTCTCCTCCTCCTCCTCCTCCTCCTCCTCCCGCTGGCAACATGGTGCTTTGATCCACACCCTGACCGCGTGTCCTCCGTTGGCTTGGCTTTAATCGCATCAGCGAGCAAAGTCCCCTGATCCTCCAAACCCCTTTTGTGTAGACCTCAGAAATCAACTTTGAGATCTTTCTTGAAGTCCCACCCTCAGCCGTTCATCGATCGACGTTTGTGATATTCGCTTTATCCAAAGAGAGATCATCTCTGGTCACCGTCCCTCCTTCTGAAACTTTCCCACTCGGTCACGTCTGGCGTTAGCCTCGAACCAGCCAACAAAGCTGTACGGTGATAAAGTCAAACTGAATAAATCCATTGAAATGGTGGAAGAGCTGATTGGATGGTCACCTTTTCATGTAACTCCAACAACCTAAATCGTCATGCCAACAGGTGTCAGGATTGCTTCCTTGGGGCATCAGACCTTGTCTGTTTTACGTTTTGTTCTTGTTAAATTTCACTGCTTTTCTTTCCCCTTTTATTTTACCCCTAAAACTTTGACTCAGGAATTTTAAACTCATTCAGTGTTCATTATTTAGCCCAAACTGTGGTAAGTGGTCACTTAACTTGTGCTTTAATCATCCATTCTATATTATTTTATGCTGTTTAATAACTCAACTGGCTGTCTTTATTAGACAGTTATGAAACATTTGTTGCTTTCTGTTATACTAAATGTAATGTGCACATGTTCACAATGTGGCTGAAGCTGATATTTCGGCTCAGACCCAAGCAGTGTGTAGATATCAAACTGTTTTAGAATCAAACGTATAACTTCTGGTTGCTGTCCTCTTACTTTGGGCTAATGCCAGTGGAGGAAGGGGTCACATGGCAGTGGGTCTAATGGACAGCAGGGCATTCTCTCTGTCCCTAATCCTAATGGCCCGGCTGCCCTCAACCCAGCACTCACCAACTCGCCGCTTCTCTCTCACGCTGCCTCCCAGCGCCACTGTTCTGTTTTTACTGTACTTTTCTCTTAACTGTGAAGACGCGTGTGTGTTCAATATGGCCTTTGGTGTGTGAGTGTGGGTGGGTTATAGTGGCCTAACTGGCTTTGGCTTCACCCAGCATGGCAGCCACGCTGGTTAAGAGGTTTGTGTATCCCATTAAGACGATGAAGAGGCCTTTCATCAGCGCTCTCCCTCCGGCCGGGTGCTGACGGGGGCTTTACCTTGACAAGCTTCCTAAACATGAGGCAGCACCTTGCAAAGAGGTCCACAGGCCGAAGGCCCATCCTGGAGAACGCTACACAAAATACACACAGGAGTCAGCGCACAAACACGATTTTTCACTTCTAATTTTGTACCTTGCTAACATTAGCCAGTAGAGGCTAGCGTAAAAGGAGGACAGAAGAGTGGAAGAAAAGTCCTGACAAGTCCTGACTAGAACTTGGATCTATTTTTAATCAGTTCCACACAAGGGCTAATAGTGTAATGACCGTTAAGGGCTGTCCAGACGGGCACAGTAATTTTTCAGGAGAGGGAGAGTGGGAGGAAGACGACACGAGTGTAGAGGAGGAAAAAAATAGACAGGGAAAGAGAGAAGGAAGACAAAGACAAAGATTAAGAGGGAGAGAGCTACCAAGAAGGGAAAAGTAGAGGCGAAAGAGATTGATAAAGACAGAGAGGGAGTGGGACTGGTGGACGGAAGCCACAGGAGCCAAGATGACCTGGATTCATGGGACAAGTATTGATTACCTGAGGATGAAGTGCCAAAGACAGAGCTCTGCTTAGAAACTAGATAAATGCACTCACCCATAGAGACCTGGAAACACACGTGTGTGTGGAACACAAACAGGAGATCCACATCTCACTGTGCCAGCCGCTTCACTTTAATTCGGGAAATGTGTCTGCAACTCAGCTGCTTAATCCACAGCTATGAAGGAAAGTGGGCTGGTGCAATAACATGTATGTCAGGTAAGATGTGGAAATGGATCCGAAACAAGAACGCACCCACATCATATGTGGAGATTATATAACCTGATGAGATTTGGGCTCTGCAGGGGAAATATGGGGCAATCAATGTATGAGATGTTAATGCCCCATATGCATGTGCATCACAGTTAGGAGCTTCTCCTTATTTGTAGTCTGGATTACTCTGTTTCACACAGATTAACTTGGTATAATGGATTTGGGAGTTTAGAGCTTATGAGCCGTTCAAGACTGGCAGCACAATAAAATGAAACAGGTAGGACCTGCCAAACAGCCAAATCTCTTTAAAGCTTCAAATGCAGATGCAAACATGAAAACATCTGCAGAGACAAAGGTGGCGCTCACAGGAACTTTTCAGAACAGAAGTTTTGGAGCTTCTTTCTCATTTGGGGGGGTTGCAGAAGTGTGCAAAAACAAAAGAATATCAGCGCTAAGACGATCCAGCGGAAGTTACCGCAGGTTTCTGTTGGAGCTGCATGTTGGCGCAGCGTCACCTCAGGGCACAAACTCGCCATTCGAACTTGGACAGAGCGGCTCTAGAAACATACGAGCGATAAAACCGGAGAGAGAAGAAATGAAAATACTTTTGTTTTGGCATTTTTAGACCTGGTTTATATTCCGTTTTGAGTGTTAAAATGATCTGCTCATTCCAATTTTTGATTGTTTTATTATTGTCAACACATTTAAGCTTTGCTAAAAAACAATCCAACCAGCAGAGAAATTACCTGCTGAGTCTTTAGGACGGAAACCCAGCGGAATCCCTGCTGACAGCAATAACCCTCAACATGAAACACCCCCCTCACACTGGAGAAGACCCTGGAATATTTAAAACAGAGATTCATAAATTGGGTTCAAAATCTAAAGCATTGCGACAAGTGAAAACACTAAATAAGTTTCTTCCTTTTGGGCTTTTTAATAGTAGCCACAGCAACAGCCGTGCGCAGGAAAGCAGAAGAATAGAAGCGCTTGACCCTCATAATGCTGCAGTCACTTAGGTCATTTGGGAAGCACAATGGCGGCCTGTGGACATAAAGGTGTTTATATCTCGGCCGCAATTTACAATTTCTTCAGCATGACTGCATTCACAAGTTCTATTTTCCTCACCAACAAAGAACCGGCTTTCAATATGTGTGTGTGTGTGTGTGTGTGTGTGTGTGTGTGTGTGTGTGGTGTGTGTGTGTGTGTGTGTGTGTGTGTGTGTGTGCGTTGTGTGTTTTCCCAGACAGGAAGCGCTGCAGAACACACGGTCGGGCTGCATTTGAGCGGCGGGAAAGATTACGTAAATCATACGACATGTCTGTGTGGTTTATTATGTTCAACATCAGATGGCCAACAATAAGATTGGGGCTGTTTGAATAGATAACACGCTGGCACAAAAAGAGAAAAAAGAAAACAGGGAATGACGGATGCAAATGTAATGAAAATGTGTTTGCAGCAAGGAAACAGAAGCACACCAGAATTAGATAATAATAGTCTGTATTTGTTCTATTTTCTGTTATTAAAGTACATTATCATTCATTTTTTTAGTCCACTGTGATGGTTCCACTTCTGTTTCTTAACTCCCACATTATTTGCTGAATGCAAAGTAGGAGGTCAAAGGTCTTCGGTAACTCTACAGTGCTCACGTCTTCCCTTTTGGGCTTTCTCTCCAGAGGACACTCATAATAAGGCAGCAAAAACATCCCCACTAGCCTGACAAGTCATTTTACTCATAAAGAGCACCCTCTCTTTAATGAATTTTTGATCCATGGAGGTTTTATGTTTTTTTTATGTTTACACAAGCAGAGAAGACGAGTGTTTCCAGCGAGAGAAACTAACAGAGCACAAGGACGACTAAACCCTAAAGCTAGAGAAGTTTTTGCACCAAACCAACACTGGACAAAATATCTGCTGTTATTAATTCTATATTTAGTTTTGTTTACATATCTAAGTTATGACTGAATGCGGCTGAATATGAGGAGTCTCTCAGGCTTTAGAAGCTTTATCTACTGGAATGATAATTGTGTTTTCTGTGATTTACATTTTGGTAGCAAATACAAATAAGGTCCTTACAACGACCACATTAATGTGCGAGACACCGCCTGTGGTCGTTCTCATGCCCGTGGAGCCACTAAAAATAACACCAATCAACAGAATGACACAGAAAGTCAGCACGAAGGTGAAAAATCGGGATTGTTAGCTGAGCAGAAGAGGTAATTTTAGACTTGTCAGATACATCATGCAGACTCGTCTGAGCCTCGCCGTGTTCTGAGGTGGTCCGCATAGCAAGGTGTGGAGATCAATAGCATCCATTGACCAAGGTGCAGCTCATCTAATCCTCTGCTACGCGCAGGAAGGAGCGGGACACACGCCTGAACCTCTGAGGGCGAGCACAATAATGAAATGTACTTTGCAGGCCAAGTCAATGTCCACCAGGGATGGTTCCCACACTCGCTTTAGCTCCTCCATCTCCCACATATGAAGGCACATCCTCACCCACCACCCTGCGTCCCTGAAATCACACGTGTGATTACAGATCGGACAATAAGACTCAGGGTCACTCAGAAGCAGGAATAGACACGCATTCTCTTTCTGTCGCTAACTCATTGATTGAGCACCTCGGGGCAGCATCACAATAACGGCGCCTTGTCCCTGAACCTCGGTGCAATTCTATAATTCATTTTGACTGAGAGCAAGCGGCCCTGCAGGATGTTAAGTGCAGATCATGCATATCTGAGGGACCATCGGAGAGTGAGACGGGGCTTCCCAAAGCCGCATTCACTTTTGCCTTTTGTTCGGCAGCTTTACTTATTAAAGCCTCACGTTAATGAATCATTGAGATTTTACATTTTGAAATGTTTTTTTAAGCTAAACTCTTACAAAAGCAGAGCAAGAATGGAGCCACCGTGCTGCAGATGTTGTGGTGATGTTGCTTTTATTCCGAGCTCGCTGCGATTGTCGTGCACACATCATTATTTATTCATGGTCATTTGGAGATGGAGCAAAAAGCAGATGGTGCTTAAACACTGTCTTGAAAATGCTAAATAAATATCTGAATATTAAATTGTCGGGGAACTTTCAGGCTGACACGGCAGCTATAATACAGATGGAGCTCCAACTTTAGCTGTTTGCATATTTTGGAGATCATTAACATGAGATCAGGCTGTTTGACTTTAAAAACGAGTTATTGACTTTTAACCTTCTACCTTTAGTGTTCTGATATCGGCAAATCAAAACCACGAAGGAGGGTTTATGTTATGGCAGTCAACCAGGGAATACTGTATTTGTACAAGCAGCAGAACTGTTTTATTCCTCTCTCTTTGTTTTTTCATCCACTTCCCCAAGCCGCAGCTATCTAGGGCAACGGTCAGCAGTTTTAATCAATTTTCCAAATGTAAGAACACTCCCAGCAGGACAGTAGGGAATGAACATTGCAATAATAATAACACAAAATCTAATCTGAATTATGCTCTAAAGAGATTAGGTCAGAATAATCCCCAGAATAAACACAGGCGCGGAGGAGGGGGCGCCACTTGTGATCAGATGCAGGGAGGAGAGTTGCAGCGTACACGTGTAGATGTTTTTGGTCCTGATGGGGGGATTTGTGGAAAGTTGTGTTTGATTTTGGGTGTAAGAATGATGAGGGTGTTTATTTTGGGAAATGAGAGTCTGCTGGGGACTCACACAGAGTGCTATTATTAAAGTCTTATAAAATGCTTCCTATTGCCTGATCAAACACAGAGAAATTCCCTCAGTGTGATGGATTTCTGAACAACCCCAGACAGAAATTCCTATGGAGGATATTCATTTCCAGGTGGAATCCACGCTTATTATAGTCAAGTAGTTATATTCTGAACCGCATAGAAATACATTAATGTTGTAGTAACAGTAGTCGTGGTTTGTATTCAGCAGCATGCAATGATTCAGTCCTCTAAAGCTGTGGACACAGGAGAGTCAATCAATGACAAACTGGAAGCTGAATCGTACAAGCGTGTTCAGGGCAGGGTCATTTGATTTGAGCTGATTTGCTGAGATCCCAGCAGGGTTTCGGCTGTGGCCTCCCTGGTGCTGACTCTGTGCGCTGAGGGTTCAGGGATCAGACCACAAGGTCAGCGGCGCCTTTCTGCTGAGCAGGCTATTGTCCCACAGCTGCACGGCCACACATCTCCCAGTCTATTCACAGTCTATTCAGCAACTCGGGCTAAGTGCATCGGAGGACTCCGGACTATTGTCCGATGCCAAGACTGTTTGAGCTGCACGAGAATGCTCACTTCATCTCCTGGTGGCTTCAGAGAAACTGTTAAGTCTGCGTGAATGGGGGCGGATTTACACACACCAAAAAAAAAAAAAAAAAAAAAACATGTTAAAGGCATTCAGGCTGGCTCCTGTTCACAAACACGCTGCCGCTTGACCTCATCCGTGATCCTTGCAGCACGTCAAACCACACTGTATCGCCTCTGTTTGTTCGCTGCACACACAGCTCAGAGCTGCACTCAGAAGGCAGAACACTTGTCTTCTCCGGCCATGGCAACCATTACTGTCTATCTATGCTATATATTTGCAAGCACGCTATGATTGCGTTATTGTTGCGATACAAAAAACACATTAGAATGCCGAACTATCCACAGCAAGGAATTACGAGACAAGCAGTGTCGCTGGCAAATGATCAATTCTCACAGGGTTAGGCGAGGGTATGATCATAAACACAAAATGACCATATCACACTCAATAAAAAAGCCATCTGGAAGCATCAGCACTTCCATGCTCCAAATTAAGTCGGAGTGCAATGACTTTTTCATTTAAAGTGCCTCGAAAGGGCGCCGTTATTACCCTCCTGGAATGCAAAGGTTCATTGGGCCAATTAGAGGTTGCACCAATACCAATGCAGGGCCATAATAGCCCACCTTTTTCTATAATTGCTCAGCGCCATGACTCATGGGCCAGATTGGAATCTTGGCCTGTAAACGTGTTCTGATTATGCGTTATTATGCGTTATACTTAAACCGAATGGGGGAGCGGCCGACTTCGTTCCCACGGTGCTGGAGATGTGTCGAGCATGTGTTTGTGTCACAGGTTCCATTGAAAAAAACTCAACCGGTGATACCACTTATTAGGCCTCCATAAGTGGCAGGTAAAGACAAGGGCCTGGTGGTGGATCAAAGGCTGTTAAAAGTCTCCACCTATCAGGAGGTAGTTAGGGGTATGTGGGGGGAGGGGGGGTTGTTTGTGGAGACAGACGCCCTCATCCAGGATCTTTCTGTGTAATTACACGCCACAGAAGACCTTCATTCCTCTCTTCTTCACAGAGAGAGATGAAAGACAAGAGAGACAGGGGCATGTAATCGCTGCTCTTGCTTTGGGGGGGGGGGGGGGGGGTGAGGGACACATAGAGTAGAAGGACAAAAGGACGGTGAGTGGTGGGGTTTTAATAAACCTCCTCTGTCTCTTGTTTACAGAGCCTCGCCTACTGCTCTCCCTCGCTCTCTCTCTTTCTCTCTCTCTCTCACACTCACACACACACACCACACACACACACACACTCCACATCTTTGACTGAACCTTCCATTATTCTCAGTTTTCAGGTCTTTGCCTCAGGACAGATGTGTAAATTGTTGTGCTAATGTAAGGCCCACCACAGAGAGCTTGAGAGGGAAGGACAACTACACACTTCGCTCCACTGTACAGCTGTCACTTAGGAGAACATAAAGGAGGCCGCTGCAAGCACCCGAGTGCCCACAGGAACACTCACAGCATGTCTGCACAAACACACACACACAGACACACACACATGGGGGTACTTGGAGAAGAGTGGGTGAATGTTGAAATGCACATATAAATGTTCTGTTTCTTTCTCTCATTCACATGCTCCATGAAGCCCAGGACAAATAACCAAATAAATAAAGCACAAAGGGCTTTTCCACTGTAAAAAACAAAACAAAAAACAACCAAATAAACTCAAGACATTTTTCCATTACAAGCTTTATCTACTCTAGAATGGCAGAAGAGGGCCGAAACACCCGAAAGGCACCTGTTGATAATCTTCTTTTGCTTCTGCGGCGGTGCTAAGATGGTAATCTGAGGAAACTGCATTGTTATATAGTTTGGCAGCATCTGTTGTTTACAAAAATGATGGCACCCATCATCTTCAGCACCTATCTGTGACAAACACCAGGCAGCAGATAAACCCAAAACAGGCAATTCACCAGCATTTCTACCTTAAATAATCCCCACCAGATATCCACAGAGCTGGTGACCAACAGTCAACGGGGGTGAGAAAAGTGTCCAAATCTGATGACTGTTGGACTAATCCGTGTTGCTTGCAAAACACATTTATTTATAAAGCCAAAAGACGTTGAAAGAATACCCGGAAAAAATGTCCAAATTTTGTTCTCTTTTTAAATTTTGATTTCACTGTGTTGTACAGAAAAAATAATCACCTTAATTAATTTGTGCTGTATGCCTGTCTGACAGTTCTGAGACCCCCTAAATGGTACATTTGTCCAAGAATCTGCCCGTCCATCTGTCCGTCACCCTGGCTCTCTACATGAATTCCCAGCATTTGTATTTATTTGGCTGCGGAGGAGGACTGAAGGAGCTGAGCGCAGCCAGAAGATTGAAGTTAGACAGAGACACCGCATAATATTTAATGACCCACTATAGCTATACCTATTCATTGCTCCTGGCAGCACTTTGAAATGCAAAGGAAATGGTCCCCTGTTAAAGAAATTACACCATGATGAATCCGTCAGCAGGAGCATGACTACATGAAACATGTTCCTCCTTCATCTGAGGAATAATGATGCAAAGAATTCTTTGATTTAAACAACAAAAAAAAGCTTTAAGCTGAGGCAGGATCCCGGATTTAAAAACAACGTGAAGCCCATCTGATTAAAATGCATGTAAAGGGCTGAGGAAGGGACCTTATACAGACGCACACACCCACCACATATCCACACACAAAAGCAGAGGAACCCAAAGTTAATGAACCCTCACCGGTCCGCATGGCTGTCCATCTGCTTTCATAATCCCCATAAACAGCACTGCCCAGCCAGTCAGCCAGCCAACACCCCCAACACACACGCACACTCTCACACACACACTCACAACTACGTTTTTACGCACAAATGTCATCTGGAAAAAGCCTCTTAAGGACAAAACATGCACGCGTATGTTAGTGAGTGTGTGTGTGTGTGTGTGTGTGATCAGGGAAAGGTGAGTTTAAGGTCGGCTCCGGAGCCCATCTGGTCAAGAGCAGGTAAGAGGCTTGGAACACACCCCCTGCCACTGTTGGTGCCTGTGTGAGCTCATACACCTAAATCTAACCTTAATTACATGCAGGTACATCTGTCGCGTCAGACCCCCCCCCCCCCCCCCCCCCCACTTCACACATGTCCCTCATATGAAACGATTCCTCATCCTGCAGCCGCAGAACGCCTGGTGGCCTTTTCGACGTGCACAGCACACACCTGGGACGGTGACTGAGCGCGGGCGATAAATCGGGCTCCCTGCTGTGCAATCAGAGCAGCTGCCAGAGTGAGGGCGATGGGTGCAGAGCGGAGTGCTAGATTGTGTCTGGGTGCGTGACCCCGCAGTGACCCACGCAGGAAAGGGAGCAATAATGCATCTGGCATTGCATCACGCGCAGTGATGACTCGGCGGGACTTGATTAAGATCTGCGTCACTGAATATTTGCTGCGTGAGGATCCCAGTCGGAGCCAACGGAGGAAACGTCCAACTTCAATGAAGCAGTCGGGGATGATTGCAGGAGTTACAGGGCGGACGGGGGCAAATCTGGTTTTTTTGCTTTTTTCTTCGCTTCGCTTTTTGCTGGGCCTGTGATCTAAGAGAGAGCAGGAATGGGGGATTACTGCCCCTCCTCCGCGTGTTTGTATGTGTTGGCATATGTCTTGGGGATGAAGCCAGATACTGCATAGCTGACATTTCCTTTTGGTATCATATTTAAAGCTCAGACTGACGAGAAGGGAGGAGAGGAAGTGAAAAGACGAAAGGCAAAGGGAAGCAAAAGCATGGGAGATTAGCCCAGTAAAAAGTGCTCTTTCTACTTCTGATAAACTTAAAGGGATAGTTTGGCCCAAAATATAATAATAAATACGTAAATGTTAAATAATCAGTTTCTGAGTCTACAAAATCCTTACAGAGTTTCAGACATTGGACTTTGCAGCCAAATCCAAACAAACTGAAATCATTTGAGAGCACTTCTTCATTTGTTACAGGAAAAAACAAACCCATCTAACACCTTTAATTGCAAACATTAGACTTTGAATCAAAACTACGACTTTTACGACGTTTCCTCCATTGTCTTTTTGTGAGCCAGCACCACATTTACACTGTGTAGGCAGTCACAGTTCTTGGTGATCACATGGAACAGAATTAGAATAAAGAGAATAAAAGTGTATATTTATGCTAAACGCATGACACAACTGGTGCCATTTCCAGACGAATGTGACGGTGGGGGGTTTTTACATCCAGAGATGGCTCCGCTGACGACATTTGCTTCAGCTGCTGCGCAGTTTACAACCAAATGTTCCGTTTTCTGAGCAGTCTTCATTAAAAAGGCCAATTTGTAATTTGATTTTTCAATTAAGTCCCTAAATTGAGTAACAAAGCAGCACGCACGGACGCGCGCGTGCACGAAGGCTCTCCTTGAGCATCAGTCGCTGTCACTTCAAACACAGGGGACGGAACATTTCCAGCCTCGCTGTAGTGTACTGCTGTTGCCTAGGATGCGGGACAATTTCCGTTTCCTCCTCCAGCTTCAGATGCGCATGTATGCTCAATATGCCCGTCTCTCCGGGGAGGTCTGTGTGTCATTCCGCCACTTTAGACACACCAGCTGCTCAGTGGGCGCTCTGCTGTGTTAAGAGCATCTTCCCACCTCGCACAAGCCCCCACTGACACCCACATCCACTTACCCGCTGACATGCAAAGTTTCGCCTCACGCCCCTCCTTTACCTACCCCACTGCAACCCTGCCCCCCCCCCCCCCACACACACACACACCCACACACATTCATAACTACCCAGAGGGCAGATGGGACCCTAATAAGCATTACACTCAATAGAAAAAGGATTCTTCACAGTGCCTTCTAAAGAGCAATCCCCAAACCCAGAGCTGCCTGGAATAAAATGATCAAGTGAGCAAGATAAGGATGACAGAGGTTGGTATATGTGAGACTATGCAGCTATAAATATGCCTGATGAGACTATCAAGAGACTGGAGAGAAGAAGAGGAGGAAATGGGGACAAGTGAAGGCAATTCATTAATGCAGATAGGGGATAAGCAGCGGAGGGAAAACTCATGGAAGAAAGTGGAGTAAGGCTAACGGCCGCTGCCATCTCACATCCCGCACACTTCCGCTCCTGTTGGAAAGTGTATTATTTACACAATTCGAACAGAGGAGCCCACATGGCAAATCCAAAGCAGACTCAAACACAAGCATTAACAGATTGGCTGTGGTCTAAGCTCTGGGTGGACTCGGCTCAACCGCCAGCTGAAGAGAAAAAAGCCTCTGCTAAGAAGATGAGGGGGGGGGTCTTCATGCGCCGAGAAGTGCCTTTTTAGTCAAGAACACACATGCTGCTTCTGATCTATGGACATCAATCTAAAAACTTTTACCAAGTGTGTGTCTGAAGTGTGTGTCTTAAAAGTGTGTGTGCGTGTGCAGGCATGTTTAAGGGGGTTGCTCAGGAACTGCAGTAACCCCCTGCAGTGATCCTGATCCTATTGGTTACGATGCTCAGAGTACTGCTGGGATCTTAAATGAAAATTCCTGCACTCCCCCCACGGAGTGACCCAGCAGGTCTCCCACATAAACGCTACCTCTTCATCAGAGGCTATGGCGCTGTTTTGCATCGGGGGGGTGCGTATGTATACGGGGGGAGGGAGGGCTGTTTAGCGTTTCATCTCTCGTGACGCCGCGCGTGCGTGAGCCCAATAGAGAAGCGATCTGGTGAGTTTCACCTGACGCACACGAAGAAACTCACGCAAGCCGCTGTTGAAGCTGCGAATAAGTGCATGTGTGTGTTCTACTCTGCCCCCCCAACTTACCCCACACAAAGGGGCAGAAAAAGCTCTCCGTAGTCTCCTATTCATCTAAAGCACAATGGAACCCCACAGAGGTTTTCTTCCTGTTTGCCTGTCCATCCCACCCAGCTGCCCCCCCCCCCCCCCGACAGGGAAAGCTAGCGAGACGTGGGTACCCTGTCCTGCAGGCTCGGCAGCAACTCCCATCTGTCACTGAAACTCTCCACCCATCCATCCATCCACCCATCGACTGACAGAGCAAAACTAAAACTGTCAGAGGCAATTAAAAATCCTTTATCCTGGGGGGGATTTTAAGTCCTTTCTTAAAATGTGGGGCTGAAATTAAACATTGGAGCATTTCACAAGCGCTTTAAATGAAAAGGTAGGAGAGACCATCTGCTGCTCTGACATAAACAGGATATTTTGAAACGGGATCCGAGCAAGTACTACATGAAATATTTAAAAGATAATTACCAACTGTACTGTGACATTTTTTTCAAACAGCATGCTGCTTTAAATAGACATCAGCTTGGCAATATCGATTAAATTGTTATCTAATCACTTTGAGGACATATTGTCTTTGTAAGACAGCTCTTGTGCTTCAATCTGTTGTACATTCAACTGAAGTCTGTCCATCCGCTCCGAACTTTCTTATCGTGGTAATTTCTCTTTCCAATCGTTGATGTCAGCTTCCTCTTCCATTTACCACGCTCTTTTCCCCTCCTACAGAGAGATTTCCTTTTGGCAGCAGATTTATGGAGGAGTCTAACATGCCCAGTATTGGGAAAGCATTAAACATGTCTTCTCTTAATGCTGCGAGCTCTCGCCATCGATAAGAGTCTTAATAAAAAAACATCCCCTTGCTGGATTTATGTGTCTCTTTTTCACTTTTCACCCTCCTCAAAAATATCAACCTCTCAGTTAGGCACTATTTAACTGACCCCCCCCCCCCACACACACACACACACACACACACATATACACACACATATTGCCTCTCTCTTGGACCGTGCCAGAGGTTTAATGGTGCTTGAATGCCACTGCTGTGGACTTTGACTCCTCGCTTTATTCTCATAACGGATATCTAAAAACTCCAATCTCAGATCAATTCTGAGATTTCAGCTCTCGGTGCTCTTGCTTTTCTTTGCTCCTGCTCCCCTATTTCTTCAGACACATGAATAGCCCAATGTGGTGTGCCGTTCGTGTATATTCTCTGCCACAGCTCCGGGCCACAATTGGCACCCTCGCTCCAACTGCTGTTTGATCTAGTCAATAAATGCCTTCTGGGACCCTAAAATCCTTCACTTCCTCCCAGAGTCATCCAGGACAGTTACACCTATGGGAGACAGGCAGCTGTTTGCTTTCCACCTCTCCTTCACTGTCTCTGATGTCAAGAATTTGAGCACCATAAGCAGATTTTAAATATTAACAAAGACCACTTTGTACGCATGAATAATACAGCAGGGAGGGCAGAGGCCGGCCGGCAATCCCTTCCCCTGCCGCCTGATGGTCATAAAACTAATGCACTGCTGTGGGACAGAGTGTGGCCCGGTCCGGTCGGCTGACAGGAGTCACCCGAGGGAGGCGACGGACTCGCAGGAGAGTGGTATCTGCTTATTTATCACGGCGCCCAACCACCTGTCCAGATTTCTGCAGATGCAACAGCCTGGCAGCACCTTTGTTATGACTACATGCTTCATAGACACTTTAATCTAATCTGACATCCCAATCTGTTGCGTTTTCTTTGAAGCCAAAATCTATTTGTCTGAGGTGAGCTTTGTTGTCACATTCCTTTCTTTCCATGCATCTGAAAGATGCATGCCTAGCTGTGGGAAAAGCACAGAAACTGTTGAGCACGACAACAAATAGCTTCATTTTCCTGGCTCATACATAGTCAGGAGCAGGACTGGCACGCTAAAGACAAATTAAACGGCACGTCTTCGGAGGCCGTTGCTATTCAGGCAGTGCTAAATGGGAGTGACTGACATGCTACGCTCCCTGACTCTAAACACTGGCTTGCTCACCCAAGATCTTGACCTCCTGAGGCCAGTCGGTCCCTCTTAGTGGGCATCACCTTGTGTTTAGATACATTTCAAGCTGTGCATAAAAAAAGAGATCACATACGGTTTGTGATGTTGATGAACCCATTAATAACAGCCAACAGACTGAGGCACAGTGGACAGCATGGTACTTAGTCCAGACAAGTGTTCCAGGCAGTCTAGGTAATTAATGTGTGTGTCAACACAGAAAGAGGAGCGCCATATCGTAGAAATGTGATATCTCAGCACATCAACACAATGCAGGCAGCGAGCGGGACTGGAGGGATCTTGAGTGAGGCGGTAGCGGAGAGGCAGAGGCACAACAGGAGAGAAGATTAATGCAATCTGTCTGTCCTATCGTGCATTCACTAAGCACATCGGTGCCTGCCTCCTGCACAGACACAAACTTTACTGAGGCACCCTCAGCTTTTGCCTCCTTCTCCTCCTCCTCCTCCTCCTCGCTGCAATCCTCCCCAGTTTGTATCAGTCTTTCTCATTTTTCACGCAAGGATTTGACAATAGTCCACAATTTTTATAACTCTAAGCTGCTTTTCTGTCCCACCTGTTTAGGGGAATAAGAGAAGTAAAAGTATCTTGGACTTCAGATAAATAAAGAGCCAGGCCTGGACTAATAAGAGTGACTGCAGCCTGATAATTAAAGCAACAAACTCAATGTCTGAGTTCTGATGTATCAGAAGAGTGCTCTAAAATGTTAGTAGATGCTGCTGACTTTGTTCTTTTAACTGTAAACAGAACTTAATCCACAACAAATCCCATCTCTGTTCCCCATTTTAATCTGATATGGCGAAGGAAGGCGAGGATGTAAGCAACAAAAGAACAAACCGCCACACACAGAGCAGTGAGTGGGTGAAATGCTGAATGTAAGACTGGAGACGGGCAGCGTCCAGGGGGTGTCCCATCAGCTCAGCCACCACAGTGACCTGCTCCACCGACAGTGATTTCATCTCCATGAGAGCTCCAGTCTGTGACTCTGGGCAATCTGCTGATCAAAGCGTGTTCTGCTCTGCTTGCACTGAAATTCTGTCTAATAAAATAATGATTAGAAAGGTAGGGATGGTTTGAGATCTGACTGCATTCAATATTTCAAAAAAGCACAACCAAACTCAAAAACGAAGCTAAATTTAGATTCGGCTGTTTCGTATCAAGAAGAGAAAGAATAGAGAACAGATATTTCCACCCTAAAGCACTTCTGACACTTTGACTTACTTTTCACTTGGATTTTTTTTTCTCTACTGTTTGGAGGAGGCCAAGATGGCACGGAGCAAAACCTTAATTACTCCCTGCGCATCGGGGAGTTTGATCTTTCTGCTCCAAGTTGAAAAAGAGTTTTGGCCTCGGGTGTAAAGTGAAACAAGTGTGTGAAACAACCGCAACCAACAACCTCTAAATAACCCAAACACCGTAATTCTCATAAAATTACAGTAGTTTCGGTTATAGAAGGTGGGAAATGTTTAAGAAAATGGCTGTTTTTGTTGCCTTTACATTCTGTTTGAAATGCTCAAACGAAACAAAGATGTGGCTCCATAAGACATCAAAACTTACCTGCGCAACAGACGACCAGGAGGAGTAGAATGAGAGGAGCGACACCTTGGCGACTCTGCATCCCGACAGAAAGCATCTTTTACGGCTGCGCCGATGGCAACTTCCCGGGTTGTCCACGCTGCTCTCACCGGTGGTGCTTTTGTCACACAAAAGCGGGTTTTTTTGCCCCCGAAAGAAAAAAGTCTTTAGTCCCGATAGATCAGCAATCCAGTATTGAACACTAGGTGCTGTTTTTTGTGTTAAATAGTTTAATACACTATTGACGCAAACTGCAGTGCCGAAAGCGCATCCACCGCGGAGCCGCTTCTGGGAGCGGAGAGCAGCTCGGAAAGGTTCAACAATCAAAGTTTGGAGAGGTTTGAGGTTTCACCTCGCGGAGACTTTTCATTTCCAGGTGAAGTTGAATGAGAGCCCCGTGACGCACAGCGCGCAAGGCACCCAAAAAGTTGGGGATAGGGACGCGTTTCTACGTCGGGAAATTAAAATTAGATGTCCGCTCCCGAGTCACGAGAAGCTGGACGCGCACAGACACGAGTCCTGGGGTCCGCCCGAGGCTGTCCTGCCTCCACCGAGTCCGCAAGGTGTAAACAAGAACACGGGCATCTACGCTGGAGCACAGTCCCAGAGCCAGCCTCTACCAGAACTACCAGTCCGCGCCTGGCCAATCATGTAATACCCTCCTCCTCCTCCTCCTCCCCTTCCACCTCCTCCTTTCCGAAGGAAGGTAAACTAGTGGCAAGTGAGGAGGGAAAAGATGGGAGGAGAGAGCGAGAGAGAGAAGAGAGAGAGAGAAAACCTGGACCTCAGCGCGCACAAACCAGTGCCCAAGATTCACCGTGTTTAAAGAAGAATGAATCTATCTATCTATCTATCTATCTATCTATCTATCTATCTATCTATCTATCTATCTATCTATCTATCTATCTATCTATCTATCTATCTATCTATCTATCTATCTATCAGTTGTCTTTATGGGAGCCTAGTATTCCCTGTTGATCCTGCTTTCCCACTCCCCGGGTCACAGTTTTCCTCCTCGTGGCCACAAGAGAGCAGCCTTTTCATAAATGAGTTAGAGGCGCAGGAAGATCCCTGACTGGATGTTCAGGCCAGCTCCTCTTCATCGGTCTTCCTGTGTGGTGCGCCTGTAGCCGGATTGGTGCGCAGACACCACAGGAGACGTGATGAAGGTGAACAAGGCTGCTGCTATTTTTAACACTATAATGGATGTGGCATTTAAATCAAAATCGTTTTTTACTTTTTTTACTTTTACTCCTGTTTGATGTTTCCTAAGCAACGGCCCTCTCCTCTTCTCCCTTCGTCCTTACCTCTGTGTCCTATCCAAGAAGTCACTGTTGCATCTTCAGGCGCGATAAGCACCAGTTATTTGCACGGGAAGAGATTCCCTGCATAAGATGTAATTGTGGCGCTGCAAATCAGTAGCTGGCAGCCATGCGAGGCAGAAATGCATGACGGATGAGAAGAAAAGCCTGAATAAATGAAAGGGAACCAAATATGAGCAGATGCTTTCACACAAGTGTGATGGTTTGATGAGGATGGAAATTATTGGGTCTTCAAAATGTCAAATTTTGTTTCACACATTTGGACAATTATGCAGTAGAGACAGAGACACCTTAAAAACCAAGTGGAAAAGCATTTTGAAAGCCAAAGAAAGCTGTTTTACAAGTCGAGCTTGCTTTACCGTCATCTTATTCACAGTAGATTTGCAATCGTTAAAGTGTTTTAAAACACAATGGATTGCTCTGCAAATGTTGCCACTGTTCTTCTCCTGTGTTACAGTACCAGTCCCTGGCCCACACAGAACCCTTCCTTCATCTGCTGAGTCACACTGATGGCCGACGAGGGAATGTTTATCCTGGCGTGACATGTACCTGGAAATTGGATTCAGTGTAAAAGACTCAGGATGGAATAAGAAACTGTATTTAAAAAAAAACCTAAAGGGGAAACCGGAGCAAAGCTTACAATTTTAAGGGGGCGAGTCATGAAGGGAGCAGGCACGTAGGCGCGCACGTTTCTGGGCCGTAAGCGAAGCCCTCCTCTTAGATGTGACCGTATCTGGCAACAGAACAGCATTGCCTCACTTTGCCACAATCCAACATCAAAGGTTCTAATCGCTGAGACAAGTGATGACTCCCAGTGCCTCCGTCTCCTTCTGACCATTACGCCGTTTCCCAGAGCAGAAAAACCCACGGATGATATTTGTTTAATTTCTCGGGGTCTTTATTTTAAATGGTGTAAGAGCATGAGGAGGAGGAGAGTGACAGAAGGGAGAGGGAGGGACTCGCTGACAGAGGAGGTGAAAGCGAGAGAGGTTATGCGTGAAATGGAGTTTGCAGGTTCCGTTTGAGACAAATCTGCCTTGTGGAGCTGTAAATGTGCTTTCTGTTTACATGCTTGTGCATGCCAGGATTGTATTCCTGCAACCTTTGGCTGGCTGCGCGGCACTAAGCGTGTAAACCTACACGTCACAATCATCCCAGGCTCATTCCCAGAGGTTTGCATCAGTGAACTGGAATTCTTTATGACAGAAAGTGAACAGGTTCAGGTGCAATGCTAACACCTTGGCAGTGCTAATTTATCTTATCATGTCTCATATCTGACAGCAACTTTAACTCCCAAACTGTTTGACTGGCACTGTTCTAGTTCTCTTTTCCAGACCTAAATCCTCATCAGCCATTGGAATTTTGAAAATGGCCATAACAGAGCTGGCCGGAGCTCGCTGGGATGTTCCATATAGACAGTGAGAAGGGTGTAAGGCTCTGATTAAGGCATAATAAGTAACCCGCTGAGGACTGTTTAGCACGGTTGAGTCCCTGTTGCTTTGTGTAGCTGGACTGACATAAAAAGGATCAAGCTGCCTATCGCAGTAAAACAGAGGGCTATAAATAGGAGACATGCTCTAGAAGTTGCTGTGGAGTTAATTGAATATTATTTTCAGGAATGATTAAGTTGACCTATCCGGTAGACTAATTATTTCTTGCAGGCCAGAGGAGAACATATTTAATAGATTTTTGTAGCAGTGAGTAAAGCAAAAATAATGTGGCCAATCTGCAGACTTTCTGCTGACTGAGGAAACATCATCCATCACAACGTGAGCAACGTACGTTTGTATCGTGTGCAGTCTGCATATTGTGGTTTCCTCTGACACTGCCTTTGGATGTTTTCAAAGTTGCTCTCTGCTTCTATTTAAATGAGTTATAATTAATAAAAATATCCTTTCCACCATTGTGGAAAGGAACCAAAATTTTCAAGTTATGCTACAAAGTTTTTTCTCTTTTTAAAGTCACTTTTTTACGGCTGATTTTCACAGGTTAAAGGTAATTGTGTGGGGTTTTATTTGAGTTTAAACATAATAATTAAGTATGTAAAGGCTGACCAAATGACTTGAAAATGTGTGATTCTGTGCGACAACCCAACCAATGCGCATCAACGCAACTAAATCCTGTCGGGCTCAGTGAAAATATAAGAAGATGTTTCATTCTATTGAACTATAAGTGAAACTGTTACTATATAAGACATTTTTCTGGAGGGTAACAGCCGTTAAGCCTTCGGGTGGGTTTATGGATTGGTTGTGCAGATGGCTGTGAGTGTGTGTGTCTCTGTGAGTGCACATTTGTGCACGTGCCGGCATGTGTGTGTATGAGTGAGGCCTGGCTTCACCTGTCCTCTATAATCCCATGTTGCACCTGAGCCTGTGGACCAGAGGGCTTTTAGTTGATTGCATTAGTCAGACTTTGGACAATTACACAGATTGCTGCACCAGAACCTCCCACTTTGGTTCTGGGGGGTAAAAAATAATTTTAGAAAAATTAAAAGGAACTGAGCACTGAGGGAAAAACAATTTTCCACAGTCTAAATTTTGATTATGAGACTTATAGTCGCGAAGCTGCTGCTCGTCTTTTTCAAAGCATTTTATCTCAATCTTTCATCATCATACAATCACGAAAGCTTATCTTGAAGAACCAAAAACGAAGAGTTCATCTGGAATCACATCCAAACAGTTCGGAGCCTCGATGCTCAGCTTATTCTCTAAAGCTGTGGTTCTTTAGAGTCGAAAGGCTGCGCTCAGATTGAGCTCTCATCACCAGGAGACAGCCGACCGGGAAGCAACACGTTGGCCGTTGGTGCTCAACACTTGAGCAGGAGTGAAGAAAGAAACCTTCCCGGAGGAGATTCCAGATGTATCACGTCCCCGTGCTATCCAGACGCAGATGGAAGCATCAGGCAGCTTCAAATCAGTATTTAAAAAGCAGAAATCACTCAGTCACAAGCACGAGTTCTGGGCTATTTACACGTTTCAGAATTACAGTTAGAGTTTGACCCAGCAGATCTAGTTGGATAATATTCCATCAGTGCACTGTTATATACGTAATATAATAAATTATAATATATAAGCCCATCAAGACACGTCAGAAGACGGGATCCAGTGGGAGGCCTGTTTCCATACTTTCATTGTTGTCTCAAATATGTCAATAAATATTTAGAAATAAACCTGGCAGACTTGAGAGAATGCATGTAATTAATCGTCAACACTGATGTAACAGCTCCTGCTTATTATCTTGCTCATTATCAGTGTCTTCGAGATACAGCGGAAGGAAGAGGTGTCTGAGCGGCAGTAAAGGTTTAACCACTGAGGTGTAGGAGCTACTGTGAGAGGCAGGACTGCAAATTGAAGTTGTGTGAGGTGGTGAGACATGAAGCTGCCGTGGGTGTAAGTGAGAGTGCTAATTAAACACAACATCTGCTCAAGAGCAGACAGCGGCTATCAATTTCTATTTAAAGATGCATACGTTGTCATCTCATTCAGAGATGACATTCCATTTCTCTAAGACTGCGAGGGACGCTCAGCTTCCTCAAAAATGTCAAAAAAAGAAATAAAGATGAAATGGCCAAATGCGTCCTGTTGTGGTAACGTTTCTTTGCCGTCATCTCGAAGACGAGTTCGCTCAGAACCAGCTACTCATCACAACTGGAGTGGCTCAATTAATTTTGCGTCTCTGGGGGTGGGTGGAGCAGCAGCCTTGGCCTCTTGGTATTCGCCGGGCAAAAATGCTCGACCGTTTCCGCTGCTCATGTCTTACATTGCAGATTAAGACACTTTTTGTACTTCCTTGTTCCTCCGTTTAACATAATTTTCACATTTGCTTGTTCAGGTTTAATATCGTGTTAGTTCATTCGATCATTTATAGTGTTGGCTAGGACTCCCAGCCTCCCCTCTTTGAAGGACTACTGATCTTTTTAACGCATCTCAATTTCTCAATTTAATGCATTTAGTTAAGTGATCGAGGGGAAATTAGGGACCCTGCAGCACACGAATCTTCCTGACATGGAGTAGTTTCTTACCCACTGCGGACATTTGTCAGGTAATCTCTGATTTTATTGGCCCTGATATGAAGCGTAAACACACATTCTGTTGGTGAAGGCTGATCTTTCATGAGGGTAACATTATGCACTCGATAATATCGGTTGCTTGGCGCATCTACTCCTTGAGCCCAGTCTAGACTTGTGTTTTATGGTAGCAGAGGGCTTAAGGACACTGCAAGTCAGGCCTTCATCTGTGGGAGCCACATTGCTGCCTGTTTGTTTGCGATTATGTGTCAGGAGTAATGACTGCTGGGTAAAAATGCCAGCAACTACTGTTTTACACGACCACAACTTGTGTTTGGACGATGTCAGGCAAAACCTCTGGGAAGAAACACAAGTTCTGCTGTCCTCTGTTACTCCCCTCACCCTATGCTCATCATCCATTGCCTTCTCACCTGTGCCACCTTGCTAATGATAGCTCAGAGGCTCTGCCGCTACCATGCATCATTTACCCAGAGCTCCAGAGGGGGAACATGGAGGGAAATTGGAGCAATTGAGCAAAGTTCTCAATGCAGTAGAAGCAGGTGGGAAGGCTGAAAGAGAGGAGTGCTATTCAGAAGCAGAGAATAAAGAAAAGGAATGCACAGCAAAGGCAGTTGGCAGAGGTAGGAATAAACCTACGGGGAGCAGAAAGTCCGTTTTATTACGCAGCTTTGATCTGCTGGGAAACGTGCACAAATGCAGTCCATGAAATAGAGTCACCGGTACGAACTCTAAAAAAAACAGGCATTGACAAAGTCTTAAAAACTGAATCTTCTCCATCTTTCAACCCGAACAAGTGATTTTCTTCCTCATTAGAACATCATCAATAATGTCCCTCCATGGTGCTTTAGTCTTGAGACAGTTCCTGGTACTTTACTTTCAGTTCCACACCTGATTTTGGATGGGGGAGGGGCAAATTTCATACTTTTAATACACCCTGCAATCAATTCTATTGATTTACGAGTGGCAGAAGGATCAGTAAAAGTGAGTGACATTTTCTTTTGTCACTTATGCCATTAAAGCTTAGATGCTGCTGTCAGCACTCTGCCTGAACTGCTAATCAAGGAGTCATTTCTGCAGACAAATGCTGGATAATGCAGGTGCTGACCCTGCAGCAGAGCCAGCCAGTGGTCATATTAATAGCTCATAAAGAGCTCAGGGGTGGGTGGGCTTTGTTTGCCTGGTCATAGTCAGCCATCATGCCAATATCACCTTTTTTCCACAGGTGGAAGCCAATGCTGACCACAGAAGGAAAGGAGAGGAGGTGGAAGAACAAGAGAGAGGGATAAAAATAAATGACTTTGGGAGTGGGGCCTCCTAACTTTTCAGCACTGACAATATTGTCTGTCAACAGTTGCATAAAGTCATAAAATGCAATGAATAAAATAGACTCAGGTCATCATTATCAAGTCCTGACAGCAGACTGAGCTCCTCTCACATTGGACATGTGTAAATAGGAATGATCAATATTATTGACAAGTTGCTGAAGCCAGCGGTAACCACTATCTGGCTATTTATCTATTGATAGGATTTTTATTTTTTTTTAAATGTTTGACCTGTTTGTTAAATGGATGTAAATCAATCTACAGGTCCGAATCAAATCCAGGAAGCAGAGTGAAAAGAAATGCTGATTTGAGAGCAGCTTCTGCATCCAGAAGAATGAAACGTGGAGTTTGCCCACCGTGGCGGTCCGTGGTTGCTTTTCTCACTTTAAATATAAGTTTGTGGCCGACCGGAGAACAAATGGGACACCGCTGCAGTGTCAGGCATGTCATACCCGAGAAAAGCTAATGAGCAAGTATCACAGATGCTTCCAGGAGAGCAGGCAGGGGTTGTGAAGGTGGTCACCTGCTGGTGAAGAAACACCTGCTCCCCTCATCTTCATCGATTTTCCTGTGGACATCCTTTGGATAAAACTTTCATCACTGTTAACCCAGAGCTGCTATTTTTGTGTGTGTGTGTGTACAAAGCTGAAACATGCACATGAAAGACAACCCGCTCAATGTGCAGACCAGTAAAGCGTCTCCTGTCACGTCCGCTGTGTTCCGGCTTCAGAACAATCAAACAGTGTGAACAATCTCCTGCGTTCCCTTTGCAGGGCGCGTCACGGCCTTTCATCTCTGCTCCCCTCTCCACTCCTATCCTATCATCTCTTTGATTTATGTTCTGCCTTCTGAGCAGAGTTCAAGCGCCGGAGACCAGTTTAAATACTGGAAGTTTCCACTGCGGCGCTCCAGTGATTTAGAGCACGTAGTGGAACGTTAAAAGCTCCGGCTTTTGCTCCTTCTTCTTTCTGTTTAAACCATGTTTATGTAAAAGACCTATTTATTATTTTTATTTTTTTAAAGCATCAGAGCAGTTTTATTTACGCATCATTGAACTTTAGCACAGCGTGGTGGCAGAAGCAGAAAAAGGGTCAATATAGGAATACATTTCTGCATTTCTTGCTCAGCCAATCATTTGTGCGCATTGACATTGTGTATTCGAGGATATTGTGTTGTGTCCTTTTTCTGTTGGTAGCAACAGAGATATTCATCAATAAGTAGCAAGAATAAAACACCTAGAGCGATGTAGGTGAGGTGAGAGACAATGATAATAACCCGCTCACATGTTCCAACGTGAAGCACGTGTCTAATCAATAATTTCATCATTAACTGTGCCTCTACAAATACAATTAAATGGATTTGGTGAGAAGACATAATCTGCTGTTCAATCCTCATTGCTATGGCGATTAATCCACCCTGATTACTTCATTTTAATTAACACAATTAGATACTTAAAATACTCTTCCTGCCAACAGACAACGCAATCTTTGTTGATGTGCTGAAAGCCAAAGTGCCTGCATGTGTGTGTGTGTATTTGTGTGTGTGTGTGTGTGTGTGTGTGTGTGGGTGGGTGTGTGGCGCCCTTTACCTGACTGGGACTGTCCGCCGGCTGAAATTAGATTACACAATCACAAATGTCCCAATCATAGCTCATGCATATTTCATCCCCCCACCCAGCTTTCATAATTGCTTAATTAATTCCAACGCTAAAAAGATAGACCAGCACTAATCTCCACCAGCCTCCCCCGGGGCTTCCCGGGACTGCAATAGATGTCTCGTCCCAGGATGCACTGCAGCCGAGTTGAGGGACGCGTCCTGAACAGTCACGCACACTGTAACCACAAAGCTAAACGTGGTCTCTTAAAAGGCCCCACGCTGTCGCTCTTCTGTAGTTCAGTATTCAGGGTTTTTGCTCGGCGCTCGTGTGCATTAAAGAGGTCGATCCCACAGCAGAGAGAAGGACTGTGACTCAAGCGTCGGAAAACAAATGCACCTGGTGGCACACACGCACGTCCATCCTGTTTCTGCTGCTTCCACGTTCTTTTTTCCCACGATATCTTATGTATCTTTTTGACAGAGGCAAACACACGGAACAAAAGTGCTGAGTCTCCAGACAAAGTTGATTTAGCTGTCTAGACTGTTTTGATATTAACTAAATTAGTTTGTGTTTCAGGAATTAATGATTTTTAATTGGAATAGAAACACAGCCACTGAGTAAACAGGGAGATTAATGCAACAAGTTGTTCCTTTGGATCTGTGGAAGAATAAGGACAGAGAGGAAGCACTTTTACAGTCATGACTAATGCTCACTGTCATAACCTGCCCAGTATTCAATCTTGTTAATGTAAAGTCTGGTGACCCAGGCAGGGGAATCCTCCTGGACCAGGAGCTATTTAATCGTTGATGAATGAATATACTGTAAGCAAACATAGCAACACACATTTAATCACACCTCCACCTCCTCCATGGTCATGGCAAATAACATCCATTAATGAAATTAGGTTGACCCAGTAGGAATGAGATGCTGACCTCTCGCTGCTTGCTTTTGTTTGAAATATGTTCTGTCACCTTAGCTGCTGAAATTAGTTGAAGATTCTATAATTCTCTTCTGTTGCATTTTGCTGATGAATCTCGATGAGGGACCAAACCGCCACAACCGGGGCCGCCTGTTCCTCGCCGCGCGTGAGGAACCGCTCACCCGTCAACTCGGTGCTGTCGTGTGCTGGTCGAGTCCCCAAAGTGAGACTTCAGAGAGCGAGAGAGCAACAGGAAGGAGAGGCAGCAAGAGACCAAAGACAGATTTAAAACACTCCAATCAATCAGTGATTTGACCCAGGGCTAAATCCATGTTGATAATTAGTCAATCAGAGCAGATTGGGCGGAGGGAGCTCGCCGGGCAGGTGCCTAGAGGCCCTCAAGGGACCTGAACTGTCTCTTCCCTTCATTAACTCGCCTCGTCCTCTCCCCTTGTCCGCCTGATCTTGCGAGCAGCTGAGGCTGCTGGGTAATTCAGTCTCCAATCTCTGAGGTGACCCCACGCCGCGGGGGCTTCAGGAGCGGAGGATGCAGCGGTTCTTTTTAACCTCTTTCTGACTCGCTTTTTCCCGTTTCTGAGGACTGCCCCCTTCGGTTCCAACGCTCGTCTCCCCAGCAAGAGTTCAAATGCCGCAAATACCATGAACTTTTTAAAGCCTGTCGAGCTGACCTTTAACACACTTTTTATGTAGAGGTCAAAGAAAAAAAGATTGTGGCTCCACTTTTGTGTTTCTATCAGGCATCTTCTTCATCCAACCGTCCTCCGTCTGTGAGCGGAGGAATGCAATTCCTCCTCTTTTGCTCTTTACGCTCCCTTTATTGTCTTTCTTTGCTGATTGCTCATATTTATTTACGACAGTTGCAGTTATGAGCTGAGGGTGTGAGTAGAGTGGGCATACACATGCTGTGCGCATCTCCTGTCAGCTCATTAGAATGTATTGCACAACTTTCATCAACAAAAAAAAAACCCTTTCTCTTGTCACAACAGCAATTTCAAACCTCCCGGGATCATCAGACACAAGCTGGGATCCGGGAAAACACAGCAAGGAGCGCAATCTTTTTAAAGACCTAGATAAATTGTAAATGCGCATCAAAAAGGAGTTGTCATAATCTCCCAACTTTAATAAAGAACCCAAGTCACCCACGCGTGCACGGACACACGCAGTAATCAGTATGATTTCATATTCTAGCTCTGCCAATTGCCATTAAAGCTGACTTACAATGTGATCATTACCTGTGACAAATGAAAAGCTTATAGTCAAACTATTAAACAGCTCATAGCTTTTGATAGGAGACATATATGATCGGTTAAGGTGACTCAGGCAGAGAAATACTATCTGATTATCTCTGGTTCCACGTCCTCTTTCTTTGTGGAGCTCACAGAAGATTTCAGAAAAAAATGATGTTAATCTAGACTTGTTTGAAGTTGGGAGGAGAGGATGCTGGAAACAATATCAATTGTTCCCTCTCCCACCTAAATGTAAATGAAAAAGGCTTTGTGCATCTTGGCACGTGCGCTCGCAGACACACACTGGAGCCGTCACAACACAACATTTTTCAAAAGCATGGCCTAATCTCTGTTTATTGAAGTGCCACAAAATGCAACTTCAATTGAAATGATAATGCCTAAATCACTCGCTTCTCCCTCAGTAAAAACAGCAAAAACAGCACCCCCCGTGGAGGACAGAACTTTTTTTTGAAGGCTGGAAACACCACAATTACCTCTTTGGAGAACTTATGCACGTCTATCAACACAAACGTGGGTGAAATGACAGCAAGAATAAGGCAGGCACGTGCAAGCCCAGGCGGCGCCATATGCTCTAACGGATGGCGGATGAAGGATGCTTCACCGAGCAGCTTTGGTTTCGACAGACTGGTGAGCAGGTCTGAGCAAGGCGGCGAGTGTCACCTTTAATCTTTAAAATCCATAAGCACACACACAAACTGGCGCTACCGTGGTCTTTCGGCCACACACCTTACATGTCTGATGACTCTGCTACCCCAGGGGGAACCACGGTGGAGTCGGAGACTAAATTGGACTACAGATCCCCCACAGACCCTTTTCTGTTGTCCTCCAGTGACAAATCCAAAACGCCGCTGCCATCCCACCTCTTCCAGTCAGGGTCCAGTTAGGCTCCTGCAGGGTGTGCTTTAATGACTTCCTCTTGCTTTTTGCTTTTCTGCATTTAGGTGTGGCTGCCATCAAAAAGGAGCTGTGGTGGGGGGAGAGATTAGCATATCAGGGTAAAGATTAGTGCTCTGTGGCGTGTACATGTACTGACAGAGGGTGGTAATGATAAAGAAAGGACCTCCCTCCCCCCCGAGACTGAATTTCATCCTCTGGTTAAACAGAGAGACTTCAAATGGAACCACAGATAGAGAGGAACGGCTGTTTATCTGCTGTTCACAGGTAGACCGAGTGACCAGGCCTCATTTCTAATTTAAGCCTGATGGCCAGATGCACACTGAGGGATTAAAATGATTAAAAAGCTTGGCTAATGTAAAAGGATATACTGCAGAATTTTGTAACAGCCATTAAGTATTTGTAATGTATTTTATTCCAGCATTAGGCAGGCTCGTTCTTTCCACTCCCTTGTCCTCTTGTCAGCCGTCTGTTGGGAGCGTCCCTTTTGAACCAGGTTCAGCTGATCCAGCGCTGCCACCTGACTGTCTGGCCAGCCAGTGGCTATCTGAGGAGCTAACCGCTGGTGCCCTGTCTGCCGCAGGGTTAAAGAGCTCCTTACAATCATGGATTTTTCATTTGTCTATCGCTCTGAATCGATGTTGTTTTTGCCTCCCTTGTCGGGGACCGTCCGTGTAGCAGCGTTTCCTTGCAGAGCTCCTCATTGTCTCACATTTTCTTTAACCTTCTCCCACTGTCTG
Source organism: Takifugu flavidus (assembly GCF_003711565.1). Lineage (NCBI taxonomy): Eukaryota > Metazoa > Chordata > Actinopteri > Tetraodontiformes > Tetraodontidae > Takifugu > Takifugu flavidus. The sequence continues at coordinate 11,998,044 of NC_079530.1, read as the reverse complement.
CCCTCATGGATCCACATTCCCTTTTGCGGTTGCTCAGTCTTTCTCCACTTCCTCTTCTTCTAAATATAAAGGTGCAAACCTTAGTTACAAAGCTATGGAAGCTAACTGCCATGATTCAGGTGAGCGATTATGTCGTAGAAAGGTGGTCACACAGAAGGTGAAATAAACCTTTTGAGCAGCAAGATTTGCTCTTGACTGTGTTCTTTCAGCACGTGCATCCTGGCGCATGTGCTGTATGTGGTGTCAAGTAGGATGTTCTCCCCCTTCTTTAAGAACTGGAAGTGAAAGGCCTTTATTTGGTGGGTGGAGTGTTGCACAGTAAGGAAGAAGAAAACGATTCTTCATAATGAAGCACAATAACAGCAACACTATGTTTACTGCCACTGTGGCAGTAAATGGCTGTTGGACTATTTCAGCTATGCCCTATTGTTGTTCTGATCCTTTGTCAGCACATGGAAACACCAGATCAGATCAATTAGCTGGCCGGAAACGTTCAGAAACGTTCCATGATAAAAACAAATGTCAGCATGGAGCCTCAAAATCGCTCTGTTTTATTCTACGTTGGCAATGAGCTAGGCCATAAAACACAGGGGTGTTTATTTAAACAGACAGATTTATTTCACAGAAAACTGGGGAAAGTAGAGCAGGAGTCTCTCTTTGACAAACTAAATAGTTTGAACTGCTACTTTAAAGCAGAGTGTGGGCCAGTTACAGAGCTGTGCCCCGCCACCTGTTTCAGATCTGTTGAGGAGTGTAATTGCAGGTCTTTTATTCATCACTGCCAACAGACCCGTTTCCTAAGAGATGCTTTAGACGACCTCAGTGTTAGCAACAGTGCACCTCCCTAGCACACAGAGTGTTCTGCTGGATCCAAAAAAAACTGCAATCTTCCGATTCCTCTCATTGATTTTGTCACGTCTTTATCCGCTCTGCTATGAATAAAATAGAATAACAGCCCATAATTAGATGCTGTAACATTGGGTTGTGTCAGTGTGTCATTCGCTGCAGTGTTGGTGATCATGGTTATAGTGCAGGTGACTTTCATAGTCATGGTAACGGCGCAACGAGAAACCTGAACCTGGGAGGGTGTAAATATCTGCAATTTGGGCAATTAACTGTGATATGGGCAACAAATCTCTGGGTTTTATCACGCTGAGCATGCCGTGTGCATCTTTATAATCCTCAGAGATGCGTTTATGTAGTTCCAGCTTGTACGCTAACACAATGCCTGACGTCATTGTGATTTTGGGATTTCAGGGTGACTTCTGGGCAGGTCTGCCACTGAACATGTGCTCATCTTATAAGTCCGATGACTCAGAAATACAGTATATTTATGATGCTCTGAATCTGGAGCCACTTTGTCTAAAATGTCTTGTTTTTCACTACCAAAACATTCTGTATTGAGTTGGACAGATAATTGTATGTGGCTTGGGTGTGACTGTCTCACGCTATAACATGTGTTATGGGAATGCATATGAAGGCTGAAGACTTGTTAAGTGTACAGTTGGTGGCCAAGCACAGCGCGGGAAACATAATTGCATTCTTACCACATTCCCATACAAATACTTCCTGCAGACATTCGCATCAGTTAATTGGAATTCCAGGTAAACTATCAAGTAAAGTGTTGCGTCTTGCTGGCCATTGTTCACACAGTGCTGTGTGAGGAATTCACCTCCCTCGTTGCTGTAATTACTAATCTATAGACAGCTTGTGAGACACAATGCTGACTCAAATTAAATGTTAAATTTATGTTATTGAAATGCACAGCAGTCTGTTGCTGTTGCCTCCTGCAAGTTTCCATAGATGTATTTTTTGTGTTTGTTTATTTTTATTTATGTGCGTGAGATTGATTTACTATATATGTCATACGTCATGTTATAGTAGTACAGAAGGCATACAGAAGCAGCCAATAATAGAAAAACTGAGAACAGTACAAAGTAAATCTGGTAAAATGTGGTTATGCGCTTCTCTTTTTGGTTCTGATGAGCAAAATGACCGTTTTTTTTCCCCCTTTCATAAGCAGCAGCTATTTCAAACAGCTCATTTCCCCAACTCCTTATCATGGCTATGTTAGCGAGCGCCGCGGTGCAGTATGATTTCTCACACTGCCTTCTCTATAGCCAGGGGAAGCGTTAACGCAAGCCAGAAAGCCATGTAGACCGAGTTTCATCTCCCTTACTTTTGCCTCCTACACCATATATTAAATCCAACCCCCTCCTTTGGAGAGCCGAGGAGCCATAAGGAGCTGCGCAGGAGAGAGAAAAGGAGGAATCATTATGCAATTTATAAACCATTAACAGCCATATTAAAAAGCCTGCAATCTAATTCACCCTGCGGTGCTCCGGCGATGACGACGGTGGAGGGGAAGAGGGGGAGTTCATTTGGGGAGTGTGTTTTGGCCACTTGGTACGTGTGATATTAAAAAGGTCTGGTGGGGTCACCGGCAGCCATGGGAGGCTGTGTACCTCTGTGAAGAGAGGCTATGTCAGCACGGAGGAGGAAGGAAAGCCAAGAACTGAGAGGTACGGTTGTAATGGGTGAATTAAACAGCTTATCTATCTATCTATCTATCTATCTATCTATCTATCTATCTATCTATCTAACCTATAAATTGTTGGTACCTCCCTGTTTTACCTGTCTCGATGGCACATCTGTCTTTTTTCACTTTATTACTATAAATTCCAGAGAGAAACTGGGAGGCTCGAAGAAAAGCATTTTATAGAGCGTGTAAGAAAAACAGGTGTATTGCTTGTTTGTGGCAGGCCAGGATTATACGTTGCCCTCCTCTGCAAACTTTGTGGCCAAGGCCAGGCACGGAGTGTGTCAGGTGTGACAGATTTGTATCTGAAACGGTGGGGCGAAGACAACCTCTAGCATGATCCTAAACTTTATAGCGGTGCAATCAAACTTTTTTCAGCGAGTTTACTTTGTTTACTTTTACACCCTTTATGTAATATGATACACTGCGAATCGTGTAATAAAATATAAGCTAAAGACGAATAAAGTCATTTTTTTATAGAAACAGGTGTTGATACCTGTCGTTAACTAACAAGTTTAATATAAGCTTTTATTGTCAGACGTTAATATTGTGTCATGTAAACAATATAGCGTGCATCTTTGTGGCCAGAAGGTCGGCAGGGTCAATAACTGCTGTTTGTGAGCGTCTGCCTGGAGCCCAAGGAGCCCTCGTCCTTTCACAGCAACAACAGAGTCAATACGATCCAAATTGAGCCCTCATGCAGAATCCTGCACAAATCGATGATCTTAAAAAGGTTACACGTTAAACTATTAAATACTTTATTGATCCATACCCAATATGTAATGGCTATATTAGAATCCAGAGCTATACGATCCTCAAGGAAAGGCAGAAGAAATGCCTCATTAGGTTGTGATGAATTGTGTTATTTCTTACAGTGAGACAAACACAGGGCTACAGTAATTACCATTTACTCTGGAGACGACATCATGTCACTTTCACAAAGTCCCTCATTTTACCGCACACGGTTTGTTGTGATGTTTTCGCCCAAATAGAAGGAACAAATATAGAAATCACCAAGGTTACTTGTTTACCCCATGCTAAGACTCCGGAGAACCAGAATTTTAAAATATTTCATTTTCTTTCCAGTGGCTGTCAATAACAGACATAACTCCTCTGGCTGAGAGGAGCGAGACAGCAATAATATCTCTGTCATCAAACCCTAATGTTTCAAAACCCTGCATTAACTTCCCACTAGCCAGCCATATGTTATTCAGCTAAACGGCACAGCAGCAATGCGGTCGCTCAGAGTCCTATAAACCTGTCACTGCCTGTGTTCGCAGGATAATGAAAATCTCAAAGACGATAGCAGATGGAGATTTTTAGTCTGTCAGGTGTAAATCTGGCTTATGGGTAAGAAATAGAACAGGGAAGAGCCGGTTGGCCAAGATAGATGAATGGAGCGATACTGAGCATCAAGGTGGATGGAGCAGCCTGCTGAAGAAGAGAGGGAAACGGAAAGCATGGTCGGAATCCCCAAAGAAACAAATGCCAGAAAAATCCAGCTGGTACCTGACAGATCTCGCAGAACGGCAGTTCGATGGAACAGAGACATGCAAAAACGGAAGCTGAGAAAGACTTGCTCCCATCACAGCAGGAAAACGAAATCATGTGTCGAGCAGAGAATCGAGGAGACGCTGTGCTGTGTTATAGGATGGGATGTTGGACCATTTTAGCAAGTAAAGTAAAGAGATGCATCTTAGCAGTAAATGGAAATAGACTTGGAACAAAGACAAGAACAGGGACAGAAATAGGAGTCAAGTATTTATGAATTATTAGTCTAGAGAGAACAGAGCAGACAGGAGTGTAGGGAGAAAACAACGGAGTACACAGACAGACAGACAGGCAGGCAGACAGGCAGGCAGGCAGGCAGGCAGACAGACAGACAGACAGACAGACAGACAGACAGACAGACAGACAGACAGACAGACAGACAGACAGATAGATAGATAGATAGATAGATAGATAGAGATAGATAGATAGAGATAGATAGATAGATAGATAGATAGCTTACTATAATACTGATAATTATAATTAATAGTGATATAATATCCAGGCCAGTGGAATTACCATAGAGGAGAGTGGAGGCATTGACATTGAGGGATGGATGCTGTTAAAGATATCTACCAAGTGATCTGCTATTACAGAAGAAGGGAGACAAACAGCTTCTTACTCAGTTTTTTTTTTTTTTTTTTTACTGTGAAATAAAGACACTCATCAATTTCCGGGTCCAGGCTTCCCGGGCCTCACCTTTTCTGTCAGTGCTGAAGATGTGTTTCCACACTCCTCTTATTCATTCATCACAAAGAGGAAGAGGACATACCTCCAGGGCCATTCTGGGTAATCTTGCGTGGCCAGAAACGTGGAGATGGCGAGTGGATGGCGGCAGGACCCTTTTGTTATTTACTGCTCACTTAGCCCCTCTGCACCCCGACACCCACACAATTTATGAGGACAATCGGCGGGCCCGCTGCGCTCTACTGGAGCACTCTCTGATGGATGGATGTGAAGCAAGAAGAAGGCAGGGCGACGAAGACGATGAATGAGGTTAGGGTGTCTTACAGTTTTCATTACTGTAAATTAAAGTGCTCGCTGGGCTTCAAGGAAAAAATATATAAATATATGTCAATCCGGTAGATAATGAAGATCATTTTGTTGCATAGGTGGAAGACGTGCAGGAATTGATAGTTTGGCAACTGGAATATTTGTCTGATCTCATGCTAGGAGTGACGCGTCGTACCTGCTCGTATGTCACGCGAAAGGCCACCGATGCCCCAAATGTCACCAGAATGTCAGCAGTTCCACTCAGTGTGTCTCCGGTTTTTGTTTTGGTAGTTTCGTTTCAAGCAACTTCCTCCACGCTTTGCATTTTACTGCTCTCTCCCTCTCCCCAAACCTCACCTCTGCTGTCCCCGCACCGAGCCTTTGCTAAGGTAGGCGCCTCGATCGGAACAATCCGTTAGAATAATCACCGATAACAGGCCCATTTTCATAAAGAGGCATGAAAGGGATTAATGAGCTTAACACTACTTATGTTCCATCTATTTCGTTCTGTAAATCAATAATCCTATAAAATGTTCTTCGGTGGGGCTACGCAGCCCCCAGAGCTGTGTCCTTCCTCTCTTCATGAGCTATTTGAGCTGCCCTACCATCTCTGTTGCTCTCAATAAAGTTTTCTTTGGGGACAGTCAGAACCAAACACATATATTTTTAGTTGTTTCAACACAGTCTGGTGTGAAGCAACATGAGGGATTGGTGAAGCTCCAAGTGAGAGAATGGAATGGGTGGAGACATGAAGAGCAGGGAAGGAGAGGGGGTAGGATAGCGCTGAGAATTTAAAGAGCAAACGTGAAATTCATCAGAGAGTAGAAGATAGAGAAGACATATGGAGCTTAGTGGGGGTGGACGCTCACGACTGTGTTTCACCAGCTTGCCCACCTCTGCGCTCTCGTTTCTAATTGGTTTTCTATTGGTGATTTGTTTTTTCTCCAAAATAGACAGTTTTGCAGGGAAAATTGTCTCAGATAGGAGCAAGATCAATTGGTCATAATGGTGAAAGTGTAATTTCTGATGAACATTTTCATTCAATTAAGATGGAAGACAAGATTGATGTCCCGCAATGGACTGTCAACATATGCAGCATTCTGGCCTCTTGCTGAGTGACCACTGGGATACTGGGACTCCAGCCAAGAGCCCCGAGAGGCTGCTTAGGAATTAGCAGTGATTGACAAAAAACGATGGATGGATGGATGGATGGATGGATGGATGGATGGATGGATGGATGGATGGATGGATGCTATAAAGTGCTACTGATCTTCCGCTGTGACAGCAGCCTCTTCCCCAATGCAGGAATTCCTATTTGCTTGTTTGTTTATTTCCGCTGTGACAGCAGCCTCTTCCCCAATGCAGGAATTCCTATTTGCTTGTTTGTTTATTTCCCAGCCTTTAGCTCAGGCCTCTGTGTGTGGACTTGGCATGTGTGTGTGCTCCTTCCTCTAGCTTGGAAACCGCTGGGATGGTCTCCAACATCTATGACACTAACTAGAAGGAAGGGGCAGTTAGATGAAAATAGATGGTGATATGTATATATATTCTGCACACAAAGGGATAGCATTAGCAAGCAGTTACTGTCAATCACATCTTTAGCAACATGTGTTTAGTTTGTTATTTTATCTTGGGTTTTTTTCCCCCATTTAACTCTATAATTCAAAAGTAGGGGTGTCAGAACTTGACAGACATCATCAATGGTGGAAATAAAAGAGACTAGCAGAGAAATCATCCCTCTCTTAGGAGATTCCCTCTGGATGTTCTGTCTTTTACTCTGGAATTCTTTATAGAAATTCTGGAATTCTGTCTTCATGTTTTCGCTGATGAGGTTAAAGAATCGGACATTTAAAAAAATCTAAAGGTAATAAAAACTGACCTTATATTTTTCTTTAAAAAATGATCTCAAAGGAGTGCCCAGCATTCACTGTCAGACTCTTAAACAAGATTTAGAGGGTTCAGAAGGGAATGTGGAGTTTATTAGTTCAACTTCAATTAATATGCAATAACCAGCATTAAGCCTATTGCCTTTATTTTAAAGAATATTTATTGTGATGCCCCTAGATTGGATCTGAAAGAGCTCAGTTATCAGCTGATAAGAAATGTATTAATGTGAATAATGATGATGAGTTTTGTCATAATGTAGTGAGTGGGGGTAGATTGTAGTCATAATGACCACGAAAACATTATCGGTCAGTTTGTTATCTTATTTCTCCATTAGAATTTAAATTAAAGGCACTCAGTTAAAGGAAATGATTTGTCTATCTTGCTAAGCGATAAATAAGCTGTCACTGTGAGACCACGCAGTTCTCCAGTTTCAGGCTGGGCCGTTTGAAGAAAATGGTTCATTTTAAACCTCCTGGCTTCCCTTGGCAGACCCCCCCCCCCCCCCCACCTCCTCCATTCATGCTCTGGCTCTTCTTACCCCAACAATGAGAAAGAGCTGGCAAGTTCTGCACCTCATGTGCCAGCAATAAGCCCCAACACTGCAGCGTGTGGCTCAGCAACAATCCGTGCAGCTACATTTAGAACAGGAGGTAATAGCCCATGTCATACCCTGACACTGCATCTACTCCGATAAATCTGACAAATTTGAGAAAAAAAAACCGCAACTGATGAGCTCTTTCCCTTCCTTCATTATATTAACACAAAATATATGTATTTTTAGACAGTGGAACCATTTTTCTTTAGCTGTTACAACCACTAAAGCCCTCAGGCACTTTGTGCTGACAAAATATAATGAACGAGGATTATCTATGGTAGACTATACACACTTGTTCCTTGAAATCTATCATGCATATGTATTGTGCACAGATTGAGAGTCATGTTATATTGTAATAAGCATCTGCCAATGGAACAAGAAGAGCATACTGAACAGCTGGAAGCCGTTCTTCAATAGTGTTACTGGGATAGATAATTCAGCACCTCAAGAGTGCGCAGCAAGTTCCAGATTCCCACATGAGTTGAGGATAAGGGACTGGTAGTAGGAATGAAGAAACACCAGAGGCCATCTGCCCATCGCCTCGCACCAAATCCCAGTGGTGGGACAGAATCCAACAATCAAAGCACATATGGCCGTTGACTGGTGCCTGAATTATCCTTCAAATGTAGGTTAATGAATTCAGAAGCAGGCTTTGCACACAAATGACATATCTTTAGCAGACGGACAGATACGGAGCAGTCAGGTGTATGTAAGTGTTTGTGCTCGGGGGAGGATCAGCTGGTGCCTCTGAATTGACCTCAGTTGGGTGACTGCGCCGCCAGAGACTCTGGGACACCTGGAGCAAGTCTATTCAGCCGAGACCATCAGAAGCTAATGAAACAAACTGCGAGAGGGATTAAGATGCATTAATCACAGCAACTGTGTGCACCCTCGCTTTTGTGGAGCTGACCACTGATCATGTTCTGCAGAACGCCTGGCAAAGGTGCCATTGTCCTTACTGCCCTTGGACGGAGCCCTCCACCTCACATCTCCTGGAACAAAAGAGGTTATTCATTTGGATTTTATTAATTAATCAAAGAATGGTTTTCTCTATCTGAGTAAATAAATCATTGTACCGTAGACAATGTAATGAAAGTGTATGAGGCAACCAAATGGGAGGATACCCCACAGCCCCACCCCGTCATAGCAGCCTGATTATTCTATCACGTTTCATTTGGCTGCTCGGAGCTGCAGCTTCCTGTTTGGGTGCCAAAGACGGCGCCGACACGATAAGTCTTTGCTATGAATTTGCGTGACATCCAAACACCATCTGTGGTGTCACCATCAGAGAGAAAGGCTGCATATTGTTTATGATGGAACCAAGATGAGGTTTTAATTCCCTGTTTTATTGCTTAACAAATTATGACAGACTGGAGGTGATTATTTATATTGAATAATTAAGTTAATTAAGACAGCAGGATCAGCTTCCTTTGCCCCTCTAGCTAATTACATGTGTGTCGATGATGATAGGCTGATAAAGTAAATACAGAAGTCACTTCTGTATGAGGAGTGTTGGATCAAGCCCGGCATGGGTTCGCATGTGCCCGTCGGCATGCATTTTAATGTGCAGCCACAGGTTTGAATATGTAACGAATCAAAATATACGTGACGCGACTTCCATAGGTGAGGTACATATTCTCTTGAAATAAATAAAAGTCATAATTTGTGTTTCATCCATGAGTCCGAGGAATCCCGGTTCAGTCTGCCAAGTGAGCGGGGCATCTCTGCCCCCTCTCCGTCTCAGTTCCTCCTTAAGACTCACTTCTGTTGCGGCGAATGGGACAGCAACCAGGGGTCCACACTACAAGCAGCAGATTAAAGGATTACCATTAATTAGATGTCAGGGACAGAGAGGGGCTTTGCCTGTCTTGGCCATGATACAATATCTGTTAATCTGCTGCGCCCCTGCATAAAAGAAATCAGTCCATTGACAGGAAAATAGGGAAAGAGGGATGGGGCTGGGAGAGAATAAAAACCAGGAACAAAGGCCCAAAGGAGTGAAGGGTGGGTAAAGAGAAGATGGAGGAGGGATGAAAGAGGGGGAAGAAAGCAAATATGCTTATGGTCCACTTGAATGTACATTGAGCTTTTTTTCTTAAAGGAAGAAAAACAGCTGGGGATAATAAGATGGATGAGGGTGTAACAGACAATAAGAGAGCCACAATGAGTTTATAGGCAACTGATCTGTGGGGACGAGGGGAAGCGTGAAGTGGTTGGGGATGGGTGGAGATGTTTTTCTACAATATCCAGGGATATTTCTGTTCTTAAAAATTTGTGTAAACATTTCCCTGTGATAGACGTTTGTTCATTTCATCTGTCGGTCCCGCTCCGCAGCACTGCATCTGTAGGAAAGTGAAAACTTGCCTCCATTCCTTTGTGCACTTGTGACGTTCTTAATTGAAGACGTGGTGAGATGGATGGCAGGTAAGTCAGGTGATTGACAGGTGGTGGGTTTGAGTGTGATAAGCTCCTAGTCCATAATAGATGTCTTGACCCTCACTTTTAGGGCTATTAACCCAAGCTAGGCTGCTGATGTTGACTCCATCTTCCTTTGACAGAGGGTTTGATACTGTGCCTCGGGCCAGGTGAGGACAGGTTATCAGCATCCTGTTCTACAACTGGTCGGCAGATAAGACACGCCCTACGGGCATCCTGGTTTTGGCTGTGGATGTATCAATAATACTTTATCAACAGAAAAAGAAAACTGTTTAATCTTACATTATACAATCTTGCATTTTGGAGTTAGTTATTGCCTAAAGCCAAATGTAGAACTGCAAATATTTGCTGCAGAGGGTTGCAGAAAATGTAAATCCAAGTTGCAAAGGGGGTAATTGATGCAGAGGGGCTGGGACATCATTTTTCATATGGCATAGGGCATTCCCTCTATTCGAGTAGAGGGACTCTGGGTACCCTTATGAGCCCCACTCGCCTGAGACTCTAATTACTTTGGGGACCTGGAGAATTCAAAGGATTTAGATGGGGGGGGGGGGATTTCCAATTTACTGCACCACTTGATGTTTGTCTTCATTTGTGTTACAACTTGTGCCTCAGAAAGCAAACTGACAAAAAGTGTGCGGCGTGTTCCTCTTGATAACGATGAAACATTAATGGAACGCTGTCATGGTGGTGTTTATCCCAGGGCGCTGCATGTGTGCGCCTGTGGATGATAATCTCCTGGACAAATACACTGAGACCTCACCACACCCACCTGCGTGCCCACCAAACCCCCCCAGCACCACTGGAGCTGTCTTCATCTCACAAGGCTGCCAATCCAGCCACTGAACCTTTATGCTCATCAGCCACCTCCGAGAACCCCTCCGCATTGTGGTCATAAACGTCCCTCTGAAAGTTTAATATGTACTCCTTTTTGATTAAGTTGTATTTCACTGTATGGACATTTACACAGACCTGTAAAAACATTAATAATCAGCTCAGTTGTGGAAATGATTTCACCCTAAAAACACAGGAGTCCTGGAGAGCTCATTTTCTATATATTCATAATATTAGTGTTCGATGATCAAGGTCTGTTCACCTAGAAATATTGATTTTTGATTTCCCCTCGCTTGTACAGTATGCTGGATAACACTTCCACCTGACAGAGAACAGTTACCCGTGGTCAATGGAAGGTGCTGTCTAAACAGTTTAAAACGTGGCTTCCTTGACAACACACCCCGTGAAGCACGATAATCAGAAACACATTTTGGTTATGAGGTCAACCGATAATAATTGCCTGGCAGGTCGGTCAATTAACACTTCTCCCCAACACGTGTTTCATCAGCATACTAATGTTTACTCCTTTATGGTTGTCGTGCACAGGAGTTCAGATTGGTGATAACTTCTTTCCCCTGCATGCATAAATCTTAGAGAAATGCAGAAAAGGGTATCGGTTTAGCAGACAGGAGCTCCGCCTCCACGTGATTCTTCCTCATTCACATGCCTCTCTTTGGAATTATGAGACCAGAAACACTCGGAAAACCTAATTTGGCCACCATGGTGTTCTGAACACTATTAAAAATCTTCACAGAGAAATGTGTATTTGATTTTTAAGAAAATGATATATACGTATATTTCCAGTGAATCATTAGTCATTAGTTGAACGCACCCATATGCAACTGCAGAGACGTGACCAATAAATTAAGAATGAGAGAAAACTGCTGCTGAGTCTTTCATCATGTCCATTCTTCCCCATTTAATAGGGGGATATGTGAAACTCACCCTCCTTCCCCTGACCAGCAATGCTCTCATGTTTTACGGCCTCCCGCCATGCTGTCAACCCTGACTGGGTACCGGAGACTCATGTCGAACGCGGGTTCTGAAGAGTGACCCCCAAGGACAGAATCTAGCGTTATTAATGGGTTTCTGCATTAATATCACACATTCAGAAAATAATTGAGAACCCCAGAGAGCGGGACGTTGGACATCCACACCCTCTGGGGTGATCTGTGTTCTTGTGTCTGCGTGACTGTGTACCTAAGTGTGTGCACGGTTGTTTGTGCGCAGGTCTACATCTTCCTTGTGTGGGCGTGTGACAGTCAGAATGAGGCCTCTCAGCAGAGACGACCGGGGAGACGATCAATACCGCTCGCCGATGTGTGTGGCCGCAACCCTCCGTCCTTATGTGCGGAGAGGTGGTGTGAGAAGCTGGTGGGGAAGAGCCTGGGGAGTCGGGATGCATGCCCGGCATCGCCCCCACCCCCCACCGATGCCGTCTTTCTCTGTCTTTTTTATGATACGTGACAAGATAATGAGTCTCTCCAGCACTCCTGAAAATATCTCCCTAGGGTGTATTATTGCTGTGTAGCTTTTGTGTGGAGGAGGTGAGAGTTACAATAATCTTTCTCAAGATGCACCGTGAACACCACGACCAGATGTCCAAATAAAAAAAAGACCCTTTTTTTTCTTGGTCTCCAACCAAGAAAGGTTATTTCTACAATATGCTATATTGAGAGAAAATGATACTTCTGTTTATCAATGCGGGCCTATTGGTGCACAAATAACCGCATGTCTGAGTGTGTAACAAGATTCTATTCAAAAGGTCACACTCTCGAGCTGGTCTTTTACTGTGTAAAACAGCAAAAAAAAACAAAACGCACACACAACCCCTAAACCCCCAAACCCTGGCCCTCTAATTCAGGAACATTTACTGCTATTTTACAAGTCCTTGTCCTATCTCACTATTTCACGTGAGATCTTGGCACACAGTTTTTTGTAGTTTGGATTTAAGCCCCACTAGATTTTTCAAGGAGGTTTTATCTCTATTTGTATTTTCTATTCATTCTCCTTTGTTCTTAAATATGCTGTGGTGCCACTTTTTTCAATTAACTTCCTCAAATTTAGCAATTTTAGACTAATCTCAAAATTCCCCTTTTTTTCTAGAGTTAAAAAAACTCAAAATGTCAAAGTCAAAAAGAACTCTTTTAATTTAGTCTAGTTTTACATAATTGAGCCCTTAAAGTAAAAAATAACCATTCTTAACCATAGACCGAAGAGAATTCTTTGTGAATGATTTTAAACCTCAATGCAGCCTTTGTCACTGTGAACCAAAGCTTTTAAATAATCAGCTACAGTCCTGGATCGGCGTACAACAAGGCTCCATCTTAGGACTGATTTTCTTTTCTATCATATGCTCCTGCTTGGCAAAGTTGGTCGCAACACAATCTCCTCAGACCCCAGATGACTTTTCCCCACTGAACTGAAAAATGCTGCAGCCAGAGTTCTGACAGGTATTGACCACAGAGATCACATGACTCCTGTACTGGCCTCTTCATTGGCTGCCCATTAAATTCAGAATAATTTTTAAAACCCTTCTTCTGACCTACAAGGTCCTCAGAGGCCTAGCTCCATCCTACCTGGAGGAGCTAGTGACACCTTATCAGCCCAATAGACTGCTCCGCTCTCAGAATGCTGGTCTACTTGTGGTCCCCAGAGTCTCTAGAGGTAGAATGGGGGGCAGAGCATTTAGCTACCAGGTCCCCCTGCTATGGAACCAGCTCCCTGTCCAGGTATGGGAGGCTGACTCCATCACTACTTTTAAGGTCAGGCTTAAAACCTTCCTCTTTGAAAAAGCTTATTGTTACTAATTCTGTAGTTCCAGTTACTATCATAGACAGACAAATTATCTTATTTTGGGGGTCGTCTAATCATTAGGTCACATCTTAGTTATGCTGCTAGAGGCCAAAGCTGCCGGGGTCCAGAAACATGATCACCTGACAGGCCTCTGTCACTCCACTGGGTCATGGCTTCCTCTCCTCTCCTCTCCTCTCCTCTCCTCTCCTCTCCTCTCTCTCCTCTCCTCTCCTCTCCTCTCCTCTCCTCTCCTCTCCGAGTAGAGCAGTGATGATGTTATTTCTTGTGTAGTTTCTCTGCCCCCCCCTCTCTCTGTATTAATCTACAGGTATCGCCGCCTTTATAGCTGTATGCTGACCTGCTGACCCACTCTACTCTTATACCAGCAGCTTATATTATTAATGTATCTCTATGATCTCTGCCTATTCTCTCCTCTACCCCCCCCCCTCTCCTCTCTCTCTACCCACCCCACCCCCCCATCAGCAGGAGGGTCCCCCTACATGAGCCTGGTCCTGCTCAAGGTTTCTTCCTGTTAAAGGGGAGTTTTTCCTTGCCACTGTTGCTTGTTTGGGGTCAGGCCCTGGGATTCTGGAAAGCACCTAGAGACAATTTTGATTGTAAGAGACGCTATATAAATAAAGATTGATTGATTGATTGTTGATTGATTGATTGATTGATTCAACTCTGAGATAGCCCAAATCCTTATAAAACTTAACTATTGAAAAACAGTAATTCTGTTGTTCATTCTGTCACATCATCAGCATTCCATCAGTCTTTCAAAATGATTTCGGAAGTAATGGCGTAACATTCCATTTAACCTTCTCATTCAACCTAGAATCCAGGCTTACTTTATTGTTATCAAGTATAATTGTGGAAATAATTAGATGTTTTAACATTTTATAATGCAAGTCCACTGCTTCTGGGCACTATTTACTCAGATTAAGACTGTAGGACTGTTCTGTTGAACAGCACCCAATCGACATCATTTTTATGCAGGCTGGCAGTAAACTGTGCCAAAGTGCTGATGTCCCTCATTAGAAGACAAGGGTCCAGGAAAGAATCCAGCTAATGCCTGCTCATACTGACAGACTAATGGTGCAGGGTCACAACTGTACATCTGAAGGTCACCAAGAAAAACAGCCTGTAACAGATTGCTCATTTCAGCACGTGAAATCCCGAACGCTTAAATTGAAGCTTGTGCAATATTAGCATGAGCTTCAAGGGCGTAGAGGTGTTGGCCCATGCTTGTTAATGCTGAAGACCTGTGACTGTAGAAGTGAACCAGCATGATGGCCCAGACAACTGTGGACATATGTGAGATTCCATCCTACCATTCGATGGTGGTGGTCAATTTACCCTCAAGGAGTGGGTCCCCTACACATAATGATGCATAACATTTGACACTGATTTGGACAAATTGAGGTTATTTTAACAGGTCATTCATTAACTGGTAATAGTTGCAACAATTCTATTCACTCATATCCTTGGGCATAAAATGTATTTTATTTTCTGGAAATTCTAAATATGACCTGCTTATTGTCTCCAATAGATTTTTCTCTCAGCCTGCGATTGCTTGCTCAAACACATGTCCAAACCTGAATCCCACTCCCATATTACTCAGAGACCAGCTTCTTAGCAAAAGCTCTGGAGAGCTGCAGGTGTGGTGAGAGGCTGTCAGTACCAGATAGGGCATAAATATCAAATGTGCAGTAGATTAAACCACCTCCAACGCCTCTGATGGGAATTCTTACAATTATCAGTCTTGCACCCCAGGGATGTGGGAAAGGTGGTGGACATACGAGTCCTGAGGCAGGGGAGGGGACAGCCGGGCACTGGGTGCTGTGACTCTAATGTCTATGCGTGGAAATCCTGGTCTGACACAATGAGATAACCAGTTTCCTGCAGGCAAATGTATAAACTGAAATCACATCTCAATAAAGCCAAAACATCAAAAAAGCATGTTTTCAGATGTGGCATCTACTGGTGCGTTTAATCAGACTCATTTATGAATACCCCGCTGCTTATCTCCTTTATGTTTCTTTCTGTGTCCTTGGCCATGACAGCAGTGGCTTCATGCTGCTGTAGGTAAATGCTCCCTTTTGCCGCCCACACAGAAGCAGACCATTGTGACATTCTGGAATCTATAAAGTGAAGGACCCTTTTGAGGCCAATGGGAAGGAAATAACAGGTCTGTAATGAGAATACTAAAACAACATGTGTTGCTTCTTTGTACTTCTTCACTTAAGGCTGGACTTTATTTCATTCGAGGGTTTTTTTTTTTCGGGGGGGGGGGGGGGGGGGGGTGCTTGCTTTTTTACTTTTCTTCCTCTAAATTGCACTCTGCCCTCCCTCTGCTGAATTCCCACTTGCCTAGTTTTGGAAAGTCATTGAGAGTCTTTGAAAAAGACAGGCTCAAGTGAATGTGAAACCATACCCCTGGCCTTCTTACCTTGTACCAGAGCAGGCCATCTGACCACCAGCATTAGGTTGGGCCAAGTGGGGCCATTAGATGAAACCTAGGAGAGCCTTGCAGCCACCACTGCCAAGCTGCCTCGTTCTCCTTCAAGCTCCAGACTACACTGTTTGCACACCAGGTCCTTCCAACCCCGCCTTTCCTGTTTCCCCTGCAGGTGCCAACTCTTGTGCTCATACAGATCCTATTGAGACACGGGGGAAAACTGCAGCCGTCAACCCCGTTCTCCTTTTTGTACCAGCGTATGAAACATTGATGTGAGAGTCCTAGTGGCAAAATGGAACCGGTAAGTGGAGGTGTCAGAGGAGGTTTAGCCCCAGGAGGCCCAATTTTATATTGTTGTCCAGATGAC
This sequence comes from Takifugu flavidus, assembly GCF_003711565.1. Classification (NCBI taxonomy): domain Eukaryota; kingdom Metazoa; phylum Chordata; class Actinopteri; order Tetraodontiformes; family Tetraodontidae; genus Takifugu; species Takifugu flavidus. The sequence continues at coordinate 11,981,591 of NC_079530.1, read as the reverse complement.
CTTGAGCGGGTACCATGGAAACATTTTCTACCTTGGCTTCATGAGGTGTCTTGGTGGCTCTGAGCCTGTGTGGTGACAAAGCCCTTTCACCTCAGAAAAGAAAGAAATCACCAGAGGCAAAAGGCTGGAAATAATAGCAGGTCTCTTTTGGTACCTGAAGAAAGAAAGTATTAGGAGAAAATCTTTTAAGGTGCTGCTGTTCATGCTCCACAGCTCCTCTTCAGACAGGTAGCTGAATTTGAAAGCTATTGATGGCCTTTGTTCAATCGATGGAACAACAGCTGTAGTGAACCCAAATAACTCAGAGAAAAGTGAGGGCAAGTCTGCGTTTATGTGTGAAAAGAAGAAAAGAAAGAAAGAATGAGTCCATGCGTTGGTCTTAAGGGCTTTTAGAGGTGTTTCATTTAAGTCACTGTATACTGTACAATCATTATGCATCATTAGGTATCATGAAACAAGTATCGACATTTGATTAATATTTCTGCTCTTTACGACGATATTTTCAAAAACACAATAATCTTTAATGAATTACAATAGAAGAAAAAGGAAAAAAAGAAAAATCAGTAGGATGCTGTGTGGTCCTGGCTCAATTATGCATTTTTATTGTACTTTTACATCGTAAACAGCAGTTTACCAGTGATGTAAGTTGATGCTTCAAGTGCCTTCTTATTTGAATTACAATGTTCCCACTTAATTTGTAACTGCAGGAATCTTCTGTCACGAAACGCTGTTTTCCTGTCCATTGTCTCTGATTTGGTTGAAACAGGGGGTCTTATTATTCTTGTCTCAACAGCAACAAACATAAACATAAAAACAGCCTTTCTTTGTCATGCATGTTGAAAAAAGCTCATTGATTAACAGCTTAATGTGGTTTTTGTTGGTGTCTAACTCGTAACATTTGCTTGGAAATGTCCCAATACAACATGTTCGTATCCAAGCAACTTGTGCTCCATATGCAAATTTCTGTTAAACACTATTTCCAGTGGCAGATGTGCAACTAGTTTTCATATCCAAATAAACAAGGTCAGGATACATATTACCACGCACATTTGTTTGTAAGTCATATTATCGTCTGATTATCCTACATTGTTTCCAGACAGAACACAACAATATTTAAATGCAAATGCTGTAAAACAAAATCACACTGGCAAATAGGACACACTCTATTTAGGACTTTATTTACTCAGCTTGAGAACAAATGCAAAAATGTCTCATGAGAAAGCAAATATTTGTCATTAGTGTCTGACAAAATCATTTGATTTGGGTGTATTTTGAATTCTAAACGTAGCTTGTTCATGCACCTGGTGAGGGTTAGCTTCTTTCCCCGGTGTGTTGCTGTCTGCTGCTGCACATCTGCTGCAGGAAGAACAGGACCTAGCTTCTCCTGCTGTCACGCTCTCATGCACAGTCCATGACAAAAATACAAAGAGAAACTGAAACAATAACGATCGATGGCTTCAATGGCCTCAGATTATTTAGATGTGTGGGTTTCCCCAGAGAAGGTTTTCAGACTTAGGCAACAATAACAAAGCTTTTGACTAAGAAATCAGATAAACATGCTAACAATCTCTGATGAAGCCTGTTTTTGTTCATTTACATGTCAAAATTCAAATCAAGCGTCATTGTGCTTCATTTCAGAGAAAGTGCCCTTCGACCCACAACTTTGACACCACAAGTGCTTTGTCGTGTGCTCCCCTGTGATGAGCATGGCCATTATCGCCATGGCTCCCTGAGGTCTAATTATGCCCTCTTCCATCCTAATGTACACCCACCTTTATGCCCACGCTGCTCTATAGCAGACCTTGACGAGCTCACCTCAGCTTCCCTGCTGCCAATCAGGGAGGGATGTGTGCAATCATTATTTAAGAATTGGATTGGTGGCGTGGCATTGGGTGGCTGTGAGTGAGGCATTGATGAAACACCCCAGGGGAGAGCTGGCACAGCAAGGCTGCTGCTAAACCCTGAACCTAGCTTTCAGCCACACATTTTTCAGAGCAGCTAGTACTGCTGTCAGAGATCACGCAACATGCATTTTGCTGCAACATGCACCACAGTGGTGCTCGGAACAGTCCAACTTCTCTTTCATTACAGCTTGTGGCTTCTGCACCCACGTGCTGTCAGGGGACACAATCCTTTGTAGATGAATCTCTTCATGATGCGTATGGCAGCAGAGGTCACTCCTTCCAGAGTTTTCTTCAAATCCGACATCAATTTTCATTCAATACAACACAAGAAATGTTTCTTTGACCACAACATAAATATTACTACATTAGTATATACTGTAGTAAAAATATCGTAAATATAGTAAGATAAGATTGGCTTTGATATCCTCTGGATCGTTAACATGGTACCAGATGAGAACATTTTGAATGGACTGGAGATCGTAATAGAATGGATATCGACTCTTAGTTAAACTGATTCGTTACGATGACAGGTGTTTAAATGTAGCCGGCTAAAAACCGCCCTGATCACGTGGTGGCTTTTCACATACTGGTGGTGCACCAACATGTTGCATCATAGAGCCTGTTTCTGACATGTGTGTGCAACATGTTGGACATAGGCGCATCCCCGAATTGAGCCACGGATATTTTCTTCAGTTGGAGGGCAGATATCCTGGGTGAAACAGAAAAGTTGAGACTACATGATCAGGATGTTTCTAACCAGGTTAATTCAAAGGGAAGCGGCCGCAGAATTGAGTTACTGTGGGTTGGAGGCATGTATTCGGCATGCGGTAAACACTGTTAATCATTTCTAAAACTAATTACCACTGGTTTGAGCTAGCCAACAAAATAAAATGATGTAATCAGTTATTCATGGTTTGAAGGTGAAACTGAAGAGTTCTTGCTCATAACAACCCAGAGCCTTTCTCCTGGGACTCATATGAATCACTCAGCGGAGACTTAATGGAATAAAACAGGAAATAATAAAACCTTCCATGTGACAACTCCAGGAAAGTGTGGAGGTACAAACAAAGAACACTTGTTCTGCAGCACAAAGGAGACCTCACTATCACAAAGCATCAATCATATATACAGTAATACCTATAAGACACATACCTACTCGTTACAGTTGGGACAGATGGAGAATGACAATTGTGAAAAATATGGAATATTGAAAAAGCTACCAACAACCCATTGAGGAGAAAAGGGTTGTCGGTCTGTGACTTTGGGCTTGAGAAGAAATGAATGAAGCATCAAAAGTGCAAAAGTCAGAACAAGAGGAGCCAAAACTGCCTCCCATACTGTTCCTCAAAAATCGAAAGCATAACTCAAATGTGTTCAAGAACAAATGGACGTATTGATGTCTTGCCCAGTGTTCATAACACCACTTTTAAATTAATTACGCACCATGAATCACGGCACCGGTGTCTTCGTGAAGCCGGAACGTCACGGGGGAGCAGCAGCATTTACACCACAGGGTGCACTTGGTCCTATAAAATAGCTTCATATTGCGCGGCTGTTATGCAATCATGCAGAGGAATCATCAGGTCTAATGATTCCCAGTAGATGCTGCTGCCCCTGTATTACAGCGCTGCTGCTATGTTAAACAAGCAGCAGCGGACATTGTGGGTTGAAAGCATCATTTTGCATTGCTCAGAATTGAAGGAGGTTGAAAGATGACTCATTACGTGCAATTGCTCCGTGCGTCTGCTATGGGTCCGGGCTTTCAGCGCCATATTTAGCTAAAATTGTTGGCCTTGAATGCAGTGTGTTTGCCAGAAATGTTAGCCGTGTGAAGCTCAGGGTGTCAGTGTTTACTTAATGTTGTGATAATGTTTGAGCCCCCGTGGGGTTTATTTCATAAGGCCCCTTTGTTTCAGACTTTAAAATTGTCTACATCCTGGTTTTACCTTTGTGACATAATGGTTGTTTATTTAGCCCCAACGGATAAAAGACTGTTTTAATGACACAAGAGTCACATTCTATCAAATACCAGCTTCTGCGTGATGGTTAACCGGTGACTTTAGTGTCACCACGTCTGATGGAAACACATTAAATGGAGAATCATTAAACAAGCACCAAACAAGCACCAACAATCAGCTTAAACTCAAAAGGATTTCCTTCTTTTTTCCACATTTGTTTCAGAATATTACTTTAACATATTCATCCTCATCCATAATACATTTAACATCAATGTTAAATCTTTTGCTGAATCTCTGGGCTCTGAATTTACAGTGATTATTAAGTAATATTAGATAAAACCTTATTTTACCTAATTATTTTTGCAATACAAGGAATGCTGTGTAAAGCCTCAACAGCAGCACTGTCAAAAATAGGCACGTGTATGCGGTTAATTAAGTTTATTTTTAGATATGGAACTGCGGCTGATTGAACTGATGACAACAATACAGGGGCAGCATCCTCTCCTCTCCTCTCCTCCCCCTTGAATCATTATATATAAATTCTATTCCTCCCTTTGATATTAAATCAACTCTCATTTTGTTCCAAAGCAGGACTTTTATTGTTAAAAGCTATTGTCAAATTATATTTGAATACATCCCATTAAATCAGTAATTCAGTAAATACTTTAATCCAGTGATAGTTTAAACAAAGGATGTTGCTTCATGGCACAGATGGCGTTTGACTGGGTGAGAAGAGAGGAAGAGCTAAAGATATCATTCAGAATTTCTCAGCTGAACGTTTAAGGTGTAACCAAGATGTGTTAAATACGGAAGTAAGTTTTATTTAAAGTAAAATGTGCTGTAGCTGTTTGGAGCTTTGGTTTGGGGGTTTATCTGGTCCAGTTCAGGGTGATGAACAGAACATCCCGCCTAAAAGAATCTGCTTTTCACTGTTAGCCAGCTGTTGGTGATGCACGATTGTTGTGATGGACCTCATCTTTAGAGACACAACAAGATCCTGCAGCACTCAGTAATAGCTGGTCAACCTTGCATTACCTCCGGTCAATCGTTGGTATCAATTAGCATATTTTTCACTTGGCCCATTGAAATTATTAATCACTTGTGCAGTTATTCTCAAATGTCACCCTAGTTAATTTGAGTAAGGTCAATAAAATGTTACTGGGGTTAATTTAGGACATGATTATATTGCTGGAGGTCCCGACCAAAACATGACCTGCATGTTAAAGTGTTTTTCACATCACAACCCACCTTTACAATATAATTCCTTTTTGGTCATTTCTACCCCTAATAACTCCTGCCGGGCTTCGGCCATTGATATTCATATAGAACACTTGAACATAAGTGCAAAATGCTTTTGTGGCCATTACCCTCAACACAAACATGAAAATACGGAAATAGATTAGTTTGTAGAATCAAGTGAATTGTCGGAGGATTGAAAAAAAAAGAGGATTTGAGTGGAGGTATGGAGTACAAAGGCAAGCGTAGCCAATTATTTAATCTATTATTGTTTGTGACTAATGATAATTAGGATTACTGCAAAAAAATATTAAAAATTATAGACGTGGGAAACAAACAAACCTGATAAAAAAGTCCACTTTGTATCTTCATACATTTTGAATTAAGGAGAAAGAGTGTTTGAGTTGTTTTTTAAAGCATGCCTATTCTTTATTCTCTGCAACGTTCGCTAGGTGTGTCGCTCGGAAATACATTTCCACTCCAGAGTCTGTTTTATAATAATGCGGCGCCCAGCAGCAGGAGGGGGGGAATGGAGGATGCGTGGGAACATTTGTCATATGCGTGTGTTTGCAAAATGTTTTCCTTTGGTTTATGCCGGCGGGCTGCTTTACTTTAGCTTCTTAGAGACAAACAAAGGTGCAATAAAACAGCAGACGGTATGAATTAAGAACTGCAGGCAGCGTCCAAATCAGCATCCAAATGGTCGCACCCACATTATAATTGCGCAATCGCTACTTCTCAGCCATGTATGAAAGTAACGGGGGAAAGAATCAATGAAACTATGGTTGTTTCTGTAGAGCTGTCGGCTGGGCTCTCGTGTGCCTGGAACTGAAAGATTCTGACCCCCTGCCACCTTGACCTTTTGACCCAGGCTAACTTTGACATCCTCATAGCACCTGAACCCCAGGAGATCATCAGCAGGCCGTCTAACATATTCCTCACTGTTGCCTCTCAGCAAGAGCTCAGGATCAATACCCCGATATCTTGCTGGTTTGTGTTCCACTTTCCTCTCACAATCCAAAGACACGTAGTTGGATTGAAAACTGTCAGTTTTAATAAAGCTAAAGTCACTTTATGAGTTTTTGGTCCTGGGTGGGTCTTAAAGTCTCGCTCCAGCCATTGATTAAACCCTCAAAACCCCTTTCTGCTATTTAATGAAATAGCTTGACCTTATCTGCAGCTGCAGTTTTTCATGCAGTTTGAGCTGGTTTACTGTGTCTGACTTCAGCTTCAAAATAGTCTCTCCCCTGTTGGAATCGTCCACCCACTCAGTTGGAACAGGCGCAGATTCCCAAGAAGACAAAATGTTAATTCTCATGTTTGACATTTAGTTGCAGCGGCAAAAAATAGTTCCTGTGTAACTGAAAAATCATCCCGATACCACAAATTCTTGTCAGAGATGCTTTTTAGGCATCAAAGGATGATTCCATTTAGAAATCGCTATAAAGTGAGGCCTGGTGGTGAGGCTGCAGCAGGACCCAGGACCCAGGACCCAGAATTAGGACTCAGTTTCTTCATGTGCTGCAGTATTTCAGGTATAAAAGTGAGCCTCCGCCACGACACAGCGCCCAACTCTTCTCTACTGAGGGTCATTCGGCCCCGGGGGTTCTGCTGCTCTGCCATGCTAACGCTAGCTTTTGAAATGAGCTCAATGGCAGCAGCTCCCAGAGGTCTCGGAGAACATTACTGACAGCAGCTCATCTGCAGATTCCTGTTCCTTAATAGCAGAGAAGGTCTGTGATCTTGTTCTAGGAATCTAGAGATATCTGGGGGGGCTGCCAAGTTCTTTGCTGAAGTTTCCAAAATCTTCACCTACCGGTTTTAATTCCTTATATTTTTGGCACTCATTTAGAAATTCAGTTGTTGTAATAGTGAACACATTTTCAGAGAATGAACCTGAATCCGATCAGACGTTCCCCTCATCCACCTCCTTCTCTGACACCAAAATATTCAGCACTGATGGCTTCATCACTCACTCTGGGGTGTCAGTCCCTGAGGAGATGTGAGTGAAGACCGCTCCTCATAAACTCTACTGTATTCCCCTTCAGGTGATCTCTGGGGGGGGGGGTGATGAATAATGATAGATTTGGGGCTCAGAAGGACAAGAGATGCGAATGAGAGAGGAAAGAAATAAAAAGAAGAAACTTTTTCTTCTCCTCCTTTCAGATGATTGTGAGTTGCCACCCTAACCCACTAAGACCCATCCCCCACATGTGTAGATACCAAGCTAGCGACGCTTCGGGACAAAAAAAAGGCGTCAGGGTGGGAAAATGATTTGAGATTAATGCCTATTGACAGGACTGCTGTTTTCTGGACTGAGTAATCAGGAATGCACGTGGACATCTGGGCGATTATGGACATGCTGCGATGATTAAAGGCTCTGAACTGAATGTAATTTTAATTGTGCAGTTTGATTTACGTACACTACTGTTTACATTACCATCAACAGCTCATTGTTTCACAGCAGTGTCCTCTTCCTTTTTTTTTCCTCCAGCTCTCATTATCTCTCATTGATTAGTGATCAGGTCAGGCATTGCAGGATTCTACTTCCTCTCAGCGTGTTGCAGAACTTTTAACCACTCAATACAATAATACTGCTTGTGGAATGTTCCCAATGCTGAGAAATTAAAACTAAATTGAGGTTAAAAGGTTGTTAGTTCTGAGTGAACCTTCTCCAATTTGCTTGAAGATGCTGGTATTCCTCCCCACGCTTGTCCAATTGTGAGAATTTTTCAACACACCAACACACAGGCACAAATGTATTGTAAGAGGCCGTTCAATTTTCCATTTATTGGGTGATTCGGAAAGCTGGAAGAAGTACAAATTGCTATTTTGAGCCTGCACCACAATCAGGTGATGAAAAATGCGGATGCTATTGCAGGACGGGATGGGCCCGCTGCTTTCAGGCTCCTTCTGTCCCCGGGCCGCCTGCTTGGTCCCAGGGGCCCATGGTGGAATAATCAGTCATTAACTGGTGCAGGTCCAGCCTCAGCTTCAGAGTGCTGTGTCCCGGCGACGATCAATAGGCCAGGGTAATTAAAGAGCTGGCCGGGGAAGGAGGGGGGCGTACTGCCAGTAAATCCACCGCAGCGACGGGATGCCTGCAGCCAGAATGACTACAGCGCTGACACCGAGGATGCCACTAAGAGAGGGTGACTGACCGCAAAGGAATAATCAGCACACCACCAAAACATAAACCAGGACAGGAAGGAGCTCTGGCAGGGGGGGGAAGAAACAACACAACCCTCAACATGCGTGCGGATGAGGGCACCGTTGCGTAATCCCTCCGTGTTTTATGTGTCACGTGTAAATTGGCAAAGATGATTGTAATTACTGTGATTTACAGTTTTATGCAGCAGCCAAACAGCGGAGGATTTATCGTGCCTACTTGTGTATCCAACTGGTGAAGCAAATCGGTTGAGCTGTCAGGATAGATGGTAATTTAATTCCTCTAAGCTGCTTTTAGCATGAGTGATGTTTTGTTATGGAAAAGGTAGCAGCAAGGTAAGCTTCACTCGCCTTAAACCAACCGAGCTTTTTGCTGTTCAAAGCTCCGCGGCTGGTTGCCATTTTTACACTACAAACCAAGTTGTTCAGATGAAAACTTGAAGGGATGAAAGAATTACCAGCGACAGTCCTGCAGGGGACGGCTGATGTGAGCACTATTGTTTTGGTCTGCTGAGGTATAATGTCTCTGTGTGAACTTGTGTGTGCGTTCCACATTCAGATGTTTTTCAGGCTATGCTGGGGTTTTTTCTGCAACCTGATAAATTAGCTGTCCATACTTCATTGTAATAAGAACATAAGAATTAGAGCTTTTTGTGCTGCTGCAGCCCCACTCAGACAAAAGACTTTAAAATCTGCCTAATTTTACCAACTTCTATTCATTTAACAGGAAAAAGCAGGTAATGATTTCACACATCTGGTGACATATCGTTTTCCATATAAAGCAAGTTAATTAGTCATAGCCGCACGATGTCAAATCACATGATGTGTAAAACAATTATGTAGGCATCAAATACCCAGCGTATCTCTGCTTTACATGAATCACATAGATACTATTACGTCTACATTTATAAGTCATATATTGAAAATTGATTTTTGTTCACAGCCAGTTGTCGTTGTCATTGTAATATTATCTGCCAACCACAGATATATGATAGATACGCACATATTTTAAAAGTCCATTTCCTCATTAACTGCAGAGCTCCACAGTTTTGAAAGGCTTATTCCTGGAGTCCCACATCATTTCACATCTCCAGAACTACATTGTTGATTGTTCACTCAGTCACCCAAGACCTTTTTGGATCTGTCGTAGTTCCCAGATACATTTGCTAAACCACAGTCTTTAAAGATGCTTTAGGTTGGAAGACAATACTTTCTTTCCTTGGAGTAAATATTGCCTTGTTTTTCCCTGCTGGGCTGTCAGTTGCCCCTGTGATGACTTTTGGGTCTTCACCAAAGACCTGAACATGTGAGTCTATTGATTGGGGAGCTTTTAGTCTCTGGTGGGACTCTTTATCTGTGCTTTATTAAAGGTGGACATGTTAGAAAGGTCACATCATTAATCTTTTTTGCCATCTGCCACAAGAATACTAATAACAGCAGATAAAACTTCCTGATTACATACACACGTATGATTAAAACTTTGTTACCTCCCATGTTTCTAATTCAGTTTTTGCAAGTTTTCAAATTATTATTCATTATTTATTTATCTTTATTGATAGCAGTAGTATTATAATCCTACTACATAAGTAAGTAATGGCAGTGTACGGTACATATTCATTATGCATAGTAACTAATTTTATATAGTATCAATAAAATTATGACATCATATAATGGTTCGTCTTAATCAGAATTTAATTTGTTTAAATGAATATACAATGCAATTCTGCAGCTTTTCTTTAAACAGTAAAGACTCTCTCTCTCTCTATACGTTACTGAAACAAAACTTTATTATCCTTGTGCATGTCCAACAAATTTGAGGGGGGTTGACCTAACAGGCTGGAGAATCTTTGAAAACAGGCACATGATCCTTGTGCACTTCCTCCAAACTGACTGTTTTTCCTTCATCCTTTGATTATTGGATTTATTGATCAAACCAGCAGGATTTTTCTCCCCCAGTAAGACACACAGGGGAAAGTTACAGCTCTAAGGATGTGCACTAGTGAACGGTGGAAACAGAAGCTGATTGATTTTGTGGACGGTGACTCTGATCATTCTGAACAGTTTGCCATCGACAGGCCCTTCCCGAGGGAGGGGGATCAAAGCCCGGCCACGAAGAAAGCAGGCGACAGGCGTGTCCATCAGCAACAAACATTCCACAACTCGACAAAAACAAGAGAGGGCATTAACTGTGATGCCCATCGATCGGTCAGCGCTGCACGCAGCCAGGGAGACAAGCCGGGCCATTGGATCTGTCAGGAGACGGACCTGCTGTAATTGTAAGGAACTGCAAACTGCAGAAGGGGCAACATGGGTCAACACAACTTCTTTTTTGTAGTGTGTTGCGCCAGAAACAGAAAAAGAACGAAATTTAAAATATATATACTGTATATGTGTGTGTGTGTGTGTGTGTGTGTGTGTGTGTGTGTGTGTGTGTGTGTGTGTGTGTGTGTGAGCTGAGGAAGAAAAGATGAGAGTATAGAGCAAGAAAGCTGATGCTCTGCAGGGGACTGATGTAAGTGCAGTGTCATTAGCAGTCCAGGCAGCGTTCCTCCTGTTTGACTGCCTACTGTGCACCGAGGGTCATTTTTTCCAGACACATCTTTGGGCTGGGGGACATATATTAGGAGCTTAGATATATTTCCCTTCTGTCAGGTTTGGCAGAGTCTGGCAGGTGTGAGGGTCAGCGAAAACAACAAGTCAGAAGCTGTTAGACCTTCCTTTTCTTCCTGAGGCTTGAGCCCCCAACTGAGCACATTGGATCTTTAAAGGGTGTGAATTCTAGAACAAACGCACACGTTCTGGGGCTTCTAGATAGACTTTTTCAGCATGTGCAAAACACAGCATTGATGTGCACTTTATCAACTCTTTTCAAACATTTCACTTTCGCAAAACAGAAAAACATAAAGTAAAATATACCTGAGGACAGTAGCCAGGACTCAGAACTTAGGAACCATAGGAACTCTTCTACAAATGATCAGTCAAGGTTGGAACAGTGGCTCCCTGCCCAGACATTCGACTGCACGCAGCCAATTTCCGCTCTTACAGAACTGCCATGGTCGACCTTCACCATCAGCCATTTTTAAGAGGGTTGGCGTCGGCAACAGGGAAGCTAATGTGGAGGATCATAACATGGACTTCAGCCTGTCCCAGCTGCCTTCAGACAAGAGGTGGGATACAGCCTGGAGAAGTAGGCAGCTCGTCGGAGGGTTAACAGATAGAAACAGACAACCATTCATACTCAGTCACGCCTAAGGTTAATTTGGAGCCATCAATTCACAGATGGTGGGAGTCACTCTGTGAGAAAAGCTCCTGGCCCCAAGGGACATTTGAAACCAGGACCTTCGATAAAAAGATTTACTGCTGAGAAGCATTGCGATGATAAAGCAATAATCTACCGAATATAAATTCCCTCACCAATTTTGCCAAGTTTAAACAAGTCTAGGTTTTTAAGAGTATGGTAATTGTCACAAAGTGCATTTTTCTTTTATTTTCTTGTTTTATTAGATGACATTAAGGGCAGGAAGGATTTCCCAGTGCTGTCATGTAGGCCTGCTGCTGGGTCGCTGGCTTTGTACAGACCTCAGCGTCAAGGTCTGCGAGCACATTAACAGATCGATCTTTTATGCTTTATCTCCAAGACACATGCAGGAGACGGAGGTGACAGGTTGCTTTTAAATGACAATTACCAAGTCCATATGGGGCAGCAGTGATTTGGATATAAAGCACGGGTGGTGAGAGCAAATAGTCTTTATCAAAGAGGTTCTGCAAGCTGCCACGTGTCCCTCAAGAGCATTCTTACGAACACCTGGCTGATTGTGATTTGAGGTTTTTCCGGCTGGCTGTTCTGATATATTTGGCAGCAGCGCCACAGCCTACGTGTAGACACAGCATCTCCGGGGATTCTCATAATTAGTGTCACACTCAGTCATCATGGCAGCCTTGTAAAAAACAAGTCTTGAGTCTGCTGCGACACAATAACACCCACAATAAACGAATGTGTCGTCACATTTGTACGGTCAAAGAATTTACATGACACATCCAAGTTCCGCCGTGGTTTTTGATAATATTCCCTGCCTTGCCTTGACGCGCTGGCGTCTGTATGAACCAGTTCATTTCTAGGCTGAAACACAAGCTCGGAGCATAATTATTGGAAATTTCAACATAATCGCAGCCATATACATTCAAGCACATTTTTATTCCTTTCATAATGTTCCCGAGTTTGAGGAGTCAGACATTTTAACTGTCCACAAGTTTCTAATGATAGGTTGGAATGAACTTCTGACAGTCAGTTTCCATGGTAACGGGTATAGCTATTATATGTATGTATATTTCAATACAAATGAATAAAGCTGAATTTTTACTAGTATTATAACTTTAAATGGTATGTATAAATTAGCTATGTGAGGCTCCCAAAGGTAGTGTTTTCCTCACCTGGATCCTCAGTGCATTGCCGTGTGTGTGTGTGTGTGTGTGTGTGGTGTGTGTGTGTGTGTGTGTGTGTGTGTGTGTGTGTGTGTGTGTGTGTGTGTGTGGCCTTTGACTGGTTGTATACAGTAGTTTATTAGCTTTTCACCTTTATCATTTATACACCTGATTTTCTCTACTTCTGTAGTGTGGAAAGTACCAGTATGTGTTGTATACTGGAACACTAAACATCCAGTACCGGTACCAAGAGAGACGCTGGTTAAATTGACTCAGCAAGTTCCCCAACAGCAGCGGTAATCCAAGTGATCAAAGGGTCTTAATGCAATATGAGTTTTTTTAAAGGTCAGTGGCAGATCTACCATTTCTTCTAAGTCCTTTGCTCTCTTCTTGGTACGTCAGTCATTAAAGGTCACATCATATATATCTGCTGTGGACAAAAAGATGGCAAAAGGTTGCGTGTGGCCATTCTTCATACAAGGGCTACAATATGGTGCTGCATTCTGTGAAAAGTCATGTTCTCCGAGCAGTTCTGAGAACTGAGTCCCGTTAAGCTCCTGAAATAATTATAGTCACTGCGGCTCAAGATGGAGTTTTGAATAGCTCTCAGTGTTTCTCGCTGAAACCATATTCTGCTCGAAGCTATTATACCTTAAAAGATAGCAAATCGTTTAACTTCAGCAATACATAACTCATTTTTCTTTTGAAGGTTCTGAAAATCACCACCTTCAGGATATGTATTATACCATAGCACGGGTTGAGCAATAACATGGCCCCGTCTTAAAGGTGAAGGGTGCAGCATTTAATCATCATTTTTCAGATTTGTTTCCACTTCCTCCTCTGATTTCTTCCTAAGTGATTATTGTTCCCTCCGCTCCTGGTGGGTAGCTAATTTGCTACATCTACATACATCTTTGCACGTGTTATTTATGTATTGCGGGACTGATAGATAACAAACACAAGATTTACATGACATTTTCACGTTTGGAGTGTATGTGTGCCTATTAGGATGAGGTGTTCACGGTCTTCGGGAGGGGTGTCCGCATCAGTGGTAATCTGGAGGTGATCAGTTGTGTGCCACCGGATCTATGGATGTACACCCTTGCCCAAGGCTCCACAGGCAGCCCATAGGGCTTGGACTCGGCCTACTATCTGCCAGTGTCTCAGGATGGTCTTACGCCGTGGTACTGCTTCACCAGGCCTCCGTCTCCTCCTCCAGGTTGCTAAAGTGCGAGCAGCTTTTTACTTCAGTAAAAGCTAATTTAAATGGACTAAAAATATCAATTAACGCTCCCCCTCCAATTCAACTGTTTTCTTGAACAGTATACTGGCAACTGTATACTCCCATTATAATTTCTCCCCTTATAATTTCAGTTGATAAATGCCCTGTTGTCCCAGCCAGTTTTGATAGAGGATATCACCCTTGGATCCTGGGACATGCTTTGGAGCATTTGTATTCTTCCACCAGGCTTGAGATTGGGAGAAAGAGGGCTTTGTTGCCATGCAGGTATGGGATAGGGCGACCGAGGAGATGGACACTGTCAACATGAAGCGGGGCGGCGGTCCAAACTGAAAGGACCAGCGCTTCAGATTCTCAGGGAGGCAGTCTTGTTTATTTACTCGAGGCCACTGATGGTATCTTATCTATGTCGTCCCACCTGTTCAGAGTCTCGGAGCTCTGCAATGAACAGGGCTTCTGATGAGCGTCTCCAGGATCGTTGGCATCGGCTCATCATTAATACAGAACCCCTCGCTAGCATGGAAAGATTTTAGATGACCCTGTAGGTTCTCCAGCAGGCATCTGGTGCCTACCTTAGTCAGTTATAGTCGTCACGTTGTCCATAAATTCCACAATCAGAGGAAGATGCAGCTCGCTCCTCAATCATTCCTCTCCCACCGAGAACCTCGAAGAATGAACTCCATCCATGGTGAAGGAGATGGTTCAGCTGGCCAGTCTCAGTCATACTATCCTGGATTGTAAATGCAGAACTGGAGATCCTACAAATAAGCTTTGACCAGTCTTTTGATGTCACCTGGGACTGGAAAAAGTTGAAGGCTTCCGACAGCAACTCATTGGGCACTGACCCGAAGGCATTAACCAGGTCTAAGACGACCACCTGTCAGTCTCTCTTGTTCTTCGTGGCTGTTTGTACGTGGTGCCAAATGACATTTGTGTGTTCCAGGCATCCTGAGAGACCCCTTCTACACTGTGGTAGTAACGTAATTGTTCTTCGGTAGGAAAGATGAGCGCCTTTCCTTCCAAGTTCACTAAGCTGGCCTGGAGAAAATGGTTGGTAGTTGAGGAGTTCTTTTCTTTAGGAACCTGGTTGTCAGCACCATAGCTGTAAATAATGAAGTTAATTTCTTTCAGTCTTACTGGACTCCAAAATCATATGAAACTGTAAATGCAGACTGTACGTCACAGTCACGAATGAAAGCATAAACATGCTGAAAAGGAACGGTCCATAGCAGCTGTGCTGTCAGTTACAGATTATTGGGTCTATTAATTTAGCAAACTTTGTTTCCTATAATACGGTCAAAAGATTGGTAATTATCGTGATGTTACAAAATCAATTTCGTGGGGGAAAAAATCCTCTGGTTTCAAACCTTTTATGATGAACAGCATTAGATTAATCAGGACCACTCCTTTTCACTCCAGGCTGAAATTAACTAATTAAGAAATTCAATTGAATTTATTTAATTAATCTATAAGGGTTTGTGGGAACCTAGAAGCATTAATGAGCTTCAGCCAACTAAATGAAACTTGTTTGCTATCGACGGTGATGCTTTGTGTGTTTTGACGCTTGAACATTTCCAATTAACCTCTGACATTATTATGTCAGCAGTGATTTTCTTTTTTATTGTGTAACACAATAGTGTTAAACTTTGTTATTGTCATTCACTTAGTTGTTCACAAGAGGGAGAATTTAGGAGCAAAGTCATGATTAATGTTTCTGAATACTTCTAAGTACCTCCCTCCTCTCAAACTATTGCATTGTTCATGGAAAAGTCACGGAGCCTGTATTAACAATATTTTTCTTTAAAGACAGAGTATTGACATTTATCGAGTGACTTTATTTCATATCACGATGGAATGAAGACAGAAAACTTCTCTAACTTCAAACACATTCCGATTTTTCCAGTTGTATGATGTCATTTACATTATCCTTTGATGTCGAATCATCAGTAGCTTTATTCATGTCGATATAAAAAGAAACAAGTTTGTACTTATTTGGCTAGTTTTATGACTGGAGGGTGCAGCCAGCTAATGCAAACAGCATCTTGCTGCTGTAGAAGATTTGGCTGCTTCTGCCAGTTGGAGTCATCTACAGCCAGATCTGATTAGTAAGAATTTTGGAGAGCAGCCACAGTGTTGACTTTAAATGGCTGCCCGCCCAGTCAGAGTTCAGCCATTAATTATAACTTTTTCTATTAATGCCATCCATTATTATATATAAGTCCAGCCGTTAATATTCTCTTCACTGTGATAAAGGGATTCTTTTAAATACAATCATACATTCATATATTTATGTCTGTCTGTCTATTAGATTTATGTGATTAAAGAAGATCCTGCAGGAAAGCTTTACTTACTCTTTTTCTTTCTCTTGCCCCCCCCAGTGTCACAGTCACATATGGGAGACGGAAGCGACTCGTCTGGCCAAACACACAAAGATCCCTGCTGTCGGTGGCATCACACTGCTAAGAATGTTTTCCTTCTAACCCAGGCTGTGACAATTGGGATTAAATCTATTCATAGTCTGTGCACCATTTGACAAGAAACAATGTGTGATCTGGAACTTCCTTATGTATCCGTTTATAATTATAATATTAGCCTATAATTGAGGTCTGTAAAGTCACATTTCTTCCAACTGCATGCAAAAGAAGAGCAAGACTCACTGGGGGTTTTCAGGGTGCATTTCTTTGTGTCATATATTGTCCGGTTGAATAGTGTGTCAAAGTGCTATATTTGCATTTACCCACATAAAAAAATTATAATACAAATATTAAATATGCAAATATATGTCCTTTCACAAATGTAAAGCTGGACAAAGTCCTTCATCTATTCTAAGCATTACTGCACTTTGTTGTGCTCAATATTGTAATAACTGACAACAACAGAGATGTGGCCAACTCAACTACTTAAAATCTGGCATTTAGACAAGATCTTTAACGTGAACAC
The DNA here is from genome assembly GCF_003711565.1 of Takifugu flavidus. Taxonomy (NCBI): domain Eukaryota; kingdom Metazoa; phylum Chordata; class Actinopteri; order Tetraodontiformes; family Tetraodontidae; genus Takifugu; species Takifugu flavidus. The sequence continues at coordinate 11,964,723 of NC_079530.1, read as the reverse complement.
AAATTGAAAAGTGTTTGTGTTTTGAAAAAAAAAAGAAGAAGAAGAAGAAGAAAGAAAGTGGGTGACATCAAGAGAAATAGTTCCTTCTTAGTCGCTCTCTCTCTCATCTGTTGCTCATTTTCTGTAATATCCCTGACACAAACCATCATCATCATGTCGACATCACCCGGTACCAACCAGGAGCAGCAGAAGGACAATGTGGCCTCCAGAATGACGGATCCCATTGATTTCATCAGGAGCTGGTGGGAAAATCTGTACAACCTGCACAATGGAGAGGTGTGGAGAATGCAGGAGGCATTAGAACAAAGAGACTTCTTGTAACCATGCAGATGACTCATTTTGAAATCATACGTTCAACAGACGGATTCACTGTCTTCTCTGCAAAAACGTCTCTTCTACTTATTTATAGGGACATTTCTGGCCACTTCTTTGGTTCTCCTCATTCTTGAAAATGGCTCTCACAAGAAAAGCCGCCCTGCACTCAGGTGAAGCCAGGTTTTTTCTGCATAAATCCTCAATTTATCTCTTCTTATATAAGATTAGGGCAGGTTTATGTGTGTGAGGAGGATTCTGTTCATCTTTTTTTCCTCAACTCTTCTTCAGAATAAAGATGCTTTGAAACGCAAGTGATGCCGTCATCATTGCTTAAACACAACACGGAGGATTTAAGCTACTTACACATATTCACACTAATATAATATATATGTATTGTATTATGTATGTATTGTGTATGTATGTAGGTATTATTCAATCTGGGAATGCAGCTGCTAATGTGTAGTTATGTGGTTTAATTAGGAGCTTCAACCCTCCAGGTGTTTGGGAACAACAACATGTGTTTTTGGTAACATGGACAGAAAAAAACAGTGTCTCTAAATTCCCGGCAGAAAGCCCCTCTTTACATTTCCACCTGCAATCCAATGTGGCATATTTAGTTTCCAAGCAGTCGTGAGTTTTCAGTCCCGATTATGAGGTAAGAGCCACAAACAGGAAGTGGAGACCACAGGAAACCGAACACTGGAGAGGCACACTGAGACAAAAAAAATGCTGATCCCACAAATTGGTGCATGTGAAGGGGGAAAAAAAATCCTTTCAGACGCGTATCAAACCCAGTTTTGTCAAAGTGGGGGTGTTATTAATATAGGAAATCATAAGAGGGTTTTAATCGAAGACGGTGTAGCTGATGTCTCAAAGGGAAAGCGGGGGGCTGTCAGTGCAAACCTGCAGGCTTTCTCAGCTCGGAGAAATGGCAGGATGTCACGCTTTCATGTGCGCCCGCTGTTGACTGTGAAGGGTGTAATTTGAAGCCGTCCTTTTGCTCTCACCACAACCTCTGATTAGCAGCTCTGGCTCCCAGGCTGGAGCATGCTAATTCAGGAATGGTGAGCTGGGAATCACCACCATTAAGGCAGGTACAGTGCGTAAATGATGCAATATGCATATGAGAAGAAGGTGTCACCTTTGCTGTCAATCACAGAATTTAGAGAAAAAGAAAAAAAAATAGGAATAAATCTGTAAAGCTCTAATGTTACACACCTTAGAGCATGAATGAAAGCAGAATGGAAATGAATGCCTTGTGTCCTGTGCACACATCAGACCCAGATCATGGCGGGGGGGCCCATGCAGGAATGAGCTCAGGCACTGGTGCGCGTTAATGACAGGAAAGGCAGGCCTGCGAGAACTGTGCTCATCATCAGGTGCTGCCTCCCATCACCAGTCTGTCTCCCCAGGAAAGCGTTGCGACATCCTGTGTGCATCTGTAATGATAAGCTGCACCTGACTGTCATTACACAGCCCTGTTCTCCCAGGAACTCTAAGTGCTGCATTTTTAAATCAGGTCCCTCTGACACAATTTCTTTTTAAGCAGTACAACATTGGATGGTATGTCGAAACCCTTCCATGAGGCTTCCTGCATCTGCCTCATGCACTGTGGATATTTCGGTTGACTCATCCAAGCCCCAGGGGGTCGTGGACCTGTTGCTCCATCACACATGGATATGAAAGTCCCTCCTGTTTGCAACATATTGACCTACTTCTCCAGACAGCTTACAAATCAGAGATATCGCGTCAGGTCTTCTGAGTGTTTCTATGTGTGTTTTCACACACCCTGCAGCACCATCTATCCCCATGACACTCCCCAAGAGGCTTCCCGGTCCTTACCTCATTTGCACTCATCAGAGTAACTTGGGACCAGGCTGACAGGCTCATTTCCCCCACTCTGCATGGAGTAGTACAGCAGTAATGTCTCGGACCAACCAGGCACCCAGAGTGGTTTTATAATTAGCTACTTGCTTCATGTTGCTAATGTACAGAGAGCAAGTGGCTCCCTGAGAGCGTGTACGGTTGGCGGACAGTCGACATGCACAAGCAACCACCAGTGGCGTGTAGGTGTGTGGGGGTATAGTGGATGATGACTGAGGTCACAGCCAGAGGCTGGGATGGTGACAGGGATGGAGGTGGGTGGTGTTGTGATCGTGTGCACACACTCCGCCTCGGTGTCTCCGTGGGTGAGAATTGCGCCTGGGGCGAGGAGCTGCTTGCTTTGATGTGAGATGATTGCATTTTTGAGGTCCAAAGCCCACAAAAAGTCCCGGTTCTTGTTATCGCATGGTGTCTGAGGCATAAGCAGGCAAGCCTTGCACCCTGCTGTCATCACAAGGGTCCGAAAGGCCAGGTGCTCCTATAGCAAATGTATATGTATATATAGAGAGGGGAGCGGGAACACAGCTGGCTCCAGCTATGGGTAATGTCAGATAAAAGATTATGGTCCAAGCATGGAGGTGAAAATGAAACACATTTGAAAGGTTTCAGCAGCAAAGCCACATCTCGGAAAGAAATAGCCCTCCAATGTCGGCCAAAAGAGGAGAACAACACGGCTTGGGTGCATCAAAGCGGCGCAGAAATGCAAAGACACAACACAAAACCGCCACATGGTCAATAATGCAAAGAGTTCCAAACAAACAGGAGTGGTTTTTATTCATAAGTATGCAATGCGGAACACTGGGTCAGAATCTTCCGTGTGACAAATATAGAAAACAACCCGAAAAACCTATACATTATGAACTCCGTGGCTCCAGCACGCCTTCACAGGCTTTGGTGCGCACTGCTTCAGGTGATCAGGATTATAAACTGCAGTTTATCATCCAGTCCTACTTCCTCCTCCTCAGCACATTTGCCCTGCATTCGCAGCCAACATCTGTTGTTTGGCCACATTCAAACGGCGGACCGAACATCTGGCACGTGTAGAGGTGGATGCGTAGAGGTGAACGTGAAGTGATCAACTGGCTCTAACAAATGACTTTTTATGTTACCCAGCAGCTGTTAAATCACTCAACCTTAGCAGAGGTGACTGAGGAGAAGGCTTGTCTACGCTGCGCGCTACATCACGGCGCCAAAGTCAGCCATGGCCTCGGGCAGCACTGCGCCACATGTAGTGGGGCCATGGACAGAGATGGAGACACAGAGGATGGAGGAGGGTCAGCTGGACCCGTGGGTCTTTGTTAAAGATGATGTGGGGACTGAGGGTCATTGAAGGGGATTGCTACATATGGAGATCCATAATTACCCTGTTGATTTTTTTTTTTTTTTTAAATATATGTATCCCATTTGTGATGCACTTCCAAGATGTAATTCATGGGGCACAAAGCCACATTGAAAAGAGCCATTCTTAGTCTAACCAGTGTCCCCAATCAGTTCACCTGCCTGAAAGCTGTAATTCTATGGCCAAGTGCTAATAATGGGGCTCGGAATAACTTGGAAATGACACTTGAAGGCTCACAGGACAATTGAGACAGCCAGCATGGTGTTCAGACCGCACAATGCATTTATGAGTTGTGCAGTAAGTGGACAAAGAGTGAGCCGAGCGAGAATAAATTACCGTCTTTGCATTATTACCTTTAACTTTTTTTGACCGTAGATTCAAAGACAAATAGTCCTCTAGAAGACCATTTTTCCACTGGCAGTTGGAGCTGGACAGATCCCTGTTTGGAGACTATAAGAATACTACAAAAGGAGAAGGAAAGAACAGAGAATTTCTGCATGGACCAGGTGCAACATTGACCTGGCTGATGCTGTTTTAGTCTCTTGCCTAAAATAGCTCTGACCTGTCAGGACAAAGGCAGGAAAGGTCTGACTGTCTGGCTGACAGTCCTGAGGACCTGCAGTGGCAGTGGATCCTTTCATTATGATGAAAACTGCTCCACAACACTTACAATCGCTGTACGTAAGAAGAATATTAAGTGGGGGCTTTTAAAACCTTCAGAGGTGTCTCAGAAACAAAGCAAAACTTGGTAACCTTGGCCATCCTCGAGCAGATTCTTTGTAAATGAGCCGATGTTGTCAGGCGTCGTATTTGTACGATGGCCTCTTCTCCTACAGTTGCCCTCTTGTAAACTTTAGATTTAAGATTCATCAAGAGGAAATTTTTCACCGAGACTTTTTAGAACGAGCAGCACTGGAAAACTTAACAGTAGTTTGTGTTTGTGCCCACGTAACGAGAGCTAGAGGACATCCACACTACAAACAGCACCGTTCTCACTCACCCCGATAAAGCAAAATGTAATTTTGTTTATGAAGAAAATTACTCTGCATATTAATTTCCACAGCAATTAATCTTGACATCTCACCTATAAGATGCATTCCCCTCTAGAGGTGTGATAAAATGCAAAATAATTGAATTGATTATTTAATATATTTTGTGTAATGGCCAGGCTGTAATTAAGTCCCCCCCCCCCCCCCCATTGTGCTCGCCCTGTTTTGTCCATGCAGCCAGTAGGCCTGTGACATTTAATAAATATGCCTTTATTGTGCTTTATTCCATAGTTGAAGCTCAAATAATACATCGTGCACCTTTCACACAAGCATCCTCCACTCATTCCCAGGCCCTGCAACCCCATTGTGGAACATTTTTTTTAATTAAACCTCTATTTATCTACTTGATTGGTATATAAAAGGAGACAGGGTTAAGTCTCTATCTCATATTGGGACTTTACTGGTTTCATCCCGAGGGAGCAGGTCTTCAGAAAATGAGCCTCTGGCCCAACATGAAGCATTATAGACTGCATATGATTATAAAGTAAAGCATTAATAACAGCGGGGCCAACCAGAAAGTCCTCCTGAAGGATGGAAGGAACAGAAGAGGGTCTGTTAACCTGGGTAAATCAATATAGGAGCTGGAAGCCAAAGTTAGAATAAAAATAATAAGCAAAACAGTGCAATTCAGGCCTAATAATAAAGACTGTCATATTTTTTCTTGCATGGAGGCAATAATGCAAAAGTGCATCAGTATGGCACTGAATCATATTCACTCCAGAACACACAAGTCTTATTACCTTAGACATTTTATTTCAGCAACTGGGGGACAGGAAGCAATTAGATTAACAGCAGTGAGGAGCAAATCTTTCGAAGGTGAGCACCACAGAATTTTAATATCCGCAATATATATTCATCTCTCACGAGCTGGTTGTGGGACTTTCACCACTAATATGAAGCCTGAATCAGGCGTCCTTCCGATTGCTTCACATGGCAAAATATCCTCCTTTATTTACGGAAACACCCATATTATAGTAGGCTGCCTGGTGGATCATGCAATATTCAATAAAGTAATATAAGGTAACTATAATAACAAGTAGATTTAAAGTGTTAATTCTCACAACAAACACATTGTAGTAAACTTTAACTCAATCATGAAAAGAACCTGTGGTTTATGACAGATGCAGCCGTACGTAAAAGAAAAAAGAAAACGGCCGTTTGATTATTTCTCAGTCCGCTCGATGTGATTTGGTCCATTTGTTTAATAAGTAGTGCAGCAGAAAGCAAAGCAAAGGTCCCCGCTGTTGTCGTGGGAATGCTCAGCAGGTGTTGCAACTGATGGAAATCACCTGCTGTGACATCGTTGGCTGCATGTGGACGGACTTTTAAACGCACCTTATTCTGAATCACAGAGAGCCACCACATGATAACAGGTCACACGTCCCCACACGGCTGTCCAGCTCTCTCCTTTGAACCGAACACCTCCGGGGAACCTGTGCTTCCAGCACCAGCTAAGGTTAAAGGTCAGCACAGGGACGTCACATTTAACATACAGAATCCTGTGATCCGCCATATGTTGAAAACCTTCATCTGAGTTAGTTATTTAGGGGTTTTCAGCTCGTGTAAGTTTTTTTTTTTTTTTTGCTGTGTTCACTGAATGCAGCATAGTTTATTGAAAGATAAATGTGCATCTTTGTGAGGCAAAGCTTTTATCTATTCGGCTGGAAATGTCAGAGGACCTTTAAAAAAAAAATCCCTTTCAGTCAACAACCCTGATTTATAATTCTGTATTTCTAGCTACAAGTGCTGTGATTTGTATTAATGTTGTAGACCAATGCTGGGTTAGAGTTGTCCTTTAGAAAATGGTTAAAACGTTCTCAAGGTCTGTCTTTTATGGTCATTACATTAAAACGTCTGGCCAAAAATGTTGCTACCTCTGATTTTATAAATTACTGAATAGACTCTCTGTTTATTTCATGTTTGTGAAAGCCCTTAAACAGCTTAGCAAAGAATCAGAAGCTACTTTATAGCATCTATTTTATATTTTCCATCCTTTTCACTTTTGACCAGCAAACAGGGGATGACCTACAAACTTTTGAAGGACTTTTGATACTTCTTATTGGACATTGTGCAGCCTACACAGTGCAGATACTGCCAACACAACTTTACTCCTCAACTTTCCTGTCTGATGTGATCGACAGCCCTGAGTGCCCTGTACTTCAGTTCATTCGCTCACACACAGAATAGGTTTATTTTCTAGTTTATAACAGTCATATTCGTCAATGTTGACAGGAAAACCGCTTCTCACACGTCAAAGCAACGTCCAGCTGCCCCTTCTGCTGTGCAGGTACACTGGAAATGATTATGCACGTTCATTTTAGTGTCACTTCTGGATGTCGGGTGTTTCTGAAAGCGCGGAAGCTCATTGTCAACTGTGGTTTTCAGTGATTTCTATTTTTGTGCGTCTTTACTGTTTGCTGAGCCCCTAGTGGTCGAAAGAAAAACTGCATCTCATTGAAAATTTAACATTCCTCTGGCCCTCCACTCTCCCCCCTCTGCAACCACCTACCCCAGCTACCCTCCTCATTCCCGCAGAGAACAACTTAGGTCATTACGGTGTGCTGTCAAAACCTGTGACCGCTCCGCGTTGGAGCCGCCAGGATTAAGGGCTGTGACAACAAGAGCAAGGAGGGAAAGGAGGTGAAAGCTGACAGAGGGAGCAAGGCCTTAAATATTTTCTCCTTTTCCCCCGCTCTGCCACAGTTGACCGCGTGCTATTTCTTGCAGCTACGTTGCAGTGAACTGCACTAATGTGGAGGGATACGGAGTCACATGGAAAACACGGAGCAGGAGGCTGTGGAGTAAAGCAAACATCCACTCCGGGCGTAGGGAAGACGTAGGGTTGTGGAAAAGTGAAAGAAGTCAGTTTCGAGCCAGCTGACGGCAGATGCTGGGTTATCTAACCTCTTAATCTGGTGCAAGTTTTCACCAGAAATGTAGAAGAAGATGCTTGAGATGTGGGGATGTGTGAGAACTGCATGAGGTACAAGAATGTATTTTAATTAGGGCAACTTTACCGCAACAGCCCTAAAATGTATTGTACCTGCATAATGAATCATCAAGTCGCAATTTTACTTTTGTTGGTTAAGGACTATTTTTTCCTCAGTATTTTTCTAAGTTTGAGTTCCATATTCATCCTGTTATTCTTCTCAAGTGTGTTGGCACTGAGCTTCTCTGCAGTTTCCCTCCAACCTCATCATTAGAAGGACGTCTGTAGGCCAAAATGCCCCGTTTGGACCTTGACTATTTACATTTTTTTAGCCACCATTGTGATTTTATTCAGCTGTAATCACAGGGTGAGTTTTCATTCTGTTGACCTAAAAAATCATCACCTAGATTCTTTGCTACTTAAACATTCTTGTACTTGAGGCCTGTTCAAAGGGATAATTCCAGTCTGCATTTTGTTAATTAATTTTAGAGGACAAGGTCAGGTAGTGAAGTTACTAAATGATTAACCTAGATCTGTAAATATCTTGTTCTTGTTTTTTTACATGTTACTTTTCTCTCCCTAACATTTTAATTATTTTCAATTGATCTACTTTGAGTAATCAACTTTGAATCTGGTGCTCAGATCATGTTTTGATGATACTAGTTACTGGTGCCACTGGCTTATCTGCTAGGTCATTAGGGTCTAAATTGGATATTCCCCCTTTTCAAAGAACTCAAATTTAACATGATCTAGATTTTCAATTTGCACACAGAGATGAAACAAAAAGAGTGCGTGTGTGTGTGCGTGTGTGTGTGCGCGCGCGCGCGTGCGTGTGTGTGTGTGTGTGTGTGTGAGGAGCCCTCAGACCCCCATGTGTCTTCCTTGTGCTGTGTTTGTACGAGGTTGTCTGAAATGTGGCATCGCCGTGCTGATTGGGATATTTGACATTACCTTAAATGCGTGCGCCTTTGAGACGATCGGGAGTGTTCTAACGGCCCCCGAACACGCAGTCTCCCTCGGACTTTGTGCTGTCAGCCTGTAGAACATGATTCTCTCTGGGAAGCACCTGGCAGGATGCACTCCTCCCCGTCCTCCACATCAAATCGGCTCCAGCAAATTGGACAGTATAAACTTGACCCATGACCCCATTACCCACCAACACTGATATGAAATGAGTGTGAAATCATTTTCCTGTTTAGACGTGCTCTCCTGTGGAGCGGGCCTGTTTGCTGCCTTATTTACCATCGCCTCCATGGCTGGAACTGTTAATCCCCTGTTTGTGTTCAAACACCTATAACTGGCGGTGCTGCGTCACTCCGTCTCCGTGCAGTCTGAATGCCAGTGGAGCCGATCGGGCTGCTGTTAGGAATGATGCCTGATTCCAGAAATGGCTGTCTGCCTGCTGTCCTAAATATCCTTCTGTCGCTTCCTCTCACTGTCTGCTTTTCTGTCTTCGTGCCCATTGATCGGCATAAACAGGACATCTGATGTATATGTAGAGTGAGGCTTGGACACGTCTCTTCCTTCCCTTCGGTGTGTCGCCCCCTGTATGGCCTGCATGAGCATTGTGGCTGGTTCGCTCCTCATTCTTCTAAAGGTCACCGGCAGGCCCTGTGTTTTGGCTCCATTCCACCTCATCCGCCTGCTCCTGAATAGCACCCCTGATTATCTCATAGTTTGCTGGATATTCTCTCATCTCCCCTTTAAAGGACTGCATTACTTCCAGCTCCCCAAACTTGTCAAAACCAATTTGCTTTCCTATTATTCCCTCAACCGATTTTCACCACGACCCCTCCTCACAGCCCTCCCTGCTCAAATCCTCAGCCTCGGTCGAAACCCCCAGAGCGACCTGTGCAACCCCAAAAGTCCCCCCCCCCCTTCCCCGTCCCTTGGACTCCCATGATTCCTTTTAGGCCCTGTCCTCTTTTGTGTAATCTGTTTAAATGCTGCAACACTGGCCAAACTTTGAACGCAGCTAACGGTGTAGCGTGAAGCCCACCTGACGGCCTGACGGGCCTCAGCGCAAATGAAAGCAAACAGGGATCCGCTTGCTACTAAATAAAACCTGTCTAATGCAGACCACTGAACCTGAAAAGCCTTTGGTTGTCCTTTGGTTTGGCCGCGCTTTAACAGCCCGTCCCGCTCAGCCCCTTCACCCCCTCCTCTGCCAGCTCAGCCGGTCCGTCCCTCTCCCGTCAATTAGCACCTCGCCAGTGACAACACACAGAGGATCTTCATTAGTGGAGAATGCTCAATTATATCAGTTGATATTCCTTTCCAAAACTAATTATCCCAGTTGAGCGGCATGGCTGACTGAGCGTGCCCCCACGCCCGGGCGCTGCTGTTACTGATGTGATTTGGTTTTGGCTCCAAGGTCTGCTTTTCTCCTCTCAACTTTGTTAGCCTATTTTCCCTCTACATGCACTCGGCACCATGAGCCTCACCTTGGCAGAACCGACCCTCCCCCACGGCTCCACGTTCCAGCCTCTTCCTCCTAAATGAGAGAGGTGATGGAGCTCCGGTTTCACCCGTAAGACACAGAACACCGCTAACTGATCTGTGGCGAATTCTACAAAAAGCTCATCACACGAGCCTCCTCTCTACACCAACCCTGCTTCTTTGCTCATATTGTGGGGAAAGATATAAATAGACAGACAACTCAGCTTAAGCAGAAACCGGTATGGGGCAAATATTGTGTTCTCAGGAGTGGAAGGAGCTAAAAAACCACTGTGAGCATATGGCTGTGGTGCCGTATTTACTGGCTCCCAGCGTGTCTGACTTGGAATAGATCCAGTTATGCGAAATATTTCTATCTTAAGTCTCTGGGAATCAAGTTATGTATGAAACGTGAAATTTTAAAAAGCAGTTATGTGCTGTTACCGGTGTAACAGTAAAGAGGACATCTTATAGGAATGTTTTAAAAATGACGTTTCAAATCATCACTCAGCATCAATCAAAAGATGCCATTTTGTTCCAGCTGTGCATGAAAATGTTATAGTTCCAACAAAAGTGCAGCCGCCTTGTGCAGGTGACGTCATCCGGAACCAGCAGAGCTGCAGCCAGTCGGAAATGAAGAGTTTTATGGCTGTTTAATGGGGGGTTCAAACAAAACCTGTCGCGTTTAATTCCACTGGTCAAAATGGCACCAAACGGCTTCTGATCAAATAGTGCAACCAACCAAAAGGGGGCGATGAAGTAGCTGGAGCAGGTTCAGAATAGACTCACTGCACACCAACTTACCACCAACAGAATCGCACAAAACGTGTTTTTAAAGCATAAACGTCCAAATGTTTCGCTGAAAAGAATTCTCGTGGGCCTAATTGGGATTAAATTTCACAGAGGTGTTTCGTTCTCTTTCATCTGAAGCACATTATGGTCACGTTAATCACTTAGTTTCACAGTTCTTAAAGGATTTAGAGAGGAAATTCTTATTCAAATATTTGAGCGTGCTGCTCCTGCGGTTCCTGTCGGTTCGGCCTCTCTCGGTGGGCTCCTGCCTGCCCTCAAGCCAGGAACTGGCCTCACAGAAGGTGGGCTATTTAGGCACATTTCAAAGTAGCTCAGCCAAGGGAACACACTCATTACACATAATTCTTCTTCTCCTCTTCCTCTCGGCCCCCCTCCGCAGCCCCCTCGCTCTCCTCCGCTCGCTCTCTGTATCTCTCCTCTCCCCGCTTTCAAAGACCAAAAAACCTCACGGTCCTCCGTCCGGAGGTAGATCATTTTAATTCTGCTTCACAGATCTTTTTCAAAAAGACCCAAGACCCGGAGACCTCAGAACCAGTGACCGTTGGGTGAACCCGGGCCGACCAGCCAGGACCCGGGTGATTGTAAACACAGCCAATGTCTCACACGCTCTCATTTCCCGTGAGCACATTTCCACCCTCCCCGACGCAGCATAAGAATATGATGGCGCTCCGTTTGGGATCGGTGAATAGATTGGTTTGTTTTCTTTGTGCCAGCCTCCACCTATAGATTTACCTGCCGCTGCACTTCCTGCCTGCACGACTGTGGCCAAAACATGTGAGTGATGTTGTCACACCAAACCAAAGGGCGCCTGAATGCAAACACCGGATAAAACAGGTTGGCAAAACAAGTGACAGCCAGAGAGGGCAAACTCTCCCACCTTTCACCGTAAAATCCAGGAGAATTCTGGAATTCCGAGTGGAAAATCTGGGTTTTTTTCCTAAAGTTGGACATGAATCATGACATCGGTCATGTGTCACAAACACTCGAATTTCCTGAACTCAACTTTATCTGAGTTGGTGTTTGACTTGAGTCCTGGAGTCACATATACTAAAGATCCTGGTGTGGCGGTCGGTCATGTGACTGGAACAGGAAGTGACTTCAATGATCAACAGTGAAGCAAGGAGCTGATTTTTTTTAAATAGCCTGTTTTTCAACAGCAACGGTAGATTTAAACAAATCTAACAGTTCCAGAGCATTAATATCATGTCTTATTCTATTACAATTATCTTTTTCTGACCACAGTTCTGATGTAACGAAGGTAAAATTAATAAAACAAAAGGAAATTCCTGTTACAGACATCTGACGCTCATCAGGCGGCGGGGACGGATCAGTCACGAGCTCTTTGAAGTGAAGGATGGAGCCGGTTCAGGTCTGCGAGTCAAGGCTCACTATAATCTCACCAAATGTCTCACCCATGTTTTAAGCCTCTGAGGTCTGAATCACACATGAACAGTTTGGGTTCACAAGAGCAGCATCGGCCCTGAAAGAGATGTTATAAACGTCTGTTCCAGGCCAGCCTGGATTATTCCTATTGCCCCTGTCTCAGGGGTGACATATTTAAGAAATACACTTTAATACCTGCAGCTCGGTGATGAAATGATTGTACTTTTTTATCAAATAAAATGAATCAATAATGTTTAATCTAATGCTACTTTGAAATGTATACAGGTTTAGTCCAAATCAAACTCATAAACGTGCATATTTATTGATTGATTTTATTGGAAATTATGGTGACAACTTCCACATCCTATAATATGGCCACGAGACCCCGCGATGTTAGTGCCTTTACCATCCGTCACGTAAACTCTGGGATATTGACTATGTCTCAACTGAAAGCAGCTGGTCAATGATTTAAAGTTTTGTTGCCTCGCTGCACAACCACTCCAGCATGTGTACATTAATGGGACAATGTCACCACGGCTACAGTGCACGGCACCGGTCCAGCCGGGGAGCCGTCTGAGGCCAACACCCTTGTCAATACTTGAAGAAAAGGAATTCTTTACTGAGGCAGTGGATCCTTTCTTAGCAGAGCAGAGACAGGAATACACCCTGGACAGGTCCATCCCAGGACACAACACACACACACACACAACATTCATGCTCGTACACCAGAGCTGCCATTTAAATTCCCCGATCAACCAAATGTTCATGTTTTTACTCTGTGGGAAGAAAGTGGGCCACCTGGAGTATACGGACAAAAGCACCGGCACAACATGAGAACATCACATGAAAAAAGGCCTCCGAACGTTCCTGCGGAGAGTCCACACACACACACACACACACACACACACACACACACACACACACACAACACTGCTGCTGCGTGCCAGGAAGATAAACACAATCAAAAAAAAAGGTCGAATATCTTCTTATAAGTACATTTCTTATCATCACTATATCACAAACCTTTTCCACACAGACTGTGTGTGTGTGTGTGTGTGTGTGTGTGTGTGTGGTGTGTGGGTGGAGGGGGGCTTGATAGAGTATTATTGTGGAAATAGAAAAGAAATATGTATCCCGGGTTTTTAGCGTGCACTAATGAAGCCTCCATGGCCACGCCGCTGGATGCCACCTTTAGCAGAAAATGTAGCCATGACAAAACCAGGAAAGGAGCGTGACCGCGTCTGATGGCGAGCCAATTTCCAAGAACCTTATTGATTTTCCTGATACGAAATCAGCTCTCAGCAACCCACCCCGACACGGACACACACAAACACACCTACAATAATATAATCATAGATATGCTTTTTTGTGGGGGAGGTAAAGGGTAACCCACCAGAAGAGAAGCGTGTGTGGTTCCCTTTAGAAACCACCACAGACAAGTTTGCCTCTGTTAAAGGGCAGTAGATTCATCCCCGTGGTGACAGGCGGTGGGATTTGTGGCGATAATGTCTTCAGATGCCAGAGGATTGGGATTAAACATACTCCAATTTAAACAGCAAAGTAACCATGGCGATGACCTTCAGTTTTAGCTCATCTGGTGTACTGGTGATATTGTCCACAGATGCTTTAATTCAGTTGGGAGGGGGGGGTCGACTCTGGCCGTTTCTACAAATCCTTCATGAAATTATAAACTCTGTCCTGGATTATGTCCCCCGCTGGACAGTGCAGGTGACATTTCACACAACAGCCGTGCAACTTCCACAGCACAGCAGTTCCTCTCAAATCAGTTGGAAGTAAGACAATGGCGAGCATGTGGCTCCAACAAGCCTTCGAGTCCATGCATGGCATCGTCCGTCACCTTCATTAAGGTGGAAAAAAATCATTTTACGCAGTTGACATTGAGGGGGAGGGACGAAATGGTTCCTCTTGACTGTCGGTGAACATGAGCAGCCAGAGAAGGTTGAGGTAAACAGGCCCATTCTCAGTTCGGGGTCGTTGAAACCCGGTCTCAGGGCAGTCTGTTCGCACTCTCACACCCATCTGTCAACGGACAGCATTTGAGGTCACCAAAGAGAAAACAGTAAGCAGTCTTTAAATATCTTCATACCCAGAAGACAACGATGCCGTTTTTGTGTCCATTAAGTTAACAGGCTCTCCGCTGTGGCTAGATTGCCCTCTAGTGGCCATCCTGTCAACTACACGACGGCGCTGTTGCGCGGTAACGCGTCCATGAAGACGCACAGCTAAGATCAAATAAACTCAATTTTTCAATGCCTACTGAGCCTCATTAATGTGTATTACCACTACATTTGGATTTAATGGTAAATATATGTATTTTAGGATACTTACGATCGTATTTTTCCCAGTTATTGAGCACACATTGTAAAACCAAACTAGTCAAATGAAGGTGTTTGTTAGATTCTCTGCTTTTATCTTCTGATTCACGTTGAGGCCAAGAAAGGACAACAAATCATTTCATCGGGGATTTATTTTATGAAAGAATAGATTCTTCAAAGTGATTCCAGCAGTAGTCCAGCAGGCGTTTTGAAAACATGTACAAGAAATATAAAAAAGCACACGGAAAAACATGATCACATGCACATAATTCAGATCATCGACTTAAATGCCACGAATGAGTATTTGCATCGTATAAAAACGCTAGTATGGAGCAAAAGAGGTGACCAACATTTGTGCTGTTGCCTGCAGTATAAACTAAAAATAATTTCAGCAAACTGAAGAGCAATATTAAAATCAGAGTTTTTATATGAAGGATGACACATTGATGAGTCACATAAAGACAATATATATTGTATTTGGGGTGGGCTTTTTTTATTGCAGGTGATAAAGTCATGGAATACCAGTCGAGCTTTGGGAAGTGTAGAAGTGGTTATTTTTACTTCCTAAGCTGGATTTTCTTTATGCAACATATGCAGTCTGTAAGTATTTCACTGACATGTGCGCTTGCTCTCTAAGCGACTTTAAACGAGGTGGATTAACATCAAATTTTAGCACAACCTGGACACCAGGGTGAACGGCTCAAATGGATTTGCAGAGGAAGAAATGCTTGGAGTTTTGTTGGGTTGTGTTTTTGTCCCCAGAATAATCACACACAGCTTCTCAGATGTTTGACTGACAGGTACGAGCGTCTAATGAGGAAACCCCAGCTGGTTGAACTCTTGGTGCCATATTTAGCCACGAAAACATCTGCGGCACAACAAGCGTTGCTGAACCACCGGAGCCCAGAGACACAGGTGAAACACTCACAGCGACCCGGAACTGCAGTCAGCTGAGAAATGATCCGAGCCTGTTATTCATCACCTCGCTCCGTTTCATAACA
The DNA here is from genome assembly GCF_003711565.1 of Takifugu flavidus. Classification (NCBI taxonomy): domain Eukaryota; kingdom Metazoa; phylum Chordata; class Actinopteri; order Tetraodontiformes; family Tetraodontidae; genus Takifugu; species Takifugu flavidus. Next base: position 11,949,238 of record NC_079530.1, on the reverse strand, counting down.
GTCATTAAAATGCACATCTGATCATAGATTTAGTCCAACAGATCCGGTCCGAGCCCGTCTGTCTGCGTCTGTTGAACAGTGAGTTGAAGCACGAGAGAGGGAGCGAGTGTCACACCACAGAGGTCTATTGGAAAAAGCACGTGAAGACAAGCGGCAGGAGCGGCAGCAGGCCGTCGACGCGTGGCAGCGCGAGGCCGAGCTGGTGGCGTTGCAGTCGTCGCTGTAGCAGCAGTGAACGGTGACGCCCGGCGCCCTGTAGCCCTGGCTGCTGGCCTGGCTGCAGAACGACTTGTAGGAGCACGACTTCATCACCCCGCCTGACAAACACGATGGGGAGAACGTTACTGCTCCGTGTTCCCCACGGAAAGGGGAACTTGGTGTCCAAACTATAAGGATATTACTCTACTTTTGCTATTTTTATTTCCAAAGTGCAGTGAGCAGGTAATAAACCTGAAATCAGGAAATGCAAGGGTTCACTCATGTGCATTATAAGCACAACCTTTCCAGCATTTACATACACATTGCAATATTAAACAGCATTACACCAGATGTTTTAAAATGCGACCAATTCATTTTGTATCCTGATAGGGCATAAAAGTTCAATAGCATGATGTCAGCGAACAAATGCATTTTAAATACTTCACACATTATGCATCATATTCAAATATCAGCAGCAAATGAAATCTTGAAACACATTAATAACATTCAAAGTAGCAAATCCCAAGCATTTATGTATGTCTCAAAGGCAAATCTGATATAGCCCAGCAGCCTCTGTCTCTCCAGAGGAAATACAGCTGGACTACAGCTCCCAGAAACCACTGGGCAAACCAGGAAGTAGACATCCTTGCTACAAGCTGGTCAAACAATCAAACATTCCAAAGCAAGGGAAAATGCAATCTGAACAAACATTTAAAGCTTCAGAAAGACAGTCAAGCACCAAATCCATCTCCATTAACAACATCACAATATCAATATTTAAGTTTAGGAGCATGGAGACAATGACAGTTCTACAAGTATACCAAACAAACCCAAGACTTATCCAGAACTTATCATTATCTTTACCAAGTAGACCCAACAGCACAGCAGGAGCCACCATGACAGCAGATGACAAAGCCAGCAGAAAAGTAAGAAACCAAATAAAACTCACCAAGCAGCCGGACACCAGGTAAGAATGTGGACAGGTAACCAAGACAACTGAAATCTCCCGCTTTCTTTAACCAGTCAGAAGCGGTCACGTGGGCACAAAGTGCAGACGCTACTTAAAGTGACAGCGCTGATTAAACTAGCCTAGCTACCAAGGACGTCTTGGCTTTTAAGTCAATGAAACCATTTTATCCCTTAGAGAGAAATAATTAAAGAGAAGAATTAAAGAAATAATTCAGGAAAATTAAAGATGGAATAGGAGAATTCCACAAAACACAACACAACAGTTACGCTCTAACAAATACCAACCTGTAAAATGCTTTTAGTTGGAAAACTTCAGTACCCAGAATGCCTCACCCTCCCGTCATACCTTAAGTCTTCGTTTTACAATGTTACTTATCTTAAAATAGAAAACTATGAAAACCAATATATGCCTAAATCTGTCGGGAAGCACAGTCACTGAAGGCTTTAATGGAACACTAAAACACAGAAAACGTAAGCATCTAGGTCCTAAGTCAAAGTGCATAGTGAAATTAAGTGCACTTAATTAGTTTTGATGAGAGACAGGAAAAATGAATAGAAGAAGCAGACGTGCATCCGCACATACCAATAAACCTACTGTAAAAATAACAATACATTTATTGATAAAAGAGGATAAAGGCCGTCCTGTTGGACTCACTGTCGTGGCCGACCACGGACGCACAGGCATCAGAGTAGTTGGGGCAGGACTTGGAACCTTGCCGGTTGCAGTCATCATTATTGGAACCCATGCAAGTGTAACATTGCAGAGCATCACCTGACAGAAGCAGAGGCATCGGGTCAACTTTACCATTTAAATCATTATGACAGGTGGAAAACTACAACTATAAATTCAGTGAGATAGAATGATCAATGGTCGGGAATATAACAGCCACAAGTAATGTGAGACATAACGATAACATACTATAAAAACACTATAAGTGTCTTAAAATGTCATTCTTAAACCAACACTGTGCTTCAATTAACTGTAGAATTACAAGAATATCGCTGCAACGCAAAAAACATTGTATTTTAGTCACTTTCACTTATATCCTTCATTTATTTACATTCCAGTTATTGTATTTTAAAGCAGTGAATTAGAGTGTGGGCGTATCCTGCAGTTATTAAGAGCCTCTATTGGATTCAAGATTATAATGGAAATCATCTCTCCCAGCTTCGTCCAGAGCTACGGCGGATTAAGCTGCCACATTAATGCCTCTCCAAAGTGCTCTCAGCGGAGTGGTTATAAGACAGACGAGCTGACCTTTGGAAGGTCCTTCAAAACTTATGGGGAAAAAAAACTTTTATCTGCCTTTACAAATTCTAAAACAGCCCTTAGAAATGGCCTTTAATGTCGCTCCTAAGAGGAGCTAGACTTAAAGTGATGGCTTTAGGCATCCTTTGTAGCAGCACACTTCTTGTCCCAGTCAGACAAAAAACACCTTTATTATTTCTCTGCCTGAAACATAAATAATGCCCAGGTTGATTTGCATTATCATGCAGGTGGTTGCCATGGAAACAACGGTCCCCTCGGAGCGTTTGCTGCAGTACATTGACATGGCGTGCTGAATGCCCCCCCCCCCCCCGCCGTTTGTTGACCACAGTTGATCCTCAGAGTACAGCTGCTCTACACACATGCTGGAAGAATTAGCCTGCAGGCCTATTAAGGGATTAGCTGCTGGGGTTGCATCCTGGTTCGAGAAGAGGATGAGGGAGCCAATGCTCCAGAGAGTTATTCAATTAAGAGAACACCAACAAGCAAAACTGACCGAAAAAAAGGCCAATAATTCTACAAAACATGAGACATTTACTCAAAGTAAATAAAGTGAAGATTTTGTTAAAATCCATTTTGTACATTTCAATTTCTATTTATGTAAAGTTAAAGGGACAAGATACAGGTAAAAGAAAATAAGAAAAGTAAGTATTCTTACTAGAAAATGCCTGAAGAACCAGAGAAAACAGGAGCAGGCAACAGTTCTGGACAACTGTCATGGTGCTGGTAGTCCTCAGTCGTCCTGATCGCACAATGAAAAGCAGGTTGTTTGTTCCTGGAGACCCCCCCCCCCCCCCTCACACACACACACACACACACACACACACACACACACACAAGGAGCTTAATCTGTGCATCCGATGAGCCAACGTCTCTGGGAGGCTGCTTCATCCAAACAGCCAAAGGAGCTGCAGGAGCTGGAGATCTTATCCAGCAGCTTTCACCGTAACGCTTCTGAGGTTTGGCCACACCCACCTGGACCGTGGACAGTCTCAAATCATCCCTGTCCCCATCTGACACCATCCTGGAGGACAAGAACCTGGTGCCAAAACTGCCAGATTCTTAATAAAATCAATCTGAGCAGCGAGGAACCAAACCTTGTTCCATTTTGATGCCACAGTAACAGAAGAGCTCCGGTGGGAAAGAACGCCAGTGGAACCAGCGCTTGGTAATTGAATACTTTATTGCACTTTGTAAGCAGATGCTGTACAGTGGCTGTGCAGAGAACTGGTGTTTTAGAGAGGAACGACGGCCATGGCAGGACAAGGACAAACCAGGAACAAAATTCCTGCTCCCAACTAGATACAGTCACAATCGGAATTGGCTTTTATCAAAATAAACTCCCAAAAATAGTCCCACAAATTCAAAGCTATGACAAATATCTACAAGGTTACATGAGAAGCAGGCAGAGGTCAAACGGACTTACTATCAAAACTGCACCGGAATCTCTTCTCTGACCAGGAATTTCCTACAGCATATACAAACATTGTCACTACACGGTCTCCTTTCTGTCACATGCAGGACGTTTTTGTGATATTGGCGGTGTGTCAACACTCTGAATTTATCTACAGTTGTGACTTTCTCCGACACTACGAGGAGACAACAACAATAACAGGTAAACAGTCTTCTCCCTCAGTGGCTGTCATGGCAACAACATCATTATAGATAATTTAACAATGCTCTTTTCTCCAAACACACACTCATTTATGATATGATATTGGAAACTTTTAAGCAGAATACACTGGCTGACACATCAAAAAAATATACACAGCCGTTAGGAGACCATTCCTGCGGCTCCTCTGTACACAAACTCAGCAGGAAAAGTAACTCGGACCATTGGGATCTTTGACGTCCATCAGTCTTTTGGTCAAGCAAATCTGATCCGCTCTGCTCATCAGGTTCTTTTTCCCCACTCTGAGATCGGACCCGGGTGAGATGCAGTCGCTAACTCTTCCCCATTTTAGCAATCAGCTCGTCACAGATCTTAGTCAGCTCCTCGATCTCCCTGTTCTGTGACACAAATCGACATATTGCGAATGATTTCACACTTTTGGAAACCATTGGACGGGGACATCAGGAAGTGGAGCTCACCTTTTGCTCTAGCGTGCGCTCAAGCGAGTCCACTTTCATCTGTTCCTTTCTCAAACTGGCCTGATAGGCCACCTGTTCCTGTTTGGCCTTCACCCGTACATGGGCGATGTCTGCATTGGCTCTGGAAACCACAGAATAAGGTCAGCAGCTCTCCGCAATATTAATGAAACAGGCACGCGTGTGCACTGTTCGAGTTGGCCAAGCGGTGTGTAATTATGCACGATTAGCAGCGAAGCATAAACAGAAGCTTGCGAGTGTCTGCTCACTTATCGAGTTTCTCCTCCGCATGTATCTTCAGGGCTTGATAACGTTGCTCCTCCTTCCGGACCCTGGACAGATACTCCTGGGCACATTTCTTCAGAACATCTTCATTCTGCAGGAAGCAGGACAACATCCCATGATCAATGCTGAGCACCAAGATAATGCAATTATTAAGTAAAGAACACATTAATGTGTAGAATTTAGAATACCTGACATTCAGGCGGCTAGGCCATTGGCCCTATTATCAGTAGTAATAATCTATTACGACTGTATAAGCTACTAACCTTCCGGAAGCCCTCCAGAACATCCTTCATCTTCTCGTAACGCCGAAAGAGGTCGGCCAGAGACTTTTCTACAGAGTTCAGGTCAGACAGGGCCTGGTCCTTCTCCATGATCAGCTGCTGGATGGTGTGGTGCGAAAGAGACTTCTCTTTCTGGTCATCCTCTGATGAACACACACGCGCACACACGCACACACACACACACACACACACACACACACACACAGAACTGTGATGTGAATTGGCTTTGGTTGGATGAGAAGTTTTTAGTTCTAAACATCATGAATGTATTTAATGAATCAGCTTTGCATGCAAACATCAAAACAATGAGGGGGAAAACGATCTAGAGAGATCTAATCCTTCATTAGTTCAGTTCCTCACTGAAATCCAAACTCTCCTGAATAAATTACACATATTGATTTTACTGAATGACAAAAAAAAGTCCCCCATAATCCCAAAGTTGGTTTGAATGTAATCTAAACAATCACCTTACTATCAGGTGGGGATCTATTTTTAGCACCTCCATAAGATACAACTGAATGGAAAGTTCTAACACCGGAGCGATCCAGACATTTCTGGAGCAGACAAAGCGACTTTCAACGGTCTGTTGGAACACGTGGTTCAGTGGTGAGAACCATGACTTGGTAAATCCAGGCACGGCTAATTTCTCAACAGTCCCATAATAAAAGTTCGGATCCACTCTGATACCCGCTGGCTGCAAATTAATGTAGATCAAATAAATCTAAGTCCGTTATGAAGCCAACGGGGCTGCAGAGTTACGGTTTACACTGTTCACTATTTCGTCTTCTTTTCCCCAAGATTGGCGAATTAGAAAATTCTGGGCCATGAGGTTGACGGCTCATTCATGTCACTGCACAGACACAACGCCAAAGGGTCGTTAACATGCCTTTGAATGTATAGCAGCTACTGGGAACGACAGGCGTGACATTCAAAACAAAGCCTCATACAGACAAGATGAGAAAGATCAACAAATGTCACTGGATGAGATGGAGACAGCGAGCATGGACGCTCTCCTCGCTAATGAATGGGCACGGGCCAAAAACAGACAGAGGAAGTACAGTCCCGAAGTTACTCACCTGGCATGCCTGTCAGGAATATCAAATAGTGAGGGGCAAAAATGGGAGCAGAACAAAAAAAGGGACTGTGTTAAGTCAAGCTGGGAGGGCAAGATGTGAGACAGCCCGGTGTTAGCAGGGACAGAAGTTCTTTTATTGGTGATAGCGCTTTGATGAGTGCAAGTCATTTAATTACCAGCATGAAAATAAAACTGAGCAATTCACAGAGGAGGAAGAGCTGAGGGCTGGAATTGTGTAGAGTGCAACCAAAGAAGCTGCCACCAGAAGCCTGCACCCGTGGCTGACATCAGGGTTCATTCAGCATTCAAAGGGAGACTCACCTATCATCTGGGCAATCGTCTTCTCATATTCAGCTACAATCCTCCTGTGCAAAACAAGAGCACATCATTCATTTATTCCTCCCTGTGCATTACACTATTATTAAAGAAATCTTTTCTGACGCGGGCAGAGCGACGGTGGCTGTCTGGATATTTCTGTTCATTTAAACTGTACATCCAGTTTCTGGTATTATTGTATGTGTGCGAGATGTTACACCTGACTAATAGCAAGCCTTGTTTTAAAGAACAGCAATCAGCACTGTTAAGAGGATTGATTACCCCCCCTCCAACACACACACAGTCCAATCAGTCAAATGAAGTAAGCTTCGTCTTATCCACACCAACTGAGCTGCAGCCAGCTGGTCCACAACCACCTCCTGCTCTCAGAGGCCAAAGTTTCAGCTCAGTAGCTGCACTTTTGTCTGAGAAACAGTTACAGAAAGCCGTTGTTGAAACGTGTGGGAGTATCTAAATTTTTGCAGAGCTGCATTAGCCCAACAGAGGCCTCAGCAGTAGCAGTTACCCCAGGCTATGGGTGGCAGAAACCCACTGGCTATGACAAACAGTGACAGTAGGCGGAGCCTGAAAGCAGGGCGCTTTGTGACAACTTCCCCTTCAAAAATGAAACAGTACGGTGTTAAATCTTTGCTCTGGATTCTTGCTGTGGTGTAATGTCAACCCAAATCCCACTTACCTCATCTCCATCACCTCCTGCCGGCTGTCCTCATACTTCCTCTTCCACTCCAGCACTTCTTTTTCCTTGGACACAACCTGAGGATCAAGGAAAAAGTGTCAGAAAGCTGAATACGGCAAATGAAGGGTGGAACGCACGACGAGGATTCAAACATTTGTGACACACCTCTTCTCGCGCTATGCCCAGAGAATGGTCCAGATCTTTGGGCAAGTGGGGACTCTCCCCTTCGATGTAGTCCGTGGGCCGGGAGTACAGGCAGCTCTTGGACACGGCGTTCTCCATGGAAGATACCACGTCCCTGCGCTGCTTCCAGAAGCCAGCAGAAATGACAGAGAGGAAGGGAAACATCACAAACCAAACATGGGACAACTTGCCCACACACACTCTTACAAAACCCTCGAGCCAACCGCAAAGCAGCGTCAAACTGCATCAAAATATACTGCAAAGCATAATACACATGTAAATGAGGCAGGGTAGGGATGCTCCAGAAGAGCTGGTCAGCCACTACATGATTGGATGAAACTGTGCCCATCGCCACAGTATTAGCCCAGAGCCCCGTCTGATTCTGCCCCCAGCTGAACGGATCACCCACTGACTGTGGGTCCAGGCACGGTGGAGGGGAAGGAGGGAAACATTTGATACAGATTAAATCATGGGCACGGGGGGGTTGGGGGGGCGAACTGAGCACCACTAGAAGAATGTCGGTCTTCTGCTCTAAAACATAACACGACTGACAACGGGTCAAACTTTAAAAAGGTGCTGGTGGCTGGAACGGCACATTGTATGGTATCACATTTCAAAAATAATCCTTACTGTTGTCCGCGCAAACACCGAAACTAATCTAATTAATCTACAGAAGAGCTGGATTATCAAAGGATTTGGTGAAATGGCTTCATCAAATCCTCATAGTCTGCTCCTGTTTGGGTTTCTGCTCCCATATTAATGCAGTTTATACAGATTAAGCTACTCAACTTTAAAACGGTCCTGCTGTACAACAGCAAGGGGCCTTGAATTAAAATTAAACAGATACAGTTTCTGTGGCAATAATCTGTCCCACCCACAATTTTTACCTGTCCAGAATTGCATCAATTCATGAACATTCATCAACATTCTTTCTTTACTTAAAAATACAAATGGTGGTTTTCATTTGATACACTTCGGTTGGTAAATTGTACCAAAATTGCTCTACCAGGACACCTCACAAGGAACCCACAGCAAACGTCACTTTATTTGGTTTATTACAGGCAAAAATCACTTAAAATCCATTAAATACATTTGGAGCTGAAGAAAAATGACTTTTGAATTAAAATTTTTAAAAGGCTACTCCAACAGTTTTAGATAGTGTCACATGAGAAAAAATGCAAAGGGTTTAATTCATACTTGCATTATTTCAAACAATGTGCTGATATCCAGAGCTAACATTGCTAATCGCTAGGGGGCGCTCTACAGCTGGGGTTATGATACCACTCTTACTTTGAATATGGGAGAACCATTGAAATTCCACCGACGAGTGCTAGACATTTTCAGTCGAGACTGTCATGCAGGACATTAATGAGAAAAGGAAAGACAGAAACAGACTATAAACTGTCCACCATCGACTTCAAAATTTAAAAAAAAGACTATTGTTAATCAGAAGGTCTCACTATGCTTCCATGGTCACCTGTGCTGTTCCATCACAAACCCTCCAACCAGCATCAAGCTCTAAAGATTACAATTTAAAACTCATCAAACACTGGTACCTACCTGACATGTCGTTTTGTTAGTGCTGTTAGTCAGGGAAAAGAACAGCAATGTGACTGGGAAGAATCAACGATTAAGCCTTGGAGATCTTTTAAAAAGAACTCCGCTGCTGCTAAAATTAGTTCTACTCTGAGACATTCCCAATCACATTTGTGATCAACTAATACTCTCATGAATGGGCAACATGCACGTTGCCCAACATGCACGACAGAGGGGAGAGGAACTGAGAGTCGTTCCAAAAGAATCAACCTGGTAGATCTTGCTGCTGAGTCGGGGTGGCAGCTGGACGCATTGAAGCCATGTTAGAGATTTTATATGTGGGAACTGGAGAACTGAGGATGTTGTGGTGCAGCCATCATGTTGATCAGGCCATGAGCTTACAGCCACACTCAGAACCGTGTGTTTAGGGGCAGGCTGAAACACACTCATGCACACACAACTGGCACACGTCTGCATTATCACCCACTCAAACATTTGTTTCTCTTGTACACTCTCCCTCACACACACACACACACACACACACACTCTTGCATACACCAGGTGCAGAAGTCAACGCAGTACCTGGGGGGTTACAGTAGAGAGGGAGGGGCATTGAGAGATGCTTTTGGCTACCTGCAGAGCTTCTATCCTCAGGGCAGCGAGCACCAGCTCCTCCTGGGCCGCACACAAAAGGGATTTTTGAGGGGTTTGTGGGGAGACGTGCGGCCCGAGGATGAGAGAGCAAAGGGAAAACACACAGACACTTGAGCTGAGGGGGTAAATAAGTGATGCTGTCCACTATTTATATGCTCTATCAATCACACTATTCTGACAAAGGTGCAATTTAGGTGCAAGGATACACAAAATTAAAATGGAAATTCTAGATGTAGTATGAAAAAAAAAAAAGGTTCACATGAACAGACCAATGAGCCTGGGGCAAGGTTCATCAACACGGGGCAAATATGCAGTCTGCCAACACACCTGGAGTTTCTGAGCAAATGCAGTGGGGTTGGTCTCAGCCAGGTCAGGCTCCAGGTACTGCAGGGGATCATCACACTCAGACAGGCTATCTGGCAAGGCCTGTTCTGGGACATGGGCCTCCAATGGGCCCTGTATGGGGGGCCACAGGGGCACCAGGAGGATTAGGCAGAGAGCAGGAAGAGGAGGGCACGGGTCAGAATGGCTAAGCAAGCGCCGAGTCTTTGCGGCTTTTTTAGGGACTGGTAAGTTGAGTAAAGTCTCCCAGAAGACTGTAGAATGACCCCCCCCCCTTGTGACTCAATGATATAAATGACAAACTCAAAAACTGACACTTTTTTTCACGTGATGGTGACAAAACAAAGTGTTTTTTTCCCAGCACAACATACCTGCTCATTCCTTTCTGTGTTCAGAGCCTCACTTTCTCTCTTCCTGCCCTTATCTCCAGCTGAACCCTCTGGACCCGCCCGGGAGCTTAGCACAGGAGTCTTCATACCTGCTGTTATCTGCGCTTCCATTTCCTCAAAACTTCTGCAAAGCAGAGAGGAGTGTGCATGAGAAGTGTTTTACATAAAGCACTGTACATAGTATATATGGCAAATTACACAAATTTTTGAGTATAAAAAAAAAATTAGGTGCCAGGACACCTTCAGAGCATTGCCGAGGTACCCTTGAGCAAGGCACTAAACCCTCAAGTGCTCACACAGACCCCTGTGATGAGCTGGGGGCTCATTCAGGGGTGTATCCTGCCTTTGCCTGTATGCAGCTGGGGCAGCAGCCTCTGTGTGACCCCGAAAGGGCTATAATACATAAGAAGAATCTCCATGCATATCTCGACAGGTATAAAGCTACAGCTGGAGGGGCCGTACCCTGTGCAGGGAGAGCTGGGCTCAGATCCATGGGGGCCCCTATTCTTGCTGAAGTTGTCAGATACAGAGTCCAACTTTAGGTACAAGGATGGCTTGTTGACAGAGAGTGGCTAGAAGAAGCACAAAATAAACTATGATTTTACACGTGTTCAGCAATAAATGTAATATTCTAGAAATATCCTATGTTTTTAAATAGATTTAATACTCACAGCTGAAGAGGATCCAATCTTCTCCATGTACTCAATTTCATAATCTTGTACTGAAGCACAAATGCACGATTTTAGTCGTAGAAATGATGATTAAAAAAACTATTTAACAGTGCGCGCCGATGTGATCGGACACTGAGGCAAGGCTGTCTCTTGATTCACTCTGTTCCTGTCTGACCCACATGTGCAGGCTCAGCCTATGAGAAAAGGTGGCTCTCCTGAATGTCAGAGGCCAGTGGAGAACTGGGCCAACAGGCCACAACAAGAATCAATAGTATCGCTGAATGGAAGAGAATGGCTAGCTGCTGCATGTTTTGTGTTACCTAAACCTGAATTTCTTCTGAGCACCATTTGTCTTTGTTGTACTATTATTTGGACATGAAGGGGGGTGGGAGGCTTCAATACAAAAGGGAAATGAGGAGACAGTTGAACCTCACCTGGAGCTGGAGGAGAAAGACTGTTCTCATTAACAAAAGATGTGAGGTCACAGGGCTCAGGGAAATCGTGTTGCACAGAGTCCAAGTCTGCGTCATGCAGGGAGGCCCACTTCTGACTGGTGGAGGAGGCCAGCTTCTCTTCGTCTGTGGCGTGGTCATCCTGCAGGTGGGACGGGGGCTCGTCCGGGGACTCGGCATCCTGCGATACAGGAGGAGACGGTGGTGGTGAGTGAGATAGGAGGAGGCAGACAGGTACAGGGAATTACACACACCTGTGATGGACTGGACAAGGGAGTTTTCTTTGGCGATCTCTTCACTCTGAAAGTATTACTGAGAAGAAAAACAAAAAAATAAGGATTCAGTATGTTCCGTAAACAGGCTATTTGCTATTAGCACCAACGATCACCTTGATCAAAACACCTAAAAGGCAAATCATAGTCACAACTGCCTGACTGAGGGACTGATGCACCGATGTTCAGCGTGCGAGTACTAAAATTGTGAAATATGTGTGAGTTATTTGTAAGCAACTGCAGGAAGGAGTAAAGTGATGTTAAGTGGGATTTCTTACAGAAACTGACAAAACCCAAATACATTAGTGTTAATGTGGTATGGATGGATTAACCGTTAGTAGGTTTTTGTAGCCCAGGAATACAACTTGCAATTTTATGGACATGCTTTGGTTTTATTTATTAAATTTGTCCTGAAAGACACTCGGAACAGGACACTTGCTTTATGTAACTCCTGAAATACTGTGAGGAAAAACAGCAGCGCAGAGAGCACGAGGAGCTGTAAAGCTAAATACCAGGAATCACAACAACGCAAAGGATCAAATATATTTCTACACGTTATCAGTATTAGCAAATACAATCACTCGTCTCCAACCACAGGGTCCTTCACGAGTACAGTGGTTTGTAATATAATGACTGAACTCTGCAGCACTGATGCGATACTACATCTCTAACCTTGGTTCCTGGAACTAATGTGCATTTAAACACCTCTACAGATGGAAATAACAACAAGGTGTCAATATTTTCACCATGAACTTGCTGCACAGTTGCCGTTTTCCAATGCACGTGTGTATTCTGCATAAATAAATTCTATCTAAAAAAAAAAAATCCCAAATCCTTTAATTAAAATGGTCAAAAATGTTATGAAAAAGGTGGAAAAAAGCAAGATTGCCATGAGCTGCTTCAGGGGTCAACATGAGAGAATGTCTTAATCCCTGTACTTACAACAGACAACATAGAGAAGACACACCTCTGGACTTCCTGTGACACATGGAGATACACAGACACAGGTGACAGAGAGACAGACAGGGGACAACAGCAGAACACACAAAAAGACCTGTGACAAACAAAGACAGGCCTACAGAAGATGACACACAAACACTCATTAGTGTCGGCTCCCGTTAGAGTTACAGACTTACGATTTAATAGGAGTTTTCTTCTTCTTTGCAGGTTTATTCTGATTCTGGTCCTCAAGTTCACCAATGTTGTCATTGTCATTGTCATTTTCATAGTCATTGGACGAGATTTCAAATGAGGCCGAGGCCTTGGGAGGAGAGTTGTTTATCATGTTTGATGATCTAAAGGGATCTAAGGAATCATCAAAGTTGTTTGGATCAAAGCAATATGATGGCCTGGGCAGTTTGGGGGAGTTGGAGATGCATTTCTTGGAAACAAAAGGATTGTAGTTGGGGTCCTCCCATTTGTCAGGTTCAAAGTTGTAGGAGGCTGTAGGAACCGGGATAGCCTCCTCGTTGCCATTGTGGATCACTGGAGGATTGTTGTCCAGTTGCTCCGTCTGTGCTGCGGGGGCCTTCTTCAGCCCCAGCTTCGGTTTCCGCAGGGGCATCTTTCCACCAGGCTTCTTGCCCACTTTCTTGGGCTTTGAAGATGCCTGGTGTGAGGTCTCACTGTTCTCCTCAGTGTAGTCAAACTCCAGCCTTACTGACTGGTTTTTAGGGATGATGGGTTGCTCCTCGGGGTTACTACCACTTTCAGAAGGAGCTGCAACACAAAGCTCTGCTTCAGAGACACAGGGATTCACTGGAGGGGGGGTTATGGGTGCACACACAGGATCTTTACGACCTAATATAGGAGAGTTGGCAATTTTACTGCCCCCAGTCTTAAAGGGATCTATATTTTCAAAATTGTCTGGATCCCATTTGTAGGAGCTTGTAGGTGGAATGGGAGATTCTCGCTTGCCTGGGGGGCTCTCGGGGGGAGGGATTTCCTCCTGGCACAGGGGTAAAGCTGTAATGACAGGGGTCTCCTGATTGATACTTTTCTCTTCAGGGACAGGAGGTGGGGTCTCCACACGACTCTTCCTGGTCTTTCGAAGGGTCCCTCCAGGACTGAGGGTTGCAGACGCCTCTACTTCGTCCTGAGGGGTGGCAATTTGAGCCTTTGTCCGCTTCTTTATCTCTGGTGTACTGCCTGACGAAGCTGCCCTCGGACTCTCTGGGTTGGAATGTTGTCTAAGCAGCGGCTTTTTCTTCAAGGAACTAGGACGAACCTTCTTGGGTCTGAGCAGTGTCCCGGGGGTACTTTCTGTGCCTACGCTGAAGGACTCTGAATGTGGACGGAAGTCTTCAGCTGTTGACCCATCTAAGAGCCCAGTATTATCTAGTTCACCTCCCTGGAGGCTCAGGGAACGGGTCAGAGTATGGCCTGTCCCTTCTGTAGCTAAAAGTTCGATATTATAGGTACCACTGGCTGCAATGGGCTTGTCCTCATCAAAAACAATGGGCGATGCATTCAAGGGTAGATCGTCCGAGGTCAAATCACAAACAGTATCATGGGCCAAGACATCAGATACTGTGAGAAAATAAGAAGTATAATGTTAAAAAAAACATTAATTAAACTACCACTGGGTTATAGATGTAATGAAAGAAGCTGCAGTTGACCAACACATCCAATTATAGAGGCCACTGTACTATAAATAAGATACAAGAGTCTCAGGCTGAGATTGATTTTAAAAAAAGACAGGGAAAATAACCACGTGACAAGAAGAGACTCATATGATTGGTCAGCCTGTCATACTTAAAATGCAAGATACTTGGAAAGCCTTAGTTCTTTTGTGATAAGAAATGCTGGCGTGATCGCACAAACCAGGTCACACCACCACCTTCATCCACTAGATGGAGCCATACTTCCCCTTTTCCCCCCACCCAGAGTACAGCTACACCAGTAATTCATTGTAATAATAGTGACAATATCACCTTTTTCAGAAGGTAGATCTTGATTTCTGGGCTCAGTAGGAGAAGCTGTCTTCACTGGAGTTGTAGCTTCTGGGGTTTCAAATGCTCCATCAGAGTCAGAGCTCCTTTAACAAAACATAGACACATTAGCTAAAGGCTGTTAAAAATGTATTGAACTATTGATTTATGAGTGTACCAGGAAGAGAGACACCAACTCGTTTGAGCAGGAGCTAAACTACCCTTTTTCCCCAATAAAGCTCATCTCAAGTAACACATTTGATAAGAAGGGTTAATATTCAATAGCAAACGTAATATTTGATCATGTGTTTTTGGGTACATGACACCACATTTAATGCACACAAAATAATCTGATGGTCCAACGACATTGCTGAGGAATAGAAACTTCAAAAGACATCACACATTTTAATGTGACAATTTGGAAATTGGTTCATTCTAAGCACAATCTGCCTTTTCCAAAAGCCATGCCAGCACCATTGAACCTAGATTAGATCGGTGCATCCAAGTTGTCCCTCGCATCTCACCTCCATCTGACTGGTTTCCTTGCATCCCAAATCATTTTATCATGACGTGCACCCCAGGAAATACGCCACAAGTGCCGCTGAGACGGATCTGAGCCCGGGCTGGCCTCGCCTGCCCCTCCCAGCAGCGTGTCCCAGCCCCAGCGAGCCCACTGCAGCGGAGATAGCGCCTGCCACACACTCCCTGCCATGGCCGACTGGCTTTAACTCGTCCTTTACAGCCACACAGGTTAACAAATACAGCCATCGCAGCTGCTGATGACTACCATTTCATCTTTCGATCAATATTTCCTTTTTTCCTGCTTTTAAAGTGCGCTAAAAATCCCCCATTTCTCTTTTCCAAGATGAATTCCTGGTCACGATTTCCGTTTGAGAGCCGTCCATCTTCCCTCCTCCAAAAATGAAATGTCTTCCCCTGAAACAGGCTGCAGAAGCCCCCCACCTGCATACCGTATTCATCAGCAGCTCTCTGCTGGCTCCCTCTCCCCCCTCTCTCTCGGTCTTCCTCTCTGCCTTTGCTCCCTCAAAATGCAGACAATATCCACCTGCTGAACATGATACAGCAGAATCCCTAGTTACCCTTTTTTCTATATTCTTAATCTCATCACAAAAGGAATGAGGACAATCCCACACACCCAGATTTTGCTCTACAAAAGCAGCAGACACAACAAAAATGCTCTGTGTGAAGGTAAATTGAATTGTTTTCAACTCAAAATCAAGCTATGTACACTTAACTTATAATATGCATACATTAAAATAGAGGAACCATTATTCAAATGTCCACCCTTAAATGAACAGCCCGCAACCTTCTCCTAGATGAAGATCGCCAATAAAAGAGAACTGGGGACATAAAGCTCATAGAGGAGGATAGGACTGGATCATTTTTGAAGCTGCAGACAATATCTTGCCCATCTCTGGGGACACATCACAGGATTAACACCTCCATTCGTTTGCTGTGGGTGTAATCAAAACAGCACATGACCAAGGAAGGAGAGCAATAATCCCTGTGTGTGTCAACAGGATAAGACTACACTTTAAATCCAACTGGGTCAGTCACCGGGAACCAGGTTCACTATGTCAGTTTCTAAAACACGCCAAGTGCAATATGCACGCGCCATAACACATTACTGAATAAAATATATAGTACAAAAAAAGACCTTCAGCAACAGTGATTTAATGTGCAGCATTCATACTAGAGGCAAAAACTGCTCAAATTCATCACAAAAACAAAAGAGTAACTACCAGTTTATTCAGCGTCCAGGTTTTACCTTGCAGAGGACATTTTGGGTTGCTATGGTAACTGGTGATTCCCACCATATGTTTCATGATGCTGGAAAGACAATAGAGAGGCTTACCTTACCCACAGGGCCCAGTGTGTGTGTGGTGTGTGTGTGTTCTTTTTTACCACAACATGGAAGATGACCTGCACATTTAAGGCCAGCATGTAATCAAGATCATGTTTAAAATCTAAGACAACTGAGGAGACGATAAGAAAAATAAAACAATAGAATGTGATGAATAAAAGCAACTCTGATAATTTGCTTGTTAGAAAAAAGCAAACAAAAGTAAAAAGCATTAGTTGGTGAGCAGCCTTGTTAAGCTGCTTGAGTAGAAACAAAGAGAAGAAGTTAATAGCAGCTCATGGTGCCTGGAGACAGATGCTGGAGGGAGACAGATGCTGCATTTCAGACAGTAAAATAGGTCTCTGCTAACAGCCAAATCCAACTGTGTTTACAGACACACCCCACCTCTTTTGCCTCTACATATTCAACTTTAACTCTCTAAAATATGGTAGAGAAAGACTCACGTAGGGACTAAAGGAGATGACTGTGCTCTCTGAGCAGTTGTAACCTTTTTAAATTAATAGTTCAAAATGATCTGATCAATAATCAAGAGCATGATCTGCATCATGCAGATGTACAGATCAGATATACAGATGTGGTTTGGGGGTTTAAATATCAAGATGATTTGTGCAGTGTAACTGGATAATTAAAGACAGAACATCTCTCAGCAGGAATATCTTAGTCAGCAATCATCTGCATTATGTGTGTTGACTGACACACATTGTCTTATAGTTCTGTGAGAGGAAAACAACTGTTATAGTTTGCATTTATAATATACATGTGTCTACACTACAGCAAAAAGAAACCTATGTAAAAGTACTAATGTTATTGTCTATCATTCATGTCACTGGATGCAATCAGCGGTGTGACAGATAGAGGGCGCTCTTGTGCTTTTATCACACTGAATTACATCATACACGTGCAACAGCAATAATCTGCCATAGATTCATTTTACAAGTGCCTCTTGGCTTTCCCCCAGATGTGATGAAGAAGTTTTTGATGTTGGCAAAGTGCACATCTGTGGTTTTGTCTGCATGTTGTCATCGAAACAGAATTTGAGTGGAAAGTACTTGGCAAAAAGAGAAGCCATCTCATCTCCCTCCAAACAGCTCATCTCCAATCAACATAGCGCCACTCCTGAACCTCTTCATCCCAAAAATGTCCAAAGCTCAAAAACAGAAGAAGACGCGTGATTATAAAGTGTCAAGCTAACATAATCCCTATGGGTAATACCTCACTGGGTCTAATATAAGGCTGACTTTGACCAGATGGTTCACTAAACAATAAGAGGACAGCAAAGCATTATGGTGGGGGGGTGGGGGGGTGCTCTCAATTTGATTACGAGATCAGATGCTAGGTTGATTACTGGGAGAGAGGGAGAAAGAGAGAAAACAATATATAACAATATATATAAGTAAGCACATCCAGTAATTTAGTGAATTGCAGAACGTTTCAACCACTCAGTGTTTTTATGCCACCTAGTTGTGGGAGCTTCCTTCTCCTGCTCTTGACTTAATTACTAACTTAACATCCTGCAACACAAGGACAGAGAACAGAGTCCTATCAGCTGTATAATTATTATTGTTATTGTTATTGAAGGCATTGCACCCCCCCCCCTCTGGGGCTTTGCTCCAACACAATAAAGAGGGTCTGAGATATAAATAAAGTGAAGAGGCTCAGTTCATCACATACCTGCTCTGACTCAGGTCCCCCACCCCCTGACATTTCTAAATAACCTCCTTTGGCGAGCACAAAGCGTGGTCCATCTCTACATCGTCACCAGCCTCAGCTCCCAGCGTGACCGCTACTTCCTCACCCCGCGAAAAGCCAAACATCACACCAGCAGAATCCCAGAGGCACCCACGCGTTGCCTAATTCCGACATCTACTGGGAATCTCAAACGATCCAAAGCGACTATACGGCCGCCAAAGCACATTTAAGCACGTGCTCGTGCACATGCGCTAAACATCGCATCGCTATCGTGAAAGGTGACAAAAACAAAGAAAGCGTGCTCAATTGTGCGTTTTTGTCATCTCGCAAAGAAAAAACATTAAGAAAAATCCTGGAATGGAAACAAATGTAGGTCAAAAATATAAAACATACCATAATTCACAGATGAGAATAAGTCTTTGATGACGATGAGAATTTGTTGCATTGGAAACAACGTGAAGCTGTAGCTGCACAACTGAACGTGTCATAAAGGAACGAATATAGTAGCTACAAAGATTTGGGATTAAGTTGAAGGTTTGGCTGAACCTGGAGTCTTAAAGCCAAACTCACATGTGTTCTTGAGATGGACAGGAGACCTCCCCTTGTTCCATGGACTCATTGGCTCCCATCCTCAGCTAGCTGCGGCTCCCCCTTCAGCCGTCTGCTCCTGCTTTCTGACCACCCTCCAACATCCACCTGCACCCAAACCGCTGCCTTCTGCCCGTTTCCTGGCGGTGGAGGCTGGCAGCCTGAGTCATAGGAGTTGAGCACCGGCCGAGCAGAGGAGGAGCAGGTCCAGCTCGCATCAGTAGCACAGCGGTGAAGGATTCAGAGCTGCTGGATTCCTCTGTCACATCCTCATTGTCTCGTCCTCCGCTGACTGAATATTCCTAATATTCCAGCTTCCTCATCATTTAGCTTTAATCGAAACGATAAAGGTGGCTAAAAAAAAAAAAGTGGGATCCAACAAAGAAATCCAGGTCACGTAAAAGCTCGTTCCGTGCAGCCTTGGGCGAGCGAGTGTGAGGTGTCTGCTCTGTTTGGCTGCTGAGTGCTGTTGCTGTTCTCACTGCCTCCTCCCCCTCCACTCTCTCCCCAGCCTCCTGTGTCTTTAAAAACAAGATTTTTTCCCCCCTCATCGGCGGCTGCGTCTGTGCGAGGCAATCTAACAATAGCAGCTCCTCAGAACCAGGAAGATTAACGGGCTTTTCTCATTGTTGCCGTCACCCGCTTCCTCCTCCCATCCTCACTATCTGTCCCTCCGAGTCCTCCTGTCATTCACAGGGCTGCATAATGAAAAACATTTTTGTCCCTCCCTTTCACACAATGGAAGCTTCCAGCACACACCGATGCTAAATGTAAATAAGCTCTGTGAAATGCGCGCGCACGTGCGCGTGCATGGAGGCGAACAGCATTTAATGCTCACTTGATTATTTTTCTATTTTAAGCCACTGAATCCACGAGACCAGAAAAAAAAACAACAAAGGAATCCAGACTAATAATGTTAAAATTCACTCACTCACTCAATCACTCTTTGTTTGACACCAACGTGCGCTTTATGGCAAATGAGTGCATCGATTTTTCAAAGACAAAGGTCTCCGGCACCAAACCCCCTGGAGAGCAGATCGGGCTGGTGATCTAATTTACCGACGCTCATCAAAGCTGTCGCTGCATGAAATATCAGAAACGCACCACGGACATTTGGTTTGGTCACGTCAGCATTTGCTTTGTTTTCAGTTGGCAAGATTTAAATAGCATTTTCTCCACTGTGTGATTTGTAGCTGTAGATTCATTGATATTTAATTTTAGTTTAACTACTAAGGTGCTCTCTGTCTGAAAGAATAACGGCCAAGACGTGATAAAGTGAAGCAAAATGAAAGCAGATCAAGAATTTACAAAAAAGAAAATGATGTCTTTGTTTTCTATCCCTACAGTTTATAATAAAGCTGTTACTTAAAAGGTGCTGATTACACCACAGTAGAAGTGGGCGACCAAACACATGGAGAACACATCTATTGTACATTCATGGGAAAGTTTGGGAGCAACGGTTCATCACAATAGCGGCTCCAGCCTGCAGTAGCTTTACAGTTGGTGGTTTCAGGTGTCCAACGTGTCCCTGGGTGGACTAAAAAGAAGAGAACCACACAAAAACCAGTGCTCACGTTCAACCTAACACCATAGCTGAAAGCGGGATTGGTTGCAAGTCCATTAATTGATGCTCACAAAAGCTATCAATGTAATTTTAGTCTCAGATGGTCCTGGTCGATGCTTCAGAGCCTAAAGGGACAAGTAAAATACTGCCCACATACAACCCCCAACACAGAAGATATCGATTGCCACGACCATCCACATCCTCCATTTAGTGATGTAAAGAATTTAGGGCAGCACAGTATGTGCAGAGTATAAGTGCCTTCCGTGCGTTCATGCGTCAGCTTTGTGCTGCAGTGTGTAGACTGACAAAAATAAAAATATAAAATATTCAGCAAGGTAAGGCACTGAAAGATGTGGAGATGGAAGTTTTTCTAAAAGATTCATAAAGAGCACTCAAGACAAATCAAGGTCACTGTGGAGGAGCCTGGTTCCCACTTCTGTGATGGTGCACAAAAGGATGAGCTGAATGTGAAGCAGCTTTAAATCTTAACGAGTCAATCTACCACTTGATTTGGCTATTTTAATTACAGTGATCAGATAGTGCCAATGCATCTATAAGCCACTCGACAACATGTCTGGAATTCAAAGCTACAAACTCATATCCATGAAAAAAACTATTAAATACACATCACTCAACACATGAACACACAAATGTGCAACTCCAACGCCTGTAAGTGGTACTGCTGGTAAATTAGAAATGATGCTATGTGTTCCATTTCTTCCACACTCCAGATTAGCAGACAGCTTTGCACCAAATCAAGAAAATTCTAGTTAATGAATCATTTTGTTTAACAGCCAGTCACTAATTCTCTCACTAGAACAATCTAATTTAGTAACTTAAACTTGCAACAAATAAAATAAAACAAAGGTAGGCAACCAATACAACTCACACTACACTTGGGTGACCTCCAACATAACTGGAAATAACTCTGGAACCTTCCTGGTTCCATCAGTATGTCAAGGATTTTAAATAATCGATGAACTGCAGCTACATATGCCCGTAAAATGCATGAAAATTAAAGCCCTGTAAATGAAATGAAAGTATAGCAGGCAGTTTCTTCACTTGAGATGGTCAAAGAAATCCAGGAGTGTCAACCAGCCACAAACCTGCCCCACAGAAAGATGTGTTACACCCATAACATGCGCATGAATAATTAAAAGCCATTTAACTAGCGATGTGGGGATGGACATGCTCTGAATGTACTGTGCACATTTTCTGCACTGCAGTTATGAATATAACCGAGGTGTTATAAAGAATAGCAAAACTAAGAGCAGAATTGATACAGTAGCAGATTCAGTGACAGCCTGTGGGTCATGTACCTGCAGGCTTCAGGCAGCAGATGCTGGCAGAATATAAACCTGAGCTCTGAAGGGAAAACGCCCTCTGCTGGTTCACATCGGTAGCGCTTTCAGAAAGTGGCTGAGTCATTTGCTCTTAAAAAACTCAAACATACTGATCACCAAGCTGAGAAAGGGAGCTGAAAATAAATATTTTAAATCTGATGACCTTTGTCATCTCAGTGGAAAAAAGAAAAAACTGTGCTGGGTGCAATAAACATGGCTCATGATGAGGACTCAGACGTTATGATGAGTAATATTACACCAAAATACGCTTGTTGTTTGTGACTAGTCCCAAACGGACCTCTTCATTTTTATGACTGCTACATTCCTAAATAAAATAAATGTTTTACTCCTTTGCAAAACAATCTTAACTTGTACAGTAATTTACTAAATCAAGTTGAAGACGTGAACTGTGATTATTTTCTAATCTCAGCAAAACAGAATGAAAGGAGTTGTGAAACGTAATGTATAATATATAGGATGTTTATGGTTTTCAGAATGAAGAAACAGCATGTTAGTTGATCTCTTGCAGTCTACAAAGTCAATCAGGGCGCCAGATGTCCATTTAATGCTGTAATTGGACCTGAACTCGGGTTGAAAGGACGCACATTTTCATCAAACGAGCTCAAGCCTCAATAGTGGACAAATACATCAGACATTTACACCAAAATCCAAAACAAGACATACAGCGTGTAGCTGCATCTTATATCATGTTACGAGTGGCAGTGCAGCGTTGAATTCATACCTTACAGCAGGGTGGCAGGGTACAGAAGCAGGGTGTACACAGGGATCCGCTGTGGGTGCAGCAGAGGAGGCGAGGGCTGAAGGAGAGGCTGGGGGGGTGGGTAGAGGGGCAGGCGTGGGTCTCTCTAGGGGTGCAGGGAAGCCGTCAGTGTCGTGGAGATGAGGAGGGAGAGCAGACAGGATGTGGCGTTTGGAGGCGAGAGGTTGGGGACAGTCGGCGTGGGAGGGTCTGTTCGGAAGCCACACACAACATCAAGAGAAGAGCTGAAGGCCAAGTACGGCAATTTGGAAAAGCCTCCAGGATTCACTGGCCTACGTAAACCAGGTTTAATATCAGGAACTTACCCAAAAGAAGAGAAAGTGCGACTGCTCTGCTCTGTGTTGTCCCCTAAACCTAGAAGCGACTTCAGAAACAGAATGCTCACTCCAACCATCCTAACAATACGTTGTCATCTAAAGAACTTGAAGCCAGATTTGTCTCTCCTCTCAACAGCACCCTTACGGGACAGCCCATGTTTCCTTTGCTGGCTCCACTTGCCCTCAACAGCGTAGTAGCATGTCTGAGGTAGTTTGGCTCGCTCATTGTTGACCACCTGGTAGACGGGATTTGGCCCTGTTCCAGGCCCGCCTTATCAGAAGTGGTTTGCTCTCTAATCTGACAGGCGAAGCAATGGACGCCCATGCAGCTGTTCCCCACCAGGGGCATGCCTCCTGTTCAGCTCTAAAAATAACCAGTAGCCTCTTCTGCACAGTAGGACTTTACCGAACTTCTCCACCTAAACCACACTTAAATAAATACATCAACACAAATGTGTTCTGGCCCATTTCAGACTGAAACTGGGCTCAGTTACGTTCCAGCTCCCCTTTCACAGTTAAGTCAGAACTTTTAACCGTGTTTTTCTTGATGGTATTGTTTACATATAATGCCAGCCTGCTTCCTGTCACTCCACGAAAGAATTCTCTAATTGATTCAGGATGGCTGCATGAAGAGAAAGGTGAAAATGCCAAATCTGGATTTCTGTTGATACCAATCTGAACATTATAGACAAGGAAAGACAGGATCGACCTATGTACATGCATCACCAAGTCATAACGTAGTCTACGCAAAATATTAACATACTACAGTTTTCAGATGGGTAATGAATTAAAAAAAGAAACCTCGACCTTGGATGGGACAACCGGCCAGAAGAACCCTGAACCCTGTTTACAGGGAGTTTAACATATCCTAACTGTTACAGTCAGCTGATGTTCCCAGGTCGTTGGAACGTTCTAGTATGATCTGTCCTAAGTGTGTGAGGTGTGTGAGTGTGTGAGGAAACAAACAAGACAAAACAAGCCACATGTTTTAAGACACAGTTGGATTGTTGGCATTAAGCTGGAACCTGGTATAATTGATCATTCAGCAAAATACAGGCCAGATTTAAGAAATCCTGTCCAGAAATCCACTACAGTAATTTTTATACAGTGGCAGAGATTAAAAACCTGTTTATCTGCCCTCCATTTTCATGATTGTTTAAGGAACCAATGTTACCTTGCCTGTATGGTATTCAACCCACACGCATATTTCAGGCACTCTATGGGAAACAGCTGGAGCTAAAAGAGAGCAAGTCCAGGCAGGGTGTTCAATGATAAACTAAGAGTCATGAAGGCAACCAGCTGGAGGTACTATGGAAAGTGTTTTTACATGCCATAATGACAGGAGGACCATATCTGTACAACAGTTGAGTCATTGTAGAAGTGTACAGGTACATGTATATACTGTAGGACTATTTTAGGTCTAAATTATTTATCCAATGTCTAATTTTATTTACCTTAAAGCACCATGACAACTGAATGACAATACAGTGTGCTACTGTAAAATCACATTCATTTTGGGACTTTAAAATGAAAGAAAGTGCTGTAACGCCATTATTATTATTATTATTATGGAAAAAACAGTTCTTATACAGGTATTTTAAAAGTTTACCATGCTAACAATGTTTGACTCATCATGTAAGGGAGGGACAACAACAAGTTCAAACTTGCGTTTGGCATTTTTTTTACAGTTACAACGCAATGCATTTCCCAACTATATTCCATCTCAGCCTTCATTCTTTTTTCCCTTCCTACTCTCCTCCACCCATCTGGTGAGGTCATCAGAGTCTAAGCAGTACTAGTTCCTTACTGACCATCTGCTGCATCCACCTGGAGGGACTTAAACACAAACACCTACCGTAGACAGACGGAACTAGAGCAGCTACCTCTCATAAACTCACCCGGATGATTTGCGCAGCGCAGGAATCCACCACACATGTAAATACAAGTGGGAGAATTACTCCTTCCTCCACTCCTCTCCAATGTACCAGAGTCAAAAAGCGAGCGTCCCCGTCCTCCTCCTTTCTGCCCGCGATTCCGTCATAGACACACGCGCGCTGCAGCACATGCTCAAGTATTTCACTGAACTCTGGCTTTTGTTCCACTCCGTCTGGTTGGTGCAAATGACTTCAGTGGGGCTGAAGTGCCTCCCACTACAGGCTACAGTTCACAAAGCCGCACAGACTGAGCAGGCCTGACAGCTAGGACAGCCTCTGGGGGCGGGCAGGGGAAAAAAACACACATGTACACACACTATGCGAGCGTAACCTTATCTATGATAAACCCTAAAGTGGAAATAGCTGTCAGATCCTCGCCACTCTTACTCAGAACAAACTTTTTTGTCTCAGAGCAGTGATGGAACAAGTGTTCTGACTGACAGTTGGCAAGTGCTAGTCTGGCATGTGGGGTGGCTCCTGTGCAAGGGTAGGAGAGAGGATACTGCTTCCATAAACATTCTTAGATGCACTTGTGGGGAAAGACATTAGATTAATACGGCTGCTATTCTTGACATTAGAATGGCGACATTGGGGACAAATTAAATTTACACACGGAAAAATGAGTCTGGAGTTTTAACAACAGATAACACGATTTGAGACGAGTCCTCATTCATCTTGTTAGACGGCATTAAATTACAGCAGACAGTAAGAACAGACCAGGCGTGCTTGGGAAGTCTAAAAGCCAAACAAAGCCACCACAGGGAATACTGGAGTGCCTGGAAATCTGTTTTATACGTATGAAAGACGGAGGTGCTGCTCTTGTAACAATGACGTTAGCTCCAATTAAACGAGTGTCTTGTTGTGGGAATTATATATAAAATAAAGCTAAATAAAGCTGTCCTGTTAGAAAATTTAGGGAATTACAAAATTTTGATTTAGAAAGCAAGAAAAAAGAGAAAGAGAGAAAGAACGAACGAACGCTCACCTACTGTCCGGTAGCACCTCGCTGGGCTCGGGAAACGCTTCGGTCCCAAACTTAAGCGACTGTTCACCTGTGGCCTCGGCAACTTCCCCCTCTGGTGCTTCAGTGATCAGCGGCTCCGGTTCTCTGGTACCGGGCGGCTCTGGTTTTTCACCTTTATGTGCATCTAGGAACTCTGGTGTGCTGTTGGCAGGTTCTGGCTCAGATGCATCTTCCACGACTTGAGACGAGGCGATTGTCTGTGGTGGGACATCTGAACGCTCCCGAGGGGGCAGGTCTTCTTTCTGGATCTGGTCAGTTAGCTTTGACTCGTCCGATTCAGTTTGGAGCTCCCCTTTTGTGCTCTGGCTTGGCTGTGTGGGTTCTGGGAGTTCTGTTGACTTTAAGGATTCAGGTAGAGCCGAGGGCTCCACTACTTCTGGCTGTGGTGGGATCTCCTCCTGTACCTCCTCGGTCGGTGTGTGAAAATCCAATTGTGGAGACTCCAGAGATGGAAGTGGACTGGAAAATAAAGATCATTTAGAAGGTTATGGATTTCTTGTTTAGTTTACAACCTATAAAAAATTAACAACGAGCATGTTTTTGTAGGTGCGAGGGGTCGTGACACTATGTGTGCATTGTTCTTGCATCGCGAGCGAGAAAAGGCTCATTCTTGCCCCGGAGAGGAGGCAGGATGTCACAGCTGATGTAATCCTGCGACTATAAAAGGCCCACATTCGGTTTCACACAAGGTCATCTGACTCAGGCGCTCTTTCAAAGTAAAGCTCTGTTCGTACGTCCTCATTTATATTCATGGTCAAACCATATCAGCCACATCTCGCCAAACAATTCTTGAATGTGGTGTTAATGAAACACCAAAAAGTGCAGAAATGAGATATTACATAACCGCATAAGCAGTGTTATGGTAATAACATGTAAGAATAAATGTGTGTGTTCTTTAATTATCTGGATCTATGATGTTGGGCTTTAAACAAATGTTAGACACCTTTCCCTAAAGAGTTATTCCATTCTCCTTTGGTTCGGTTCAAATTTTAATGTTTTTTTTCTGACCCGTTAGTTTAGCTCAACCGAGAAGACACCATTTAAGATTCCATTCAACTCCATCTAAACATGTTTTTGATGGCGAAAGGTCACTTGATTTGCAGAATACAGGCAGCAGAGGATGTCAAGCTGCATTCGATGCTCCTAATTCCCTATTTAGTTATTTAAATCTTGAATCACTGCGATACATAAAACAGATACTGTTACACATTAAATCAGTCAGAGGTGGTAACAGAATGGAACTCAAGTGTGCTCCTTTTTTAAGAGTTTCCTATATATTATATAGGATGTACAAACACACACGCTTGGGTTTACCTTGAGATGACCATCGTGTTCTGATGTTTACTCTGACAACATGCTGCAGCTTCTTTGAGAGCTTCTATCCACACTGTACTTTGGCCCTGGGCTCTTAATCCAGCGGCTATAGTCTCCGACACATCTTCCGTCTCGGTATTCACAGTTTTTTGTTCAGCAGTGGCGTCGCAGGATGGACCTTTGGGAAGTGATCCGTCCTCTGGAGGAGCAACAACCGGATCAACCACAACTGTGTCCTCAGACTTTGAAAATACCGTCTGATCGCAGATCGTCTCCGACTGTGTAGGAAGTGCAACAGGGCGTGATGAATCTGTGGAGCACTTTGATGAGATCACAGAAGAGACTGAAATAACATCAGGAGTTCTTTTAAATTCAAGGCTGTCGTGATGTTCTACGGCCTTTAAAGCACCAACACCTTCCTCGGTGTTACAGCCTGTAGCCTCTGTTGTTGGGGAGGAGCCACAAACACTGAAGTCTGACACTTTAATCGCCCCTGTGCCACTGTCCTCCTGAAGATCTCCAAGAGCCTTTGTTTCCATTCCTTCCTTCTTAATTGCTCTTTTCTCACTTACTGCACTGTGTTTGGCACCAGCTGTGTTTTCCTCCGTCGAGCATTTTGCAGGTGCTGCTGCTCCCTCATCATTTTGTGTTGACGGGGTTACAATGAGGCTCTGTAGGTCCAGAGATTCACCCACTGTGTGCGGAATTTCACACTCTTCGGTGTCACTGCTATTGCTTTTAGCAGCAGTTGGATCTTTTTCATCCACGGTTTCTCGTTGCCAGACAGACTCTGGGAGAGTACACGTGTGTCCCCCTTTTGCCTCGTTTCCACTTTTAAGAGCTTCTGTATAAATGTCATCACTAACTGCGCTGACCTCTGAGGTACAGACTGGGAAACTCTCATATTCCTGTGATGCAGGTACAACAGATATATCAGTGCTCGTTGAGGTCTCCGGCGCTCCGTGGCAGACAGCTGGTGGATTATTTTCTTCTTGGCCTTTACCACCAAGTTCACTGAGCAACTCGGTGCCTGGCAATAAATCTGCTGTACCTCCTACCGATAAGCTGGGCAATTTATTCTCATCCAATCTCAGTTTCCCATCGCCTACATGATAAGAATCCACTTTTCTGCTTACATCAGCTATTGCACTTCTTTCAGAATCAAGTCCATCATCATTGGAAATACTGGCAAGGTGAGAGAAGCAAACCTGACTCGCTTCAGTACCATCTTCCCTTTTTGCAGCATCTATCATGGCTTCAGTTTGGCTTCCAAACAGACCCGAATTCCCAACAAAGCTGTCACTTTTCTCTGCTACCAAGTTTATTCCTGGAAATAATGCCTGTTGTGGAGCCAAACAGTTGGACTGGGCCTGGGCAGGGACTGCGTCACTCTGCAGCGGGTCCCGTTCAGAGCTGCATTGAAGTGTCTCTGTTAGATTTTGGCAGAAACATTTGTCATAAGCTGATTCCCTTCCAGTCTGTCCTTCAGCACTGTTCTCTGGTGCTTCTGGGTGGCTGTCAGAAAATGAAGAGGTCTTTACTGGGCTGTCTGATGCGTTGTCATATGTTTTTCCTTCCTTCTTCGTATCATCCAACAGTGATTCAGTGTTTTGCCCACTCACTTCCTCAAAAGCCTCGTTATCCTGGCCGTTAGTCTGTTGTGGTGCCTTTCCCATCTCCAGCCCGTTGTTGTCTGTTTCCTGTCGATTGTCTGTTGAACCTTCAACCCATCTCTTTCCTCCATATGTTTCATCTTCTGCTGCACTCTTCTCCTTCACAGCGTCTTGCCCACATGCATCCCCAGGCAGGTCCGAACGGGGAGAGCGGCTACTCTTATTTAGGTCATCTTTTGTGGGTGGCTCACATACAACTTTAGTAAAGTCAGATTCAGGAGGAGGCTGTGAAATAACACCATCTGATTCAGTCTTTGCCATACCAGGAGACACACTTTCTACCATTATATCATTAATCATACATTTATTAATTAGAATATCAGTTTCCGCGGTATCATTTCTATTCCCAATATCACTTTGTGGTACTGACATCATTGACAGTTCTCCGCTCTCCGTTCCAGGCACTTCCATGACGCCACCATCAGCTTTAAATGCATCCGTTTTCTCAGGAGTCAAGATGTTACAGTCAGCGATGACCTCCAAGTGATTCAGCATCGGGCCAGAAGGCTGCAGCACAAATGCATGATCACTAGCAGATCGCTCAGAAGCAGAAATTAACTGCCGAGAAGCAGACATGTCGGAAGCTGCTGCATCCTCTTGCAAATAAACATTGTCTTCAAAGGTTGCCTTTAAGGGATCTGAGGGGTCACGTCCACGAAGTGTTGGTCCATCCAGTTGGGTGGGAGGCTGAGCGTCTGTGTGGGTGGTAGTTGCAATTTCAGCTGCTGCACTGGCGACAAGATCAAGCTGCAAATCAGACACCTCAGTGAAGACATTTTCTAAATGTCTGCAGGCATCATCGTCACCAGCAGCTGGAGGTGCAGGACAAAAGGGCAGGTTCTGGCTACTTTCCCTCTTTTCCAAATCAACAGGCACATCACCTTCAGCAGGTAAGCTCAGAGGCAGCTCAGATTCAACAGGTAATTTATCCGACTCCTCCTCTGCCCCCAAGAGATTAAGCACATTATCTGGCAGTGGTTGGACCTTTAGATGATCAGGCTCACAGATCGCATTTTGTGTCAAGGCTAAATATTCCTCATCATTTTGATTCTTATTGCTCGTGCACTGAAGCAGCTCTGAGTGGGTCTCATCCATAGACTTTGAATCCAGAGTGTTTTTCTTCAAGTTTGAGTTATCATCATTCAAGTTTATGCGGAGATCTTTAATCCCCGGTTCTCCGCCTGGTGGTCTCTGTGATGGTGGCTCATCCTTTCTATCAGCTACACTTGTGGAGATTTCTGCCTTATTGTTGTTGAGAAAGTCCTGGAAGATATAACTTGTCTCAACAACAGGATGTTGCAAACTCTCACGCACAGTCAGTGGAGGCAAAGAGTCAAAGTCTGTGGCCAACACTGGCAAGTTCTTCACATCCTCAAAGTGCATTTTGTTCTTGCTTCCGCTGTAATCACACACATGCAGTCCGACGGACGACATTGCCTGTTTACCTTTATGGACCGGAACCTGGTACTCAGATGAAGCTTTGGCCGTCCTGGCTTCAAATGTGCCACACTCAGGTGCAACCTGTTGAATGTCGTTTGATTCCTGCTTGATTGACGTTCGTGCTGAAGTAGTCTGAGGCAGTGGGATGACGTGGATACGGGTTTTCTCTTCCTGCGTGATAGATGACTCCTCGCAAGTGCCGTCCACAGATGGTTGTGCTTCCACAGAAATCACATTCCGGTTGCCCTCAGTCCTCAACTCTCCATTTGTACGGCTTGAGCTCCGTTCAGAGGGAGCGGATGGAGGTAAATCTGCTGCGTTCTGCTGTTCCTGCCAGCACTGGGAGGAATGGTCCTTTTCAATGCAGAGGCTCTCAGTGATGGTAGGAATCTGTTCACTCCAGTACTGTGGCTTCAGCAGTGACTCGGCAACATCGGTGGGTGGACACATTTCCGTCTCGGCTGATGACACCCCACCAACAGAGCCCTCTGGCTGGCTGAATATAATGTGCTCACTTGCCAGCCCTCCTTTGTGTTTCATGTCTCCCTCTCCTCCCTCCTCTGCTGCCTCCAAACTAACAACGGAGTGATCCAGACAATCAGGACCAGTAAGTAGCCCACAGGGAGTTGTACTGCTAACTGCTTCTAAAAAGAGCGCCTCCTTTCCTCCCGCTTGTCCCTCCGGTGATGATATCTCTATGTCTGTGGTGCAGATATTTCTCTGTCCCTTCGTTTCCGCCTCGACCACATTGTGTGGCATTTTGCTGCTGCAGCTTTCTTTAGGTGTGTGCTGTCCGGTAGCAGAAAAAGCAAGTGAGCATGTTTCCTGTGAGGGGATTATTGAGAGCTGAGGACCGTCCAGAAGCCTCCCTTTCTCTGTACCTACCCCGTCGCTGACGCAATTATCCTTCCCTTTTAAAGATTCCTCTCCTCCTGCTTTCTCACCCTCTGTAAATGCTACACTAGCTACTCCCTTCAGCGAATCACGCCTCACACTTTCTCCCTTGCTTTCTATCAATACTCGCATCGTGGGTGTCGTCAGCGGTAACGCAGCAACCGCTACTACAGCCTCTTCAAGGGCACTCTTTACACCATCCTCTCCCACACAAACCTGGCTGTCGAGAGGTGGCCTGTGATCCTTCTGTGGAGGCCTCACTGCACGGTTGGTAACAACAGCATCTTGCATTTCTGCATCCGAGCCCTGATCAGAAGAGGCAGATGGGCAAACAGCTGTAGTCTGGAGACATGTTGGCGGTGTATTTTGGCTGTTAATGACGCCTGCATTTCCATTTCTGTCATCCTGCGTGTTTTCTTCTGTGCAATGGTTCACAGAACATGATGTGTGGTTGTGGTCGTCTGACTGAGGAGGCCCCTGTAATGGAGCCTGTCTGGATGCAGGTGAATGAGTCAAGTAAGTAAGATGATCTGCCCCACTAGAAGGGGAGGACAGTGGGGGGCTGGGGCTGGGCTTTTCCCCAGGACTCAGCTGTTGCCTGTAGTTAACAACATTATCAGGCTGTTGTGCACAAGTCACGTTTGGAAGAACTTCCTGTGTCAACAATTGCACATTTGTCACTGAAGCCGAGTGAGTTATTACACTTGGAGGGGACACAGGCCGAAGATCCTCTTTTGCTCGCACTGTCTTTTTCTTTTTCCTTGATTTCTTTTTTCCCTTCTTTGGCTTTTTTTCTAATTCAGAGCACGTATTTACCTCCGTCTGCTCCTCTGAATGCATCTGCGATAACGTACCCGTTTCCTTTACTTGAAGATTACTGCCCTCCTGTGTTGCAAGAACTGAATCACCATCCTTTACAGCACTCCTCGTCTCATCAAGGCCGTCTTTCTTTGATTCTGTAGCCTCTACGACTCCTAACAAAGTCTCTTTCGTACACACCGGCGTAGTATTTTCCTTAATAGCCACATTATAATCACCATGACGGTCCTTCTCATTTAGAGCTACAGTTTCTGTTTGGGTTTCATTCCATAAATGTTTTCTTTCCAATTCTGAAAGATGAGGCATTTTCACCTGCGTATCAAATTCAGTTTTCCTTTCTTGTTTAATCTCTGAACAGTCGTCCGCGCTCTGCGTAGTCTTTATTTCACTCTCACTCTCTGATACCTTAACTTTACTACTGATGCCCAGAATGTAATTCCTGAAACTAAACCCATCTGTATCCTTCTGACTATTGGCTGGATAACTCCTTCCATGTGTACCCGCGTTGCCATGGCCCTCGCTGCTCTGAGCTGGTTGGACTTCACCTCGTGCTAGTGAAGATGACTCAGTCCTATTAACAGGATCTTCTCCAGTTTTTCCCCATAAACCTTCGACATCCTCGGATGTGGTCGCGAGGGTCTCCGTCACACCAAGTATGCCCAGTGACGCCATTTGCTCTTCGCATTCCTGGAAGGCCTCTTGGAGTTCCCTGTCAAGTTCTTTAGATGGGGGACGACTCAGGGGTTGGGTGACAGGATGAGGTGATGTGATATTAGGCCAGGGTGATGGCTCGGGGTCTGTGTGAACTGGGTTGCAGTCGTAGGGCCTAAGACGAGGGCAGGGTGAAACGGTTAAGGCGCTGTGCTGGCTAACAGCTGTTCATTTCACGATGCCAAAAAACATAGCGTCTGGCAGGCAGTCCACGCCCAGGCAGCACACCCCAAGATATGCACACACAACTGCACACAGATGCCATTTCCAAAAGGTGCATTTCTCCCAGTGAGAAGTAGGTCCTCTCTATGGGCATATTATCGTTACGCAACATGCCGGTCTGAGCATACGCATCCAAGATAGGTTCAACTATCAAAAATAGGTAATTTAATGTCAATATAAAATGTTTTTATAAAAGATTGAACTGTGTTGCTGCAACAGCCGATGAAGAGTTTCCATCTTATCAACATTTCTTTGAACAGGTGGGGCGATCAATCACGTCAGCGGATAAACACGCTCATACCGGTACGACTTCTGTGGAAGTCAGATTTCTGTGTGTAGCTCAGCGTGTTCCGACACGCCCTAAACTGTTTGGAGTCAAAGTCTTTAATAATTACGCTGGCTCAGTACCAGGAGGCTGCAGAGTTACAGTTAAACTAATAATCACTGATTCAAGCCAAAGCAGATGGCTCGACATGTAATAATAGTCTAATATTTAACACACATAATAGGTTATAAGATACAGATGGCAGACATTCTGAAGCACCTGAGGTTCAGTTCCTAGAAAAAAATATCCTCTAAATTGTGGATATAATTATTCTCTACAACAGAACTAATTAAACCAGTCACTTATATGACACCTGCACCCATAGAGCCATGCAAACAAATTAAAAACAGGAAAAAAACAAACAAACAGGGAAGCAATATGCATTCGTCTTTCATTGCTGTCATATTAAGTCATCTGGTTAGAGTTGAATTTCACTCCATGCTCTCCCTTCTCTGTTAAATCACCACAGCAGATGCACCATCGTGCCAGGCTCGCGTGGTACCTGGTATCTAGAACCACCAGTGGCTGACACACTTCCATGTGATGCTGCAGGCCTGCCAGCAAGGGGTTGACCTGCTCATGCTTCTCCTCCTCTGAACTAATCTCAGCTCTGCTAACAAACCCACACCACAAATAGACAAACACATATTCGTGCAACAAATGAATAAACAGCGACCTGCTCTAAATAGATCCAAAATAATGTCCAATACAATTAGTGACTATAATTATAATTTAATTTAACTGTGTAATTGCATTTGAATCTCTAGTGCGGCTTGAATGCTCCATTCCTCTGCACATGTACTAACCCCTCGTATGTTCTCCTCAAAACAGACAAAACCTTGGAGAAAATCTTAAAAACAAATTATGTGGGGAGTAAAATCCTTTCGGGCCAAGCATGTGTGGTCATATGTGTGGTCCTAATGATGCTGAATGACGACTGCTGCGCAAAAAAGAAACATGATGTCACTTTTTCCTTCTAGGATCTGTCCCACGTGAAGCAGAACAGATGAGCGTAATCCTGTGAAACGTGCGAACGCCAACAGTGGACGGCTTGTGCTGAACCTCATCTCTCATAATAAGGTCTTTAATAAGAAAATGGTTTTCATATTTATAGGCACCACAAGTTTTCCAGTGTGAAAATCATTTCTGTCGGCAAAATGGTGCATAAGAGTGAATCCATCGCACCATTATCTTAGTGTCATGTTCAACTTACCCCAGTGAGGACTCCCAGATGTTGAGCTCACTGCTGAAGTCTAGACTGGGCAGCAGGTCATGAGGAAACTCAAGCTCCTCCTTGTCGTCCTGTTCTCCAGCCTCTATGTTCTCCTCCACTCCAGTGAGCACTGGGATGTCTGAGAGAACCGGTGGCAGAGGTCGATTCTGCTGGCTGGATGGCGAGTCGGTCCTGTAGGTTAAGCTCTCAGCTGGAACTTCAGCCTGTGGGACAGTAAGGTACAACCAGTTAGTCACATGCTGATGCCTCTGCTGTGTGTCCTTCTAATTAAGCAACCCTGTACAAAGTCAACACGGGGATCGGAAGATTAGACATGCAGAAACAAACACAAATGACTCCACCCATGGTAAACTATGACGTCGAGCATTGTTTGAATAGCTTTAAATAGGGGTCTTATGGTGCACAAGTCTGTGTTTATCATGTTCACTCCATCTTAGAGACATTATTTTCCATTATATTGTGTAGTTGCTCCCAACAAAGGAATAACAAAGTTATTTGTTCCCGTGGTTTTAAAGATTCACCAGTGAGCAAGGATTAAAGACAAACCAGTTCTGCCGGACTAAGATGCAGTTGTTGACGTGGTACTTCGCATCGTGACTTTAGTTCCTTGTGGTTCACAAACACAATGCTTTGATTGTGGGTGCTTCCTGCTGAAGACTTTCTAAAACCTTAAAGGCTCACGTACAGGTAATAGAGGCATTCCCTTATCTCTGTGCCAGCCCTTGACAGTCTCACAATACTGTGTCGCAACATGATGTTGAAACATTAACACACAAACAACAGCCATGTGTTTGCCTACACTTTGATGAAATTTCACCAGCAGAAAGGAAAGTATACCTTATTTCACTATAACATAAATGGTGCAGATGGAGGCAAACAAGTGGGAACCAATTATCTTTCTTTCCTTGTCACGTCTAACTTGACCTTGATGACCTTGATATTTTAGCACATCTAAACATCAGTGCTGCATGCGACTGGCAGAATACCCTGTTGCACAATGTGAGTGGCCGGCTGACACATGTGAGAATAATACTCAGCTTTTGTGACAACGTTACACTGCCTGGGTAATATTGTGGTGAGAAATTATTGAGATATTGTGCAGCACAAGTTGACTCAAGGCAGTGGTTAAGGCGTGCATCGACTGCAGATTCAGTTTACGAGGCACTAGCAAGTGATACAGTAATAACAGCATGCAGACAGTAAACCATAAGAACATGTTGAGAATCTGCTTTTTCCTTTTGGAAAACTGTTCTTATTTTTTAGATTTACACGCTATGTTTTACCCCCCAAAGAACACCAGGAATGCATTTGCTGGAAGGGGGGAAATGACATAAAAGAACAAGCCAACCACGCTAATTTGAGTGCTTCTTATTATACTGGCTATGGTTCGGTACTATGGCCTCCAGCTGTGCGGATTGTTCAGATCAGATAGCAGATTATGAACCTCGTCATCACGCACATTAAAGTCAGTCTCAGACGGTTGCATTTTCTCTGGGTTTCCTGTTTCCTGTCTGTCAGCTTGTCTTCAAAACCAAAAACTCACGACAGAAGCCAAAAAGCACAAGCGACGCTCTCGCCTCCAAAGTTGCAGAATACCTTCTTTCGAAATAAAATCGGAAACAAACGACAGCCTGGTCAACAAAAGTTGCGTGACCCCTCTGCTGTGAGCTAAATGGAACGCAGCCCTAATTAGTGTCACAGGGGACACCTGTGCCGCTCCTGCTATTTCTGCCCAAAATGGCTGCTGTTTATATGGAGGAGCGCAGGTGGAAGCCGGAGCTCCAGGCCAAGTGTTGGGCCACGGGGGAGGATATTCCCGTTAGTTTAAACCCCACGAAGTCTCCCGGAGAACCTGTTTCTGGGTCGCATCCGTCGACGCCACAGTTCCGACTCTTCGCTACAAACGTGTGCTAAAGAAGCGGTTTCCACAGACTTTTCCTTTCTCCTGAAACTTTGCTGCCGCCGATCTTTCGGCGTGCTTACCCACAGAGCTGGAGGCGACTCCGCGGTGCGTCTGGCCCGCTGCGCTCGGACGCGTCTCGGCGTGGCCAGAAGAGGAGGACACAAACACCGCAACACATGCTGCTGACGCCCGCCGCCCTTTTCTCTGACTCAGCAGACTTCACACTCCTCCTCCAAGTCCCGTCCCGACACTCCCATGTCAATGTTCCATCAGCCTCCTCGAGCTCCGGCAGCGCGCGACCATCACGTCCACCTCACAAGTATTGTTTTGTAGCTGGGGTCGCCCACGAAGAATCCCCCTCCCCCTCTTTCCTCCCGTCCTCCACTGTCCCGCTGACACTGACGGTGCCCCTGCAGGTGAATGCTGGGAATTGGGCCACGGGTCGGGGCAGCAGTGACCCCCCCATGACGGACGATTGGATTTCCGCACCCCACCAGAGCTCTGGTTACATTTTGCGCGGAGGGCGCGCACGGTCTTCCTGCGTGAAGCATCTAGTCCGTGGTCCCTTAATGGCATGGAAGTGTAAACTGCCCTCAGGATATTCCCTCAAGGGTGTCAAGAACATGCAGAAGCGCCATTTTGGCCAGCACCTCTGCCTCACACATCCTGTCTGAGTGGACTTGTGTGCAATACTGTAACCTCTCACTGTTGCTGTTGACATTGTGTTACTGTACTTTTGTTTTTTTGGGGGGGGGGTCCGTCCGTAAACACTCCATCTGCCAGCACACGTTTCCTCAAACCTTTACACTCAAACACAGAGTGCAAATATTTGTACCTGTGGGCAGTCATTGGGATTTTCCTGAGGTGGGAACAGAACAACGTTTTCTGGAGCGCCCTCTTCTGGCTGAGGGTGTGAAGTGAGGAGTTAAACAAAACAGAAGATTTCGTTTAGCTGTGGTTGGGGTGCAACAAGCCACTTTTTTTTCCCTCCCCAAGAATTTCAAGGCCCATGCT
Source organism: Takifugu flavidus (assembly GCF_003711565.1). Taxonomy (NCBI): domain Eukaryota; kingdom Metazoa; phylum Chordata; class Actinopteri; order Tetraodontiformes; family Tetraodontidae; genus Takifugu; species Takifugu flavidus. Next base: position 11,911,960 of record NC_079530.1, on the reverse strand, counting down.
GCAGTGTCATCCAGTGCCAGGTTCTATCGCGCAGTAGATAAAGCGTTTGCATTAATCCTATTAAGATAATTCTGAATTCCAGCCCTGCAGTCACATGAGAAATGTTTTTCCATCGCACAAAGTACAAGGCTGGTGTAGGAAATGGTTACGTGAAACCAGTTAACTATAGAATGCATATAGAATTAAATGATGGACATCTGAGATACCAGCAAATTATGGTAAATTGTTAATTATGACTGTCACAGGATCTAGTATTTATCGTTGCTATTGCTTTGAAGACCTAAACCACAAAATTGAATGTTTCAAGTTGGCTAAAGTCTCAAATATGTGTAAAGACATAAAGTTCCAGAAAAGTGTCTTTAGTGTGCTTTTAACTGAAGCCGGCTGTTATCATGCAAGCAAGGGTGAGGTGCTCGTTAGTCGTCCAAAGCGGCAAAAATAAATCAAAATCTAGCCATCTAATGTCAGCGAGGTCGTTCTTACCGACGCCTCGGCGGTGCTGCTCTCGTTCCCCATGGATCATCCAGCTGCTGGGCCAAAACTGCCCAGACTAACAGCCTCTCACTTCATCTGTCTGAAAGACACTAACGCAAAAGGACCATTAACACATGACTCTTTATAAAATATGGTCCTCCAGTCCCTCAACTACTGCTCCAGTCACGACAAGATTAGAGGTCTCTCAGCCTGAGGTTGTGTGTGTGTGTGTGTGTGTGTGTGTGTGTGTGTGTGTGTGTGTGTGTGTGTGTGTGTGTTAGAGATTAGGGGCCTGTGCCCCAGACCTTCACCCCTCCTCAGGGCTCAAAAACAGCAGCATCAGGAGCAAAGCTGGTTCTCATGATCACATACAGGAAACACTTAACATATTAAAATTATAAATAAAGAGCAGTGTCACAGCTGGTGGCGTGACCGTAGCTCCCCACCACAGCAGCCGAGGCCGGGGGGGGGATCAGACTGGGGAGTTCCAGAACAACTGGGGCTGATAAACCAGTGCAGCAGCACAAACCAGTGATGAAGATTTGGGTAATGTTTACTTTTGCTATTTTTGCATGTTTTTTTTTTTTTAACTTCCTCTTGTAGCTGTTTGAAATATTCTCCTTTCACCATGTTTGTTGCTGGATGTGCAGCTGTAAACACTCGTGTGTGTGTGTGTGTGTGTGTGTGTGTGTGTGTGTGTGTGTGTGCTCACATTACTGCAGGGATACATACAGCAGTTGGGGATCGTCAGGAAGCACTGACCTGGATAAGTAAGAGTTTATAAATAGACTTCTATCCTGTCAACTCTTATTACACTTTATTCCAGCCTCATGAACAATTTGTCATGCAAAATCTTGGAGGCTGCATTTTAAATCATTTATTGTGTTAATGATTGTATGTTTACCTGAAGGCAACGCACAAATTTCACTTACATATTTTATCAACAGATGTACAGAAATAACTGTCATTAATTGTTATTAGTTGTTCTGATGGAAGAGGAGTGACCCTCGCACCTTAAAGACCTGTGCCACCTCACTCTTTTGCTATTTGTGAGGCCGGGGGTGTAATTTCAGCCCCCGGCTCAGCGGCCGCGCGGCCACTTTAACGGCCGTCTGTGTCTCAGGGCTTGTTTGGTGTCCTTTCGCCTCCCATCAGGCCCTGATTTAAGGTCACGTCTCCAGAAAGACGCCGTTTCCTTTGACCTCTCTCCAACATGGACACCACCACCAAAGAGTCGTCCGGGTTTCTGGTTGTTTATCCGGCGTGTGCATAAGGTTACATGTTGAGATTGTCGAGTAGATCTCATAAAATTCTGATTAAAGCAAAACACAGCCGGGTACATTTCACTCAGCCCTTTAATAAACACACACCCCCGCCCCCCCGCCCCCCACCAAACTATAATAACTGAATGATCAATAATTCTGCCCCGAATCACAATCTACTCACCCCTGAAAACGAGCGCCCTCCACAAACACACGCAACCGTTTCCCAAACACCTCGAGTCTGTTTACTGGCTGACTCAAGACCCCTGTTTGTTCCTTGCCCTCTCTCCTGAGGAGTCGACGCGCTCTGCTGCTATTTTTGCGCCGCGCGCTCAGTCGCGGGACAGGACAGAGGGTGGACGCGGGACAGGGGGACGAGGGTGGTGGGGAGGTCACCTGCTCTGACAGAGGTGTGGACAGCAGGAGGCGTCGGGCCATTATAGTGGAGAATCCAGAGCTTTCTGTCCTCCGACACAGGAACAGAAAAACACTGCTGCCTCCTAAAATTCTGATTCTGGAGATTTTGGAAATCTATTTTTGATCGTCAGGCGTCATGTTCAGCTGAGCGGTCTGTGGGTGAAGCAGCCTTATTACCGTCCCTATAAATAACACTGATTTGATGAGCTGTTTCTGGTTGCCATGGCAGCACGCCCCACTGCACTGATTCTCTTCACTTTTGCTCCACAGGCTTCTAACGTTCGCTGCCCTCCAGCCCATCGTTCTCTGAGGACGAGCTTCTCACTTAAATTTGCCTCCCCTCGTCTCCATCTCCAGCTCCCTGCTGCCCCTCCTCCAACGCTACACCTCTCCGAGCATCTTCTCCCCCTCCTGTCAGACGCTCCCCTCACGCCCCGGAGCTACGCTGCAGACACGCTTACACCAGCCTCACGCTGCCTTTACCTGCCGGTGCGAGATTCCCATGCAGCTCCCCATCTTGTATTCCATGTCCTCCTCTGGCGAAGTGACTCGGGCGCTACAGGGCTGGCAGAGAACCCTCCTGCAGAACTGCATCCTTAAGAGTCAGTCCCAGCATTGCCAGAGCAGGAAGGTCAGTGGCGCTGCCGTGTGTGCGAGCCTGTTTCTGCCTGCGAGCCACAGCAGCTAATGAATTCTCCGCAGCGCATCGCCCGTGGTGCAGCTGTGACACATATGTAGTTGTTTCTTTAAGCCACGGCAGCAAAAAATCAACATTACAGAAGAAGCTGAACCAGTCGAATAAGTAGCAAAAATGGAGGCTGTTTATTCAGCCTCACATCGCTGCACGGAGGAGCAGACTGGAGCTGCGCTTTGGAGGGGAAAAACTCTAAACTGGAGAGAGGAAGATAGGAGGCAGGGAAAAAAGGAGTGTGTGTCTCTTTAAAAAAGAAAAAACAGGAGATCTGAAGGATGAGGATGCACAGTGATACAGTGCAGTCATCCAGCAAAATTTAGATCAGATTCAGGGAAGGGGAAAATTGCAGCCAGGACATATTTTGCCTGGTTATTTCAGGAATAAAAACAAATGCTTCTGGTCATTTTCACACTAGAATTACAGTTATTTTTCTAATGATAAATGAGTATTAGTGCAGAGCAAACTGTTGGCAAATGTTCTGTCGAACAGAATCGATCCCCAAACTGAACTCCAACGGCTGAGAGTTTAACAGTTTAATAGTCATAATGTGCCATCAATACAGAAAGACTCGTCTTAAAATCATTTAATACATTCCAAAATCTCAGATCTGTTTGAAAAACTAAAGTTTAAGCCTTAAGTGAAACTTAAGACGTATTTTCTTTATTGTTTATAAATTCAGTTTATGAGACCAAAAGTGACTACATGCCAAAAGTAATGTTGGTTTTCATCATGAGGTCTGTGTGTTTGTAGGATGAATCATTGCACTTCTGATCTCAAAGGCATCGATCAGCTCCTGAGAAGAGGAAAACATAAAATTAGAATCAAAGATTTCCTATTTATAGCAGCCTGCAGGTACAAATTCAAGCGTGAAAAATCACAATCAAATGTCCAAACCTTCCACAACTTTGGGGATAAAGAGATGATGCACTGTTTCCTGCTGGATGAGTCTCCATTGTCCACAGCCGCCTCCTCTATTGGTGCTGCATTAAAAAACAAAAACATGCAACACTGAAATAATTCTCTTAAAATATTGCAATTATTTTTGATGCATGGTGAGATGATGAAACAAATCTTATTTCCTCTCACCTATGCAAGGCAGCTTGGAATCGTCCAGATACATTCGAGCCAACCCATCCTGAAAAACAAAGAGTGGTGTCGTGACTGCTGGTGGCCGCTAGAGGGCAGCGCCGAGTGGAGCTTCAGCTCACCCTGATCAGGAAGGACGTGTGGAAAATGTTCTCTATGGTCCGGGAGAACGAGTTGGGGTCAATGACGAACTCATAATATGAAATTGGGCAAGTTGCTGTGGTAGAGGCAGAGGGCCGTGATCAGGAACTGACAAAACGATCCTGGAATTATTACAAGAGCGGCTAAACTCACGATCATCTCTGTAATAACTCCTCAGGTATCCCAGGATCCTTTCCACCTCTCTCTCTGTGGCCTCCTGGTGAAAGCCATCTAATTTCTTCAACTATTAATAAAAAATGGACACAATTAAGTTCAAAACATATGCACAAACATGAATTTATATAAAACAAAACAAGGGTAATGGAAAGATTCAAAGTGGCCCTGGAGCGAAACCTCCCTAGCAGAATATTTAAAGTAAAACTCATTCTATATGTTTTGTAACAATAGCTGTGAGCAGAGTAACACAACTGTTAATATACCGGTAGTTTGCAACTGGTTTTTAGTTACTTTGATCCCTTCACAGTCTAAAAAGCTTCTCCATGTTGAATAGACTTCAGATACAGTTCCCATCATGGTGGACCTAATTTCTTCTATTTTCAATGAATGCCTGAATCTTTTTCAATCTGCAAGAGAAGGGGGGGGACCTCCTTCCATTTAAACAATACAAAACAGTGTTTACCTCAGTTGGCATTATTCTTTTGGCCTCCTTGGTGGGCTCCCTCCTCTGCCGTTCTATCCTTGGCTTCGGGGGAGGCGGCTCTACGTGGAAAGCGCCGTTCCTGTTGAAATTAACCACAGGCGTGTGTGTGTGTGGGGGGTGAGGCTGGTCACACAGGAAACATGAATGAATTACTTAAATGAAGCCTTCCTGGCCTACAGGGACACTCACATGTAATGAAAGGAGGGTGCTGTCCTGAAGCAGCTCTCTGCTCTCCTGGCCAGCCGGTGCCATGCATCCTCGGGCAGGTAGCCATCGACCTGCTGACCCTCCGGCTGCTCATCCTCTCCATCCTCCAGTCGGTTCAGACCCATGAAGGACAGCTGTCGGAGGAGAGAGACCGCTGCAAATGCTGGGCAAATTCAGACACGCACGCCTCCCACCACACCCTTTCCCCCTGATCGCGTCTGACATCAGACTGAGAAATGTCATTGGTTCTAAAATTCACAGCGTCCTTTATCGTGCTTTAAAAGTGTCAGAGAGGATTGTTTAATGCTCGGATTTGAGATGCAGGCCAGCTCACACAGGAATGGCACGTTTCTGTTAAATGAACACCAGTAATAATTTAAATAAACTCAGATTAAAGTCATGAGTACAGACGGTCAATTCACTTACCAGGTTTTCTGTAAAGATGCTGGGATCAAAACCATTGCCTGCACACATCTGGGTTGCTTTCTCCTTCCCCAGGTCTGTGGCCACAACCAGGAACCGAGCGTCCAGAGCTGCTTCTCTCACCTGTCGAACTGCAGAGAAACACTCAAAGCTCCGTGGAGGCTGCGTGATGGGAAAGACACGTTCTGGTGTTTCAGAGGAGCTGAGGATGCCATCAAAGTTACCAGGAAGAGCACCATGCACAGTTTAATGAACCACAGCCTCACCTTTTCTCAGAGTAACATTCTACCACACTCACCATCTTTAAAAAGCCTGTTGGCCTCTTCTAAAACTTCTGTGAGTTTGTTGTTGGAGGGACTCAGTATATCTTCTCTGTTCTCTGAAAGGACCGGAGAGCACAGTCAGCAACACGCTGTGGCGTGGGGAGATCATCTGCCCTCCAGATACTCACGCTGCACGGTGTTGATGAGCTCCCTGTACCTGCTCCGCAGCTCCCTCCTTTGTCTCGGGTCATTTTCGCTGTTTTGCGAGTCGGTTGGGTGGAAGGAAAAGGCTCCGACCTCTGCCTCAGTCTGCTGTTGCTCGGCTCCCTTCGGCCCGTCAGAGCCATTCTGACGGGACGAGCCCTCGTCGCCGTCCGCATGGCTTCTCCTCATTCTGCGTTAGCTGATCGCCGACTGCACGCTCAGAGAGCGACAGTTGCTTATTTATCCGAGGACACTTGTAAAAACAACAAACAAACAAACAAAGCGTTCACTCACAACCTGAGTGTGACGCGGAACGCGACCAAAGCGATACACACGTCTAGATAGTTGTCCTCTGATCTGTCTGTTTTGTTTTATGCGGAAACGCAACAAATGGCAAAATAAAAAGAAACCGGGAGGTGAGATGATCGTAATACTTTGGCATACCGATGTCAGTTATCTTGTGCGTTATTATTCATTCTTAATGACATCAAAACCCATGCATGATGTGAAAAGGCCACTGAGTACCTGACTGTTAAAAGATAATAATAAACCACAAAACTCCGCCTTTCCTACATTCTGAAAACGAGATGAAGTTACGCGTTTGTGTAAAAAATAAACAAATAACCCACAGACGCTAATAGGACCGTGTGCGGATGCGGAAGTACTGAACACGCAGTCCTCGCGATTGTGCAGCGGCGCGTGGGCGTTGGTAGCGTCAGCCGATACTAGCTAAACAATATAACAAAACATCGAGACTTCTGTTCTTAGAGCAGATCATAGTTTAGAAAAACACGCAAAGATCACAGCTCAACACGTACCTCTTGTCGCTGTTTTTCCGCTACCCGCTAACTTCAACACACCCTGACAGAAAATCCAGAGCGCGCCAAGATTATTGTGATCTGTCGACGAAGTTGGTTTCGTGTTGGGAGTAAAAGAAATTAAAATTGTGTCGCTCTGAACGGATGTTCCATATGAACGTTGTCGTTTCGAATTGTCTCTTTTAATAAGGTTTGAACTGCGTCAGTATTTATGGAACACATTCTTAATTTCATGATAACGTGTTTATTTTCTACCATGTATTTTAGCACAAACGCAATGTGAGGCGTTCTGCCTCACATTGGTGTTTAGCAATTTTTCATAATAATAATCAGTCTTGCGTTCTGCAAGACTGATTATTATTATGAAAAATTGCTAAACACCAATTTTGTAATAAGGGTAGCATAAAGTTTTAAAATGTAGACAGGGACACTCAATGAAATACTCAAAATATAATTTCTGAGTACTAAAAAAAGAAAACTATTTACCTCACAAGACAGGTTAATGCGTCCAATTAAATAATCTCCCCATATTTGCAAAAAAACTAGAAAATCCTGTTGAGTTTCCAGGGCAAGCATATTTGTGGAGATAATTTTGTGTAGTTAATCTTGAAATAATGATTGCTGAACTAACTTCAGTAGACGTCGACATTGCAGGAAGGTCGCAACCAAAATACGTCATCAAAAATGAGAGCATACGTCTGTGCTATTACGGTACTTACCTCCAGGGGGCGCGCTACACGTAGGCGGAACTTCGCCTCTCTTTAGAAAAAAGTGTTGTTTGGTTGTCACGGCAACGAGACGCCAAACTCCGCCTCCCCTGATTGGCTTAGTTCTGCGCGCTACGCAAAGCTGTAATCGCTGCACGACGAGCTGAGTTACTTATCGAGAGATCGGTAACATGTAGTTATCGTCGTCATGTGTTTACAAATGTCCCTGTAATAGAATACAAGCGCTCCATAACTATGCCTGCAAACGATTTTTGTAGGTGAGGAGGCGGGGTTTGGCGTCGGCATAGTATGATTGACACTCTCCCGTCCCTGCTTAATGTCTCTTCCAGCTGTGCGTTTATACAAGACAACTTGACTTTCTTTCCTTCTTTCTTTCTTTCCTTCTTTCTAATTGAACGACATCAACAACCTCAGCTTATTTATTTTAAGCACAGTGGAGCTGGCCTATAGGAATATTGAGCTGCATTGAGCATGGTAATCCCCGCCTGACCTCCACGCCGGCAGGCTGAGAGACTGCACGAGGACGCAGAAGCTCGTTACACCTGAAACGTGGCTGCAGGTTTGTTTGTTTTTTTGGTGCACTTTCGCGATGGGGGAGCTCAATGGCACCTCATCGGTGCTTCGTTGGGATCTCCCCCCGTCAGAAGCGGAGGGGAGTCGGCCACCCCGCTCTGTGCCGACCTGCGCGCGCCTCGGGTTAAGGCCGGTCCAACTCCTGATTAAATCGCTGAACGAGCGGCTGGCGGAGCGGAATGTGCTGCCCTTTGAGTCAGTGCGACTCATGCACGAATCCTACGAAAAAGAAAGAAGACGACTTTTACAAACGCGGCAGGAGGAGACGGGAAGGATTACAGAGGCGGCTGGGGACAGGTTGCAATGCAATGACAGCCAGGTCTCCGGCCCGGAAGTGAAAGATTATAAAAGGGACAGACGCACAACAGGACCCGTTCAATATGCAGATCTGTGTATTAAAGGTGGACCGGCCAGCAGGTCCTGTTCAGCTGCTGACCACCCAGGCAGGACCAGAGGGTGCAGCTTTGGACTGGGAGACTTGAAATACCCCAAGGCAATAGAGATGAAAGTGGAGAGACTGACCAAGGACATCAATGAGGAGATGTGTGTGTCTTTGTCAGAGAGAGATCGCAAGATAGCAGCACTCATGCTGCTGAAGCACCAAGAGGAGCAAGACTCCCTGAAACACAGTCAGAAACAGGAGCAGGAGCGACAGGAGGCGCACAGGAAGGAGGAAGCACAGAGGGTGGAGGAAGACAAGGAGAGGTTAAAGAAACTGAAGAAGAACATGCAGAGATGGCAGGAGGAGTTGGAGGCCCGCAGGAGGACGAGACAGCAGTGGGAGGCAGAGACCATAGGACAGCGTGAGAGAAGAGGTGCAGCTGCAGCAGGACAAATGGAGGAGAGTGAAGGAGGAGGTGGAGGCAAGGCGCAAAGAGAACATGAGCGCTGCTCAGAAGGAGGCGTGTGCACGCAAACATTGTCAAGAGGAGCACTTGAGGGAGAAGGAGGAGGTGGAAAAACGAAGACAAGACAGAGAGAGACGGGCGGCGGTGGAGAGGGAGCAGAAGGCCTGGAGGAGCAAACGGGCCCAGGTGGAGAAGAAGAGGAGGCAGCTGGAAGAGAGGAATCACCAGGAGATCCTGCGGCACGTCCTGCTGAGAGAGCAGGCGGAGAGGCGGGCGGAGGAAGAGGCGGCGCACCGAAGGAGGGAACTTGAGAGGAAGCTCCGGCGCTCCTGCGAGAAGCACGCCGAGGCCACGGAGGAGCGGCACAAGGAGGCGCGCAGCGGGCGGTGCGGTGCAGGAGGAGCACAACATCGAGAGAGCGCGGGAGGAGGGCAGAGGCGCGACGGGTCGGACGGCTGACTTACAAACAGACCCTGGTGCGGCTGAGCCAGCAGCGCACGGAGAGGGCGGCGCTGCTCACCTTCGCCCGGACCCGGGACAGAGCCGAGCAGGTGAAGGAGCGCAACAGGCGCAGGCAGCTCTGCCACGGGATGCTCAGGGAGAGGATCCGCAGGGAAGAGGAGGAGGCCAGGCAGGTCAGGGGCGCGCTGCATCGGGCGAAGGAGTGGCGAAGGGAGAGGCTGCGGAGGCAGAGGGAGCAGCTGCAGGAGGAGGCTCGCCGGCTGGCCCGGGCCTCCTTCCACATGAGGGAGAGAGTGAGGCAGCAGACGGGCAGGAGGAGCTTCCACAGGATGGCCCTGGAGGCTCAGCTGTCGGCCTCCCTCGCAAGCATGAAACTCTGAAAATGAGTGACGCCTCAACAGCCTGAAGTGCTTCACACGAGCGTGCGCGGGCACCCGCCTTTTCACACTAGTTTCAGTAAGAGTCATCTATGAAGTACACATTATTTTATTATACTGGATACGTTTTTTCTTTCTATCCCTTTTGGGGTCCTGGGGAGGCAGGGTACATCCTCCACTGTGGGTATTTGTGACCATTTGGGGGTTCGTGCTTTGCTCAAGGGTACTTTGACAGTGTATTTGGACCCCTACTACCAGAACACCTTCTCAGCCCAATCCCCTAGAAACCGAGCCACCGCCATTCCTAAGTGCAAACATCAGTATAAAATAACACCTTTTTATGCTTCAGTCTCACATCAATCACATCTCAAAATATTTGATCTTTTAGCTGAAAATGTGCATGTTTCATTTTGAAAAGCAATTTCTTCCATTTTAATGTACTATTATCGTCTTTAGCAGCAATAGCATGTTTTTTTTGTTCCATTTCAGGAAGCAGGAGAGATTAATTGGGGGTTGACATGCTTGGACTCTGACCTCAGTGCTTCTAATCTGATATGAGTAACCAGCAGTGGTTTATAGGATCACAGATTAAGAATTCAAGGACATTTCTGAGGTGGGCTCTGTTTCTGCACTGTTCACCTGAATCTTCTCCGTTTGGTCCTTATCAACATCAATTAATATTGCACTAGAAGCACTTTTCTACCCACAGGTAAAGCAGAAGATCTGGAATTAAAACCTGTTAAAACTTCTGAGCTTGATGGTTTTTGTTGTTTTGACACAGTGGGAACCAAAACCACAGTCGTTTGCTGCATCGGTTTACATTTTATTATGTATTATGTCCTGTCTTAAGTTTTTAATTAACTTGGAGCATTTGGATTTTAGTTCCCTGTGACACAAGAGTGAAAACCAAAATAGTAAACTAAAATAATAAGAGGCTTAAGAACATAAATAACCCTGCTGGGGTGGTCAGTCCTCTGTGATTGGAAGTCGTACCATCGTTTTTGGCCCCTCCTGCCAGCATCCCGTTCCACATCCTGCTGCACAGGCTGAGGGCTCTGTATTTTGCCATGGCCTCGTCTCCTGGGCAACCTACCGCCCCCTTCCCCACAATCGCTGTTTCTTGTCTCTGTTGATTCTGAGCTGGAGTCCAGTGGGAGTCGTAGATTGGCCCTGCTTCACCCGCCGGGGCCGGGCTGAAATACGCTCAGACGTGCCGACGCCGTGAACTTCCTCAGTCATCTTTCAGCCCGAGAGCCAACGCCACCGGCAGTCCCACGCCGATGATGAGAGTGATGCTCTGAGTGAGCCCCAGGGGCTGCTGCTGGTGGCCCTCGGCTCCTTCCTCCAGCTGGAGGTCAGAGGTCTTTTGAACCGCCGCACTGCTGCTGACCTCAGGGAGAATGTGCACCGTAGCCACGTACAGGAACGTCCCGGCTGAGAAGAGCATTCCCACACCTGTGGAGGTGAGCTGGCTCTGCGTCGAACTCCCAGACTGCAAACACCAAAATATAATGGCCTGAAGATGCCTTTTACCCCGATGTCACACAGACAACTGTTAGAATTTCAGAGGTCTAGATCAAATGTGCCCAAATACAAGGTGTGACCAGCTCGACTGTGATAAGAAAAAAAAACCCTCAGTCATTCAACAGTTGCTAAAATGGCTTTTGCGTTGCCTGAATGTCATCCTAAAGCACTAACATTTTGTCTTTAGCCATTTAATCTGACCTAGGTGAATGGTGCACAACAAATTACTGTTGGTAATCAAGTGGAGTGTGTTTGAGAGGACTGGGAGAGTCAAGAGGACGAAGTGTTCCCTGAAAACAGAACCTAATGTAGATGTAGGTCATGCACAAGGGCGTTGGTTACATACTGCCTGTAATATGAAGTAGGTAGCGATGGTGAAGACAGGTGCTGCAGCAGAAAAGGCCAGCAGGTGTCCCTGGATGTGCTTCTTCTCGAGGCCTGAATGCATGAGAAAGGAGACCAGACCAAAGGCTGCAGGCGCCTACGAGACAGCAGAGACGGACAGTGATGCGATCCATCGCTTGGCAGGGCTGCGCTCTCAGAGAACGCCTCACCTTGTGTAGAATCACAGCCAGGAATATCACCACCTGCACGGTCACCTGCCCCGTCGCCGCGGCCGCACCGAGAGCAAATCCGTCGGCTGCATGCAAACGAAAGCCAAATCAGTTTATTTGAGGTTTTTGCATGATGAAACAGCGCCAGGTCATCCAGGCTGGAGCGGTTATTCGCAGGCTGAATGACAGCGTACCTGCAGCATGTATCACCAGGCCCACGGTGGCTGTAATGTTCACACCCTTCAGGCCTGAAACGAGACAAACTGAATTAGAAAAACCAACAGAGATTTTGGCAGTTAAGGTAACATTCTGGACAATAAAGCCAACTGGCCTCGTATGGACAAATACGTGCTGATCTGATCCACCACAAACATGAGGGTGAAACCGAAAGTTAGAGCCAGTCCGATAAGCACCCGAGCTGGAATCCCCGGGTCCGGGGAGGTACTGGAAGTCTGACTTGGTAGTGGGGCAGCAGGGGAGGATGATGCTGTTGAGAGACAATGAGGGACAGGTAGTGAGGACAGGGCGGTGAGCTGGGTTACCTGTTCGGGTCAAGGGTCGCAATCCTCACCTCGGTACGATTCTTGCAGTAAACTCACCCCCTCTGGGATGGCGATGGCCAGTGCTGTACCACACAGGAGTCCAGCCCCCAGGATACACACCAACTGCAGGCTTTTCTGAAGAAGGACGCAGGCCCTCAGCTGATCTGATCCTACCCAGAATCACTCGGCAAACAACTTTAGAGCCAGGCAGACTGATATTTAAATCAGGTTTTACCTGTCTTTCATTTGATTATTTTATCGACATGTTTTGTGTGTTCTGAAGCACTTTGTGGACTTTAATGGTTGTTCTATATAAATAAACAGATATATTTGTATTATAATTACACACATATTCAAACACAAGATACAACTTTGCTATTAAATTATTGTATTACATCTCTAAGATGCATTTTTTTCTTATATATATGAATTCAGTTTGAACTACAGTCCAAAGAGTTGGAGTATTTATGATAAATGTTATCATTTGTCCCGTTTAATGTCCTGATCACGCGCTCACGTTTTATGTTAAAGTTGACGGTGCGTTCACGGACAGTCCGTCAAAATGCGCTCCAGTCCGATTTTATTTTTTAAAAAACCCAAAAAAACAACCTCTGACAATTATTTGTGAACGTGAGCGAGGTCACTTGCGTGGAAAAAGTCAGTGCGTGGCATAGACAGTGCGTGATGCACCAGTTTCCCCGCTAACCGAGTAGGTGGCTGAAAAAGAAAACACTTACTTCAGAGAGACGGAACAACAGCGGAGTGAAGCCGAGTAAGAAACATCCCACGAACATTGCGACGGATATCAGAGTGACCGTCAGCCCTCCGTCCATGATTCCCGACTCAGTTGGGAGACATTTTTAGTCGGACACTGCTGAAACCTGAGAAATCTGACGGTCTCCACGTCGCGTCTCCTTCTCCCCGATGTTTGGCTGCACATCTGGCTCAACCTTCTCCCCGAGCAGCGGCGCCTAGCGGCACACGCTGGCAACTGCAACGCCGCCCACTTTATCCAGCCTTGCTCAAGACTATTACAATATTTATTGATGTTCACATAAAACTTTAACGTTTATTATAAAAGGCAGATAATTGTTGGGTTCTTTTGTTCCCAGCAGGATAAACTTTCTCAAAGACTGATTTTGAGCTGTTCCCACACTGTCAACCTCAAAAGTACCAAGTTTATTGGTCATGTTCATTTCTAGTTGCCTAATAACGAAGTTTCTCTCGCAACCTGGAGCTCAACTCAAGTCTGCTGTTGATCACATGACCCAAGAAAAGAGAGATCAAGAGATTCTGTGTAACAGCTCTAGCTATGGCCTCTCACTGTCTGTTACAAAAGAGAAATGAGTCCTAAACAGCTAAACACACAAGAGAAACGTACTGAAACTCAATCCATTTTATTGTTGAATGGGATGGGGGGGGGGTGTTACACTGTTTACGCATCAGTTGTGCGGATGGACATTTGGAAAGAATAAATAAGGATAAAATCGAGATGTTATTCTTCCATCTCCAGTAAATCTGAAAGTAAACAAGTTAAGCAGAGATACATTCTAATTGTGCACATATAGAAACACAGACATTTTAACTACCTATCTATCCCGCGTATACTGTGAGAACAAACTGATCTTAGACAAACGCTTCTTTCTTTCCAGCAACTTCGTCTTCTATATTATGTCTAGAAAAAATGGATTTTATGAGGATACCAGACTTAGCAAAATGTTACAGTAAACTATTGTAGGTTGTAGATCTGTACCCATGTGAAATGCCACGACACCATTACGTTTGGTTATAGTAGAACACATACAATTACTGGTTAGTTATAGTTGTTTTGTAGCTGTTTAAATACACGGATCACACTATAACACAAGCCATGTCCATCATTGTTACCAAATATTGTGGAATTAAACATTTAGTGTTCAAGCGCTGCAATTTGGAGATGCCACTTTTTTTTTTTTTTAATCTTTTTTGACAGGACACATTTAGAGGTATAAAAAAAAAAGAGGTATAAAAACTAAAATCACTTTATCATGACTAGAAGAGGGACAGGCCCAATGGTGACAAACGTTGATGTTGGTACCATAAATACCAATTTTTCATCCGACAGAAATTCAACTAAATGCGTTTCTCATCCTCAGGCCGGCTCAGGCGGAGGGCGTTCAGGTTTGGCTTCTTCCCTACACATCGACTTACGGTCAGTTTGTTACACCATTGTTTCCGTCTCGCTCACTCCTGTCAATCATTCAAGTGAATGTGAGATTAGTGCATAATTTCCATAATGGTTCTGAGCAGCTGGACAACACATGCTTCATTTGTTATAGTAACTGATCCATATAGTAGCAGACCATAGTGGTATCACAGCACTTTACCTTGCTTTAAACCAACAATGTCCATAACCCATAGAGCAGCTTCAGCTGGAATCTGAGCACAAACAAGCATATTTCCAGAGCGAGGTCATGAACAAGTTACCACAGATGGTGTCTCAATGTCAGCGTCGTTAGAACACAGGAACTACATGATTAAGGTGAAGTGGGAATGTGGGGGGGGGGGGAAACTTGGTAGATGAGCAGCTGCAATGTATAGCTGATGCTTAGTCTGGACAACTTAAAATAACACAAGAGGATGAGAGGGTGTATTAGTGTTGAACTACATAAAGAAAAAAACCAGAAAGTGTCTCTGTGGATCTGGAGCCATGGATTCCATGCCAAATCCTTTTCTGTTACAAGTCCTATATCTCCTCAATGAATGAGAACTGTAACAATGCTTGATGACCACTAGAGGCTGCTACCTTCAAGAGGGGCAACATTAATGTCAACATTAATAAGGTCTTGACACAGGCCTAAGCAATAAGAGATGAATTAGCCACCCAAACCGAGAACTAATTTGATTAACTCTAAAGACAGGTGTAAACATACGGACAGAAAAAAAAAAAATATAGACAAGCAGTCACACTGAATACTCAAAACTGACCCAGAAATATTCAAAAGGCTTTTCTCTCACCCTCTGAGCAACTCGCAGTCAGTGGGCACAGTCCACCTGCAGTAGCCGACTTGCCCCGACAGGGGGCAGTATCAGTAGCATCAATTCAACAGCATGTCCCAACACTGGCTCAGAGGGTATGTGTCACAATGTTCAATGTCAGTGTAATGTGCCAAAAGATTCCAGTTCTGGGGGAGTTCAAGCTTGATGGCTGACAAATAAAAAACTAGCCAAAACAAGCTGGCATCTATAAATGTAGCTGTACATCGTCCAACCATCCAGGAGTGTAGGTAGCGTTAATTTTACACGTTTTCTTTTACACTTCAGAAAGGCTTTTGTGGAATCGGAAGAACCATTTCTGTGGGAAAACTGGTCTTTCTCACACAGGATGCTTATTCACGAGGAAGCATCTAAAGTAGGGCAGATTTTTAGAAACACTGGCTTAGGATTGCAGGAAGATCGCGTCACACTTGAAAATTGAAGGTATGCTGTGGCACAGTACCTTGCTGAAACTTGAGCTTATAAGACAGGTTTCACTTTAAGTGCAATAATGTTAAGAAAATACAGATAGAGTCTATTTCCCCTAACAAGACAAGGCAAAATATTCTTCATTTAGTCTCTCGTTCTCTTTTTCCATGGGTCCGTGTGCAGTGTTTAGGGGTGTGCCTTAGCGGTAGCAGGACAATGATGATGACCCTGCAGTGTGAGGAAATTCCCTCTGCAGGTCAGACAGGAGTTTGACAGAAATTTGGTGAGACCCAGTGAACGGTCCCTGAGAAATGGTCCATTTAATCCTTGGGAGACTGTGCTCGTTAGTGTGAAGTCCCTCCGCGGAGGTCGAGATGCTTTGGAGAACTGCTCCTTCTGTTACACGAAATCAGTGCACTCCTCAAGTCATACTCGAGGGTCCTTGGTTTTGGGCCGTCGGAATCAGTGCCGCACTTCATTATCAATGAGGCTGTCCTCACCAGACTGGAAGTCTGCGTTCAGGCCGTTTTGCACATTGATTATTTCCTCGTCCTGCGACGAACCTTGGCCGTCGTCCTCGCCGCTGCCCGAACCTGCTTCCTCCGAGTTCGGGTCTTGGAGTACCTGAGCGATGTACATTTGCTGCGGGTGTGGAAATGAGACAGAACACATCAAGTTTAAGTTCCAAAAGTTAGGACATCTGCTTTCTACAAAGAAAACGCTTTCAAACGCTGTAAGCTGGTCAGTATTTGAACCTAAAATACAGGATTATGTGGAAAAACCTCCTAAAAACAAAGGAGTGGGGACGTACAGCGGCCTTGTTGGATGCAGAAGGACACACCGAGGGCCCGCTTTCTAACCCATCCACGTCCTGAGAGTCGATCTAGGCAGACAACATGTGCTCAGTAACATGATACTGGTGCAGTTTGAGATGTTGAGCAGTGTCCATAAGAGATTTTATTACCTTGTAGTTGTGAGCGCTGAGATATTTAAAATGTCCAAAACAGACGTGAGAGAGGCAGATGATGATGGTGATGATCAAAACAATGAAAGTGAACATGGAGGTCGCAGCTGAAAATCCTGGATTCAAAAAAGCAGAGAGAGTAGTTTTGAATACAGTCAGATTAATATTTGGACAGGCAGATGAGCTTTTTGATTTTAATCCAATATTGCGAAACTCCAGAAGGGGAATGACTGACTTTTCTTTACATGCTGATTTTGTATTAACAAAGATATTGGGTTCCATCTTCCCAAACGTCAGTTTTGGCTGCTTACTTGACTGTTATTTGATTTTACACCCACTGGCAGGTGTGCACACACTGATGGGTGTAACCATGAAGCTCCACCAAAGCAGAGGAAAGTTTATTGTTTACAGAAGCGCACGAGTACTTGATTAAAATGACTGTGTGGCTGTTTCAAATGTTAATTCTCTATACACTCCGTAGCACTCTTCACGATCAGGTCATTGCATTATGACGTTGGCAAACTGGCGAGGAAAGAAGTGAAATAGTCTCAATAATGCTAAAAAAAAAGGCTCTGTCCCTTATTGCCAGGAGACCTGGTGGAGTTTCCATCTTACCCGAGCGAACAGTTGAGAAGAAAAGAAGCCAAAAAAGACAAAGTATAGGCGCAGCCACCACTTGGTTGACGGCTCCAGAATGGATCTTCTTGTCCAGTTTGGTTGGCAAATAAGCGTAGTACATGTTGTAGCGGTCTGCTAGGTGTTTCAGCAACATGTACATCAGTCCTGCGCCGAGACGAGAGATAAACAATCACTGGAAATAATCCCATTAGGCTGGCTAATAAGCTGCACAGCACAGCACAGAATCACCAAAGGTTCCCTGCTTTATGTGTGTCCAGTCACCAGTAACTCGATCAGCGATGGCCCTGTGTGACGTAGCAGCGATGCGATAAAACTCACCAAAGGGGACGATAATGGGGCAGGTGATACTGTAGGTCATAACAACAGTGAAGACACACATCATCCAGGCGTAAGCTGCCCCAAACTGGAACTCATAGGCTTGGTGCTACAGAAACACAATGATGTCATAATTAAAGAAACTACAAGTCCAAAGATCTTCGTTTCATCACATGATGCTTACACGGGAGGAAAAGGCAGGACTTAGTTCAAGGCGGAGGGAAACTAACTTTGACAAGCTGGCATTATTAAACTCTTAAGGCAAGATTCTTATTAGCAATCAATGAGCGGTTGGAATAAGTTGGCCGGTAATTGGACACAAACCCGTTTGACATTTTTCCTCTCTGCTGCCGAACGCGCCAAGCACAGGCGGATCATATACATGAGCAACCCTGGGATCCTCAGCAGGTCGTTGGCGTTACCGATGAACGCGGAGGCAATGACGTAGTTCACAAAGAAGGCTCCATTATCAGGGAGAAACACACACCTAAAGTAGATGGAAAGACAAATACAGAGAATTAAGTCAGAATTATTGTTGATTTTTAGGGAAATCCTTCTTTGTAAATTGTATATCTGTGGGATTAGCAGAGATTATGAGCCAAAACTGTCTTTTTGAACAATATTGGAAGTTAACAGTCCATTTTTTCTTTGCTCCACATGGTTGCTGATGCTACTGTTGACCTTAGTGCTGAGCAAGGGGAAGTCGTATCTAATCAATTCTCTACAAACAAAATTAACAGGCAGAATCATCTGGATCATGAAGAATCGGAGCTGAAGCGTGACCTTTCACCATCGTCATGCAGTATGTGCTTGACCCTCTGATCCTGGAGCTTCCTCCCTCTCTGATGATTGAATCTAGACTTGTTCACAAGAGTTGCTTTTGTCAACACTAAACTCTGAGTGGTTCCAACACTCCACTTGTTTCTTTTATCAACTTCCAAGCATACTTTCGGAAATTCATAGAACTTATTTTTAATGATTTTGTTAAAAATAAAACAACCCAAACCACATTAATCAGACTAAAGATGAACTAATACTTCTGCTACTTACTCAAATCTGACTTTCACATCTGCCAAGAACCTCCTGTCAAACAGCCAGCGGAAGAAAAGATCCAAACTGGAAAGAAACAAAATGAATTAACTGGATGAGACATGGATGACAGGTAGGAATTAATCTACTTTTACAATAAGTTTTAAAAACAGGAATAACAAAAATACCTGCTGAGTCCCAGAGAGGGAAGCAACAAGACCATGAAGATCAGGAAAGTGTAGCATTTATGCATCGTCGTCCTATTTTGAATTGATCTGAAAGGAAACATTCAGAATAAATCGGAGATCATCGCCAACAGCTGAACACTCACAACAGGCACAACTCATACCGGGTCCAGTGCGCTTCGAAGAAGGCAGAATAGTAAACGATGGTGGGAAGCAGGGCAGAGAAAGACCACAGCAGAAGGGTGGGGAAGAATTGGGTGACGATCGGATTCTGCAAGTCACAACAGAGGAGCACAGACAGGCGTGTCAGAATTGTCTTTGCATTCTCTGAATAGGAAATTGAACAGTTTTACATCCAGTTCCGTAAAGATAACTCTAGGAAGGAGTAGCAAAGCACAAAAAAAGCACTTCCTGAAAGTCCAACACTCACGTTGAGATACTCCACTGGTTTGGTAACATTGAACTTGTCCATGGTGGAGATGATGATCGCTGGGGTGGTGAGGAAGAAGAGTAGGAGGAAGAGGATGATGTTGATGATTAAACAGCGGCACCACCAGGAGAAACCTCCCAAAGACAGATGCTCCCTGGGGGGAAGTTATTAGACGTCTTTACAATAACGAAACAACTGCAGGTACGTTAACCAAGCGTCAACTCAAAAACTGTCAGGTGTCCGGAGCAGATCAAAGTTCTCAGTTAAGGATTCAAACACCACCTCTTAAACCGGATAACAGAAAATACTACACATTTAGTTAACTACCTACTGGCAAAAAAAGAAGATCCAGTAATCAAAAGTTCAATAAAAAAGGGGAAAACTTGATTTTTTTTGTCCTTTTTAAAGCCTCCAGTGATGCTTGGTGTCGAGACTGGTTGGGTCAGTCACCGTTTGTCCCCAGGATGATGTCGTTGGGGGGTAAACCTTCAACCCTGTCTGAGGCCCCGAGCGCTCTGAACCAGGTTTTAGTCAACAGTATTTTGCTCCAATCTATTTTCCCTTTGCTCTGATGATGTTGCCACCACCATGCTTCCCTGTAGGGATGGTACTGGTCGGGGCGGGGCAACTGCTTCAAGCCCAAAAGTTTTTGTCTTTGTTTCATAAGACTGGAAAATTTTGTCTTATTGAGTAGAGGTGCCTAAAAGCTTAGTGGAGTGCTGCAGTGACACTTCCTGTTCTTCAACTCTGCACACGGACCTCAGCATTGGCACCGTGTCTCATCGAGACGGCCCACTTTGGCTGCATGGTCCGATCCAAGATTTATGATGGTCCCAAACTTGTAAATTCAGGATGACTTAGTACAGCAGAGTATTTGGTAGGCCTCCCTGGACACGCACCCTCAGCGTTTTATTTTAGCATCAGGCTAACTCCATTTTCTTATACGTCAGAAATCCTTACCAGTACACATTTTGTGGGTCAGGGGCGTAGCCGACGCTCCAGTTGTACGTCTGAAGTTTGGAGCTGAATTGGGAGCTCTTGGGCTCCCGACGGCAGTGAAAGCCCTGACACTTGCAAGCATTAAAGTCTTTCAAGATCCTGAAGAGGAACATCCAGCCACGAGTTAGAATAGACAAAAGAGACCGTGAGCTAAACAAACAAGTGTGATGAATACAGATTTTAGCATGGTACTTTAGTGTACTCACATGGCAGTCATTGCCTCATTCTGGAATGTCACAAATGCCATTCCCAACGGCTTTTTATTGACCTTTTCTTTCTCTTTCCTATATTCGTCTTTCAGTTTTGCCTCCAGCTTCGTATAGTAGCTCACTGCCTCTTCCTGTGGACAACACAAGTGTTACCATTTGTACCCCAGCAAATGCTTAGATTCTAAAATTCTGTCTCAACATTCTAAACTTTAGAATGTTGAGACAGAATTACTATAAATGAAATGTACATAAAATAAGTAGTTTAACAATGTGAGGTTCCGCGAAGATCTATGCAAGAAAACAAGCTAGAGGTGATGACCAAAATGGTTTAAACGTTTGAAAAAACTGATGCACCGTGTTTTGAGTGCGCTTCATCCCTTCATGATTATATTAAGGCTGAAAAATGAATGTTTATTTTACTATAAAGATGTTTTTGGTGACATGTGCAGCTCTTAAAGCAAAATGCAAAAGCACTGATACAATTGCTGAGCACACTATGATGTTGTGTTGTAATTATAGACAACATGTGCTTAAAACACATATCAGCCTTTTCTTTTCAAATCTGCGTCAGTATAGCTGGACCGTGACACGTCACCTACCTGCTCACAGCCTTTTATGACACAACAGCAAAGATGGCCGCAGGGTTTTGGATTCATCATAGTGGTAACGTGCTCCTTAGCCTGCAGGTCAATGAAGAATTTCTTGCTGCGTTCCGCCTTTTTCCTGAATTGAACAACAGTACGTCTGTCAGTCTGAGGCTGAAGTCATGAAGAAATACAAATGCACCAAAATACTTAACATTTCTACCTCTCAGAGTTGAGATACATCAGCTTGGCCACATCATAACAGATACGAGCTTCCAGTACAACGCAGTTTTCATAAGCATTTCTGTCAAAGAACAAAGAAGGAAGATTAAAACCCAGCACATTTATCTCCATAAATACACAAAAAAGTGTGTTTCCTAATAGTAACACATGCCCTATTTTAGTTTTCCACCATCTTGACACATGACCTGCATGATTCTGCTCATCTGGATTCAATTAGAGACAATTAGTCAAATAAACCCATCATTGTCTGCTCCCGGACATCTCAGCCAGGACAATCTAACAGGAAAGGGCACGGCTATCGAACATCATAATGAAGTTAATGTGCAGCTTACTGCCATGGACGAAGAGCAGTGCACCATTTAAAAGCAGACTTAAATGCTAACAATATGGTGCGTAGAGACAAAAATAAAAGTCCTTACTCAAAGTGTTGCTTGATCTCGGACTCTTCTGCATATTTGGAGATTTCATTGACAAATAAAGTGCGTTTCACCTGCGTGGAAATATGTCATTAGCAACAACGTTCACATCAGTGTGCACGAGGACCTCATGGACTGTGAAACCTCTCACCAGATCATCCTCTTTGTAGTGCATCTTGGAGGTATGTCGTCTCATGCTGTACACCGTCAGTAACAGATAAAGAAATGCAAATGTAGTGTGCAGCCAGAGTAGTGCATTACTGCAGGAAAAAGGTGAAAGGGGAATTAACAACAGCGTTACATGGTGCAGATTATCAAATAGCAGGTTTGCCAACTCACTCTGTGTCCAAATTAGCTATTGTGGTACGACCAAAACTGTAAGCATTATTTTCTGTGAATAAAAAAAGACACAGGAAAGAAGCAAGACAGTCACAACTGGTTCGGATTTATTCGACACGTGTTCTATTATGACCATTTTACGCACCAAGTAGATTTCCAGAGAAGTTGACCGGCAGGATGATGCCCACAGAGAGGACGCCGACCACTACCAGCAGCCCAATAATGTGGCGCTGAAAGGACAAGTAATGAACTGCATCCTCTCCACACTTCTCCCTTATTTCATCCTCCCTTTAAAGAACACATAAATAGAGTCAACTACAGGGCAGTAATTGAAAACAGACGCACTCGTGTCAAACTGAATCAGCATTTATTCAAACGCTGTTTTCAATACACCGACTTACTTGATACGGAAAATGGCTGTGAGCCAGGAGCAGAATCCCTAAAATAGAAGCGAGGAGAGTTACAATCCAGCACAATAAACTATCTGACATAGACTGTCGGGATCCAACGACGACGAATGTCATTGTTAAAATCAAATGAATTAATATTTGTTGAAGCATAAAATCCAGAAAACCTCTCATGTTACTTCTGTCGTGCTAATGTTCCATTATTTAATAAACTGATTTAATGAACCGTTGATCTAGAGATTGGGTGACCCTACAACAGTTGCATGGGAAACTAATGTATATTTTTTTTTAATGCAATATAAGTGGCCTACTTACTGTATCTCTCTGATCAATATCCACAGAGCTGGAAACTGAGGTGAGGCGTTCGTAGCGTTCTGGCGCATCAGATGTTGCTGCAGAGCCGACACTGGATGCAGAAAACATAGGATTACTTTCAAATCATCATATACAGTACCATAAAGGCTTAGTAGTACTACCTTTCTATCAACACATTTGGATTACAATCACAATATTCAAAGGCTTATAGCACAAAACATAAATTATAAATATGCTTGCAGAGGAGCTTCAGAGATTTCCCCTGTTCATCCTGTGTGGCTGTACACAGGATTTGACTTGGTTACCCAGACAACCACAGGAAAAACCTTTGGAGCCACATTTCCTGCAGCATTATAAGCACAGGCTATTTCACACAGGTAGAGAACACCATCACTGTTAGAGGAAGATTCTAAAGTTAGAAGGTAAAGCTCAAGATAGCAGAACAGTGGAAACTATGGAATACACTGATCACCCACCCAGCTCACCTATGTGTAAATGTATGTACATTCTGTCCAGCAGTGCCACGGGGTCCTGTTCACTCTAACACCTGAGAATTCAATTACTGTGAAATTCAGGAATTGATAAAGTCCATGCCAATCAAACACTGCGACCCTGTGGATCTGCTGGAATTTCAACACTGCACCAGTTCTACGTAAGACATGAAAGGACAGCCAGAAGACATCCAACCAGCTGGGTCAGAGAAGCATAACCTCTCACTGTCAGCAACCTCTCTGTGCAGCTCAGGCTGTGTGTGCTCACAAAGAAGAAGGTTGCGCTTCATAAAGAGGTCAATAGAGATTAGTCGACAGATCTGATTAGGACAGGGAGAGAGGACGGCGACACCCAACGCAAAGACAGAAGAATAATTAAGAGCCTGACACTGAGAAATATGAGCAGCGGCAGCAGGAGGAAGATCTATATGCTGAATCGCACAGGGGCCCAGGCAGAGTCAACAGGTGTTACACGTTAGCTTAAATATAGTGGTGGGAAAGAAGGAAACCACAAGGACGGAGCGATGACATACTATTCCCGATCGTCCAGGCGGCTGTATCGCTGGTCCATTCTTGTGAAAAGACAAGCAAAACAAAACCATTCAGCTTAGTTAAGTCAAAATGGTTCCGTTAACAAAGTCCTGCTACAAAGTAACACTTTTCGAAGCACGTCACAGCATTAGAACGCTAAGAAACCTTACGATGCCTCCTTGTTCTACTAGAAATAATAGCAAAAGACCGTTTAGTGTTTCCAATAAGTGAGTAAATGATCCCATGGAATTACTTTTCATATGACAAACTTCATTTCCTGTCCATTACTGTGTATAAAGCTGCAACCCCCTGCCCACCCGCCCACCATGCTGCAACCCCTTCCTCTGATCACAGGCACCTGCAAAAACAGTAAAACTGCACTGTTACAGAGACACAACAGGGAATGTGGAGGCGGATCACTGTGTCACGTCGTTTCCAGGGTTCACATCCAGAAATGATCTGAACCATCCAAGCGCAGTCTTAAAAACAATTACTTAATTCCGGGAAGCTCTTTTCAAAACATACCACCAGCACCCAGAGGAGATAGGACAGGAAATCAAATATTTTGGTATAAAAATGCAGCAGAAATCTTTCTGCTGACAGAATATCGCCGTGCCAAAGTTATTTTTGCCACTTTGTTAAGTCGACAATGGTTTGGTTTTGCTCCCAGGAATGATGCCGCTCACTTTGGGGACAATGCTGTATGATTTCCTGCAGGCATTCCAAGAGCCGCAGGTCCAGGTGCGGAATACCAGCTAATTACTCAACACAGGACACACGCGGTGAAGAGGAAATCTTACAGCCAGTAAGGACCACCCCTTCTGGAAGGAACCCAACATTTTACATCTGTCGTTTCTGTAGTTGTGATGATCCTTTTTAATGTGTCTTCTCCACCGTGTAGGTGGACAATAATACAAACTGCAGCTAAAGACAGGACTCAAACGATGTCTTTCATGATTTCCACCATTTTCAACCACTCGGCAATTCAAATTTTCTGCAAGTGTCCCTATGTTCAAGTGTTAATTCATCAAGTTTCCCATTGAGATTCTTATATGGGGATTATATGTGGATATTTGAAATGAAGATGGATTTACAACTAAATTGCAAATGTATTGTTAAAAAAGCCAAAATCTGCTATTAAATGTCTGAATGCTGTGCGTTATTAGGTCAGAAAGATGGTAAATATTAAAGAGAGTTTTCTACTTTTATAACAACCTATGGAATGACGAGTTATCTTGGGACATGTAGTCATGCCAGCTATTTCATTGAAAGCTACACAACAGCTGACTCTCAGTGGCTTCTCCGCCACTACAATAGAAATCTTCTTTGACACTCGAGATACATCCTCACTCACCAGTGACGACAGCTCCAACAGTATCGGCCTTATGTGGAGCGTTTTTGTCATTTGTTTGAAAGAGCAATCACTCGCTAATAAATCCTATGTTGGGCAAAGGTTAAAGGAGAAAATGGGTCATCGTGTCCAATAGATCGCCATGTTTCAATTACCTGTCGGCGTCAGTCACGAGAGCGAGCCGGCCGTAGTCCCAAGCCACTTTTCTCAAGAAGGAGAAGACGAGCAGCAGCACCTGGGAGCACAAGATACTCGTTAGGTGTTTGCTTTAATCGACAACAGTTTTAGTCGTAATAGTGGTGAAATAGTATCACTTTTACCATTACGTGTTCACACGCTGTTAAAAAATAATGACATGAAATCATGAGTTGATGAGATTTAATAACACTCAAAATCTGAGGTGGTAGCTCAGTCTGTTAGGAACTGGGCTGAGAAGTGGAGGGTTCTGGGTTTGGGACCCAGTGGACGGGGAAGGGGAAGAACATCTTCAGAGCACTGGCAAAGTACCCTTGAGCAAGGTACCAAACCCACAAATGCTGATATAGGGCGACTGACTGCACCTGCCTTCGCCCAGTGTGGACCCTCCCCGTGATCCCGGAAGGGATCAAGTGGTTAGGAAGACGAGACGAGAGACTCAAAATCAAACTACAGACTTACCAGAAAGCACATGAAGTCAAGTGCAAGGACAGTAGGCACTCCCCCAAAAGGCAAGCCCTGGAGCACCGTGCTGCGGATGCGGGCGGAGTAACAGAAGTCCCTGGAGCTGGAGTTGGGGGGCTGCGTTGGACAGCTCTCCGTGTCCGGGCATCCCTGCGCTCCCCAGATAGCCATTATCAATATCAAGACTCTGTACATCACTGAAGCATGTTTACAGCCTGCGGACGAAAGAAAGCACGTGTCACAAGCCTGACAGATAAGCTTATTTTATCTACATGGTGAGATCACTTTGATCTTGCACAACAGGGGAGACGGTGGAAAAAGAGAGAATTGTGATTGGTTTGCATTCCCGAGTCTGGGTGGACATTTGACCTAAAGGAAAGAAATAAAACAAGCAACCCATCGGACTGTTAGTTCTGAAATGGAGCCGAGGACAGCTGTCAATAAGTTAAAATGATGCTATAACTTCTATTCTCAGTGCTTAAAGCCGCCTGGAAGAGGAGGCAGCATAATTATGCTAAGTGTGCCGGTGCCATTTCTCACTGCACCATAAAATCTTGTTGCATTAGTCTCATTTAGGTGAAGAGTGAGTCTTCTCAGTGCAAATCTAAAATGAATTGGGCTGTGAAGGATACAGTTTCCATGAAGATGGCATCAACCTTACAGCCTTTGTGGTGTGATTATTTCTAAAATAACTGAACACACCTAATGACAAACACAGCTTGTGCGTGCTGGTCTCAGCACGCCTCTTGTGCAGAGCAACATTCTGTGACGGTCAGTGTGAACTCAAACCCGCTCTGTTGTGCCACACACACACACAAAAGCTCACAGATCACTATAAACAGGGAGAGAACATGGTACAACACGGTTTCGGAGCCACGTGCACTACAGGTAGGAGTAGTTCATCCAAGAAGTGACCAACATCTGACCGAGAGAGCTGGACCGAACAAGGAGCCTGTTCCAGACTCAAACATCTATCATCTATCACCTATCATAACTGTACCACCTCACTCAAGCTCACAATAAAGAGACCTCTTGGAAACAAAGACCACTAAACCGAAACCTTACTGGGACCTCCTGCTGCTTTTCTTTGTATATAATTCTGAGCAACTATCAGAAACCATTCTACTCATTGGTCCATTTACTTGTTTCCCCCTGAAAACGTGTCGACGTCTCCCTGCTACACATGTGGCCCTCGTGCAACAGAGGCCCTACGTGACTATGTAACAGAGGATTGGAAGAAGTGGACAGTACAAATACACACGAATCATTACGGTATATAAAGCATTTTTTAAGTTTAGCGATAATAAACCCAGTTAAATATACATTTACTACTTTAGCCATTGATATTCTCTGCATTTATCTTAATAAACACTTCCGCACATACTGTGACTTAAACCTGTAGAACACATACAGACAGAAGTAATACAACGTTGCTCAACACGGTAGGTTGCTTTTTGATCTAAGCCCCTTGAACTTTGACCTTTGGAAAGTCAAGAGTCAAAGTTCCTCCAGAATCCAGACCATCATCAAAATGTAATCAGCTCTTTCCTGAGCTATTATCAACATTTCCTGAAAATCTCATTAAAATCCTTTTGTAACTCAGAGTTATTTCAGGCTGCTGGATAAACTCAAGCATAAACTTGATTTAAAGGTGAATGCTGGGTGTTTGTTGCCCAATCGAGGGATTCAAATGAGCGAGGCCGTGCATCAGGAGGCCTCTAATTTACGGCACAGCCTGTGTAATTCTCCGTTTGCCTCATGTAACATGAATTCCCCCTCGTCTCTGCGTGACTGCTGATAACTCGTGACCTCAACATTAAGCACTGGTTATAACTCACGTGATTTCATGTCTTTGGGATGCTGTGTGAGGCAGCTGCAGGCCAACAGACTGCACTCAAATGCTGAATGGCGAGCCCAGCAACCTGCCAGTCAAAAAAACCCAATAGCTACATAACAGCCAAAAAGGTTACAAAACACAGCTACGGTCTCAATTAGCTTAATGACCCTCCTCAATCTACAACTACAATTGTCTGGATCAAGACAATGACATAGAAATCATCAAAGGAGGCCCGAGGACTCGTCTAGCTTCTCTGACGAGTAATATTCACATTGGCGCTGCAATACATTTGCCCTTCATCCCACTAAGTCAAACCACGGCTTTCACAATGCAGCTCATCTGTTCTAACACTAAGTCATTTATCTGCCTCCTGGAATCCTGTGACATCACCGTGGAGGGGCAGCCAGAGCGGAACAATAACCCAACAGAGACCACAGGGTGGGAAACGCACCAGGCTCAACCCGAGGATACTGCTAATGCTGCTGCACAAGAGAATTACAGATGTGAACGGTCTTAAAAGTACATAGAACATAACAAGAGTGTTTCCCATACGCCAGTTTCAAAAACTAGGGCTGTCAAAACTAAACATTAATGTCAATAACGAGGAAAAAATAATGAATTCATCTGATTGCTTTTGTTTAGAAGACTCGGTAGCTTTGTAGTACGATAAAGGCAGACCATAATAAGGCAATGAAGAAATGATGTAACAGCAGGAAAATACACTGCTTGGTCTAAGCTACGAGCAAATAAGTCATCAAGCCTGCGTTTTGCACCCATCAATGCGCGACGAGAAAGGAAAATGTGGAAAAGAGGTCACCAAAATCAATGCAGAACAAAGGCACATGTCATTAAAATAGGGACCTTTTTGAAACGAATGATGTAAGAACCCCAAATACATGGCGCTAAACAACCATCGATTTACTTTCAGTGTTAGTCAAGCAAATTGCACCCAATAGTCAAGCATGAACTTTGGGAAATATGGGGCACTTTGCCTCAACGAACATCTTCCAGTTTTTAAAAATACAGTTTTTAAGTATGCTGGACATGCAAATAGCTTTATTTTATGTCATTTACGTTACTTAACTGGGTTATATCATAAAAAAGCAACTTATAGGGGCAAATGCTACAGCTGACAGACCCAAAAAAAGGGGACGTTGGAAGTATTTTGCTTGAGATACACGTCCAGTGAAAAAGCTAGAAATGTTGAGAAAACTGAAGCAATGCTACAAAATGGGATTAAATCGAGTGGTACAGAAACATGTCAACTCTTGAGACCTTCAGGAAGAAGCTTTGAATCATGGCAGCCCTTCTCAAGACATATTCTACTGCATTTTTATTGGATAGGGACTGGAACAAGTCGGTCAGGAGACATTGATGAAGAAGAGTTTAATTATCTTTAAGCTGGTCAATGGGACAGACCTTTAACAATAGTCTGAATCAATACCAGTAGACTTAGGTAGTTGTGATACAACGCAGCACAGCGGTAACAGAAGTTGATCCAAATCAACGCTCCTGTGACCTTCGATCCTTGAAAGATCAAGTGTCAAAACCTCATTGACCCTTTTGATCTTTAGATCTTTAGCTCAATCTCAAAAATACACCAATTCACCAAATGGTGCTATTAGCCTGCAAATGATCTTAATACCTGATCTGAATGTTGGAGAAAGAGAAAGGAAAAAGCTGAACAGCTGGCATTAGAATTCAAATAAAAGCCAAGGCCCGTGTACCTTCCAAACCACGGAGCTCATGTAGCATTTGAGGAAAATCATGGGGATCTACTGGTTATGACACTCAAGCAGTTTGGCTACACAGCAAAAAACTAAATACAGGCGAGCAGGCGGCTTATGTTTATCCCTTCACAGATAATGGAAACAGAGAGCATTAATCTCCACAGGCCAGCATTGGTTGGTCATCCTTGTCATAATAAAGCTAAGGTGCAAAGTTTAATTTAGCTATTTTCAACAGCAGCGTTGATCTGCCGGAGACAGGTGCTGAGATATGCCAAATATTACAGCTATTCCATCTGCTATCTGCTCAGTCTGTCAAACCACTGGTGTTGTGAAATGCGCAAGCAGATTAAACCAAATCTGCTGTCCAATGTCTCTTCTGGGTTTCAAACGTCTATTTACTATCTCGCAAATGGAGAGACTAAAGCAATTCTATTATCACGAGTAGCAAAATAAAATCTCTGGCTAAACAAACCAATTGAGCGTCTGTTAGGGAGAAGCTAAACAGTGCTACATCTGCAAAAAAAATAAAAAAATAACCCGCTATATTTCAAACACAAAGAGGAATCTTATATCACCAATGTCTTTGTTCGCCAGAGCTCGAATGACGATTGACTTTACCGCTTATGTGCTCGCCCACTGTCGATTAGTGCGACTAATGATAACGGAACGTGTTTACTTATTTATTGTTCTGACAGTAGCCACTGTCTTATATATCAAGCTACGTTGGTAAGTGCTTCGCATTTTCAACGACCGGTTGACGCCTTTTTGTGAAATATAAGAATACCAACCACTTTTAATATCTTACCTTGTCATAACAGCCAGCAGAAATGGAAATAGCTAATAATAAGTAGCTAGCGAGACGTTAGCTAACTTAGCTTCGATTTGGCAAAAACAGACGGAGACTATCTGCTGAATGTCGGCTGTCAGAATGGGTTCTGTTGCTCCCCGATATCCAAAAAGAAACACGGGACCATCTAACTGCAATCGGTTAAGTTCCTCGCTGAGAAGGACGATGTGACGCCTAAGCTGACATGGTTGTGCCTCATTAGCCGGTGGAACTGGGACTGCTAACCGAACCAGTCCAACAGGAGGCGAAGGCTGTGAAGTTGATCGGCGTGACGTAAATATCTTCTTCTTCCTTCATTTCGGTGTGACGTGTTGTCAAGGAGCACACCGCCCCCTGCTGTTCGGAAGTGTGTTTGCTCGCGTCGGTGCGGAATTACCCCTCATTCCCTCCCAGTGGTTTCTGTGACCTTAAAAGCTGCAAAGTCACCGAGTGCATGACGAAAAAGCAACACCCGATACAGACTTTCGGGGGGGATTTTTGTGGGATACAAATCACTGACACCAGCATGGTTATTAAAACTACAAAAATGTAGTTCCATAATTCAACTTTCTAATAAGACAGTGAATTAGATTTTTGGTGCTAAAGCCTCTTTCTCATCTATGAAATACATGGTCATTAATATAATAATACATCCAGTCATTGGTTTCCAAACATTTCAATCAATCAGTCTTTATTTATATAGAATCTGTTACAATCAAAATGATCTCTAGGCACTTAACAGAATCCCAGCGCCTGCAAGCAAGGTGTGGTACGTCAAACTTTTTATTCTGTCTTTACTCTGCTTGTGTGATTGCTGTCCCAGTCATAATAACTTGCACCTGTGTCTTTTTCTTCTCAAAGCTGTGCCCAATTCCAACCTTTGTTCTTAACACACGGATTTGGACACCTCTGTTTGTGCTGACAATCTATTTATTTAAACCTTACTTACAGTAAACAAAGTTGAAATTTTAGTCCTGTGTGAGTTTGCTTTGAGGGTCCAGTTGGGTCTGAATCTGATAACTTCTGATTTTGTCAGTTCATTCTTTTTTTACTGGCTTGTTATATGGCCTTCATATTGTTCTCAAATACATCATTGCAACCTCAGTTTCCATAATTCTGTTTGCTGTATTATCAGTGTCATTATTAGTAGAATATTGTAGCTTTGATGACAATAACTTTTACAAATTCCCTCAACAGCCTCCTTCAAAAATAACCCTGTGTACCTTTATGTTTCCTGATATGTCTGCTGGGGTTTGAACACTCACAATCTTGGCATGATCCGATTAGTTGCTGCACCCTTTGAAGGCTGCATTTAAAGATTTTTTATGTTTGTTTTTTTAATATGACGACACAAGGTTCAGAACTGGTGATTTGTGGCTCACATTAAAACCAAGGTCAGTTTATCTGACCAAAAATCACATCATGTACAGAAATATTTAAATCATAATATTAAGAATACATTTCAGTTCATATGAAATACTGTAAAGTCCATAATTCTGGCAGAAAGACATCCAATAACATTTCATAGAGCTGGACGGGATGAGCTCTTTATCTTCAGCCTGGTGGTTAGAGTTTAAAACAAACAGTTGATTATTGATGTTCAAGGTTTCAAGGTTAAACAAATCCAGGGCCTGTACTATGGATTCCAGTATGGTCCGATACCAGAGCCACGTACAGTGTCCCACCTACTGTCCTCATTAGTGGAACATCCCACAGCTGAAGGGACTGTGGGGGGCTGGGGGGGGGGGGGCTGAAGGGACATCTCAGCTGGTGGGTACCAGAGATGAAGAGATGTTCTCTGACAACATATGCAGCAGAAAGTTTTAAGTGCATTCTAATTCGAACCAAAACCCAGGTAGAACTCAGCATTTTGCAGACTCGAGTGTGGTCAAACAATTCAAATGCAAAACAAAAAAAAACAGCTTCTCGCTGCTCGGACTTAGAAACTCCCACTAAAGGTCTCACTTTGCAGACGATCTTCCTTAAAACATCCTACACCATGACAGAGATCCGTGTAGCTCTATCTCGCCAGGCTTTGAATTTTCACCCATGCAGCTGGAGAACAGACATGACGTAATAAGTTAACAACAAATAAAAGGCAACAATGCATTTGAAAGTATGCACAATGACCCCAGACATACACACCTGAGCTATTCTAACTAGATATTCTAAAAGACAACTCAAAGAGCAACGTTAACTACTAAGGACTACGATAACAACCTGCATGCAGTGACATTTCAGTGTGGAACCTACTGCATGCAGACGTGCTGGGTGAAGTTTGACGCCAGTCATCACCCAGTATCAGGGCAACCTTTCTCTAATGGGGTCAAACACTCCTCGTCATCTTGGCATTTTGGATCCTCAAAATCAACACTATATAAAACACATACAATAACAAATCCAATATCTAAAGAAAATAAGTAACGCATCAAGAATTCATTGACATTACAGTGCAGGATAAAAACTACCACAGTGACAGTGGCTTTCAAAAAGAAAAACATAAAAAACCCCAACCAACTACAAATTTCCATACAGAATTATATTGCAATACATTTATTAAAAGTATAGGTTTTAAACACAGACTGATGACTTACACGGCACTTTCAAATTCATCTGCGCTGATTGTGTCCTCATCCGTATTGACTGGTGTTAGACTGAAAAGAGTGTAAAAATAGCCTTAAATAATGCCACTGCCCCAGTGGCATTATTTAAGGCTATTATTTATTGGGATCTCAGTGCTGGAAAAGCCAAGACAATTTTTGACAAAACACTCCCCCTCTCAAACAATACATTCACTCCTGCTCTTGGTGGAGCAAAAGGTCAGCTGAAAGGCAGCCTAAATGTCAATATAATGTCAGTGGTCACAACATTAAGACGTAATAGGACGACAAACACCTGATATGTGTTTATTTTTTGCAGTGAACATACAATGCATGAACCCACATGATGGATGCTCGAATAACTGACTACAGAGCTGCTGTAGCAGCTCCACACGGTGCCATTTCAGGTCACCATTGTGGTGAAAACAGCAGAAAGGTAACACCACCTACCCATCGAGCAGAAACAAAGCGAGCTCTGCATCCGTCTTCATGCCTTTCAGCTGACGGAGGTCTCTCCAGCGATCAAAGGCGACACCGATGTATATACGTGTCTTTGATCTGGCACTTTCATACACCCTCTTCTTCACGCTCAAGTCCTTTCTCCGTTTTCTCCTTTTAGGAAATTTTCTAAAATCTTTATGTTTCGCAGTTTTCCTCATTTCTTTCTCCTTGCCCATCTTAAAAACTGTTAGGGGGAATTACAGGCTCAATGGCCTGAAAAAACAACACGATTAGATTTGAGACACTTTGCTTAACTTTTGCAAATTAAGCAAATCTCTGCATTAAAAAGAAAACATTCAATGAGAACAGCTTTTCACGGCTCTTACGTATTAGTTGTGCAAGTTGTGGTCTGTGCCAGTTTAAATTCCGCATGCATGCATGTCAACAATCTTTAGACTACGAAGTTGCTGTTTCACGAGGCGCGTTTTGATGACGGATGAAAAACAAACAAAATCCTTGGACAAGAAAACGACACAATTGTAGACAGTAATCTCTCAGTTTCAACTAAAACACACACCAGACGCTTCGGCCAATTGTTTACATAAATAACGTCGCTTGCGTTCGCCAGAGAAACCCGCATTGGTCGCATGTTTTTGACGTCATCATTTGACATTGGCATGGGACTGGAAAGACGGGTAACGTCAACATTAGCAAGTTCTATATTTTAATCTTGAATCTTGAATTTTTTCAGCCTCGTAGACTTTTTGCTAATTTTACTGCACTCTATCATAAATATGCGCGCACCCTGTGCTTGTGAAAATTAACATTTGTCAGCAGAATGTCTTTTATTCTTATTAGCCCTCATGAGTTAGCCGCTAACCATTAATGCTGTCTGTTTCTAGGGTAAAAATGGCTTTCGCTCAGTTATCAAGATCTCTCTCAAGAACCCTCGGAGACACCCCGTCCCTTATTCTGAAGAGACAGTTTAGGTAAGAAATGTACATGTCATGGTGAATAAA
Source organism: Takifugu flavidus (assembly GCF_003711565.1). NCBI lineage: Eukaryota > Metazoa > Chordata > Actinopteri > Tetraodontiformes > Tetraodontidae > Takifugu > Takifugu flavidus. Next base: position 11,877,698 of record NC_079530.1, on the reverse strand, counting down.
TAATTTGCTGCCCTGGTTATTATGGATGCTGTCTGTGTGATTTGATAAACCAACAAAAATGCAACACTAATCAAAGCTCCTGTAGAACCTCTCAGAAGTCAGCACTTGTACAGCGCTGTATTTTCACAAAGTATTAATTTTTTTTTAAATTTCTTATAAGCTAAAGATGAATAATTTTCCTTCTCTTGTTTTCAGTGTTTCTGTCGTGAGATCAGCCATTCAAAAAATGACAAGAGTGCGTGTAGTGGACAACAGCTCTCTTGGAAATACACCATACCACCGCGCACCAAGAGTGATCCATGTCTACACCAAGAATGGCATTGGAAAAGTAGGAGACAAGGTGCTGCTTGCCATCAAGGGACAGAAGAAGAAGGCACTGATCGTTGGGCACAAAATGCCTGGACAACCCATGAATCCACGCTTTGATTCAAACAATGTTGTTCTGATAGAAGAAAACGGGAACCCCACAGGAACCAGAATAAGGGTCCCTGTGCCCACTCAGCTCCGAAACTTGGAAGGCGATTACTCAAAAGTTCTTGCAATTGCAAGCTCATTTGTATAGCATTGTTCAACATTGTGTTTTGTCCATATTTCCAGGTTTATCAGTATACATTAAATTGGGCCCACGTCCAGTTTTTGTGTAAAATAAATATTCTATTGTTGCTTATTGTATGTAACAGCTCAACAAGCCGGTCAACCTATTTGACATTTGAGCAAGGCCTTCATGTGTTTACAGTAATCCAAACGCAGACTCCTGGTTTATGTTATAGTAAATGCACCCAAAATGTGGGTCAAACTGACAGGGCCAACATGGGAGGAGGAAAGCCTTTATTGTAGGCACAACATACATTCAGAACACAACTATATTTATATTAGCTGCAATAACCATGGTGCTGTGAGTAAGGCATTCAGTATTGTGTGATCCCTGCAAATGTCACTTCAGGAGACTGTTAAACAGGATCTCATGAAGCTGATAGGACATGACTGACGGCTCCTTTAAGGTAGAATCGGAGTGCAAAGTAAAAACACGTAACGGGCCTATATTTCGACGGCAGTTAAACCAAAGACCAATTTGACATAAGAAGCCAGACTATAATATCAAATTTAAAAAGTTGGTGAGGCTGTACTATCTACAGACATCTCTATAAAACGCAAGTGATCCTTAACGTATAAAATGAACATCAGGTAATCGTCTCGTCTGCCAAGTCAAAGTCTGACGACCCAGGAAAAGACGCATTACGTTACAAATTGAATGACTTCCTGAATTTAGCTAAATTATACCAAACTCATCCCTTAACATGATTAAAGGTAACACACAGCTATTGGGGTTTTATTTAACACTGGACATCGTAAAATTATTTGGCAATCTGACCACAAGACTTACACTTTACAGACACCCGCTTTTCAATATTGGTTAGAGCCAGAATTTCTGTCATGCGGGGACTCATGCGGCTTCAAGAGATGGCAAACTTTTGCACACTAACTGCTTCATACTGCCGGTTTGCATATCAGATAGGACTTGGCGGTACTGTCTCCTATTGCACAGTGCTTTTGCTATGTGAGGAACGTTGAGGTGTTAAAAACAATCAAACCAGCTACGTCTGAGAGGTCTACAAGGCGAATGATAGTGACAGTCTGCCGGCACGCGTTCTCAGGGAATCCCTCTTCAACCACACATTGTCACGTAAAGCCACTGCGGGAATAAAGATTAGGTCAAAAGAACATACTAAAACATCCATTTTCTTAAAGAAAACAGAAAAAACCCTTACCTCTGTGATATTCATCTCAGCCACTCCTGAACCCTCTTTATCAAGCTGCTGGAAATGCCCTGTTGAGAGGATTTATCCCATGAACCGTCGTCTGAGTTATTACTGAAAGCTCTTCAAAGATCAAACATGCAGAAGAAAGTGACACATTTTCAAACTCACTAAACATGGCCTCCAGCTTGACCAAGCAGCAGATGAAGTTGTCAAAGTTTATCATGTCGTTCTCTGCGTACCGAGCTACCAGAATCTGGTTCAGTTTGTTGTTCAGCTTAAAGCCTGAACAGAAGAAAAGGTAATAAAGTGTTACTGTTATCAGTGTTTATATTCAATTGCTTTCCTGAAATGAGAGTTACCTGCTGCCTCCACAGCCAGACGCATCTCGTATGAGCTCATCGCCCCTGATTTGTCCAGGTCAAACTGTCTAAAAATGACCTGAAACGCCCAGACAGAAATGTGACGGATAGAAATACAAAGAAAATACTACTGACAGATCTTAGCGACAGTTTTTAGTCTTTATACCAGCCATTTTCGGATCTTATTCCAGAGGATTTGAAACTCGACCAGTCCCAGATGGGCAGTGCCATCTTTCTGGTAAACAATTAGATAAGGAACAAAACCACATCTACAGAATGTTACGTAATTCTGTTGACCACATAAAGCTGCTATTATCTGCTAATAGTGGAAAACCCAAAAGGATACATCCATGAGATTGACCATGGTTCTGCAAGACACTGTACTGAAGCCATCAGTCTTCAGATCTTTATCTGAAAAAGCAAAAAACACACATCCGAACTGGTTTATATACTGTAAATCTTACACTCCCTTCTAATACAAATATAATGTAAATATGGAAAACTCACGCCGGGTCACAACTCTGTTTAGAATGGTCTTTAGTTCGTGAACTGAAATCTCCATGTCCTAGAAAAGAGCATTATGGTTAATATTATTAGTATTAATCTGGGTGGATGAAGCATTTTGGGAATGTTTTACATAAATATTACAAATTGCAGTAGCTTATCGAGCGCATGTGAAAAAGAAAAACAGACAGATTTTACCTCCCCTGCCAGCTGAGCAAACATGGACTTAAAGGAGTCGTCGATGTCTTCTTCACTTATTTCATCCTGCAGGGAAACAGAGATAAACTGGTTTATACTGGGAATCTTGCTGAAGCTGTTCCTGTATCCATCCATTTAAATTCCCCAACAGTGTTTGAGTGACACTCACTTCATCTCCTAAATCAGCAGAGATCTGATCGTCCATTTCTCTGCCACACACAAGAAACCAGAGGGAGATTTAACATTGTCGCACTTTGCACGCAAAGAAGCGGCGCTGGAACCACAAAAAGGACACGTACTCTGTCTCGGACTGTTTCTCCGTGAAGACCCTGAGGACAAAGTCAGCCTCTTTGTGGGGCTCAAAGGTGGAGGGGACGATCAGGTACTCTCCGGGGGGCAGGCGGAGACGTGTGCTCACCTCTCGCAGGTTGATGAACGTTTCTGAGCGTGCACATGACGAGTGATTCAAAAAGAAGTTCTTCTTCAAGTGGACATTCTGGCAGCCTTTGAACTGAGGGTGGGAGAAGAAGCATTTGCATATTTCAATAAATTATTACCCTGAATCACATCCTTTTTTAAATCCTTATTACTAATATTAGTGTTAGTAAAATATATCCAGTATATCCTCTTTCAATATGGAGGTATGATCATCGGTCATTGGTGTTAATAGATGTTGTATTTACCTCCTCTGGAATCTGTAAAAAAAAACACAAAGGAAACTAATGAGAATGGGTTCAATTGTGAAGTGAAACAGCGAAAGATTTGGTTATTCTTCGCTTGCGTTCTTACTTCGTACACGGCGAAGCCGATGGTGTGCATGTCCTGACCCTGACGCCGATATCTGCGGCGGTCCTTCTGCATGAGAGCCACTAAGAAAGTGCACGCCACCTCGTCATCGTCCGGATCGTCATCCTCCTCCAGCAGCGTGATCTTAAATTGGGGGTTAATCCAAAATGTGTCTGTGCAGATATCAAGTGTGTGTTAGCCTGCTGGACCTTCTTGCTCTTTAACGCAGCATCAGAACGGGTAGTCACGTGCACTCAAGGCAGGTTAATGGTCCGGACTTACTGGGATGGTTCCTGCAGCCTCCTGCCGTGCTCCCCCTCCTCCACATGCCGGAGTAGGTCATTGTGTTCCAATGGCTGAGGGCGTCCTCACTCAGGGCGTCAGGAGTCAAATTACAGATTTCTATGCGAGAAAACTGCTTCTTGAACTCATTGAAGGACATCCTGGAAAACAAAAAGTCTCCTTAAACAAAACCAGCACATATACTGTGTCCTGCTACAGGCTTATAAACTGCAATACTATGGGTTTTTAACAGATTCTCCTATTTATGAGACTACATTATAAAAAGGTTAACTGGTGAAATGAGCCATTGCTGTTCTGGGCTTTTAATATTAGCTAAACCTTTATTGTTCCCACAGCAGCCAAAGACATGGAAAGCACAGCTGGGCACAGCTTTGAACTGGACGCTGACTAAAACCCAGACAACAAAGCTGCACTGCAGTTTCAACTATGATCACGCGTTCTGCTGCTTCAGTGATGCCACGATGCACCCGATCGTCTGAGCAGCTCCTGCTTCCAGTCGATAATGGTCCATTAAGCCAGTGTTGGTCAGTAAAAGACTTGAAGGCTGCTCTAATGCATCCTCATTTACCAGCCCTCAATGACAGAACCGTTTTTTGAGAGGCTGCGTAACAACAGACTTTAGATGAGTCTAAGGAAAATAGCATCTCCATTTGTACATTTTCACAACAAGCTACTCTCTATGGTGCCACTTTACTACTACTAATAATAATCAGTGTAGGAATGAGCAGTGGGGGCTAAAACGAGCCTTCGGGAACTCGATCATCCTCATTTATTTTCAGAAATGAATAAATATATTAATGAATACATCCTCAGGTTAGAACTATGCCAAAGGAGATCTTACCAAAATTCTCCATCTTCCATTTTTAGATGCAAATCTTCCCTTTCAGAAGGATCGATCTCATTCCACTCAGAGGAGCTTCACACAATAAAGACAAGATCACGTGACTGAATAACGTGAATGGATCATGGGGGTTTTATTGTTTCCTGTTGACTGTAGAACTTATTCTTTATTTCCTCACTCACTTGTCACTCCAGGCCCCGGTCCACTCCACCTGGCCCCAGGGGTTACGTACACGGATCAGGCGCTCCATTCTGCCCCGGAAGTTAACCTACATCCCACACAGTCACAGGCAAACTAGAACCATTAACGTTAATTATTGATACGTGAGCAAATGAGGTAAAAGATCAACAGACCTCCTTCAGGCCAGTGACTGAGTAGGCGTGGCCCTTCACAAGCTTCTTGAAAGTAACAGCCTCCATATCAAAGGCACTTGTGATCTGTTTTGATATAAAATGGAATGCTGAGTCATCAGGGAGATGAAATAAAAGTGGTTTGGTATTTTTCCCACTTGTATACACGTATAGGATTTCTCAGTGACGCAGCTTTAATCGGCTTCTTGGCAGCATTCCTGTGCTTACATCGATGGAGCAGCCCAGCAGAGAGCCCCTGTCCAGGGCTTTGCTAATAATTTTGGGCAGATCTCTGGGGGCGCTGCGCAGCTCGTACATCTCGGAGACGCCGCCCGTGAAGTCCTCGAACCCTTCCGTGGTGCTTCCTCCAGACAGGGCCTCGTACGACCCGTTCAGCCTGACACGGACACATAAACTGCATCAACAGCAGGGCTCCAGAACCTGACGTTAAACATCCTTTGGAATGATTCATCAACTAGGAAAACAGCAATCAGCCCTACTTGGCGTAAGCTTTCTCCAGAAGTGCACTCCAGAATTCATTCCCCTCAGCCGAGTGGACGAACATCACCTCGCCGTCTTTGACAGGTAGTCTGTCGTCGATGACAACGTCCACCCATTCGCCAAACTGCCAGAACTGCAAGAACAAAACCGTGGCGGCTTTTATTCATGTCTGATGTGATTTAATAACAACTGGTTTGGTACTAAATAAATAAAAGATGACCGTTTTAAAGTACCTGAAAGTGGAAGATGCCAGCATAGTCATCCTGGAAGGTCTGTCCATGCGGGACAACCCGGTGCAGAAGCCTTTCATTCAGGGTGAGAGACGCGATGGCCGCTAAGAGCCAGCAGTCACCTGCCAAAGGGAAGGAGGCGGGGGGGGGGTATCAGATGAACTGTCTTTTAGAAGCTTGCTGCATTGCAGAAGAGAAGAATCAAAGACGTACCCAGGGCTCCCTGACATATGTCTGTTCTTGTGGCTCCGCCCACAATAAACTGAGGATCATCTGTGAATTCCTGCAACAGGCAACAGCAACAATTCAACACATTTACCGATCTACAAGATTCCATCCCTTCATACTCCTGTCTGTGATTTAATAATCGGAACACGTGTCATTAGAGAGAGAGGACTGATGACGCCGTCTTTAAATGCTCGTACTTAGATGGGACTGAGGAACATCAGAACACTGGTTCTGTTGTTAATAGATTCGGCACCGCTCTTAAATGTCTACTTAATGATGCTGTACTAATATATAACGAAACACCGGATCGGTAGACACGAGCTGTAAATCCAGAAGAACAGACGACTTAATTAGGAGTAAAAAGGTGAACTCAGTGTATCCGTATCTATCTACACCGATGACACATCGTTACCCCCGTGGGTAAATAATTGCTCTACTCCTATAGGCGACGGGACATAATCTCATCGTAATAAACCATCAAGTCCCTCTGAGGTTCTCTCACCGTGGGCCTCTGCCACTCCACCCCCCGGGTCTTTGAGGAGTGCGGGGCCAGCTCCTTAAAGCCCAGGGATGGAGGTTCGGCAGGGAAACAGGGGTCTTCGAACAGGCACCCTGACTCCACACACTGCTGCTTCAGTGCCTCGTAGTCCTGGTTCCAGAACGGCACCGCACGATCGTTGGAGCCCATGCCCTCCGCTCGCAGCCTGTTGGCATATATGCTTGCAGAGATCCCTCCAACTGGATACATGCTGCACAGAGATAAAAATACAGGGGGGCGGTTATGCACACTGCCGGCTATAAATAGACAAAAGTTATTCAGTGGCACAGTCTTGTCGACAGAAATCAGGTGTGGCAGCATGAGGAGGAAAACCCAATTGAACTTAATTTTGGCAGATGTTGATGGCGTTAATGAAAAATGAAAGGTTATTGGAGGATTTGATGTCAGGCCCGGGATGGTTTTTCACATTTTGATTTTATCGGTACGTGGGACGAGAGGAGCAGAGCAGCTGCTGGAGATTTGGGGACCTTAATCTAAGACTGTTGCCACTTAACAAACACAGCAAACAGCAGCAAAAGTTCAGAATACCTGGTCACTTTAGGCAGGCTGAAAGGGAGGAAAATACAAGAGAGATATATTTAGTCAATATTTGTTAATAAATGGCAAAATAATTCGCATTCTGTGGCAGAGAAGCTAAAGCGGCAATTTTTTTTTAACTTGGCGGGGGGGGGGGGGGGGGGGGGGTTTCACCTCCTTGAATGTTCTTGCTTTTTCTGTCTTTAGGGTAAACAAAAGGGCTTCACAAGGAAATCAGCTGTGCCAACATGATGAATGAAGGCTTTGACGGCTGTGCCAAGCCTCTGTCAGAGAGCTGGAACCCCCCGAATGATGGGATCACCGCGAGGAATCATAATGATGTGTTTAATAAACCAGCAATGGATGAAGACTGAGGTGGGACATAATAATTATTAACTTGCTGCTGATTTAATAAGCAAAACTTTTGTGTTGCTGTGTGAAAGACGCTGTAGTCTGAAGTCAAGGACTTTGTTTGTATGGGCTGAACCCCCCACAACGGACCCAGAGGCCCCACATGCCTGCAGCCTGCAGGAATGCCCCTCTGCTTTGTGACACTTCTAAAGTGAAGCCACTGCTGACTATTGATCGGAAGCAGTTTTCTGCTTTTCCACAGAGGAACAACAGCGCTGGGCTCAGCATTTTCACGCCAATGTGTTGGACTTCAACCTCGACAATGACCACAATGCGTTGCCACTGAAGCTGGAAGGAGTCTCCTCGCACGCATTCACCATGGAAGAGGAGGAAAAAAGCAACATCTGAGACATGTGATTAAGTCAGCACCTGTTCAGACACGGGCCTGTTATTTTATTACCCTGCCCACCAATGCATGCGGGACAAAAGCAGATCCATTACCGCACAAACGCAAAGCCGACCCGAACTTGATTCCGAGTGTGATCCACATCAGTGGGCCTTACTTCTCCCACATCGCACTGGCTATTAAATTAAACGTGCCGGCTGGTGGCCTTGAACAATATAAAAGCCAACGCAGAACCGTTAATCTGATAATCCGACTGTTTGACTGCGATAAACGGAATTAAATAAATAACGAAACGAATGCGCTTACCACGGCTTAAACCACCAATCTCCGTTTCTTTCCGATGATGAACGTTAATCGAGTGAAATCTGTCCAGTTCAGTGGTCGTCGGAGCGCAGATTCTCCACCCCGCCTGGCGTGTGTGTGTGGGTGCGTGCGTGTGCGTGCGTGCGCTGCAGGCAGAGACCCGCCCCTGCAGAAGGAGGGCCCAGTGACCAACTGCAGGAACATCCTGCGGCACCAGGGGGCGCCAAAGCGACGGTGCACAAGTTCCGGCTTTTTACCAGCAGAAATGATCTCTGGCAGAATTCAGCCATAGTAACAATAACAATTAATGCAGTGGAAAGATAAAATACCCACAAAACACAATAAATAACAAGGTGACTTAAGAATTTGCATGATGGAAAGGTCGAATATTGTCGATTGTGTGGGAATTATAATTCATTTTGTAACCAGCTGTCAGTATCATTTATGAAAGGTGTGTTCTACATAAATAACTAGTTCTCACAAAGACCATGTCGGTCATTATAAGACTTGCCAATATAAGTTAATCATCAGCTCATTCTGCAAATAATTGTCAACAAAGTAACTAGAGATTGATATTAAGATAATGATGATAATGATTAAGTTTAATGCTGAAAAGAAATATTGTGGCAAATTCTTTTTTAAAGTAAATGTTAGTTCTGTCCTGCTTTGGATGAACCATTCTTTAAATCAAAGACATAAAGCACACATATCAAGATGGAATTAGAGTGGTAAACTGTACAGACATAATTTAGTTGGTTTTCAAATTAATTAATTCATTATTTCATTTGTAGGAACACCATGTTTGGGACAAAATATTAAAGTAAACAGATTTTTCTTTTGGCCAAGCTGTTCATTCAAAATATTTATGAACAAGTCAGGGTTTAAACCAGAAGACACATCATTAAATATAAAAGCAGCTTCACACAGGGCGGACGGGCGGCTGCCTTCAGACTAGCGCAGCTTTAACTTACACAATGACAGGTGATGCATATGTCTGGTCAAAAGTACAGAAACAACGACTCAGGAATAATTCCATGTAATTGCAGTATTAATGCCCCTGTCTGTCAACAATATTGAGCAATTTAGAGACATAAATCACAACAAGACTGTTAAGAACACTTGCATTACTGTAGATTTTTGCTGAACTTCTTAAGCTACATAGTGTTAAAGCTGTTTAACCCTTTTTTATAAAATAAAACTTGGATCATTACCATTAGGCAAACTTTTTTTCTTTTTTAGCAATAAAGAAAAACCAGAAACTGATTCCATGTCTTCACATCCACAGCTGTCTGACACAGCTGGCTTCGCTGTGGAAGACGCCACAACTGCAAGGATATTCTAAATATAAAAACATGCATGGAAATTAGAAAAGAGACCCAGAAAAGAACAGTTTTTGAGGCTAGCATGAAGCCCATTTTAATGAGATCCTCTCATGCATCCGTTTTCAGATAACTTAAACAGGGGAGGATTCCCAACTATTCATGGTCGTTGTGCGTATCTCTATTTGCCTCTCTCAAGGACTCTTTAAACATAGAGGATAGAGGATGAGGAGTCACTTAAACATTGTCATTCGTGCTAATACTCTTTTATCTCCTACATTCAAGCCTGACTTGCACAATCCCTTCCTGCAATCTCACAACTGAAACACTTCTTTTAACAAAACGGCTTTGACGTTTTTGAATCGGATTGTTTTTCCCAATCAAGAATAGCGTGTTTGTCTGTGTTCTGTTGGTTTGGTGATCATAAAGGAGCACCTAGTCTTTCACACACACACACACACACGCACACACACACACACACACACACACACACACACACACACACACACAAAATGAGGCAATGGTTATTCGGCTCTTCAGGCAGATCCTTGTTTGTACTTCATCTGTGGTTTCAGGCATCTCATTGCACATTTGCTTAGGGTTGCTCACCCCACCTGTCCATGGCCCCTCCCAGTTGCCAGGGCTTCCACCTGTATAAGTGAGGTCGACACAAACACACATCTGGTTGGTGTTGCATCAGGCTGAGTTCAGACATTCATACATTAGTATTTGGACACTTCTCAGGCGAGGATGACATCCAGGGCAGATCGACTGGCTCACCAGCAGCAGAAGGAGGGAGGCGTCGGCACCAACAAGTGCGCGGTGAAGTTCTCGGGCCAGGATTATGAGACTCTGCGGAAAGAGTGTCTCCGGAGTGGACGCTTGTTTGAGGACGACTGCTTTCCAGCTGGGAGCAAATCGCTGGGATATGAGGAACTGGGACCGTACTCTTTCAAGACCAGAGAGGTCGTCTGGAAAAGGCCAAAGGTAAAAATATGCAAATTCCATTCCCAGTCTGAAATGGTCTAAAACAAAGAACTGCGGGGAGGAAACGTGTCTCTCACAGGGATGAAACATCTCACAATCATGCAAATATTCTCTGTTGTTTGCTGCTTTTAAAGGAGCTGTGCCCTGACCCAAAGTTCATTGATGGGGGAGCGACGAGGACAGACATTTGTCAGGGGGCTCTGGGTAAGACGAACGTACTGGTGGTGGGTTGGACACTGGGACGGTGTGTTTTTCCTGCACCCCAGGTGGTGCGTGATGTCTGCACTGGTGTGTGAACCACATATCGCTCAGTCTAAGGGTGCGCTTGTGCTCCTACCACGCAGGTGACTGCTGGCTTCTGGCTGCCATAGCCTCTCTGACTCTGGACCAGCGGATCCTGGCCCGTGTGGTGCCCCCCGATCAGACTTTTACTGAAGATTACGCCGGAATATTTCACTTCCAGGTCAAGCAAAGTCCTTTTTCACTTGGCCACTAAGTATTTTTGCAGATTTGATTTATTTATATATAAAAAAGAACTTTCCTCGAAAATGCTTCATTTACTGCATCACAACAACTTTACATTCCTTTTTGAACTCCCCTCTTATTAAAACAAGTCAATATCCTAGTTTAACAGGTCATGCTATTACAGTTGGTGTATTTCTACCCATTCATAGGAGCATTAAAGGGAACATATGAAGTATTTTCTTGCTAAAACACTTCCTGTTTTATTGAATTGAATTCATTTTGTAAGCTTTGTCATTTTAAGCGACATGCAATGTCGAGTTTACGGTGCTTTTCCCCCCGGCTCAGTTCTGGCAGTTTGGTGAGTGGGTGGAAGTCGTGGTGGACGACCGTTTACCCACCAAAGACGGGAAGCTGCTGTTCGTCCACTCAGCCGAAGGTTCTGAGTTTTGGAGCGCTCTGCTGGAGAAGGCTTACGCCAAGTAAGAAGAGTTCATCTTTTGGTTCATTAACAGTGCGGATGCAGAGTGAAACGCATCACCACGACGACCATCCCCATCTTTTCCTGGCAGGGTGAACGGTTGCTACGAGGCTCTGGCAGGAGGCAGCACCATCGAGGGATTTGAGGATTTCACCGGAGGCATTGCAGAAGCGTACGCGCTAGATAAAGCTCCAGACAACCTCTTCCAAATCATACAGCGAGCGCTGAGCTTGGGCTCGCTCATGGGTTGCTCCATTGACGTAAGACTTCTTTGCATACCGATTTGCACGCCGGTCGTGCACGGGCGCGCCAGCAGGAGGACAAATGTCCAGTGTGATGCTTGCAGATCACCAGTGCCTATGAGACGGAAGAAGTGACAGCTCTCAAACTGGTCAAAGGACACGCCTACTCCGTCACCGGTGCAGAAGAGGTGCGCGACTGAGCTTAACCGAGACAGACGACGTTCAGTCTGAAAAGATCAAAGCCAACCGTCCACGGTTGTCTTTCAGGTTAGTTGTCGAGGCAAGCAGGTTCAGCTGATCCGCGTCAGGAACCCTTGGGGTCAGGTGGAGTGGACCGGAGCGTGGAGTGATGGGTAAATAATCACTGCGCCTAGCAACCACCATCCTCCTGGCATCCCTTTTTTTTTTTAACACCTAAAGCTATTTTGCATCCAAAAATAAACCCAGATCGAGGGAGTGGAACGATGTCAGCAGAGATGAAAAAGCAAAACTGAACCATGTGGCTGAAGATGGAGAGTTCTGGTAACTCCATTAACCTTTAACCTTTCACTTACACTCCAGGATGTGCTTTCATCCCAGTGTGTTCCTCTGTTCAGGATGTCCTATTCAGACTTCATCAGACAGTTCACCAAGCTGGAGATCTGTAACTTGACCCCAGACACACTGGAGAGTGATGACGTGGGCCACTGGAACCAGTACCAGTATGAGGGGATGTGGAGGGTGGGATCCACCGCTGGAGGCTGCCTCAATTATGCAGGTAACTGAGGCATTTTGATCACCTGTCCAAGGTAACGTTCTGCAGCAGCAGCAGCTGTCAGCTCGCTCCTTTCTCCTTTCAGCCACATTCACGTCCAACCCTCAGTTCATGGTGCGTCTGGAGGACGTGGACGACGACCCCGTGGACGGGGAGGACGGATGCACTTTTCTGCTGGGGCTGATGCAAAAGGATGGGCGACGATACAAGAGGCTGGACCGCAACCTGGAGACCATTGGCTTTGCTATTTATAAGGTGTCTCTAAATCACGTGACATTTCATCAAAAGTCAAACTTGGATATTTGTTTAACGTACGTGTTGCTGGCAAATTTAAAAAAAATAAATTGTCCATTTCCTGTTTGCAGGTGCCGGAACAGGTATGAGAATCAAGAGTGTTGCTGTCGTTTAATGTGTGAAAGAATCCAGTGAATTTGGACTTAAACATTTGAGCCACTTCCTGCTCATCTCAAGCTCAAAGGCCGCAGCAACGTTCACCTGGGTCCGGATATCCTGCTGCGACAGCGAGCTGTGGCCATGAGTAGCGCCTTCATCAACACCCGGGAGGTGTGTGACCGCTTCAAACTTCCGCCCGGGGAGTACGCCGTGATTCCCTCGACCTTCCAGCCTCACAAGAACGGCAGCTTCATCCTCAGGGTGTTCTCTGAAAAACAGGCCAAAACCAGGTACCTGATCGAGCAGCCATGCACAGAATGTCAGGACGAGGCGTCGTGATTAACGTGCCCCCCAACAGAGCGTGCTCAAGTTGTGCATTTCCTTCTTTAGCCCACTGGAGGAGGAAGTTGACGCTCAAATCGAGGAGGTATGAATCGCTCAAGTCAGTATTCAGATATTCCAACATTCCTGCAATTTCAGAAGCCATTGTTCATATCCTCTCTCTCTCTCTCTCTCTTTCTCTCTCTCTCTCACACACACACACACACACACACAGAAGCTGATTTGTGAGAGTGATATCGATCCAAATTTCAAAAGAACCTTCCAGCATATTGCTGGAAACGTGAGTGATGAAACAAGAATCAGCAGCAAAACCTGGAAACTGTAAATCAAATGTAAATGTCCACGTTCTCCGAACAGGACATGGAGGTATCGGTCTTTGAATTAGTCCAAATTCTGAACAACGTCGTCTCGAAGAGTGAGTAGCGGAGCAGAGTTACGGTTTAACGTGAGCATTTTTAACCACTTCAAACACATTTCAGGATGTGACATCAAGACAGATGGCTTCAGCCTGGAAACAGGCCACCTCATCATCAGTCTGCTGGATGTATCCTCTTCAGTGTGAACTGTCTTTAAAATAAACATGCATTTCTTTTTGAATAAACCTCAACACGTTCCAGAAAGACGAGAGTGGAAAGTTGGGCCTGATGGAGTTCCACTTACTTTGGAATAAAATCCAGAACTACTTGGTGAGTGGTAAATGAGTGTGGACACAAGTATCACTCAGCCTGGTCCTAATTGTTGCTGACGTGGGGTCACGCAGGAGATCTTCAAGAGTCACGACAAGGACAACTCAGGAACGATGAGCTCCCACGAGATGAGAGGCGCTGCCCACCAAGCAGGTGAAGAAGGAGAAGTGGGGATGGTGGAATGAAGCTCTGATAGGGTTTTACACTCAGCATGTAACAGCATCCACGATTGTAGAGAAGATAAGTGCATTAACGCTGCCGCTCTAAAATGGATCAAAGCAAAAGTCTTCAATTATTCATGTAAACGGAATAACACAAGAGAGTCGTAATCGTCACAGTCGTGTAAAAAATCTAGTTTAATTAAAACGAGGAATTCACAAAAACCCTCCAGTAGATGTCAAAACCAAAATCTCAAAAACAACCATTTCTTTACTAGATGAGTGCTAAATTATATTTTTTAGATATTATATTTGGATCTATATAACGTGTTGTGCAGACAGCAAGTGCCGGGCTTACAAAACTGGAAGGACTTGTTTCATTCATGTATACTTTACAACAGGAGTCTGGGCGGAGGACGTGTAACATGACTCTCCCATCATTATCCTGCCTCAAAGAGCAAAGATAACAAAAATGATCTAGCCGTGTTTCAAACCCGCTCTTCTCCAGGTTTCCATGTCAACAGCGCGGTGCTACAGACCATCGTCAGCCGCCATGCTGACGCCCAGTACGCCATAGACTTTGACAGTTTCGTGGGCTGTCTCATTAAACTGGAGATGCTGTTCAGTAAGTGTTGACACGCACACATCAGTATCGGTTCGGCGTGTGTGGTCCAATCTGAGCTTCTTCAACAACATCTCTACCTCCCTGCCCAGAAATGTTCAAGTCTCTGGAAAAAGATGGCTCGGGAACAATCAAACTGGATTTGCAACAGGTGTGCAAAGGAACAAAGGGCATTGCTAGTCCAGTTAGCATGTTTTGCTAACACCAACCCTGTTCTTGTCTTTTAGTGGCTGTGTCTGGCAATCTACTAACTCCGGAGAGCAGATAAACGCTCATAAAAATGCTAATGATGAAAGACAGATGGGAGGTTTCTGTCAAACAATTTAAAAAAAAGAATAATAAAGATTCAGATTCAAGAATTCCTTTATTTGTCCCACAACAGAGAAATGTATGGCGCAACAGCAGCAAAAACACACAGAGGAAAAGACATCCAGGAATGCAAGGACAGAAATAGAACAATAAGAGTAATAATAAATATATAATACAAAAAATGAAATAAGAATAGAACACACACACACACACACACACACACACACACATACATACATACATACATACATACATACATACATACATACATACATACATAATAATCCAAGATAAATGATAGTTAGCCTTTTTGTATACCTGCACACAGAACAGGGAGGAGTTTACCTGAAGAATATACAGATCAGATGTCCAGGGGACATCCCAGGACAGAGCTGCCCCTCCTCACCAGTCTGTCCATCCTCCTCCTGTGCCTGTCCCTGATGCTGCTGGACCAGCAGACTATCCCATAATAGACGGCTGATCCCACCACAGAGTCATAGAAAGACCTGAGCCTCCTGAGCAGGAACGGTCTGCTATAGTGTAAAGCATCTGGACTCACTCATTATTTACATTAATGCCACTGGTCTCGATTGGATGCGACCATGTCTCCTTATGTTGAAAACTCAAAGTTAAAAAAACAAAAAGATGCAACACCTGAATCCAACTGAAATTTGAGCCGAACAATGAAGGGTGTGTGCGGTCTGCTGCTAGGAAACACTTGAAGGCGCAACGCGGAACCAGTCTTACACAGAACCAGACAGCAGCAGCACCTTCTCCGGCCCGCATCACGTCACAATGTCCGGCATCGCAGCCAAACTCCGGCACAACCGGGACAGAGCTCAGGGGATCGGAACCAACGACCATGCCCAGAAATACTTGAACCAGGATTTTGAATCGCTGAGGGACGACTGTCTGGAGAGGGGAGTGCTGTTCGAGGACGACTGTTTCGAGGCTCTGCCCTCATCGTTGGGTTACGATGAACTGGGCCCGGGTTCATACAAAGTTCGGGGCATCACCTGGAAAAGGCCGACGGTGGGTGCACGCTGCTGCGAGACCCTTGTTCTGGTGGTGCTGGGAATTTCAAGTGCTGCTGCTTCAAATCAAGCAACATATCAAGATCCTTAACACCCAAACTTGGGCTCGCAGCTGGTTTTACAATACATTGTTTCTTTTGAAGGAATTGTGCTCCAATCCGCAATTCATCGTGGAAAATGCTTCAAGGACTGATATCTGTCAAGGAGCGCTTGGTGAGATCCCGACTGTGTTTATACGCCCGAGCACACACACCCATCCTAGTTACACAATGATTCTATACACACGCACGTCATCGTCTATATATTATGCTAATTGTAATGTGTCGGCGCTTTAACCTTTTTAGCGTGCGTAAAACAAGGCTTTCCTTGTCTTCGTCGTCTTCTTCTAAGCATCAAACATTGGTATCTGAGTGTAGCCGTTGCTAGTTCACTTTGCTACCGGTAAAATCCAACAATGCCGTGGGACTGACATCAGCCAAAAACTTCTGCTCACAACCAGTTTGGAACAATGTTTGTGGGCGCGACAGAGGCGTTTGCGCGCTCACAACCATAAAGGGAAGAGACAATAACCTTGCTAAACACAGGGTGTGTGTCTGCAGGTGCATCGCTGTGTTTTGCAACGTTAATTTGATATTGCACAGGTGACTGCTGGCTGCTGGCGGCCATCGCCTCCCTGACCCTCAACAAACAGGTTCTGTCTCGGGTCGTCCCGCACGACCAAAGCTTTGAGGACAACTACGCTGGCATCTTTCACTTTGAGGTACGGCTCGCTAACAAACCCGTGCGGCAGCTACAGAAGGACAAGCTGACCACCTGCGTCCTGTCCCCCGGCTCAGTTCTGGCAGTTTGGCGAGTGGGTTGACGTGGTGGTGGACGACCGATTACCCACCAAAGACGGGAAGCTGCTGTTCGTCCACTCGGCTGAAGGCTCGGAGTTTTGGAGCGCTCTGCTGGAGAAGGCTTACGCCAAGTAAGAAGAGTTCTTTATTCATGCTTTGGTTCGTTAAAGAGTTCCAACGCCCCGATTTCCCTCCAGAGTAAACGGATGCTACGAGGCTCTTTCCGGAGGCAGCACCACTGAGGGCTTCGAGGACTTCACGGGGGGCATTTCTGAGCGACACGACCTGGGAAACGCGGATCCTCACCTCTTCCACATCATCAAGAAGGCCCTGGAGAGAGGTTCCCTCCTGGGATGCTCCATCGACGTGAGTTTCAGCCTCTTCCTTTACGTTTTACGGAGCGACGCGGTCGGTTTTAACCTGACGGGCTCCTCTTTATCCTCGGGCAGATCACCAGCGCCTCTGATTCAGAAGCTGTCACCTACAGTAAGCTGGTGAAGGGCCATGCCTACTCGGTCACAGGCGCTGACCAGGTGAGCAAACAGGCAAAGTAAAATGTCTGTGTAAATTCTCAGTCATCCAGGTCATTGTATCCAAGGTAGTTTTCAGTTGACAGAGAAAACTACCTTGGATGCAAAGTAAACATATCACAATGGCGTTCCGGGGAGAGGCAAAGCTATGCTCAGGACCTCACGTCCATTTTTGGTTTTTAAGTTGAATGTTCACTCTGTCAGGTGGAGTACGGCGGAGAAGCGGTGCATCTGATCCGGATCAGAAACCCCTGGGGTCAGGTGGAGTGGAACGGAGCCTGGAGCGACGAGTGAGTAAAACAAATACCCAGCATAATTGTGTCTCGTTAGGAGGGGGGATTTAAGACGAGCGTGGTTTTGTCATTACTCACGCTGAGCCATAGCTGGTAAATCCTGCTAGTTTAGGTGAGGTTAGGGTGGAGGACTGCGGTTTGAAGTGTCTTATTACAGGCTCTCCCTCAAACAACCCTTTTAAACTCGTAGTTCCAGCGAGTGGAGATACGTGAGCAGCGACGACAGGGCGAGACTGACCAACCGCTCGGACGATGGCGAGTTCTGGTAAAACGAAGCTCCGTTTGTTCCTCTTCTGTTTGCTCCTCCCCAAAATAACGCCCCTACTGCTGGTCGACAGGATGTCATTTTCCGACTTCCTGCGCCAGTATTCGCGCCTCGAGATCTGCAACCTCACCCCAGACGCGCTCACAGGGGACGACTACAAAAAATGGGCGGAGACAGAGTTCGAAGACACGTGGAGAAGGGGCTCTTCGGCCGGCGGCTGCAGAAACTACCCAAGTATGAAGCGGCCGCACAGTTTTGCCTCCAGTGTTTTCCCGAGTGGTGATGCATCCCCTCTTTTCCAGATAGCTTCTGGATGAATCCTCAGTTTGTGATCAAACTGGAGGAGGTGGACGACGACCCCGATGAAGGCCAGGAGGGTTGCACCTTCATCGTGGGTTTAATGCAGAAGAACAGACGTCGCATGAGGAAGATGGGCGAGGACATGGAGACCATCGGCTTTGCCATCTATGAGGTCTGCCTTTATCTTTGCATGACATAAAATTAGCGTCAGTGATCAGAGGTTACGAGGGCTTTTCTAAAATTCATGGGTTTCCACCTGTAGACTTAAAAGGAATAATATTATGAGCACACTGGTTGTGTAGTTGTACAATTTGCAGCCAGAACTGAAGGCTCCTTTCTAATTCAATGCTAAAAGAAACACAAAATAATTCAAATGAAACAAATGAAATGAGTTCTGTTCTGATGTGATTTTTTTCCTTTGTCTTTTCTAGCTGCCTGAGGAGGTATTGGTACAGATACTTGTTAATCCTCAAAGAAATAGACCCTGAAATAAAGAATGACATGGAGATTTGGTACCGTTTTGCAGTGTTCTGGTCTCCGGAATGTGCACCTGAAGAGAGACTTCTTCCTCAGAAACGCTTCAGCAGCTCGTTCCGAGACCTTCATTAACCTGCGAGAGGTGTGCAACCACTTCTGTCTTCCCCCTGGAGAATACCTGATCGTTCCCTCCACCTTTGAACCAAACAAGAACGCAGACTTTTATGTGCGGGTGTTCTCTGAGAAAAATGCGGATTTCCAGTAAGTTCCCAACACAGAGTACAAGACCGACGCCACACTTGTTCTAACGTGCATCAGCCAACATATTTTCTGGCTGCTTTCAGAGAGATTGATGATGCTGTAGAGAGCCACGTGGAGCAGGTGAACACACTGTTCTTCTGACTGGTAGTTACAAGATAAGCGTCTCAAACTGATAACCTGTGCCCGTAGATCGATATCGACGAGGATGACATTAGCAGCCACTTCAAGAGTCTGTTTGGGCAGCTTGCTGGAGACGTGCGTGTGTATTGATCAAAATACCAACATTACAGAATATGAAATCTGTGAGTTTTAACGTTTTTATCCTTTTGCTTGTTAGGATGTGGAGATTTGTGCGTTCGAGCTGCAGAAAATCCTCAGCCGTGTCGTCACGAGAAGTAAGAAAACGATCCTTTATTTCCACCTAAAAAGGGACGGATTTACCTGTGCTTGACAGCCCTTTGTCGTCTCCCTTTTCAGGAAGTGACATCAAAACCGATGGGTTTACCCTGACTACCTGCCGTACCATGGTTAACCTGCTGGACGTATCCTTCCACACTGGCCTCAGCTACTGTGAAACACAGCAACATCAACTGAGAGCTTGGTTTTTGTAGGACGTGGGCATGCAAGGTTAGCTAGGTCCTGTTTAGGCCCATTTTAAAAGCCAATGTTTTTGTTTGTTTGTCTTTTTTTTTTTTTTTTTTTTTTTTTTTTTTTAAAGACATTTAAATTTGAGGAGTAACTGGATCACTGGAAGTAGCAGCTAAATTCAATATTTTTCACTATTATTTAAATCTCTATGCAACTGTACTGGTACTTTTACTGTAAATATATTTAACTAATTTTATATTATCTGATATAAAGTAAATCCGTTTGCAAGAAAGGGAATAAAAAACTGTTTATCTTCTTTAACAACCACCAAATTGTTAGGGTCAGGGTGTGTATCCACCCTTGTCTTCGGGCGTCCCCGTAGGCGTCTACACTGACAACAAAGAAAAGTGTTTACGCCAAAATAAACTCAGATAATGTCACAATCCGGGAGTGAAAATTAGAATCGGCTTTTGCACTTTGACTTTTTTTTCCCTAACAGATTGTTTAAAGAAAGACGGAAGCGGGAAACTGGGGCTGGTAGAATTCAGGATCCTGTGGGCAAAGATTGAGAAATTCCTGGTAGGTTCCCGGTTTGTGTCTATTCCGAACACGCGTGTGGGAATCATGTCTGCGTCTGCATTAGGAAATCTACAAAGACAGAGACATGGATCAAAGCGGCTGCATGAGCGCCCCTGAGATGAGGATGGCTGTCGAGGCTGCTGGTGAGGACTTGGTTTAAAGAGCCCCAGACGAGCAGATCAGGCTCGCCGTGGATCACATGTTGTGTGTCGGCAGGTTTCTCTCTCAACAACCCCCTGCATCAGATCATCGTGGCCCGCTACAGCCAGGACCTGCACATCGACTTTGACAACTTTGTGTGCTGCCTGATTCGCCTGGAGCTGCTCTTTAGTGAGTTCTTGTTCTGTCCGGGGGCAGTTTTAGCTCCCAGCGGTGCAGAGGGGGGTTAAGGTGTTTGCTTCTATTTGTGCCAGACACCTTCAAGGCTCTGGATGAAGACGGGGATGGAATGATCAGCTTGAGTTTCTTTGAGGTATAAACACGTGTTGTAAAAGGAATGTTAAGAAAAGGAAGTGTGACACTAATGAGCACCTGTGTTTTTACCCACAGTGGTTGGACATGGCGATGCTGTAAACGGACCGGGATCGAGGAATCTTATTAGGAGGCTTTTTTTTTTCTGATGAATACAAGTTTATGATTTTAAGGAAAAACAATCAGGGATGTGTCTATTTCAATAAACGTTATATCTGGAAAAGGGCATTCTGCAGCACGTTTGCTCCTGCACGGAAAATGCTGATACAGCAAACAAATGTACATTTTATCTCCTCATTTCGTCGCCTATAGCTGATTGACAGCAGTTTTCGTTAATCACATGTAGGTGAGGTTTCAGTAGTAATGAGATGGGAGAGCAGAATGTTAGACGATGAGGTCAAACACACGGAGCTGTGTTATTCAAGCTCAACTAACAAAACAGAGCTGACTGCACTCGACAATGGACATACGTGAAACCTGAACCCAGGCCTGGCCAGCAACACTCCATTAGGTGTTTATTCTAGAAAAATAAATGAATGCACAGTATTTGTCCTCAGCAGGGAGCTTCAGCAAAAACAATATTTCAATTCAACACTGATTCATAATTTCACTTCAACACAGAACATTGTTAAAATTAATAAAGCATTGTCGAACTCTTATTCCATATTAGGGTTGAATATCTATGGAAGGGAAAATCCTTATTTGCCAAATAATTCAAAATCCAAACATGAAGACATGCACGTGGAATCACATATTCATTTATAGTACACGCACCTATATATGTGACATGTACATGTACATGCATGTGCATCTGCCCCAGAGGAATTTAAATGTTTTTATTCAACTTGAGATTTCTGACAAAATGGGCCTGCCTTCTACTAAACACAAAAACATCAAAATTATAAGTGTTTATTAGAGGTGATACCTGGAAAAAAAGTTAAGTTAAAAAAAAGTTAATAATGGAGTGTGACAACCATTTTAGTGGCTTAATAGTATATTTTAAAGTAACCCAAA
Source organism: Takifugu flavidus (assembly GCF_003711565.1). Classification (NCBI taxonomy): domain Eukaryota; kingdom Metazoa; phylum Chordata; class Actinopteri; order Tetraodontiformes; family Tetraodontidae; genus Takifugu; species Takifugu flavidus. The sequence goes on along the minus strand of NC_079530.1, from coordinate 11,856,097 downwards.
CGCAGATGGGTGCAGTACCTAAACGTCACCAGCAGGTGTCCCATTTCTCACAGATATGAAGCCGCTTTGGTGACGTCACGGGGCCCAGGCCCGCAATGTGCATGGAACAGCATGAAGTTTTCAACTGACAGAGTTATGCAGTCATTTCCTGTCCTGTGTGGTTCAGTCTTGTGTTTCCCTTTTACTACTCTGAAATTTTGCTGCTGGCTGCTCTGGTCGGCATAAAAAAAGACATAAAAATAAAATTCTCAAGTCTCACATGTAAAGTCCGGTCTGCTGTTGTGAGGGTTTGGACAGTTTTCCTCAGGAGTCAGAAAATTCCAAGGTTGGAATGCAAGGGACCACTAAGATGTGCCCAAAATCTGCTTTTTTAGAGCAGATGTTAGGGCGGATGTGGGGCGGGGGCCTCTCCAAACCACCAGCACACAGCGGAACCAATCCATTGTGACACTCAAGCACTCTCTTTCCTTAAAAATAGTCAAACTGGGAGAAGAGCTTACGGATCCTAAATCACTCATTCAGAGGAGAGTTCCACACAACTGAACACAATTAAAGAGGAATAAAGTCATTTAGGAGCTAACGATAAAGGAAATACACCCCCTACGACCTGGTTTAGTGAATTATTTCAATGGGATTTTTGTGATTTACTGCAGGTTTAATTACTGATTCACTCATGTCAGTGATGCCATCAAAACTGAAAGACCAATAAATCCCCAAATTGTTACTGGCCGAACAGGAATATGACGCGAAGGCAACGTTGTAGACATGTGCTCCTTATATGGAGAGATGGAGAAAATCTGCATTTGATAACAAACATCATGACATCACTGCCCTTGTTGGGCACTCAACACCTGACCCCCCCCCCCCCCCCCCAACACACACACACACACACACACACACGTCCTTTGTCCCTCCTACCTTGTCTACAGCCATGTTTGTTGCAGTTGTGCAACATTTAATGTTGAGCATTGGGGGGGTGTTGGGTTTCTCATGTCACTTTGATGATTAATTGCTTCTAGTGTGATGCTAATTAAGGTGGTTAAACTAAAACATCTTTACAAAAGTGTAGATGCTGTTTGTTGAGCAAAGGAGGGTGGGAACAGAGGAATGAGGGATGGGGGCCCGGGTGGCCCTCGGGGGTCCTCAGACTCCTGGCTGCACTCTTGGATTTTACTGAAAAATGTGTAATTGTGAGGAGCAGGACAAAGTTATATGTTCAAAAACTGCTGTAATTTTACAACTGAGATTAAACCCGCTTCCAAACACCGATGCCCGAAGCTTTAATCCGTAAATGGCTATTTATGGAAATGCTACCTCTGAAATCAATCACTTCAATTACGAATCTGACGGAATCGGACGCGCGCGTGAGATGGCATCTGACATGCATATGGATAAATCCCTTTGACACGATCCTTTCTTACCTTATAAGGAGAGCGGTCCGCATCTCAGCAGCGGAGGAGTTAAAGGAAAAAAGAAGACAGGTTTGTTCTCCATATAAGGACGTGAACGCACCACTCCCCTGCTGCTGGAGCTCACCTGGATTTCCTCCTCACAACCTCTACAACAACACAAAAGGGACCAAAACTCATGCAAATGAGGAGAGAAAACATGGCTGAATGGGGGACAACAATAAAAAACCCAAAACCCAACACATATGTGTATATTTTGGCGACAAATGTGAAATGTGATTGAATGCAAACAGTGGGGTTTGCAACACCTGGGAAGGCGGGGGGGGGAACATTTGGAGGTGTGCTCATTTAGCCAGGCTCCTCCTCGATGAGTCAACCTGCTCCCCTTCCTACTTATTACCCTTCAGCGGTCCGACTGCAGCTGCCATTTTTCACCGTCTCTTGGTCCTTACACACATCACGCGCAAAAATGGTGAGTAGCTCTGAACGAAATCTACCGGTTGGGCTGGGACTGGTCTGTGCGTGCGCGGGCGCGCACCCACCCGCTGGATATCTGGTTTCAAACTTCTGAAGAAAGTCTAACGCGCCCAGTTATTTATTAATTGACTCGATGTGTAACTGTTTTCGTCTGTCAGGCGTGCGTGGCTGTGACAGCGAGGGAGGCTTCTGTGCAGATTCCTCTAAAGAATATATGTGCAAACTCCCCCCAAAAAAAGAGTTTGGCGTTTGAAGGGACAGTGCAAGGCGTGGTTTTGCCTCCAAAATGGAGGCAGCTTTGTTCACGCTTCAAACTTGTTCTCAGAGAATCCCTCGGGGCGGTCTTTCGTGCGCTAACTTGTTCCACGATGACTGGAATGCGGCAGAGTCAAAGCCATGAACAGGACGCACGACGAACACGGTCATGTTGGTGCCGGGCACTGGCACATTTGAAGACTTAAGAGTCGTTCCACCCCCTCTTCATGTCTTCTCTGGTGGAACGTCCTGTTTGTTCATCTTGGTTCTGCTTTCTGCCTGCAAACATCAGCTCAGGCTGAAACCTTAAAGCTCCCATCGAATCCTTTTAATCCTTCTTTGACTGGGAAATCTCTGGTTTTGATGGACAAGGGCTGTTTAGAACTTGGAAAAGGCTCCATTTGAAGACATATGGTTCTTATCAGCACCATATCGGCAGCAAACACATTAAGCATCAGTAGCACTGAAAAGCAAATGTTGAAAAGCTAGATTTAGCATTCGTCAGTGCTGTCCTGTGCGATTGCCCAACTTAACTTATTTTGGGCACTTGGGTTAATAACTTGTCCGACATTCTCAACAGGCATCAGGCGTCAAAGTCGCTGACAAGGTGGTCGACTTCTTCAAAGACATGAAAATAGCGAAGAATGAGGAGGGACGGGTGCGAGTGGCGACCTTTGATTTCATAGAGGACTTCATCGACGTGGGCGACACCACCACACAGGCTGAGCTGGACGTGAAACAAATGGATGCATTCGAGTTCTTTAAGAGCCTGCTGAGTCCTGACAAATGCCGCTACATTCTGTACGACTGCCACTTTGCAACCAAGGAGTCGAGTACCAAAGAAGAACTGGTGTTTGTGATGTGGTGAGTCTTGGTCTTTACATGAAAATATGACTTAATTGCAACTGGGACTGTGAATATGTACCGACTCATGTCCCCCCCCCCCCCCCCCCCCCAGGTGCTCTGAAACTTCTAAACCCAAAGACAAAATGAACTACGCTGCATCCAAAGAGAATCTCATAAAGAAGCTACCAGGTAAGTCCATCATCGCGTCAAACCAGGTCGAATGTTTGCTCCCCTGCCCACACACTTATATTAATTTTTTTAAATTTTTTTCCTTTCTCCATGTGTCAACAGGTATCAAACACAACTTCCAGTTCAACGATCTTGCAGACTGCCCTGACAGGAACGTTTTTGCTGGGAAACTGGGGAAAACTGTGACCAGCCTTGAAGGTGTACCTGTTTTCTACGATGCAGCGTAAACTGTGTCTAGAGGTTTCCCTCTTGCACAGCAAGGGTGATTTAATGGGATGATAGTTTTGGACCGAAAGCTTCCAGATGAAGCTTGGCCTTCTGGATGGGATAGAATAATAATTTTTTTTTTTTTTTTAAATTCACTGCTGATTTCTTTTGTGCCCCAACAACAGCCATAGGACCTGAAACTGCAGGTGTGGTTGATCTCAGAACAATTTGGTCTCCATTCGGGTGGTTAATTGGCCCCATTGGCATCACCTGCAGTTTTTAACCAAAATGGCTGTTGTGACCAAGCACTTGACTACCCAATCACACCTCTTTGACTGTTGGAGGGAGGGGGGGGACGCTCGGATGTAATTTAATTCAGTGATATAGATACGTGCATAGTTGGTCATGTTTTACTTATGTGCATACGTACTGTTAAACTACAAACACTCCAGTGTACTCTACGGATCTCTAGCTAAAGTGTGCCATTTATTCAAAACATTCCCATTCTTTCGTGGTAAAATTACAGCTCTTAAAGGTTCCACTGTAATGCAGGGATATCGTCAAATAAATTGTATGTCAAATGAAATGTTGCCCCTCTTATTCTGTGAACTGGCGTCCATGTTGGTGGATGAAGATTTGCTTTCCGTGCTCCAAATTCCCTTGAGTCTGTCCACTGAGTTGGGAATATTTGTTTTTTGCATCTATTACACATGCAGAACAAATACTGCTGCTTCAGGAGAACCTGGGTTGGTCTGCAGGATAAATGCTGGTGTTGGTTCATCCATCAGCTGTGGCGAACACTTAAATCTATCAGCTTTGAATACACTGGGGGGGCTACAGGCTAATAACATTCCAAATGTTTAGAATTATGAAAATGACAATATTTAACTTGGAACTGCTGTTGGTTACTTTTAGCATAAATACTGAGCTACTTTCATTTACCAGTATCGGCACAAGGCTCGATATGAAGTGTTAATTCAGTTTGTGGGGGGGGGGGGGGGGGGCAGGCTGAGGGCAAAATGACAGCTTTCCCTAAACATCCATGTTTGGAGGGGGCACGGAAAAGTGTCCGTCTTCCTGTAACAACCTTGTACCCACGGTGCGTTCTTAATCTTGTGCTTTTAAATAGTCAACTTCTGAAATGTGTCCCGGCCCAAAAGTCAAATGTCCCAATGTGAGATTCAGACATCTTCATTCGGATGAGCCAGCAGTTGCATTTACTGACGCGCACAGCAGGGGTGTAGAACTACAGCATTTATTCACTCATACAAATGCAGCCGGCTACAGGGGAAAGCAGGCATGAAATTTAATGAAATACTGATCCATGTTTCCACCATTCAACCACATACAAGACATTTAGAAGTAATTGCACAGGTTGATGCACGTTTCACGCACATTCAGCTTCCCTTTTTAACACTGAACTATAGGGCAGGTTGTTGAACAATAAGGCAGAGGGATAAAAGACAGTCAGGAATATTGATGGAATGTGTGGTTGCTGCAGGATTCTCAACTAATCAGATCAAATGTTCATAAACATTTGCCTCCTATAGTTGCAACAAATGCCATCAACTACAGTACAAAAAAAGTTTTGGAATGCATAACTATGGTAATAAGGCATATTTGGCAATTTAATTTGTAGTGTCCTCGGATGGTCTCCTACACCGACGTGCCTTCTTTCAGCTCCACGCGGTCTCCCTTTAAAGAGCAGGACAGGATTAGCTCTTCAATGCTGCCTTTTACATCACTCACCCAGACCAGCCTCCACATGGACACAGCCTCACCTGTCCTTCCAGGTGCTCCTGTAGCGTCCTCACGGTCTCTCTCTCTTTGGTCAGCTGCTCCTGACTGGCCCTGAGAAGCTGCTGCAGCTTGGTGGCAGCCTGGCCTAAGTCTTTGGACAATTTCTTCTCCTTCTCCAAGCGCTCCTATTACACCAGACAGCAAACATATTACTATTATATTACTAATTACTATACCTTCACCATTTGAATCTTAATATTTAAAGCCTGAAGTGTCTGGCTTGTGTGGAGCTAATTTCCCAGATCATCCCAGTCTGAATAATGGGGTTAAGTCAAAGCTGAAGACTTCAACACCAACAACCAATTAAATATTGGCATCTGTTTATCAGCACTAACTAATAATTAGCAACACCAATAGAGCTGTGAGACCTCATTGGCCCACCTTGAGCTGTGCAACGTCTTCCGTGTCAGCTTGTAGTGACTCCGAATCCTTCAGAAGATCCAGCTGAGCCTGAAGCTCCAAAATTGTCCTCTGGGCCTGAACATTTCCAACATGAACACACACACATATCCGATTAGAGTGGACTGTTGCTCGGTGCCGTGTCAAGAACTTAGAGAGACCGACGGCCGCTGATACCTGCTCATACTCTTCAGAAAGCTGCTGCTTCAGACAAACTTCCGCGTGCAGCTTTTCCGTCTTCTGACTCAGCTCGTTCTGGACCTGAAGGCAGACAGGAAGAGCACGTTCACAATAAAAGTACGCACAGACAATGCGTGTATGCAAACATAGTTGGGTCATGGCAGAACTGCACGCCCACACACACACACACACACACACACACGAGCTGCTCAACCTGTGTGCCAAGTTAGTTTCCAGCATCACAAAGAACAAAACTAAAGTTTAAGGCCAACAAACAGGAGAAAAAAATCTGTTATTGTGAAGCAGCATACAAAGAAACATCTGAAAACAAAGGGAGAGGAGTGTGCATGCCAAGGAAGGTGAAAGATCCAATTTGTTAAGAGTTCTAGTCATTCAAACAATGGAACAGCATTAGCATAATCAGCCACTGTCATGAGCACTGGACAGACTGGAAATAGTTTACTTCTTTTTCAGTGACATCCGTTACCAAGCAACCATTATAACATGGCCATCTGCTTTGACTATTACGGCAGTTCTGATGACGTGTTGAACAAAAACATGAGCACAAGTAGCCCATCAACACAAATAACAGCAATGAGCTCATTAATATGCGCGTCCAAGCGACTGCCCAGTACTCTGTAACAGGAAGTTATGGGTGCCCTGTGACCTTTGCACCCTGACCTGACTGGGATGAACATCAGCTACGCCATTCTGTTCCTGTTGAGCCCTCATTCTGATCTCTCCCAGCTGCTCTCTGACCTGGAACAGGAATTCATTGATAGTCAAAAATGACGCAACCTTACCACCGACGTGCCCTTTTCCCGTCACGTCGCTGAAAACTCGCCAGGTTGGCTCGGCGGGGATGGCCAAGAATCAACGTGTGACAAACAACTGAATGTGCACGTCGTGACAGGTGAAAGGAAAAGCCACGTATTGAGTAAAGTCACCTGTGTAAGCTCCTCCTTGTGGGCCCGGGCCTCCTTCTGGGCCGAATCCAGCTGATTCTGGCACTCTGACAGCTGCAGCTTCAGCTGGACGCACAGTAAAACAACAAAAAATACTGTTGCATCCTTAAACGCACGCACGGGATTTGGATGTGTAACAGCTGATTTCTATTACATTCATTTCTACATATATTTTCTTCAGCATCTCAAGAATTAAAAGGAATGTCAGGTCAAAAAGGAGCTCCTTTCACTTTAGTGGTAGATTTCACGATCAAATACCTGCTCCATCTCCTCTGAGAACACCTGATTGTCTGTCTGCTTCTCCAGCTGAGCTTCCAAAAGCAGCATCTGTTCCTTCACCTGCACAGAGGCAACAACGACGACGTGTTTGAGACTCGCGTTTCTGCCCTCCCCACCTCAACGGAATTAGCTTAGAAAACAAACCCCACCTGCTCTATGCTTTGGTTTTCTGCCTCCAGCGTTCTGACCTGCTCCAAGGCCTGGTTGAATGTGACAGGGATCATTTATTACAGCACAAACAGAAGGAAAATCTACACGCTAGTGGTGCGACGTCCCAATAAACAAGGTTCAACTTGCCAGCCTCAGCTGCTCGTCCGAGTTCGCCATCTTGGACTTCCATACTTGCTCTTCTTCCTCTACACTGTTCTGCAGATGTTTCAGCATTCCCTCCTGAGGAAGATGAGGAATGAGATGTTAAAACGTTAAGGCTAAACGTAGACGGAGCCAAGGTTTACTACTTACAGTTTCAGCCAGGACTGTCCTGTACTGGTCACATTCAGCCTGTAGTGAGCCGTGGCTCTCTTCAGCCTCCTTCAGTTTCTCAAGCAATTCCTGAACCAACAGGAACAAGTTGAGTTTTTTAATGCGCAGTTACTTTAAACCAGGAGTAAAATACTTACAGGTAAAGCTGTGCTCGACTGAGACTCCTGGTTCTGCTGGTTGAGAGCCTCTTGTGCTTTATGCATGAATACCTGCAGCCAGTTAGACTAAGGAAAAAAAGACACCACACATTTTACAACAACACAATCATCAGGGTAAGAGTCAGCAAATTGTGATGAGAAACCAGCTGCTTCCTACCTGATGTGTCTCTAAAGGTATCTGTGGGAAGAGTGTCTGGAGAGTTTCTTTGGTTTCTGTCTGTAAAGCCGTCAGGTCTCTCAGAGCATCCTGCCAAAATGGTGCCATAATTCAGCGCGTGATGAAGAGCAAAGTGGCCTCGATTGAGGAGCTGCTGGTGTGTGAAGAGACCCTCACCTCTACGGGCTTTTCCTTCGCTTCTTTCAGCTCCTCCTGCAGCGACGTGATAGAAGCAGTCTTCTCTGCCAGACTAACAGGAAACACAAAATAAAACTAAAACTCTGGATGAGATACAGGACCAACTTTTCTATTCTTGGATGCCTCGTTTACCTGTTTTGTAGCTGCCTGAGCTCGGTGGCACCGTCTGTCTGTAAACAGTGACCAGGAGAATAATTCACACAGGTTTCATTCTGCAGGTCGGATTCACAACTGTGAATCAACTTACTTGTGTGTTTTTAAGCTGTGCCATCTCTTCTTTGAGGTTTTTTAGCTCATCTTGAAGTGATGCGACAAGACTGTCATTCTCACTGCAGAGGGAGACATGTTTGGATTCAATGGAGATAAAATCTAAAAAGCTGGATAAGATGAAGAATAAACTGTACAATACCTTTTATTTCTCTGTTCTAGCCCAATAATAGTGTTCTCCTGTTAGAAAAGGTTATTTGCCATTGGTCACTGGGTTCTCCACAAATACATCGTGCCTTATATGTGAAGTGTTAAAGATGCTTACGGCAGCTTCCTGCTTCTCGTGCAACTGTTTCACTTCATCGTGGAGGCTGCTCAGCTGACTGTCCCTCTCCTGAAGGCTGCAGCGACGACACAATTTAAATGAACTGAGTGCAAAGCTTTGAATCAGTCCGAGTGAAGTGAGATGCTCAAACGTTTACCTGAGTCGCAGCTGGTCCATTTCTGCGCTGCTTCCCTGTTGGAGCACAGGACAAATGGCATTGAACGTGCAAAGTCAGCCATGTGACCACGTCCGACAGGAGACAAAGAAAATGTCCCACCTGATTTTTGTCCTCCTCTTTTTTGGCCTGACTGGCCTCCAGAAGTGAGTTAATGGAGGCCAGTTGCTCGACCAGTTGGGTTTTCTCTACCTTTATCTCCTGCAGCTGAGAGCTGAGGGCCTCCACCTGAGCAGAGCGCTCCCTGACCTCAGTCTCCAGTCTCCCAACGTGCACCTGGCACTCTGTAGAAGCAATAAGGTGCAGCATGATGAAGACAGCGCGCTAATATTTCAATATTCTTGTTTCAACCACTTTGCCCCAGAAGTCATTTCCTCCCCCTTACCTGAGAGTGCATTGCCATCATGCTGAGTCTTGTCCAGAGCTGCCTGCAAGCTGGTGTTCTTGCTCTGAGTGGCTCTGAGTTCCTCGCTCACCTCCTCCAGGCGCTTCTGTAAAGCCTGCTCGCTCTCAGAATGGCTCGTCTGTCAAGAGAAGGTACGAATGGCTCAGGCCACATTGAACAGCAGGGGGGCATTCGAGACAACTGACAATGACACACACACCCGCATCTAAATTGCTCGTTTCTAAGGATTTATTTAGTTTTAGAGTTATTTCGCAGAAGCAGGTGTTGAATAGGGGAAATGGCTCATTCTCTTTCAGCATTTCATTTCAACTGAGCCCCAACTAAAGATCCATGGACAACACATTTCCAGCCCTAAAGTGTTACAGTTCAACTAAGTTAACGACCTGTTCTCATTTCCTAACCTGTAATGCTTAAACAGTAATGCAGCAACACAGAATTTCAACATTAAGGAGTTCCCAGTATAAGACTGCTGAAGATGAGGTGTTTGGACACGCACAGATTCCAGTTGCTCCCCAGACACATTCTCCCTACAGCCCCATTACTGCATGGTTACATTCCAATCCAGAAGGGTTCTATGATTACCAGGCAATAAACGTTACAAACCACCCCTCAAGCTTTTAATGAGCCCTGTAGGTTATTTTTATTTTTAATTTTGGAAGGAGTGAGATGGCTGGCACTGTGTTTGCCAGAGAATCTAATAAGCCACTCAATACAGTTACAGCATTTACAAAACTCTGAATGAACTGAGAGTCCATAAGAAAATGTAATTATACTCATGTGTTCCAAAAGTCTGGTCTACCTGAAGCCGGGCAAGCTGCTTCTCCGTAGCGGAAACTTTGGCTTCCAACCCTTTCCTGACATGTTCATCAGCGAGCAGACTTTCCGTCTTCTCTCCCAGTTCTTTGGTCAACTTTGAGCATTCTTGTCTGAGCTTGGCCAGCTCTGCATTTTGTCTGCGGACACAAGACGGAGGTGCAGATACAGAGGAATGAATGAAAGAAGAGTGCAGTCATGTTAACGATGACAGATGGTGATCAACGCCACGTCCAAGCACTCACTTGCTTTCAGCCTGACTTGTGGCTTGGTTCAGGGCATCACGAAGAATGGAGTTTTCCTGTTGTAGACGAGCCAGCTGGGCACTGGGACCTTTTTCCAATTGGTCCTGTAGGCCAAGGATCTGTAAAATTAAAAAATAAATAAAAATCAATCAACGGCTGGACAAAGAAGCAACCCCAAATACAACTAATTGGTGGTGAAATTACCTTAATGGGAATAAAAACTAAACGATGAATTGGAGCATTTGCGTACAAGAACTCACCTTTGTGTTGAGTGCTTGAGTCTGAGCCACGTGATCCTGGTAGCTGGCTTGCATGCGGGCTTGCAGAGCAATCATCTCTTGCTCTCTCTTGCTCAGCTGGGAGCTCAGCCTCGTCTCCACAGTGGCAACCTTGGATTTCTCAGTAGACAGCTCCTGAGCACGGGAAGTTCAGAAAGCAAACTTCTTTCACAACTCATCATGAAAGGGAGCGAGCTCCGCACTTTTCCCAAAGGGCAACACTGTTGCCTGTGCATCTGCAGTCACCTTCTTACCTTTCCTCTACTGCCACCTTCAGGATTAGGGACTTTTTTACGTATTATTGTGGTATCATTTTTGTCTTTCCACACTCCAGAGCGAGACCCCCTTTGACTTTAGTAGTAAGTCGTTTTTCATTATTCTGAAGATTATTTTAAATGTCTCTAATGCAGTCTGCTGAACATATTTAGAAACTGTCACAAGGGCAGTTGACTGGTGTTCAAATAGCTAACCTTGGTCATTTCTCTAAGACGGTTCTTGGCAGCAGATGCGTCCTCCTGTTCTGTTGCCAACTGTTTCTCCCTCTCCTCTAGCTGCTTCTTAAGTGTGGCCACGGGGTCTCCTTTCTGCGTGGCCTGGAAATGCAGACGTACACAGAAAAGATGAGTTCACCGAGCAATCGCGAAGCCAAAACAGAGTGACGTTCGTCACTGTGAAGTGCTCTTCATCATACCATGTGCCAAGTGTCTTGAACGATGCCTCCTTTCTCAGACAGGATCTCGATGAGCCGATGAGCCTCCCCTTCGCTGAACACCATGCTACTCACCGTGGAGACCAGAGTTTTGAAGGGCAAATACAATGGTGCGTCAACAGGATCCGCTGCCGCTGCTAAAAAGAGACCAAGATCATTTAAGTCATTCGGAACAATCTTAAAAAAGTTCCATACATGTCAACACTAAAACTTCAATACCCGGGCAGTCAGAATTCACTATAGTGTATCAGGAAACAGACATTTTTGTGACATATACAGAAGGAAAACTGGTAGCACCAGGCAGAGACGAGCCTCAGTCAAGGGGGAGCCCACTCTGCCCACTAACCATTGTCAAGGTACTGACAGAGCCTTTGTCAGGCGACAGAACGGGCCAATGTTTGCACAAGCCAGCAAGCTGCGTGCCCAACTTTAACAGCACTGGCATTGGTACCACTTTTCATGGAGACTTGGTCCATAGCCCCTCAGCACCGGCAGGCTAGTCACTAGGCTTTACCTGCATCATTTCACACTGAAACCCCAGCATCAAGGAATCTTTTATTTACCAATCAACTATAAAATTAAGTTGTTAATAACATGAACCAGTTTAACCATACATGCAGTACAATATAAATTACAAACACTGACACACATAATGTATACTTAGGGTTGTATATTGGCAAATCTTTTTTTAGGTGTTGCTACCTGGCTGGGACTTTTTCTTGGAAGGCTTCTTCCTGGGCTCCTGTGCTTTTCCATTACTGGGATGAGCTGGCTGAGCCCCCACTGGAGGCACGGCCATGACTGGGACATCTTTGGCCACTGTCTCCAGCACTGGCGCAGCCTTGGACTGGGCTTGTGCACCCCGGCCGGCAGCCTTGGTCGGGGCAGGGACGGGGGCAGACTTGGTCGGGGCAGGGGCAGCCTTGGCTGTTGGGGGGACGGGGGCAGACTTGGTCGGGGCAGGGGCAGACTTGGCTGTTGGAGGGACAGGGGCAGACTTGGTCGGGGCAGGGGCAGACTTGGCTGTTGGAGGGACGGGGGCAGACTTGGTCGGGGCAGGGGCAGCCTTGGCTGTTGGAGGGACGGGGGCAGATTTGGTCGGGGCAGGGGCAGACTTGGCTGTTGGAGGGACAGGGGCAGACTTGGTCGGGGCAGGGGCAGACTTGGCTGTTGCAGGCACGGGGGCAGACTTTGCAGGAGTAGGGGCAGGTGCAGACTTGCCCTTGGCTGGGGCAGACTTGCCCTTGGCTGGGGCTGGGGTTGGGGCCGGGGCCGGGGCCGGGGCAGACTTTGCCGGGGCAGGAGCAACGGCAGACTTTGCCGGGGCAGGGGCAGATTTGGCTGGAGCAGGAGCAGAGGCAGACTTTGCCGGGGCAGGGGCAGCGGCAGACTTGGCCGGGGCAGGGGCAGATTTGGCTGGAGCAGGGGCAGACTTGGCTGATCCTGTAGTGGGAGGAGACTTTGGTGTTGCAGGGCCCGGAGCGGATTTGGTCGGCGCTGGGACAGTCTTCGCTGAGACCGGGGCAGGAGCAGACTTTGCTGATGCATTCTTAGTCTGGGCAGACACAGGGGCTTCTTCCACTGGCTTGATGGGTGCAGGGGCAGCTACAACTGGTGCTGGTTCTACCTTGGCCACCTTTTTTTTCTTTTTCTCCTTAGGCGAGGGTGCGGGCGAGGGCTCGGTACGAGCGGCACTTGCTTCAGCTGCAGTCTTAGGCTGGTTAGCTGGTGACTTAACAGACGGAGTTGGTTTAACCTCCAAAACAGGAGCAGGCACAAAGGCCGGGGCAGCAGATACCACGGGGGCAGCAACAGCCTCAATCATCACTTCCATTTCAGCGGCCTCTTGGATTATTTCAGTTTCTGGGATCTTTCCATTGGGCTTGTCTTCTTTCTTCTTTTTTTTCTTCTCAGATACTTTGTCCTTCTTCTTCTTGTCAGTACGAGCAGACTGCGTTTTACCCAATTCCCTGCGTTGCTTAGCCAGGGCCTCTTCATACGAGGTCTCTTTCATGGAGAAGGTGGAGACAATAGCAATCCCAACAGCAGAGATTACCATGAATCCACCAAACACCATAATCCCAAGCGTCTGGGGGTCATAGATGTCCATTTTTTTCCAATTTCTGCAAACCTAAAATGAGATAATAGACAGCAAACTATTACGCATATAAAATTTTGGCATTTAATGAATATCCCTACTTGCAACGGGGACAAAAACTGTAAAAAAAATAAAATAAAATGGGTGGGAAAAATAATAAAAGATCAACTCATGTAATCCACATATAAGACTTTGATGCGTCATGAACAAGGACCTTGGAGTTAGAAGATCAACGTCCAGCTCCCTCCAGAATGTTACCAAAATTGAATGAGCTGTTCCCTGGATCATTAACAAATATTTCCTGGAAATTCCATTAACATCCACTGACGTTTCGAGTTATTTCACGACCAAACACGCACAGGCTGTCAACTATCGCGTGGCTGGCCCACTACAGGCTTTACCCATGAAGGCCTGAGGGTGTCGCTGTTGGCTATTGAAGTTGTGCTACATAAGGACAGAACAGCAATTCTTATCAGCAAGCTGACGAGTTACAGCTTGGAGGAGGGAAACATTAATGTTGACGCAGCTCAAACTCACCCCTGTGATTAAATCCCAATTAATAGTTTAAATGATGGGTGTTTCCTAAAATACAGAATGCATTTATAAACAATTAATTTAATGAGACTGTAGATGAGAACAACAGTGCTAAACAGGGTGGAGGTGAAAGTACAAAATGAGGCTATATAAGACTTATAGTTAAAGATAAAAGCAGTTTAAAAAAAAAGAAAAAAAAAAAAAAGGACATTACAGACAAAATTGAATACAGCACTCAACCTTAACCTGGTCTTAGCCTGTATAGATTTTCAACTCTTACTTTAAGGCTTAGACTAAACCCGCTCCTTAATGCATTCCTGCAGCACTGCTAACTCGAATACATGTCATCTTATCCTATCAAAAAACAAAAACCACTAAATACGATCCCAAATGTACAAACAGATACTGGAGTCATTTGTGCATTACTGAAAGAGTCCAGAGTCCTTCCACAGGGAAAGGCAGTGAAAGGAAAGAGTCCTGCCTCCTGATCCCTGAGGTCACAAAAGTGACAATTACACGAAAATAAAAACGGTGGTTTCACATTATGACACTCAGGGTGACAATCTGCACACTCAATTATATAATCTGCACTTCTGGTAAATAGAAACCTAAAACAGTCTTTAGACGTTTAAGTAAATGGTGCAGAAAAAAATGATGTTAACTGAGCTGACAGAAAACCTCAATCTTCCACCGCTTCGCCTCATTCTAGTCAGTGCAAGAGAGGAGCACCACAATACACTTTTCACTTCTTGTTTTATTTCAGTTCAACAGAAACACATTAAGTTTTGAAAATTTGCAAGAAGGCCTATTTCGTTTTAAAGTTAAAGTTAAGTCAAAGAAACCCCCATCACGCCCTTAAGCCAAAATTCAAAATATACGATCTAAACCTGCCAATTTTATACTCTGAATAATCATTTGCAGGCTAGCAATGAGGCTAACACTGAATCAATGAATTTGACTATTGTCTCCAACATTATGAGAGGGAATGTGTGCTCACGTATCAAGTCTGAGCTCAAAGGGCTAAAACACAAATGTCCAAACAGCTACAAAGGGGGGGGAAACATTTTACGAAACTTTCAGAGGTTTTCTTCTTGTACCTGTAGTTAGCTCAATATGTAGCAGTTAGACAGCTTTCTATGTTAGCCTAAACTGCTTCAATGAATAAAAAAAAAATGTATTTTACTTACTTGGCTTGTTAAAGAGCTACGTGTACTTATTTTAAAGAGAGCCGAAAGACAGGAACCACTTTGAATGACAGAGGAAGTGACTTCTGTGCAAAGCTACCTATTTATCAGCTATCTATCTGGCTAACTAGCTTTTTTCCAGTTCTCCCCCTCGCTCGGCTGCAGGAGAATCCGTGGTCTGCTGTGAAGTCGTGGCACTTCGAGCTGGCTAGACGTCCTGGCCCCATGCCCCACATAAATACCGTGCTGCTAAAACGCATTTCATTGGCTGGAAATCACTACTTCCGGAATTAAGCATGCCGGGAGTTGTAGTTTTTTAGCTACATGAAAAGCTTAGTTAGTCGTGTCACTTCCAGTGAAACAGAAGCGGATTGTTGAAATGGAATGCGGCTCGTAAGTGCGTTTATACAAATAAAATCTTAGCGAAAATAAAGCAGACTTTAAAATTACCTAGTTTTGAAGATTCTGAATGTATTGGCCAACTGTATTTAAAAGAGAACATTCAACAAGTGAACTTCCATGGAAATGAAAACTGGCAATTCTTTGTTTTTGTTGATTATCAGGATAGTTTCATTTTAAAAAACACCATGCCTTTGACACACCCAATCTGTGATGCCGTGCTGTTCTGGGAAGCTTTTTTTAATGGGAAAACCTCATCTGCTTTAAATAATGGAACACCTCTATTCACACTCCAGGCCACGGAAGCAGCACACACTTGAAGCAACAGTCTCTCCTGACACATTTCATGAATTAAATCATTGCCACATCACCACAACAGTACAGTTAAACTGTACGCCTACTGTATTCCAACTGCTAGTTGTAAAAAGTATACTTGACCTTTTTCTTTTCAAACACTAATAAACGTGCCAGTATTTTGTCCTGCGTGAGACAGGCGTGATCAACACTTTTACACCTCGTTTCCTTTTTTAATTTGTAAAACAATCTCCTTTGAATTCAGACATTTCATCTTTTTTACACCTGAAAACATCCTGAACATTGGTTGCATGCTGCCTGAATTTGGATATTTGGTTAAATATTTACATATTTTGATCAAATAATGAACGGCTTAATACGCAAAACGGTGTCACTGAGTACAGTTTCACCACAAGATACAAGAACAGCTCATATTATAATTCACTGACTTTGTTTTGTTTTGTGTCTGGTGCAAATTTTGATAAATTCGGCCATTTGGCTCTGCAGATCCTGTCAGGCTGGACGGGGACAGTTGCTGGGCCGCCATTTTCTGGTCCCTCCAGTCATGTCAAGAACACTCACAAAGGTGTAACACTCCTCTGGTGTCTTGGCTGTTTCCAGAAGGTCATTGTTTCATTGGAGGGTGGATCACTGGATTATGTTGTCATTTGGCCCGTTCAGCTCTTCCTCATGTTGCCACCTCTTTGCTTGACTGTGGTATCAGGCAGGTGATGAGCGGCGCCGGGGTTCCTCCAGACATGATGACATCATTCAGGTGTATGCGACCGACACATCACAGAGACGTGGGTCACACACCACGTGTGAACTTCCAAATCATGTCCAGTCAACTTAATTCACAAATTGAGATAGAGAAGTGCCTCAAAGACGATTAAAAGAAAGAGAAGGAGCCCAAAGGTAAACTTCAAGTGTCATAGCAACGATTCCGGGTTCATGTCAGGCGAATATTTTAGTTTTCCCAGTTTAATGTTTTCAAAAATTTCTCAAATTCCCTTTTGAATTTGTCATTTTAAAGTACTGAGTGACAGATTCATTAAAAAAATAATTGACTCCCTCCCGCAACAAATGATGTGACTACACACACTGTATATTATGTTTTTTAAAAATGGAAGCAGCATTATTATGGGAAGGACACACTGTCCTAAGAATGGCCTTCTGTTCTTTGAGCTGTTTACCTTGATGACAAAATGACATTATCAACTGGGAAGAGTCAACAATTTGTGCACAAGTTTTTCAGTTTTCTTACCAGACTTTTTTGAGATTCATTGAATGGGTAAGGAAATATATAATACCACCTGTGGCCTGAGCCACCTGAGCATTGCTGCTGCGGTTGAATGATTGCCAAAAAAAAGAAGGCAAAAATCCTTTGTATGAGTGTGCAAACAACCCGATGTGAAGCAGGACTGTGGATCCTGTTCTAGTCCACTCAGGAAATACAGCCCATTTAAAGTCACCATCCCTGTTTGTCTTCCTGAGGCAGCTGCTCTCAGCCAATAGGTGGCGGGTTGCTGTCACCACAGCTCACCTGTGATTGAAGTCTGATGTGTACAAAATCCCCAGATCCCCTCATTCTTATCTATAATCTGAAGAAAAGTTCTGTACTGCAGAGACATTTGTTCTGATAAGGCCACAGAAAATCTAAAGTTTAAGAGCAAAAACTGGGGAAAATGATCACATCAGTTCGACAGTTAGAAAAGGTTTTTTTTTTTAAAAAAAGGGAACCTCCTCTTTCGTCGACTCTAATCAGAGTTGCAGAGATGATGTGAAAATGGTAATATGATATCCTGAAACGGACATGAATAATCATTACTTAATCTCCCTTCTGCTTCTTTTCGTGCAGTTGGTCCTTTTAGGATGCATGTGTTGCTATATTATTGGCTGTCTCGGGTGACTCCATCCAATCACCGAGTCCAAACCCAAAAGTCACTGTGACTAAAGTCAATATTGACAAACAGGTTTTGGCAAGATAAAACAGATGTTTTGTCAATCCGTCAGTGCATGCTATACATTTCTGTGAAGCCGCCGCTGCTCACCAGCACATGGATTTTGCATTTTGGTGGTTGTGAATCCTCCAAGCACAGAAAATGTCCTGACAGCCCTGCAAACCCACCACATGGTGGTCAAATATGCACACAGCTGTGTTTAATTCAAGAGCCCTGTAATAAAAAATAAAAAAACTAGTTGGAGGGAGGATGCAGTCACGTGACGGGTGCTGCCACCTGGTGGTAAAGTCGTAGATTCGATTCAACAGGTTATTAAATTCAGGCCAAACGGGGCAGAATATCCTCACATCTTTGAGTTTCTTTTTTTTTTTTTTTTTAAACGAAAGAAACGGCAATGAACTTGGGAAAGAATGATTTATTAAATGCCATTATTACAAATTTATAAAAGGCTAAATTTCTGTAAGAAAAACATGGAAAAGTAGTTCACAGAATTGGACTCTATGAGAAATACATTCATTTTCTTA
The DNA here is from genome assembly GCF_003711565.1 of Takifugu flavidus. Taxonomy (NCBI): domain Eukaryota; kingdom Metazoa; phylum Chordata; class Actinopteri; order Tetraodontiformes; family Tetraodontidae; genus Takifugu; species Takifugu flavidus. Next base: position 11,837,943 of record NC_079530.1, on the reverse strand, counting down.
AAAAACTAATGCATTGACAATTTATTGCAACTGCTTTTTTCTTAGTGCATCTTCTGATAATTTTTTTATTTTCTGTTTCAAAGGGCTGGTAAATATCAAATCAGCTGGATCACTCGTGGACCAATCAATAATTACGCACTATGAATGGGCACAGAGAGTAAAACAAACGTAAGCTGTAGTAGATATGAAACCCATCGCATCTCGGTCATTTGCAGGAATATGTGATCCTGATCACCACAGCAAAATGATCTGCTCTCCTCTCCATATATTCCATTGGGTTTCTACAGGTAATGCTTTGATACCTGAGCACAAGAATGTAGAGCCTATTTTGAACTATTCCTTTTGTAAATACAAACAAAAAAAGATCCCCAACAAATGAAGTAAGTTTAGTAATTCAATAAAATATCCGTACGAGTACATGAGGGAGGAGATTAGACTCAATATGTTTATAAAGAATGCATGTTCATGTACAGTGTGTGCATCACATACAAATGAGATAAACCAAGACTTGGGGGAAGAGAAGCTCTTCTGACATGGAAAGGAAAAGGCTTTACAATGTGCAGCCCTAGTTTCCAGAGGCATTCAAAACAAAATTAGACCACCATCACTAATGGAAAAGAATGGACCAGGCTCTGTAAACATTAGGACACTCTGCAGATGAGACACTTTGTCCCAATCAGGCTTCTAAAGTGGCATCAGACCCATGTGTCGGAGCAGAGAGAAGGCTTAGAGTCGTGTCTGTGCAAGGCCCTGGGGTTGCCCAGGTATCCAGCTGCTACTACTGGTCACTTGGTGATGGCGCGACAGGAACATTTGGAAAACATGTCAGTTGCTTTTAAGCATGTCGATGCATCCCTGCAATAGAGCTGCATTGTTCTGGAAAGACAAGAGAGAAGAGGGTTTTCCTGGGATTAGTCTCCTCGGAGTCAGGAGGCGTTTGACTTTACAACAAGACCCCTGCTGAAAGCAGACTGATTAATGATGGATTAAATAACCCTTCAGAGAAACAGGCTTCCCACCTTTCTACAAAAATGGAATCTGCTATCTGAAATAATGTATTTTAGTAATAATATTTATAAATGATAACACTGTGGCCTTAAATCCACAGAATAATTTGTAGATAAACCCAATGCCTCTAGAGATATTTGAGCTCAAGCTGTAGTAGTGTTCCAAGCACTGACTAAATAATTACACACGTTTGCATGTGGTGACGCAATAACACCAAAGCTGTGTGAAAATGAGACCTGGCTGATCATTACGTATCCACGGCTAACTGATACCATTTAAACAAGGTTAGCTCAGTCATCCTACCTTTGCATGCTTTATCTCCAGCTCAGCCATCTCTATCAGGTTCTTCCTGAAGGCCACCACGCGTCTGGCTTTGAAAGCAGTCAGCTCTACGGAGAAAACATTAAAACAACACAACTTAGTGCAGTGGATTCCAATGGAGACATAGAAAACAGGTATAGGCCGACGCACAGGTGAATGTACAAACCTCTCTTCCCAGACTCCGAGAGCTTGTCAAATTTCTGGAGGCAGTGTTTCTGATGCTCCTCTGCCTGTGGGATGTCCTTGCTCTTCAGCCGAGCCTTATCCAACGCCTTGTTCGAGTTCTCATAGTCGGCCAAGGCGCGGGCTCGCCTGTACAGTAGGTCCTGGCACGTTCCACATAGTTCAACGTTAGCCATTTAAAACTGCTGCGACTGGGTAAATATTTACAATCCATACAGGTCATTTGTTGACAGTTCACAAAAAATGTAAAGCAAATACTGAGCAAATTTCTAGAACGTGTAAACAAAAGAAAGTGTGTTTAATTTGCGTATTTGTTGAGTGCATCAAGAGTTGCTCCATGTAGATGAGCAATAGAGTGTGATGTCATAAAACCACAGAATTACAGCAGAATGCAACAATCAGTCAAATAGTTCTGCATCCTGTGTGATTGCAGCTACAGATGTTAGTGTAGGGCCTTGACTTGATTTTATGATCAGAGGGCTGCTGCACCACCTTAAAGGGTCTGGCCCTTGGATTAAGGTCACATCGTGGACAACAGTGGAGGCCTTCCTGTGGTGACTTGAGGAGCTACAGTGCAAAGAAAGGACGGGTTTCCGTGTCTCACCTTGGCAGCCTGGATGTCTCTCATGTAATACCTCAGCAGCTCTGTGAGTTTCAGCTCCTGGTCTGAAGCTACCCTTCCTTCCACCTTCTGAAGGAGCACAAATGGATACAAAATGTTTACAAAATGGGGACAAATATTTGCAAAGGCGTCGTGCGTAGGAGCAGAATGTTCTGCTTACTCTGAGCTTTTCAAACAGGTCCGACAACTTCTCCAGTTGCCTAAAAATAGCACAATCAAATAGTTACATTCGTTAATTGAATTAACGGAGGATAACCGGAAGAATACCAAACATTGACTAATCAGTGTTCAGTTACAGACGCATCAGCTGGGTAAAACGCATGAATGTAGAGGTGATGCTCACTTTTTATTTGCTGTGCTATCATCAGCAGAAAGACAGTTTAGAGTGGACGAGATGAGGATGTAATCATCTGCAATATCTGCAAAAAGAGGAAAATTAACAAACCTAAGAACAGCTTTAATCTATTTTACCTAAAAAGCTAAAATGCAGATACTTTTGTGAGCGCGGGTCATTTTCTCTGCTTTTGCCGTAGAATCTTTTATCTTGCTGTAGTAGTCTAGCAGAAAAGTCTTCTCCTGCTCGAAAAACTCATCCACTTCCTGTCCCAAAAACACGCAAACACGACGGTTGGGGAAGTTAAGTGTTATTCACATATTTTTAGATGGTCAGAGATGAACCAACCTTTATTCCAGAGATGAGAACCTCATCAGCTGACTTCACCATGTTCTTAAAGAATCCTCCAAACATTTCTTTAGCATTCTTCCTTCTCACGCTGAGCTGAGGACAAAATGTGGAGAATAAATCAGTCTTCAAGACAACCTGAACTAAATGTTTAATACAGAAAAAAATAATGAATTGTTCTTGTATGATTGTATGTCCCACAAACATATAAATGCATGGAATAGATATTTCCACAACACTGATTGCAAAGTGTGCATTGTTAAGCTTTCACGTCAGAAACTCTGAGCCAAAGACCACTGAGATAAGCAGAAGTGCTGATGGCAGCAGGACACAAGTCATGCGCCACAATTTGCCAGTAAACTCGACTTCCTCTCTCTCCAACTGACAAATGGGAGAAGGAAGTCAGCATTATGTGGAACTCACATCCTGCTCGTACTCTAAAAAAATCTGAAAATTTCTGTCTTTGCTCAAGATTGGGTGAGACGACAGTCTCTGCAGGAAGACTTCGTGCACTTGGACGGTTTTCTTGAACACAGCCAGGTACTCACTGAAAAGAAAACAGCACATGGAACAGTAAGACAAGACTTCATGAAGCTGTGGAAACAGAGAGCAAAATGCCTGGAGTTTTGTTTAAGCTGTACTCACGCCTCCAGCTCTTGTTTCATTTTTGTGTACTCATCCTTTGTCATTGTCGCTTCACCTTCACCCAGTTTGTGCATCTTCTCTCTTGGGCTCTCAAAATCAGGTTTAGGAGGTGATGGAGGGATCTACGAAAGACATAGCACTTGAGAAAGTATGATAGTTAAACAGTTTATGAAAAACAATGTGCAGTCAGAATTGAAATGACCAATTTAAATCCATTTTGTTATGGAATTATATCTAAAAACGATCCAACTCACTATTAGCCCAGCATAATCCTCTGTCTCAACTAAGGTGTCATGTAGCCAAATAAAGTCCTCATGCTGCCGTGGAACGGAGAAGTCTGGCTTCCGGAAAGAGCTGAGCGTGGTCTGGGAGCAAACAGAACCATGTCAAGTTCAGAAAATCCCATCAGCGATGCAATTAGTATTGTGACACTAGGTTTTTTTTATTTCTTAATATAATAATATATCCTGCATGCATTTATTTTCACCTTTGTATGAACAGTGAACTTGACTTTGTCCCTTTCGCAGAGAGCATCAGGAATGTCAATAAGGAGTGAAGAATCATTGTTCAGATCCACAGACACAGACCGCATCTAAGGAAAACACACACACACACACACACACCACACACACACACACACACACACACACACACACACACACACACACACACATTTATGAAGTGAAGGACCTGGTGGAAAAGCTGGAATGTTGTGAGACCAAAGCCATGGCCTTCCATTTAATTACAAATATATACATAAATGACGATTAGTTGCAAAAACGCGGAGAACATGTAAACAATGGAACACTACCAATTGCATCCCTTTAAACTCCTAAAAGTTCTGAACAGTTTGTCAGAATATCAAACTTATCGTGGTTACCCTCAACCTAAGGGACATATATTGATGTGATACAGTGCAATAAACTGGCACTCTCTTCAAAGTTCACAAAGGAAACGGCACATTCTTCCAAATTTTGCAAGTAAAGTAAAATATGCGGACTTGATTTTATATATTTGCTTTATTCAGGCGGCACACTTTTTCCGCTTGCTTTGTCAATTACATGCAGGCTAGCTTTAGCCTCAGGCTAGCATTAACAGCGAAAACACAAGTTAATGGCAATTTTTAACATCCCCACAACGCTAGTAAAACCACAATACTCTGCATGCCAACAGCCTTCAAACCTACCTTTTCCTTGTTGCTTTCATCTATGGAAGATGTCATGACAGCACGAAAATCCGACGAAGTGAGAAGCAAATTTGTAGGCCAAATAACAAAAGTCTAAGCAGGAAGCTGTTTCCCTCTGCTCATGAGCTGTCAAATGGGTTTTCGCCCCAATCCCGAAAGGTTCGATCCCGCCTTCGCCCTCTTCTTATTGGACACTGACGGATGCACAAATGTTGCGATTGGTTATTGTTTTAGTCACTCACGTCACATTTCTAGCCTTTTGCTTTTAAATAGTTTGATTTCGATATTAAGTTTTTGTAGTTGTCATGATCGGACTAAACAGAAACTTCATCTACTAATATCTACTTCAGATATTTGGCTGCTCACGTTTCCGACGTGAATCTCTCAAATCCGGACTTGAAATTTTATTTAACATTTCAGGATTTCAGGAGATTCAGGATTGTAGCAAAACCAACGAGCCAGTTGACTTTAAAACATTTCAATTGACCGGGGGGCGCAGATTTACAGGGCTGTAATATTTGTTAACTTTGAGAGAGAAATACAGAGCGCCAGCCACAATAAACTATAAAAGACACTCTGTCACGGTTTTTCCAGGTGTGTATTTTCTCTTTGATACTACATTAGTTGTGGTGCATTTTAACTATTGCATTTATACAGCAATGCGAAAACTAAGAAAACTACAGATCACCCATTTAATAATTGTGGGTAGTGTAGTTCTTTTCACCGATATTTTGAATAAACCATTTTAAAGGTTGACTGTGTCGAAAGTAGTGGATTCTTCTAAAGTATACATCGTCAATTCCCACCCAAAGATCTCGTGGCGATGTTATGGTGTGTCTAAACATACAAAATGCAGTAGATATAGTTATTTTCGTTACATCTGCTGGGTAATGTAGTTTCTGATTTTATAACCGGAAAACAGTCGCCGATAAAACAAGGAAACGCGTGCAACCATTAAAGCGTTCCGTCTAGAAACATTCCTATCGTGTTTTGGTTGAGTGACACACTGCGTGGAATATGTTGGGGCAAGAACCCATCATACAAACGAGTACAACGAGGGTCCTTTTTCTATACAATTCAAGATGTTTGAAGAAAAGTGTTTTTAAGCAGCTAATGCTGTAGAAGTTTTCAGGTTTGTTTGTTAAAAATCGCCAGAATGTTCTCTTTTAAACGCGTGGTATACACGGGACGCGTCATTGTTCCCCAATGCGCCTCCCTCTCTGTGAACAACTTCTCTGCTTGTCAGTTTCTACCATCACCAAAGAGACACAGTCCGTACAGCTCAGTTGATAGTGAACGTTATTCGTCCCTGGTGAAGTCAGTCATGTCTTCGAAGGTTAGTTCACAAACTCCCGAGACACTTAAAGCGGAGGACGAACACATTTTTGGACCTGTTGTCAGAGAGCAAACACCGTCCTCGGAACCAAAAACATTCCATCCATTTCTACAACACAAAGACACTCTAGAGACAGGAGGAGACAGCCGTGGACCTCCTGTCCGGATCCCATTAAACCGGGGACAGGGGGGCGCTTCAGTTCCGAGTGTGACCCGCATCCTTCAGCAGACTCTCTCCCCAGATCAGATCTTCTACCTGGACAGGTGGAAGAGGAGGATGATCGAAAAGCTCGGAGAGGAAGGCTTCGAACAATACAGTCAGGGTGAGGTTTGTTTACTGCTGTAGAATAATGTATGTGCTTTGATATATGGGTTAACAAAATGTTGAAAAGAATGTTGCGATCAGCTTTGTTTAGGCAAGGAAAGCTTTTCCATTCAGCTGTGGAGGATGCTCTGACATCAGGTGGAGCTTTGAAGAGAAAGAAAGAGTACACACCTGAGGTACGGGGATACCTGGAGAGCATCTCTCACACACTGGAGGACATGAGTGAAGTCAAAGCCATCGAAAGCGCTGTACAGCATCAAAAGCTGAACTACATCGGAATTGCCGATTGTGTTGCTCGCTACAGGTAAATAGTTTTTGGCTAAAAATAAGGTGTGACTTTGTCCAAACTATCCTTAACCAACTGCTTCTATCCACAGAGGTGTGCTGTGCGTTATCGACTGGAAGACTTCCGAGAAGCCGAAACCATTCCTGAGCAATACGTTTGACAACCCGATTCAGGTGGCCGCCTATGCCGGGGCTCTGAACAGCGATGCCAACTATAAGTATCAGGTCAGCCTGCCTGAGAGTCCTGAGCTGAAAGAAACATTTTGCTGTTGCCCTCACACAATGTTGCTCTGTTGTAGGTTGAAAATGGACTCATTGTTGTTGCCTACAAGGACGGCTCGCCAGCTCATGCTCACCGGTTGAAGTCAGAACTGATGTTGGAGTACTGGAACACCTGGCTGACTCGTCTCGAATATTATAATGAAAAGAGGTGAAGAAGTAACAGATAATACGATAGATAGATAGATAGATAGATAGATAGATATAGATAGATAGATAGATAGATAGATAGATAGATAGATAGAAAGTCTATATGTCATAAGGATGCATATCATTTACAGTGTATTTTTTCCCTCTTTATTTCAGAGCTAATGGTGCATTAACAGAAAAGAGATGAGATCTGTAATCAACGACCCAGCGAGACCTGCACTGAAAATACAGCAATACCTCTGCACGACTGATGTACAATGATTATGGAATTTCTACATCTGGCTAAAGTGCAAAAGTGTGAAATCTTGAAACAGACTTAAAACTGCATCAAAGTGTGATATAAGGTCACATGCCCTGACTTAATTAGTGAAGTCCTCCAGTGGTCATGTGACACAGTGAGTTTTGTTGTTTAACATTTTTTGGATGCAGTTGACCTGATATTATCGTGGCGAAGATAAGTCCCTCAATTGAAATAAAGTTATTTCATAAAAAGATATTGAAATGTATGACGGGATTTTGTATTTGTTTTTATTAAACCTCGATTTAAGACAGAATTGGAGACGGCGTCTTTGCTTTTATTTATTTTTTGGTTTTGTATTCAACTATTGTTTGATTCCATTATCAGCCTCACTGTAGGCATCTAAAAAGTCAACATGCTTCCCAGATCTATACCGCCATAGTGCGACACTTTTAAACAACTGTTTTCACCAACCGGAAGAAGATGCTAACTGTCAAACCACGAAGACCTAAAAACACATGAGATGTTGTTTTACCCTGAAGACATCACCCCTCTGAAAATGTATAAAGACACAGGACACAGACACTCATTTATCGGTAACTAAAAGAGGTTTGTAGTTACACTTTTATTGTGCCAAATTTATGCAAAAATGTATCAATCATACATGTGGAGCAGATTTAAGTCCTACAGAAAATATTGCATTATAAATATGCGATTTCTGGATATTTTTTCCAATCAAAAACATTTTTTGAAGCATAACTTCCATATATTTCTGTTGCTTTGTTTACATGGCAGACGCCAACGTTTGAGGTCGTTTTTAAACGCCGTTGTGGATCGTTACCACAGGGGGTCGTGGTTTGGTCTCTGTTGAGCAGATTGATAAAGAGGAAACAAAAGCAAAGCTAAACTAGAATGTTGAATATCCTGTGGCCACATAATGTTCCCTGACCAAAACAGGTCAATCAGACGTGCACTGAAACAACACCATCTTTAGGCTCGGACCTGAAATTGTTCGTTGTAAAAAAAGGATTGATGTCATTGTTTTCAGCACGAACTGGGTAAGAGTTGAAGACACACCTTGGGCATGTTACCTGTCCATGAAAGGACACATTAGGCATTTACTCACACCCTTATACTCACGTTTAGATTTCCATGCAAGGTCATGAGCTGGAATCCAACCATCGTACTATGAGGTGAGTGTGTCAACAGTTCACCTCTGTGCTTAAAAGGAATATCCGAATCACTGAACACTCCATAGAATCCAACCTATTATCAATAATTAGAATATAGGACATAATGATACGATCTGTGTGTGAATCCAAAAGATTGTCAGAAGGGGACCAGCAAAGGAGACCATCAAGACCCCTGAGAGAATTTACAATCTGTCAGATGAAATAAAATCAATCAGAAATTGAACTCCAACCATGCTGCCCGGTATGTGGGATCCTCAATAAAGCCTAAGTTTGTAAAGGCCTTATAGGAGAGTGTGTTGTCCTCCTCTATGAAACAGTAGACTGGAAAACCTTCCGCAATGAGCCGCCTGGCCATGGTGCTGATCAGCACTTTGGCGTGACCCTTCCCTCTGTGCTCGGGCAGAGTGTACAGAAGCCCCATGGCGCAGTAATCGTACAGCAGGATCCAGGACACGGGCTGGCCGTGCTCGTCCGTGATGCAACACGACGGGAAGTTGGTGATGAGGTTCGTAATGCTGCTGTAGCCTTTCTCATCCCCCCCAAACTTCCAGGTTTTATTCACCAAGTCGACGTGGGAAAGGTCCAGAGATGAAATCCTTGACGCCACCTGACTGTGGACATGAAAGGACATGAAAGGACATGAAAGGACATGGCTGTGTATAGAGTCCCTGGGGTAAATGTGACCACAACACACCTGGAGCCTTTGGACCATACCTGGGAACTTCCTGTTCAGGCAGCAGATGGTGGCTGTCTATCAAATACATTAGATGTAGCACAATAAAGGTCCTGGTATTTACTTTCCTTTGAGAAGACACTTCTTTCACCATAGAGATTTGAGCCATATCAAGTCCTGCAAGATAAAAAGGATATATCTATATATATACTGTACTCATCCATCTGTATATATACTGACCTCCAATGATAAAATAGGTGCTCCAATCGATCACATCAGCATCTACCAGCATTTTCCTTAAAGCGTTTTCGTCCGTGCAATAATATGACACCTTTTTCCTCGTCTTCCCTACGGATTCATTCTGAAACGGACCGAACCACATTTACCAAGTCTTGTGCTTTATTAAAATTCTCCAGAACTCACCTCACATTTGGAGCGGCAGATGATGACCTTGAACTCCGGCCACGAGTCCACGAGCACCTCCACCACGGTCGGTCTGTCCTTGTTAATAGCGCGAAGGTAACCGTAAACCTGCCAACGCGACATCGTGCGGCACTGCATTTGGATACAGTTGTAGATTTGCTTTTAAGAATCAGCACTACCTTGAAACTCCTGGGTAAGTGCTTGAGAAGCACTTTTTCAGCAGTCACTATCTCGGCTTTGCTCAGGATCTTCATTTTGCTCGATAAAGAAACTCGGTTTCCCGAAAAGGGGCAAGCGGTCCAACTCGGACTGTTACGCAACACTGTGAATCAATGCCACGGTGACTGTGCGCACGTTTGAAAATGTTTAATTTAACCGTTTTTTAACCCTTTTTTCCCCCTCCAAATTATGCAATCTTGATTGTTCTTTTAGAAGATCTTAAACGTGATTTCCTCATTCAGCATGTTTGTGCATCTAAAATAACCATATTTATTACAGTGAGTTTCTATCTCGATGAAGCCACAAAAGTCGATGAATGCTATTTATTATGCCACATGCATGTATAGATATACACAAAGGAGTATTTTAAAAAATGTTAAACCAACAATAGGTAAATGTTGCAAACAAATGCATTTTTTCCCCTCAACATAATTTTTCCAAATTTAAAAATATGCTTTATTTGGCCAATATAATAACAAACTCAGGGACACATAATCTAAAATCATTTTATTTAACTCTTAACTCTATTAGTATCAAAAAGTTACACCTCTATCATTTTAGTCTAATTCATGCTGAAAACAACTTTTAAAAGTCCCAGTTCAGCCAAAGCAGAAATAGTGTATTAATACTGTTGTGGTTCATCCACAAGAAAGTTTCCATGTTGATTAGACGTTATTTGTAGGAGGACACGTCTCCTTCAACAGTTGGACCTGGTTCAGCCATGGTCTGCTCCACACGGTGAACGTGCACTGGTACGGCTGGGCGAGAAAAGAGAAAAGAGTTTAACATTTAAATGAACGGGAAACGTCCAATAAAAGCTCCCGATAGGTTTGAGCATGTTTAACTGGTGGCTCCACACAATCATCTGGATGCATCATCGCCCTCATGACGTTCCAGTCATGCTGTTTTGATTCCTCAGGATGTGGCCTCTCCACGCCGTCATTACCTGAGCATTTTCCGGGATTTCACACAATTCCCGAGCTTCGCTCTTCCTGCACACGGATCTTGCCATGTTCGCAGTTATGACGTATTTAATCCCAGAAACAACCTGAAAAAGAAATGCGAGAAGTCAGCTGATCAGCTGTGATGCATAATACTTCATTTGTTTAAAAACCGGCCCCAAACTGGCAACTTTCGATTTATGTTTGCTGGTTTTATTCTGGTTGTGCACCTTTATTGTTGAATCTAAATTAGCACTGTAGCAGTTTCTGTGGCTGTGTAAATGTAACCAGTGCAGATTTACGAGGCTTTTGCCTTATAGGCAGAAGTAATACAAGGTCAGTAGGTCGCTATATGGTTAAAGCCCCCGGGATAAAAATACAGTGTTACACCTGAATTATATAATTATGTTTCATGAGTAATTGTCAGATTTTGTGGACGTTTACCGACCTGAGTCTGGACCTTCACCACTTGTGCCACTTGGCTGAGGTACATGTCGTTGGAGGCTCTGTTGTGCTGAACAACAGCGAAGTTCAGGGCGTTTTTCACTCGTTCGTCGTTCGGATCCGCATCTTGAAAGCCTCCTACCATCGTCGAAGAGACGGCAGAAACCGCTGCGAAAACAAGAAAGGCGACTTTCCACATCGTGATCGTCCAACTGCGCAGTAAAATATCTCAAGTAAACAGTCGCCGCAAGTCCAGCGCGACGCCCCGCCCTTCTTACGTAACGGCTAAGATTGACACGCCTCTCAGCCAATCAGAGAGCTCCGTACAAAGTCCAGAGAAGGGCTCTTCGCCTAATGGGCTTAAATACTCACGCAGCTCGATTTCTCTCGGATCAAATCAAAATTCAGCTCTCACACAAGCTAACAAGGTATGTTGTGTTTAAATATGCGTGTTGTTGACAGTCGTCGGAATTCAAAGAGCCCAAATGTGACTATATATATGCACATATATATTTATGCACTATATTTTTCTTTTCAGCTGCCAGATAAAAGAACAATCTACAACCTCTGACCTCCACAATGGAAAGTCTATATGAGATATTGTGAGTTGTTTCAGACCACAAAACTCGTTCTTCTCATCAGCTGTAAATGTTGCTGAGTCACGTTCAAACGCTGCTGCAGCCCTCGGGGATAAAGTCGTAAATTCACTAGAATGGAGTTGTAAATGAAATACACGCGCGTTCACCCAAGTTTTCCCTGGGAAAAGTTTCTTGCATGTTCTTTTGGATCGAGTTCTTTTTGTAGTTTAAATATTTGTCAGTATCCAAACAGGAACACGTCCATGAAGGACAGCCTGCACCGAGAAACAGGAAAAGACCATAAATAGGCAATATATTAAAGATTAGAGAGACAGTTACGATTTGAGTATTTCAGCTCTATCTCTACAGACCACAACGACAACAGGTCTCCTCATATAGGTGCAGAACACCAGAATAATGATTAACTATTCATTTCCTTATTTGACAACCCTACAGCTGAAGTACAGCTTGTGGACCCAATAATTATATTTTGGCTATATTCTCATAAATTTACATCTTTATCCTTAAAAATCTATGACTTTATCCTTGTGAATGTATGACTGTAAAGGTACTACATTTAATTGTGTAAATCTGTGACTTGACTCTCGATGATCCACCACACGCCTAAAGTCTCTATCAGTAAATGTGGCCATCACGGTCTCTTTTTTGGATCTCTCCATGCCCAACAGGGACCACTTCTTCGGCTTGGATCCCGTTCACCGGCAGCTTTTGGTCGGTTCCGCTTTGGCAGTAGGAGGCATACTAGCGTATTTACTACTCAGAAGAAAGCCAGTCAAAAGTATTCCAGTCGGGGAAGGATGGTGGGGAGCAGGAGAGAAGCCACAGTCGGAGGATGAGAGCATTCGCCCCTTCACAGTGGAAACATCAGATAAAGAAATTGAGGTTTTCCATTTTATTTTATTGACATCTACCAAATATAACGCGGTGCAAAGATCTAGATAATGGCATGTTGTTTAACAGGACCTCCACGGGCGCATTGATGGAAGCCGTTACACCGATCCTTTGGAAGGTAGCGCCTTCCAGTATGGCTTCAATTCCACTTACCTCAAGAAAGTGGTTTCATACTGGAAAAATGAGTTTGACTGGAAGAAGCAGGTGGCAGTTCTTAACAAATATCCACACTACAAAACTAAAATTGAAGGTAGGCAGATTGCGGGGCCATCGGTATTTGGCTGACATTTATATTTCCCTTTAAAAATGTCTTTTTTTAAAAAAAACTTTATTGTAGGATTGGACGTGCACTTCATCCATGTGCGGCCGACAAGCCGCCCAAACCAGCGGGTTCTTCCCATCATGCTGGTTCACGGCTGGCCCGGCTCTTTCTATGAGTTTTACAAGATTCTGCCAATTCTCACGGAGAACCAGGGCGGGCTGGTGTTTGAAGTCATATGTCCGTCCATCCCTGGCTACGGTTTCTCAGAAGCGCCGCATAAACAAGGTAGATTCGTGTAAAGGTAGCTTTACTTTCAGCGGGAGGTGAACGAAGACTTAATCCCATTTATGCACCAGGATTTAACAGTCTGGCAGCTGCGCGGATCTTCCACACACTGATGGAGCGTTTGGGATTCTCCCAGTACTACCTGCAGGGTGGAGACTGGGGTGCTCTTATCACCACCAACATGGCACAGATGAAGCCTCAGTAAGAGCAAAAACACACTTGCTGCAATGTTTATGCCACCCGCTAGTGTCCTAAATGGGAGCGTTGTGAAATCCATGATTTCCAAGATAAACTCTGAGCACCCACATTCCAAGAAACTAAAGCAAACAAGAATATACGTGTCTATCCAGAGAGGGACACTGATGAGTGTAAGAGTCTCAGCATCGTGCAGTTTGGCCTAATGTGAGATTCATTTTCTCATCGTCTTCCAGGAACGTGAAAGGACTCCACGTGAACATGATAATTACAAACCGGAACTTCAAGACGCTGCTGACGATCATCCTCGGACCTTATCTGCCCTCTCTGGTGGGTCTCACACGGGAAGATGTTCGCCGCCTCTTCCCTTTCTTCGAGAAAAATGTGTGGGAGATGCTGAGAGAATCGGGATACATGCACATCCAGGCCACCAAACCAGACACCGCAGGTGGGGACGTGCACAGCCGGTCGCTCCCGGTTGATTTCTCAATACACTGTTCATGCATTGAGCAAGATAGTTAAAAAAAACAAGCTGTCATAACTCATGCATAAAAGGGTTATTGATGTTAATAACTACGGTGTGTACAGGCTGTGGCTTGAATGACTCACCTGTGGGCTTGGCAGCCTACATCCTAGAGAAGTTCTCCACATGGACTCATACCAAATACAAAGACCTGGATGATGGAGGGCTGGAAAGGTGCAAAGAGTTTGGCCATTGATCTCGTTTAAAACGATCGTTTCTCGACACTTTCGTTGTAAACATTAAAAAATCTCCTTTTTACAGGAAGTACACCCTGGATGACCTTTTGACCAACGTCATGATATATTGGACCACGCGCTCCATCGTCCCTTCCATGCGCTTCTACAAGGAGAATTTGAAGGGCGACTTTGACAAAAGGGTGGATGCAAGGTATGTGGCCAGTTGATTCCCTTATCAGAAGCAACAGCAACTATTTCACATTCCCAAAGCTAACACTTCCACCCCCCCCCCCCACTCCCAGTGTTGCTGTGCTTGTGCCCTCCGGCCTTGCTGCCTTCCCAGAAGAGCTGATACACTGTCCGAAGGCGTGGGCAGTTACAAAGTATCACAACATCTACTCCTACACTTCCATGCCTCGAGGTGGTCACTTTGCTGCCTTTGAGGAACCCCAGCTGCTCGCTGAAGACATCTTCCAGTTCGTCAGAAAGGTCGAGAAGTGCTGATCCTGCCGGTGCACCGAGACCCGAAGAATAGTCGTGGTCGGTTCTTTATTGGTTATTTTGAAGCACTTGGAGAATTCATGCTTTAATGTTAGCAAAGACAAATGATGAATGATGTTGACACATAGTTAATTGTGACTTAAATAAGATGAAAAAATATATAGTCGTGCACTTATCACTTTTTTTGTTCTTAAAACCCTGAAAAAAAAAAATTCTCACGCAATCAATTTTTTTCTGTTAGCAAAGCCACATTATTATATTCAACACATTAAAATGTTTAAAAAGCAAAACTACCTTTTTCTCTCTCTTTTTAAAAAAAAATCAACATTCTTTTAATGTGTACAAAAAATGTAGGTCACTTAAAATATATACAGCTCTCAGATCTAAATTGATTGCCTTGAAAACTTTGCATTTATATTCAGTAAACAGGACCCACATAGGGAGCGCCAGTCCACATCCCATCATATTGGTTTACTTGTTGAAACCTTTGATGGTCATGGGAGCCTGAAACCAGACATAATCCTGCCAGTCTGGCGTCAATTCTTTATGGCTCCTGGAGTCAGTAGACAGAGAAATAACTTGTTTCTTTACACGCGTCGGCACTTTGAATTGGAGTTTAGGGCGGAACCATTCGACGCCGCAATTCCTGTGAGCCAGTACCAAGACAGTGGTGGGCATGAGACGAACCGGGCGAGTGTCTGACAAAAGGTCGGCCACAAACAGCGTGCGGAAGAGTTGCCGCAAGCAGGAGGACACGCGTAGACACCGATCCCCACTGGCCACCACCAGAGCCTCCATGTTGATCTCGTACAGCTCTTTGGGGAGGATGACCGAACCTCCCAGCAACAGCAGCACCCGGGGAACCCTGCTGAGAGAATAAAGCACCTCCAGCTGTTGCAGCACCTCTTCTAGCTCCTGCATGGTCTGCTGACACTTTCGCCAGGCAAGATCAGCAGACTGCCCCGGTCTCCGGCTTCCTGCGTGTTTCTCCTGAACACAACATTTGCACATGAATATTAGAGCCAAGCAGAGTTCTTCATCTAATACTTTTGCTAGTCACCTGCTGTTTCTTTTGGGAATACACCAGCTGGTCGTATGTCATGGGTAGCTGCTGCCTCTGATAAAGAATGCACTTGAGGATCTCGCTGACAAAGCGGCAGCAGCCGTCCTGAGTGACCGTGCCAGGGAAGATGACGTCCACGTGGCCTTCGTCCTGTGCTCTTCTCACCATTTCAACGGCGCTTTCGTCACTCTGTATCCTGGCATTGATGCAGCAATCTTGCAGACTTGACTCATTAGAAACTGCCTCCTCTTCTGCAATATCTGTCCAAAATAGTGATCAACATGTCATCATTAGGGCGAGCAACGGCTTGATAACAGTAGTCTTGTCCAATACTTCCTGAGCTATTGTAATAACTTTATTGTAGTAACTTCTTGCCAATTAAAAGCCACAAGCATGAAACGTCCATTAAATATGTCAAGAGGGTGAAGAGAGATCCTGCAATGTCCTTTAAATGTGTGAATAGCTACTAATACGTCAAACCTCACACGTTTCCAGTTTTAGAATATTAAAGAGTAAATGACTTATCAGACGGTTACAAAGTAATAGTGAATTTACTTATCTTAACTATACGTTATCATTTGGATGTAAATGTTAAATCGTCATATATGAACACAGACGTTTGCTGGGGTTAACCTCAACAAATCACCAGAGATTTAGATAGCGTTGCGTGATCTAAATATTGGTGGTAATCGGATTCCTAGTTTCACAACTTGGACCCACTCGAAGCTGCTACGTACCGGTGGTCGTGGGCGCAGAGGCAACAACCGCGTTCTCTTTGTCGTCACAATCATTCACCGTAACATGTTTCAATTTTAATCCACATCCATCGCTGGAAGGATTCTTTCCGCCTGCATTGCCGACCTTTAAACCTGGATTTGGTGCCGGTTGCGGCGGCTCTTCTCCCATTTCCATCGCACGTCCGCATGCATTCGAATCGTCACTTTGTAACGTAAAGACATTGTTATTTTCGAATGTTCTGATGTCATTTTCTGTGGAATCTAAAAGGCAGGCCGGTTTCTCGTCCAAGCTTTCTGAAACCGAGCATCTTTCTTCATCAACAGATCTTGACGGTAGATCAGAATTATTCGGTTGTTTTGCCATAATTTCAAACATTTCCGCCGGGTCTTTCGCAATGCATCATGGGAGAATCCGCGTAACGTTCAAGGTACGTGGGAAATGTAGGTATATCTGATGACATAAATAAGTATATCTATCAACAAAAAAATATATATACCGGGGTTGTCAGATCCTTCTTTGTCAATTTTTGTCATTTATACACTCATTTTTCTAACCTTGGTCAAATAGCTTATAACTTCATATTGAATTTTCACACAAATACAGATTTTTATAATTCAAATAGTACTTTATTCAGGTGGTATGTTATTGTTCGTCGTTGTCCTGAAATTATACTTTTGTGGTGTCCTTATGTGTACTCCTGCAACACGCTGATAAAGGAAAATCGATTTATAGATTTATCACCGGCTCTTTACCGCGCCCTAGTGGCCGGCGAGTGTAGTGCAGCGCAGTGCAGAAAATCA
Organism: Takifugu flavidus; assembly: GCF_003711565.1. Classification (NCBI taxonomy): domain Eukaryota; kingdom Metazoa; phylum Chordata; class Actinopteri; order Tetraodontiformes; family Tetraodontidae; genus Takifugu; species Takifugu flavidus. Next base: position 11,820,758 of record NC_079530.1, on the reverse strand, counting down.
GGACTGGCCTCAGGTGCGGTGATGAAGCGTGAAACTGACGTTCGTCAAAGAGATCATAAGCTGCAGCTGACAGTTGGCTCTTTATCCTTAATTAATGGCTTCAGTGCGAGTAGCAGTACGGGTCCGTCCGCTGAACAAAAGGTAGGCAGACAGATATGTACTTATATCCTCACATGCACTTATCAAATAAACAGTAAAATAGTCCAAGAAAACTTTTTTTTTGCAGGGAAAAAGAACTGTCATCTATTATTAATATAATGGGAAACACCGCCTCTGTTAGTAAGGTAGGCCATGCCATTTAGGTTCAACCTAAATAAAACTTGAAAACGTGTGTGCACAGTCTCTTTCCGTGCGTTTAACCATTTCCAGCCTTCAAGCGCTCCTCCTGGACACGAGCTGAAGGTGTTTTCATATGACTTTTCGTATGACTCGACTGATAAAGAAAGCTTTACATTTGCCTCTCAAGAGAAGGTATTTATGTTCCGTTTACCTTGTAAAAGTAAACCTTTCCACATCTTCATGGATTAAAAGCCTGTTTTCTTCGGATAGATCTATAATGACTTGGGCCCTGATGTCCTCAAAGCTGCATTTAAAGGTGTCAATGCATGTGTTTTTGCCTATGGCCAGACAGGCTCAGGGAAGACTTACACCATGATGGGCCACCCGGTAAAGTCTGTTTCTCTACATCATTATACAGCTTTAAAACCATCCTCCCAGTCATACCAGGTGACCCGACTGTTTACAGTCGGGCCGAAACATCTACACTGCAGTATAATCGAAACATTGGGAAGGGACTCGGCGCCATTCATCACGTTTCTTCTGACTAAACGGAAAATATGATGAGGACAGCGACCCATAGCTTTTCTCTCCTCACCTTGGCAAGGAAATTCCATATTACCGCAGAGGTTTCAGCCTGTCTACCAAGAGACTTATGCAAGGTCATCAGCGGCGTTGCTGTCAACATTCCAGCTAATTATATATGGCGCCTAATGCTTACTATCTGTTACTTGTAATTAAAACATGAGGGCATGAAGCTCACGGTGGAATTGCTTTTATGCTTCAGTAATTTATCAGATGAGCTGTGGTTTGTGCTGCTCAGCAGTCTCGCGTGTGCCGAGTTCTGGTCGTTCTGGCAAAGACACCATAATTAAGTGGACGTCATAAGAGTAAAATGAAAATGTCACTCAACTGCACAGCATGAGTAGCAACTGGTTATTAGGAAGAGTTAAACTGCGGCTTTTTTCTTTTTAATGTGTCAGGGTGATAAAGGAATAATTCCTCGGCTCTGTGAAGGCTTGTACGGCGAGATGGATCAAAGAAAGTCGAGCGACACTGTGTCCTTCTGCACGGAGGTCAGGTAAGGTCCCGTCTTAAATACCATCATTGTTGGGTCACAGCTGCTTTTTATTTTGAGTTGCTTGATTTTCAAGTGTTAAATGGACTATCGAGGAGCTTTGGGAGCCTGCACCATTGGTTCAGGTGTTAATTATGCAGGGGTCGGTGAGGGTGAATCCAGATACGGTGAAATAAAGTTTCATTACCACAGACACACCATCGTCCAAATCCCAGATGACGTCTGCTCCCATCAAAGGCTTAAATTTACGGGTGCAGCTGGACTGCCAAATGACGCGGCTGTAAATTAAGGGCCATCAGGTCAAAGCGTGACAATTACTTTGCAATTTGGCATCATGTTTGCACACAATCTGTTTTTTTTTAATGGCTGTTTGTGGGTGATTTTCAATGGGCTTGAAGACATTCCAAATAAGTACTTTGACAAAATAACCCTCTCTTCAGCAATTTCTGACAAAACGGCACATTTCAAATGTTCGCAATGATTTAAAGGTTTCAGTCACTTTCCCGTGCCAGTTGTTTCTGGAGGGACGTGTGGTTGTGATAAATGGCCGATATTAAACTGCGCCGCTTTGTCAGGGAAGCAGTTTTCCTCCCAAATGTGTTGGCACCACATTACGACCCTTTCATTCATGTTCAACTGTAAAACACTTCTGTAAACGTGTATCTGGAGTTGGACTGCTCTCCGAATATTGGGTCATAGTCCTGTTTGCTTCTGTTGCAGTAATATTAGTGTTCATATAGATTCTTAAAATTTAACATGACGCCCGATGCAAAACAACCCCTGAAGAGAAGGAAAATTGTTAGTGTCACACTCCTGCTGAGGCTAATGTGTTTTATTTTTTACAATTTGAATCAGCCAGTGGGAATAGTCTGATCATCTATTGCAGTGTTAAATTCCACCTCCAAAGCTCTTCTTTGCATTTTGTTTGCCAGAATTCTGCAGAAAGTGAACCTGAACTTCCTTCTGTGTCCATAACATCGACATTCAATTGTGACTCTGTGGACTAAAGGCAGCATCTCTGTTTGTCCCGGTGTCTCCAGCTATTTGGAGATCTACAATGAACGTGTGCGCGATCTTCTTAAAAAGAAGGCTGCGAACGGGGACGGGGGACTGCGAGTGAGGGAGCACCCGCTGGACGGCCCATACGTTGAGAGTAAGGCTGCTGTTTTGCATGTGAATCAACGTAAGGAGACGGGACGCTGGGCTACTGTGTGCAGATCTGTCTAAATGCCTGGTTGCCAACCACAACGACATGGAGGACCTGATGGCACTGGGCAACGCCCATCGCAGCACGGGCAGCACGGGCATGAATCACACCAGCAGCCGCTCTCACGCCATCTTTACTATTCGCTTCAGCCAGGTCAGCTGCACCGTTGCCATCTCACATTTAATATAAATGATTATCGTTTAAGATTTGGGGGGGATGGTCTTTGAATTGGCTCAGACTAAATGATCAAATGGCATTTGCTCCTTTTGTCGTAGCATATTTTGACCTAAAGCTGTCTCAACACTGCTGAATGTTACAGGCGTGGTTCGATGCGGCGCTGCCTCATAAGACTTTGAGTAAAATCCACCTGGTGGACCTGGCGGGGAGCGAGCGGGCCGACGTGGCGTCCACCTCAGGCACAAGGCTGAAGGAGGGTGCCAGCATCAACAAGTCCCTGGTCACCCTGGGCAGCGTGATCTCAACTCTGGGTAAATGGCGTCTCCAACATGACGTAATGACACCAACGCCACAGTTTTACAGCCAGTGCTGCTCTAACTGCAGCTGAAATTTCAGTGGGTCCTCAAGAAGTTGGAGCTCATTTTGGGAACTGCAGGTGCTGCCTGGGTGGGGGGGGCTTTCTGCTCTGGCTGTCTGATCTCCTTGGATCATCGTTGCTGTGTGTTATAAAGAAGTCCTACATATTTGTGGATTAGCCTTTCAGTAATGGTAAACAGGCGTTGCCATTAAACCCTAATGACGGTTGAATTCCATCATCACAGCTGGTTATTTTTGCCATCATGAAACAACCATCATCCACCGCCAGCTGTATGAGGGGTGGAAGAGCTTCCATGACATTTAAGCAGAATACTAGAGGAAAATCCGTGGAAAAATATGATCTCGCTCGGGTTTGAGGTGAAGCTGGGAACTTTGTGTAGTTCAAGGACGTTTCTGAAACGCTACACTGACATTAATTCAGTTGGAAAATAACGATCTGCTGTGAGCCGAAAGCTCTTAAGATGAAAACGGGGAATTACTTGGAAATGTAATTTTTCTTTGAAGTCTGCAGGAGGTTGTAAAAGTAATATTGAACACAACTGTCTGCTCTTGAAGATGTTCTTTAAAAGTTATTTTTGCTGCCCTGAACCAAGTTTGCTGCTCTATGAACATTTATGCCCCTGGCCTGCTGGTTCCTCACCCTGATTATTGGCTCATGATCAGACTCATGACCTTGTTTATTTGTCCCTAAACATTAACCGGTTCATTGAGGACTCCAAACCGTCTGGGTGTTAGTGAAGGTTGCTCATCCTGTGAGACTGACCTGTCCAGGGTTTATTCCCGTTTCTTCCAGTGCCGCTGAACCTGATCTGGAAAAAGCATAAAATGGATCAGCGTATACTTTGTATCACATTTTAGCTAATAGAAATATTTTTGGACTCATTTTCGGGTCTATATCGACATTCCAGCTGAAGTTGGTGTGAGGGGAGCATCCACAAAGAAGAAGCAGGTCTTCATTCCTTACAGAGACTCTGTGCTAACGTGGCTACTGAAGGACAGTCTGGGTGGAAACTCTGTGACTACCATGATTGCAAGTATGTCCCATGACACTGAGTCACATTAAAAGACCTGTTTCCACACCAGTGCGTACAACTGTGCACATTCTCAGCCGTTTCTCCTGCTGCGGTGAACTACGGCGAGACTCTGAGCACCCTGCGTTACGCAAGCCGAGCTAAAAACATCGTGAACTGCCCCACGGTCAATGAGGACCACGGTGGGAAGCTGATCAGGGAGCTGAGGGCAGAGGTGACCAGGCTCCAGAGGCTGCTGAAAGAAGCCAATCAGGTTTGGATGAATGGTGAAAATCCAGTCCGATTCCTCGCGGCCTTTGATTCACGCTTCTTTACGTCTGCTTCAGATTCGTCACTGGTGGCCGTCCTCCACTGAGCAGACCGAGCTGCTTCGGACTGATGGAAAGGCAAGTTCTATGGGCCAGACTTCAGTAAATGTTGCAGCAGTGTTTCTGCTGACCTCTCCCCCCTCTCGCAGGTTCCAGCACCGGTCAAAGAGTCAAACAAAAGGAGTCAGCGAATTTCACAGGTACCATTAGATGACGTATCGGGTGCATGTAAACCGATGCAACAAAGATTCGCCAACATGATGCTGTAATTTGGGACAGTACATCATGTTAATGTTGCTTAAAAAGCTAAAGTTGTTCTCGTCTGTTGTGCCATTTATCTACATGCTCCTATTTCTACCCCCCCAGGGCACAAACAGCCATAACTTGATGTTTCAATAGCAAACAGGCACACTAATTGGATATCTGTTATTGATTAGACTGTAGCAGAAGTATCAAGAGATCTATAGTATAATGAAAGTAAATAAATACCACGTTGAAGTGCCCAACTCCCAAATTTAACATCTTTTGATTTATCACCCAATTCAATTTTTGTTAGCCTAATTATGGTTCTGAACAACAGAGGGGGTGCAAATGAATGTCTGCTTATGTAATCGTTTCCTTTCTGTGGTCTGCCATGTTGCTCATTAACTTGGTTAATGGATACAGTTAAAGTGCGGCAGATTATCTTGAACAAGAAATGGAGTGAAAAATGGATGCGATTTAAAAGTTTCCCCCTTTCTGTGCTCTCGAGTATTGGTCTGTCCTCATTTACAGTATATCTGAAAGTGGAAGACTGAAATACATGTCCTGAAATCAAACATAAGCACTTAGTTTTACATTCTCATTTAAAACTGCCATATTATGACCTAAAAATCAGTTTATTCTGCATTTGTAATTGCACGGTAAGAGGAAGCCAATTTCTGCCTGTAGTAAACCGAGTTCACCAGCAGGTGTCACTGCAGGTCTTGGGCAGAGTGGCGTGTAGTGTCGTCAGCTTGGTATTTAAATCCTATTTTCCATCTAGTTGGACTGAAATGGTTTCCAACTGTTGGGTTTTTGAAGTTACTGTAGTTTTTAAAAAAAAAAAAAATGTATGTTTGAGGATGCAGGAACACTTTTGCAATTCAGCAAGCCACAAACAATCTCCACTTTATCAGGTTTAACAGTTCACCTGCTGGGTTTGTACCCAAACTGCCCCAGCCTCGAAGCACATTCAAAACATTTGTGTGGGAGTAATTGCTTTCAGCCAAGCTTGTGGCTGGTTGCTGGATGACGTGTGCCCTGTCGAGGAGCTTTATCACACTGTCTGCACAGTGATTATTCTGTGGCCTTTAACAGATGTTTGGTTTTGTGGCAGCCCTGCCAGCCCAGAATGAGCCATACGTTTGGTTTCATCACGCTCCTCGTGTCATTGTAAGAAATCTCACCATTGTACTGGAATCAGCTGCATATGTGTAATGGTTGATTAATGTTCTTATTGTGTTAGCAGGTGGCATTTGACAGCCTTTATACACGATGTGCTGTGGAAGTCATTAGCAGCCGCCTCTGCTCCTAATTAAAAGGTCTTGATTATTGACATACGGCACTTTTGTCTCAAACTGTGCAGCATAATGATGTCAGGTACAGTGTTGTAAATCTGTGCACGTGTGACAGTGTTGATGCCTTTGGGCACAGGCCACATCGCTCATCCCTCCTGGCCTTATTTAGATCTGGAGATATTGGGGCAGAACGACCCGTTAGGATGCACGATGCGACGGGGCCGCCGCAGCGGTGACCGGCGGGCACGCCGGTGCTTCTGAAACTCTTAAGTGTTTGATGGACGACTTTATGGATTTGACATTTGTCTTCCTCTTCATTCGCATTCTGCATGCGTGGTAGGTGCACGTCCAGGATGAGGCTGCACACGTGATCCAATCAGAAAAATGCCCCCAGTTTCATTTTTTTTGAAGACTTGTGCACAATATTTGGCACAAATTTTCCTCTCAGGGATGAAACACGGACCGACTGTAGTTATCTTAATTTAGGGGATGTGCGGAACGTGCACAATCCCCCTCAAGTTGCACGTTGTGTTAAATTCAGTAGCTGTTGAGATTGAAGAGTTCTGCTCGGACAGTGTAGACATGTTGACCGAAAGCGGAATAAACATAATTTCATATTTAAAGTAGATTTAATATGCAAAGTTATTCATCTTCGGCTTCCCAGATTGGTTTGGGGGCATTTGGGGAAGAGAAAGTAATTAATGGGAGATGGATTCAGTCTTGTATTAAGCCAGCAACAGTTTTTAGGGAACAAAAATGCAGGAAGAGGAGAAAAATGTGAGTTTCTACTGCAGGCGTACGCAGCAATTTGTAAGTAATCTACCCTTTCAGGTCCTCTTTGTAGCAGCGGTGGGGGTGGGGGGGGGGCAACTTTTAGTACGATAATGAACCACAGTGTTTCTTTGATGTGGGAGTGTTTGTATTCTCCCAACAAGCTGCACTCAGCACAATGACGCCAAAACATCGAATCCTGTTAAAGGACAATTTGCCTCAGCAGTTACAGCGATTTATCGGAGCGCTTGATGGTCTTTCTGTCAGGAGAATTCTCAGCACACATTAGAAAACCAAATTTCAACACGGACCTTGAAATAATGACTTGAGATTTGTATTCAACCGTTAAATGTGGTAATCGTGGTGTTCAACCCCCTAAAACAAATGTTTCATCAATGTCAGAGTTTTGGAATGTTGACGAGTTATGACATCATGTTTGTGACTGGAATAGGTCAGGTTAATGCAACATTAACAGTTTAAATAATGGATTTTTGTGTCTCTGAGCAAGGTTGCTGGAGTTCAAAGGGGCAGCTACTAAATGATTGGTTGGGCTGGTGAAAGTCAGGGGAAAATAACTTAAAATTTAAATCCAAGCCCGGACGATGGCTTTTAAACGCGAGCTTAATTGCGTCCTGAGACAGGCCGCTGGTGCTTAATTGAGTTTGAGGAGTTTCGCCAGCAGCCTGAATGTGAAATCATAGTTTTTGTTTGCCCAGCACATATTTGGACAGGCCGGATGTGGTCGGGAGCAACTTTGAGTCTTGGAGGAGAAAATTAAACACTCGTCTGTTTCTGTTGTCTGAGGAAAACCACACACTGCATTAATCTGCCAGGCTGCTCTTCACTTCTAATGAAGTCTGTAAAGAATCCCTTTTAATTAAGTGCAGGGACTGGTCGATGCCTCCTTCATTAGAAGAAAGGATTTCTCGTCTCAAAACTGCCAATAAGCCCCAGCGGTGGAGACGTCTCTCACAGCAGGGTCCAGTCTATAAAAGAACGAGTGATAGGAGCAGGTTGGAAGTACCAAACTTGTGTATGCAGAGTTGCCTCTGGGGCCCCCGTATGGGACAGAGCTCCCGTCCCAGCTCTTTGGGGGGGGCAGTTATGACTAAAGGCAATAGGAAGCAGTGGGTCACAAGATTAACAGAAGGCCAGTGGCACTGCAGCAGGATCTGGGTTCTAAACCTAGCTGTTCTGACCTACAGCTCCTGTAATATAGTGCATAAAAGCCAGATTGTTGGACGATCGTATATAAGCTGTGGCATCCAACAGTTTCCCAAAACTAAGCCTGGAATTCACATTGTAGCTAATCTGCTGTTTTTCTAAAACTGAGGCTCTTTACGAGGTTTTAGTAGTAGCGGTAGTAATTGGTAGCTTTGTCCATCAAAGCAGCGGCGCGTGAGCTTCACCCCAGCCGTGTGTGGGCGGTGGCGCTGCGCTACTCTCTCACTGGACTGGTTGTATAATTTGAGTCGCGCCACAATAATGGGAATGATTTATGGCGTCTCTTGCCATTAGCTCCTCTGCTGCGACACGTGGTCGGAACGGAACCACTCGGCTTGCCCTTGAGGCGAGGAAGAGCAGTCATAAAGAATTCAGTTTTCTGCTGGATGCCATTAAATGTCTGTCAGCATTTTTATTTCATCTTGTGCTGTTTCAGCTACGGGCGATTGGATGACATTTGTCTCATGGTGTCCTTTAGGGGGAGACTCAGACTCTGGAGGAGGCCAGTGGCTTCCTCAACTGCCACTTGCCTCATCTCATAGGTGTCAACGAGGACCTGCTCGGCGACGGACTCATCCTTTATTATTTGAAAGTAAAGATTTAAAGTGCATGTGACGGTTAATTTCGTTGTGGGTTGAGCACCTTTCCTAATTACACTTGACCTTGTCGTCGTCGCTGCAGGAGGGCAGAACCCTCATCGGTGCTGATGAAGCTTCCTGCAGAGGGGATATCGGTGAGTCCTAGTTGCTGCATCGCCTGTCGCCACGGCTGCTGGCCTGGAAATATCACAATAATAAACTACAATGCTTTCATATCGGCTTGCAGTGCTTCATGGACCCGGGGTCCTCGGAGAACATTGTGTGCTGGAGAACCTTGCTGGGACAGTGACCCTGATCCCTAAGGAAGGTGCACTGTGTTCCGTCAACGGTTCTGTGGTAACGGGTCCCTCCCAGCTGACCCAGGGTAAGAGTTTTAATGCTTACCCACATGCACAGGGTGGTGACGGGCACCTGTGAAACTGCTGGTTTCTGTCTCGATTGTGAGCTTCGTGTAGTTATGAGACCACTGCACATCTTCATGTCCATGTCTCCTCACAGCAACACACTCCAGGCATGAATGGAGGCTCAACAGGGCACATTCCTTCTACGACATGCTTTGAATGGCAGAGGCCATGTTCAAAGCTTCAGACAAAGCCCCAGGCTCTCCAGTTAATTGGTTGATGGGGGCGACATGTTTGAAAAGGGCTAAAGCGGTAACCTCTTGAAGGACGGAGCTCGGGACTTGGGCATCTGCCCCCCTGAACACGTCCTTCTAGCGTCCTTCTCCTTGTGTCCTGGAGCGGTTGCCATATAATGTCTCTTCCAAACAGTTTTGCTTTCCAAAGAAAGATAAGTGTGCACAAAAACCATGCTGTTGGGAGCCTGGCTATGCTAGTCTCCTTTATAACCATTTCAATTTATCCAGCACGCTCCCCAAACTGCAGCATCTGAAACTATTTTTCTTGAACAAATGATAGCAATTTTCAGGCCAGCAGCAGCTGAAATCCATCAGGAAACCCTCTCAGGTGCTTTGTCAATCGTCAGAAGTCATTAGTAGCTGTGAGATTAGTGTTTCCTGTGCTGAGAGGAAACCTCAGGAATCGAGGGGATGTGGAAATGTGAGCTGCAGCGATACGTAAAGCCCAGTGTCGCGTCACCTCTCTGGCTCTGCAGGATTTGTGCGGTAACTCGTGGTTGAGGCTTGATTCTCTGTAGAAATGTGCTCATTTTAGTGCACACAGGACAGGTCTCAGTCGTATGCATTTGCTCTTCCTCCCATGGTCAGACCAGTTAGCAGCCTGTGGATCTACAGATTTTATAGGTCTGTCAAGAATTGTTACAATAGCACCAACCAAGTGGAAGCACCTTGCACAGCTGTCATATTTACATTGTGCCAGTTGTCAAATATCGCCTGGAATTTCATTGAGTCTACTGTAAATCCAATTTAACTGGCCAAGTAGAAAAGGAAACCAAACTAAATTGGGTATTTTAAGCAGCTCATACTTCCGATTCTCTCAGAAGAGGCAGTAACTCTCCGTACGAACAAAGAGTGGTAATTGTATCTGTCATTCCTGGCGGAACGTGACGTTAATGAAGCCCAACACCATGAAAAGAAGCAGATGGTTGTGATCATTCCAACCTTCGTGTCGGCTTCAGCAGACAGATGAAAATGCATGTGACTGAGGAACTCAATTTTCCTCTTCATTTAAATGGTGCGTCGGGCTTTCAGAATCATTGTATCTTGCAGGAGAATGATGCATTATTCAGTCTGCAGCTTTTCCATCTAACGATTGGGTGGCTTAGCCTCTCTAGTTCTGTTTTCACCCCAGGTGACTCCATCCAGCTTGGACCGGTGACCACATTACGGTTTATCCAGCCATCACGAGTGGTCCAGCTCGGAGAACACGACGACGAGCATCCTGCATTTTACTCCTCTGCTTATATTTACAAGTTTATGGAGCACCTGGTGAAGAAGATGCTGCCTAAAATACATGTGCAGGTTTGTCAAGTAATTCACTTTATTCATTGGCAGATGTTGGCAGCACAATCCTTCCACTCATAGCTGAAGCTAAGGCCTCACATCTATGGGTTCTTTCAGTTCTTACCTGTTCAGCAGAGTCAACCTCTCTGTTCCCTCAGTGGAGGCCAAGTGCAGCTAAACGCACATCATCCAGGTTGCAGCAGCTTCAAATGAGCTCTTAAAGAAACGATGCTGTACAAAGAGAACAATCCAAAACATTCAAGATTATTCTCAACGGAAATGTCCAGTATCTTATATATAGTAGCTTAATATTTAAACCAAATTGCTCTTGAAACTTTTCAAGCTTACCTAAATTCAACTTCATATTTGGATTTCCAGCATTTAATGAGTAACTGTCAGTTAATGGATAAAAGGGTTGATGGACTTCACCAGTCCAGGCTCAAACCTCCTTTGGTCATCTCACCCGGTTAGTGGTGGCCTGTATATTTCAAGGAGTTTCACTTTGCATAAAGTAAGTCAAGTGTACATAAATCACCTCCACTTTGCTTGTAGCCAGAACGAAGGCTGTGTAAAGAGAGGTACTGTTTAGATTAGTGGAAATGTTCTCAGCCCAAGCTGTTGACAGAAATAATTACAATCTGAAGGTTCTCTGGAGAAGCAGGAATCCGGCGGACACTCGAGTGCTGCAGGCTCCAACACAACTGCCTGATAAAGGATCAGTGTACCGTTTCATTTAATGCAGCTTCCTGCTGTGCTGCCGCATGGACCTTAAAGTGTGTGGGTTTTCCAGCATAGAACTCGGACGGTGTTTTAATCCTCGAGCATTTCCTCCTGTGTGAAGTGTTTCTGCCTTTATGCTAAAACGTTTCTGTTTAACATCCTCCTTTGTAATATTGAAAATTGCTAATATTACAGCCAAGTGGCGTAAACACTCCAGTCCCTGCTGCGGGTCCCCAAAGGAGCATTTGCTGTTCATATTCACCAGGATTTTAAATTCTCAAGAGTTGCACAACCACTATCTGAATATGGGCCAACGCGCCCGAAGGTGTTTGGCCGCTCAAACACAAGTGCAGTTTGTAAAATGGCAGAAACGTGACGCTACAACAGTAAATTACAGCTCCTCCTTCATTGCAGGGAGATCTTGCAGCTCTTCCAGCTGCCTTTGGGAAATGATACAGTATATAAAAATGGATAATTGTAGTCACTTGTTGTTCCCCAACATCTTAAATTGTGCCCTTTCCTTCATCTAGGGTGGACTGCTTTCTGCTCTCTGTCCATCCTTGACTGATGGGTCCAAATCTGCAGAGGAGTGGACGCCACGGACGTCTGGGTGAGACTAAACGTAGAGTTGTAGCGGCTCTCCACGCTCGGGAAAACATGAATGAACCCTCAGCAGCTTGATCGGAGTGATGGATCTGCTTATTGAGCAGCAGGCACCAGGCTGGTGGATCATCTTGTGAGGAAATGGATGCAGGCGTCTTATTCTGGCCAACTCCTCATTCCAAACCGTCTCCGGTTGTATATTCAAGTTTATGCTCCTGTCAAATACGTGATCGGAAATATTTAGGGACCTTTCTGACATTTGGAGGTTGAGTCATTGTCATTGAGAAGATGCTTCAACTACCTGAATATATTACAGAAAAATGCAGGTACTAGATACTAAAACTCTACAGTTTATGATGAGCAGCCCCATTTTGTGCTGTAGCAGGCTGAACTGAGGGACATTATGACAATAAGTGCTCCCAATAGATGGCTTTTACCTAGAAACTGTGCGACCGGTCATTGATCTGTCAGCATCCCGGTGTTAACTGAATTAGTGCCCACTTCACACTCATGATTCACACACACACACACACACACACACACACACACACAGCAGTCGTAAGCGATTTGAGACCTCCCTCCTCACGCGTGCGCGGCTCTTATGAGCTGATAACCCTGATGTTTTACAGCACGCAGGGCTGTCTGACGTGTAATTTCCCTCACAGTGCAGCATCTCCAAAAAGGTGGCACAGACTCGATCTGACACCTGCGGCCATTTTCCCGGTCTTTCCCCGCCTCGGTTATCCTTGGTGTGACGGCCAAGTGGTGTTGGGATTATTTTGATGGAATATGCTCCATAAATTAGAGCTCTTTATGCCCGTTCGTCATGGCAACCATAATAGTGCTGTCTGGGGGGGAAAAAATGGTCAAATCTTTCTGCAATGACAACATTTGAATTGTCAAGACACAAACTGAAAGAAAATGACCTTCGGTGGAGGAGAGCAGGTCCAGTCGGATCAGACGCTGGCTTGAGCTCAGTATTGAGCAGCGTGTCTCACCTGCCTCTGTGCACCTATGAGTTAATATTGATGTAAAGTGCTGGAGTCATTCTGGGAGCACGCACGGTATGTAGACCAATTTATTCCTAAATTTTAACTGCCACAGCAGGAACGCATGCTTCGACTGTGAATTTGCACAGATTTCCTCCTGAGTAAATGCTGACACTTTTTCCTTGGGAGAGGCAATCGAAGCCAAGTGTTTTTTTTAAATTTTTACTCTGGTTGACATTTACCAGTTTCCATTTAATGTCTCCCACTACAGACTTGTGCAGCCTGAACAGTCCAAATTCCAAATCGACGAATGTATTTTTCCCGTCATGACAGCAGACAAAACAGGCAGAAATCCTGAACTCATCCTTTCATCATTCTTTAGCCTTCGCAGGAACCTGCACTGTGCTTCGGTGCTCCCACGTTCCCTCATCAACCTGCTGCAAATCTCATCCTAAGCTCCTGTTTACTGTCAGAATTCTTCCTGAGCTGTATATTTGGGTGGTTCTCCCTCTCTAGAGGGCCGACTATTGTATGTAAATCCTCAAATCAACATGCACAGATTCTATTTAATTTCACACCTAGTCGAGTGGCTCTAATCTCATCAAGTCATTTGGGCTGTTTGCTTTTCATTTGTTTTGGAGGAGTTCAGGTTTTCACTTTTGTAACAGTTGGGAGTCTCCAGTGTTGCCGCTATAAACAGCAAATGTTTTAGCTTACGCAGAAATCTGCACTGTTGGGCGTCGTGGCTGGAGGTATGTTCAGCTCCTGCCTCCGTCTCATGGTGGTTAATAACACCTCAGCAATGTTAGAGCAGTTCTGTGCTGGGACAACAGGGTGAATGTTTGACTAGTTTTAGTTGAATGCTAACTAGGATTTTAGTTAGTGTTGCAGATGTGTTTCTTAATTTATCATCCATGTGCTGGTTGGTGTCCATAGCTTGCAAAGCCTGTTTGAGGGAACTGAAGGAGAAATGACAGATGTTGATGAACATTGGGATTTATGAGACACGTTTCGGTTGTGATTCATCCACTGATAATGACTTTATTGTAATTTTTCATGGTCCTAATTGAATCCTTTAATAGGATTTTAGAACATCCTATGAAGGAGTCTTCATGTACGAAGTGAACTTTCGCCTTGAGCTTTGTGGACCTGGTTAGATAAGTTTGTCCTGTGTCTCACATGCAATGTTTTCATTTTTGTTAGTCTGGATGAAGATCTGGATGGGATGGTGAACAGCTCTGCCGTTACAGTATGTATCCCTACAACAACCCCCAGTCTTACGCAAATGTGAATTTAATCCATGTACTGTGTAACATCTGCAGGGTTTTAAGTGGTAATTGATCTGCTTTTTACAAACTTACATGAATTCAAAACTAAGCATGCATAGAATTTTTGTTCTGCAGGTTTGCTCTTTAAATTAAATGTACTTTATTGATTCTGTGCTAATGAATTGGTTTTTACATGGAGGTGTTTACCTGTCAGCCGTCCAGGCCAGAAACAGATTTAAGTCATAAAATGCCCTTTCCTGTGGCTGTTAGTGGTTCCTGTAAAGGCTCTAAAAGATTAAATCGTTACCCTTTTCCTGCATTTACACATGTTTAGGAAATGTTAAACCTGGCAATTTAGTTTGCGTACAAATCGTGTTTCACCACTTTCCTCTTTCTCTTTTTGTCCCTTCACAATAACTAGGCCATACCTGGAGAATATCCCATCCCCCACAATAGTTTCCAGTTGGATGAAGACTCGCAGCGGGGTGGGGTAAGCACTGGGGAAGGCCAGAAGGAGGGAGCCTTGTGTCATAAATCAGAGCCTGGACTGGTGTCTGAGCGGCCACAGGAAGCTCAGAGCGTGGCTGAACGTGCCAGTTATGAGGGAGAGCAGGTTTGGTCAGGGGATGCCAGCCTCCAGCAGACAAGTGTCCTGGGCCTGGGTGATGGATGCGGTGCTAAACCAGAGGGAAATGCTAACAAGATCCAAGATGCCATGGCTGACTGCAGCGAGGGGAGACCTGGCTCTGGTGAGAGCTCATTAGGCAAGATGTCCCTCCTGCAGAGCAACGGAGGAAGTCCCTCCACAACCCTACTTCCACAGACCAGCGCTCGCACTCGGCCTGATAAAGAATGTAGTCGGGGAGATTTCAGTACACCTGAGAAACCCTCCTCCAAGGCCCAATTTTGCTCCGCAGCAACAGATGGGATGGCTTCTTTGGTCAGCAAAGTTTCTTGGATCACCAAGGATGCAGAGGGCCTCTTTTGGGTCTTTTCAATGCTTTTGCAGCAAGTCGGGAAAGAGGGACTCGCGCTTGTCTGGGCCTGTTGGTCCGGTCATGTCCTGCCGCTCCTTCGAGAAAGGAAAATGGTGTCTGTAGTGATGGAGAGTGACGTCATTACTGTCATTAAAGCAAATGTTTGCTCTCTGTTCAATGACGCTAAAATAGTTTCTGTGAAAGAACTACCCCTCGTACAGCTGATCACGATGGCGTTGAGGCGAAGCTCTCCATCCGGGAAGATGTTTAGGATATTTCAGGACTATGTGAATTCACGCTGTACAAGTCTCCGGGGCCTGGCACTGGGACGCAACAAGGAAGAGGAAATGCCAGCCGTCTCACTCAACTCTGGAGATGTCCCCACAAATGGAGGTTTCCCGTCCCCATGCTGGCAAAATGTGGCTGACCTTCACAACAGAATGATTAGAGAGGGATTGCAAGCGCCAGCCTCGGGTGTTCCGGAGATTTGCTACGCTCACACAGACAAACGCACCCCAGGAGAGAACTGGAGTGTGCAGAGCATGGAGGGTGTTCGACGTGATCAGCAGAGACTGATGGAGTTTCCTGATTCTCTCTTGAGCCTTCAAACCCTGCCACTCCCAGCCCTGATGGACGCGTTGCAACCACTCATCCCCACTGCGTCGTTCAACTCCCGGAAAATTGCGGCCGTTTACTGGCTGAGCGTTGGCAAATGCGGACAGGCCGAGCCCAGCCCTGCCCTGCTGGTCCTCCTGGAGACCAGCCTTTACGCTGTGACCATTGACTCTGGGCTGCTGGTCTTATTCTGTGAGCAGCCTCTGCTTGAGCTGAGGGAGGTGCAGATCAGCCTGGCAGGCCAAAGTCTGGCTCTAATGGGGGCCACAGGGGGGAGTTCTCTGCATGTGTATACGTACAGTGAGAAGCTTACCAAAGACCTGTGCTGTGCCATCCTTGGTGTCACCCACCCCGGTGATGACGGGGTCTCCCAGCATCCTCTGCTCACTGGAGACTTGATGCAGATGTCTCTGGACTGGACGTTTGGTGTGGCTGACCTGCAGCTGGATGATGGTTTCAGGGTTAGCTGCACCTTCCAGAGGAGTCTTGTCGATCTGAGCTACCTCCTCTATCAGAACATGGATCAGGAAACGATCGTTTTGGGAGATGTGCGACTATTATTCTACACAACTGTTGCCGTTTGCCTCGGGAGTCGCTCCAAACGTCTCGCTCAGCTTGTACTCACCGATACTCACCTTGGCCTGTTGCAGGAGGCGCCGTGCTCTGGCCCCGCCGTGCCCTGCCGTTCACGGTTCCATGACTTGACGCTGCGCCGGCGCTCGGGCGTGCGTTGCGTGGTGGTGCACGGTGAAGAGGAGAGCGCTGTCAGACTGGATGTAATCCTGGCAAATGCGAAGGTCGGGGGTCACCAGGAAAGCGTGACTGAGGCAGCAACCCCATCTGTGCATATTTTAGATTCATCTCCACATGCAGAAGTGTGGAAATTGACTTTCAGTTGCTCTTCCGAGGCTGCCTGCCTGATTAATCACTTGTCAAATGTCTGATTACAGACTGAACAGTCGGTAATGAACAGCCCAGCATGAAATCGCTCTCATGGGAAGTGAGAGCATCCAGACCAGACAGTTCTTACGTGATGTGAGGAACGCTGGTCACTTTTAAGGTTCTTTGGAGAGAGTTGCTTTTAATGTTGCTTTAGCACTTGAAGTGTTTAGTCTTAAATTTTTGCATGTTGTTCACTGTTTACCTTTGTTTTTGAAATGGTTCAATTTAGAGTGATTTGTTAGATTATTTTTTTTTTTAAAGAGACTTATTTTAATTGTAAATGTACTCCATGCCACTAATGTAATTTTATAAATATGGGTTTATTAAAATGTTTTGTAAAAATAAAGTTAAAGTTGACCAATTTGGCCTCCGTTGATCCCATCTGTCCAACCCGGACCCGTCGTTGAATCGTCGTTGCCTCTTCAGTGAGTTGGTCACTGAAATTTGATCCATTTTGCTGTTCTCATGGATCCTACCTGGTCTGAACCGCTGTATGGGATGTCCAAAATAGGTGCTATTTTACACTGATGTGCAATAAGGAGCCATCTGGATTTAGTTGGTGGTTTATCAGCACGTGCACATTCTGATGCCATTGAAACCTCAAACGATCCAGATCTGATGGTCATTAAATGGACATTTAACTAAAGATTAGTCTTTTTGTTAAATTTTAACAAATGATTTAATTTAACCTTTAGTCTCTATCCAAACACCAATGTGCATAATATGTGCCCCCCCCCCTCCCACCCCGCATATGAAATGACTCCTTTTTCTTATGAAATCATTTTAAAGGTGTCATTTTTAAAAGGTTCAAAGCTTATTCTCGAAACACTGACTGCCTAAGAAATGATCTTTTTTATTTTCCTCTGAAACTGACTTGAGCTGCTCGTGGGCACAGATTGGGTCGGGGGGAGACGTGCACCCAAGACAGCAGATTCAGAATCTCTAATCATTACACTGTGTGATTTCCCACTGGGTTCTCTGATTCTCTGCACCTAATATGCAGTCATTGACAGCAGGATGGGATAATTTGTTTACCTCCTCTTTTAGAGGCATGTGAACGTGATTTATCCAGTTCTCTCATTGCTTAGCGGCTGATGGGTTCAATCTCTTTGATGCCAATCTTGATCAGGCCTGCCCTGCTAGCCCATTGAAGCTATGAAAGCTGCCTCACTTCCACGTTTCTTGGCCACAGATGTTCCGCTTTGCTCACACAGCCCCCAAAAGTTGACTCCAAACTCCAAATGTGTGTCCAGGCTGTATTCACCCAGTGACCTCTGGGGTCATTTCCAGCTGACCCTGAACTATTAATGTTTTCAACAGAAGGTTGCTCGACGATAACGGTGATCTCCTTTGACGATGTGGCCCGTGAGCCGCTTCGCTGCCCCACTCTCATTGCATTTTTCAAGCAGCAGTTTAGCACCTGGTTTGTGATGCAGCCGTCTGTTATTTAAAGGCGTTCGCTCAAGCGGCCTGTGGCAGCGACCTGTGCAGAAAAGTAGTAAAACCTCCTGCTGTTTGCACACTTGGCTGCCAAGAGTCTGATCATGTAGTGGAGCAGAGCTGTCTGTCTGCTACCCGCCCAGCTCCCGGCGTCCTGCCTCCTACTCCTTAAATAACTGGTCTGGTTTGGTCCACAGACTGTGGAAGCCTTCATTTTTTAATGAGTGGCCACAACTTTATCTTTCTCTCTTTGTCAGCTGGGACTTCCAGTGGTAACATTTATTCCTGGCTCTGATCCGCTGTTGCACAGGAGAAATGTTATCGGCAAACTCGAGGTGCTTGTAGCCACCGATTTAAATGCTAATGTTATTCACAGTGTTAACAACCTTCTCTTTGACACCTTCTGAAATGGTTGGGAGTTTTTCTCATTAGCTTTTACTTTGGTACAGTTAAATACAACATGACACTTTTCTTTTATAACTTCAGGAAAAGAGGAGGCATCTAAAACACTTTCCAATTCAAGTTGTAGCACTTCTGAAATAAAAACATTTATTCCCTTTTGCTCATTAAGGCGTTCTGTGGTGTCACCAGGAGTCAGAAGCATCAGCCTTTTGACTGAATTATCAATCGTGGCTTAAAATGGAACCAGATTGAAGGCGGTATCAGAGCTCAGGGTTTTAAATGAAGCACCTTCCAGAGGAGAAAGTGTGAATCCTGGGATGTGCTGCTAAAGCCTGCGGTGGTGTCGAGTTTAAAATGCGCCCCCACTCGTGTTGGGATGTGTTTGCGTCAACAAATTCAAATGTATTCTCTAATCACACATTTAGTGAGTCGAAGCTCTGCTCTCCTAAAGAAATCTGCCTTGCATGAGGGCAAAAAAGTAGATTCGAGTCACTTCATGATGATAATGGTATAAACGTGTGCTTGTTGGTGCTGTGAGTGCATGTGATATGTGAAGCAGCGGGACATAAAATCATGTTTTGAAGCTTTTACGTCAAGGCCACTTGAGCTGAGGTCTTAAAAGCCTCCATTAGCCGCATCCCCACTGGTTGGAAATCACTTCACTGCAAGCTGCCCAAAATAATCAACATCAGCGTTATAGCATCTCTATTAAAGGCCAACATTGGCCAGCCACCGCAGGATCTGGACTGGCCTCTGCTCAAAGGCGTTCCGGGCCGCGTCTCGGCGGAGACGGCCACAACGGCGACCCGAATGTCACTGGCATCTGTGAGCGGAGGCTCATTTGGGAATGTTGTCCATCGGCCAGAGAAACGATCCGCGGACAATGAGTTTGTAACATTTTTAAATTGGCCTTCATTTCCTCACTGCCCGCCTCGGCTCCGTTTTGGACCTCACATGAGAACGGTTAGCATTTGCCGGAAATGTGAGACATTTGCCATCATGGATTGTGACAGCTTTCACAGACGGAGTTTTACTGTTGCCCTCGGGGGGAAGAGGCAGCACTTCCCATCTGTTGACTGTGACTGTACCCGGCGCCTCCGTTACAGGCTGCCTCCCTGCCACCATTAATAGTCCAATGGCTATTGTGGCATCTACAGTAAAAAAATAATTAACTGAACAGGAGGTGTGGGCTGACATTTGTAGCGTTCACCACAGAGTTCCTCGTCACGAGATGGCTGGAGCTTCTACACAGCAGAACTTTTCTCCATCAACGTTTCTGGAAATTTAGTGAAGTCATTTTCAGTGGATTAAATAGACGCCCATTTAGCTACAGGCAGCTTCTGGCTGATTGTAATGGAAAAAATACAATGGTTGTGCTGATTGTAGCTTGCGTGTGGATGCTTCTGCAGGCGCTGGCGATTGATTTCTGTCTTCCTGTGATATTACCTGGCTGCTGCAGATTGGTTTATTACAGAAAGCCAGAAATAAATGACGGTTTTCGGCAGGTTTGGCGAGTTCATTCTGATTGACTAACAGGAGGATGTTGAGGAAGGTTCTGTTAAAAACACAACTTCAGCCGAGTTAAAATATTCAGCCTTGTCTTTTTTACATTGCTCGGGGGGGGTTTGCTCTGTTATTTGCCTCATTTTGCTTTAAAAATCTCACAAAGTTTGTTGCAGTGACGCTTGGCAGCTAATTAGCCTTCAACTTGCCGACAGGGTGTAGCAGCTTTTGGCTCCTTTTATACATATATTGGATGTGCGGCTCACACGTTAATGCTCTGAGGAAGCAGTCGGGCTAATTTTCACGCCACTGGCAGGGTCAGTGGAGATCTGGAGTAGTTCTGATTATCTTGTATTTGGAGACGGGAGAAGCTGCTAGAAATGGTGTTTTTTTTGTTGTTTGCTTGTCATTTTCAAATGGAAGTCTGCTGTCATTTACTGTAATGTCTGCCTCACTTAAACAATATTAATGTGATTCAAATAAGCTACATTTTACAGCCTCAGCAAAAAAAGACAATTTATGTAAAAAAAAAAAAAAATTTGGGGGAAAAAAAAGAAATGACCACCAATGACTCTGTGCCATGGCTTTATAGAGGCTTGTAATTGAAACAAATAATCGTGTCTCGCTAACATGCGCCTTGTGCTTAATTAGAGATCCAACAGAAATAGAAGTGATGCCACTAATGCACTTTACTGTAATAGCAGCACTTTGTCATATAGATGAACAAAAGGGCGAGTGTGATTATTCCTTTGTTCTGCGCTGCGCTCTTCCTTCGATAAGCACATTAATCACTTTTTGGAGGCCAGCAGAAAAATCAAGCGCTGAATGAAGTCATATTTCCAAACATCATTCTGATTTACAAGCTAATCAAAGATACTGTGTTTTGGTACGAGGCGGCCGTTTGGACCTTTGATTTCCTCGGACTCCTTCTACGCGGCCTCGGAGCCGCGGTTGAAACAGCACGGCGGCGATGGGCGTGGTCTCCGACACTCGCTGTGGGGTCAGAAGAGAACACTATGCACAAATGGAGCCTTTTTCCAAACCTGCTGTGTTTTATTTTGAGTGGCAGCTGAGCTCAGGGCCAGACTGCTGACGCCTCCAGTTTAGCCGTTGCTCCAGAGACCCGGAGGTGCCGTCGTGTAATGATCCGCACAGGAAAGGCATTAATAGTTATTAACATATCTGTGGGCATTCCAGTCAGCTGGCTTTGTTCTTGGCTCTTCGGCAGATTTGGACCAGCTGGTTGGCTCACCCGACGCAAATCTGGTCCAGACAATAACTTTGGAGGCCTTATTGAAGTCCCACAAAACCCAGAGAGTTATGATCCAGCCTGGCTTTGCCCTTTCAGATGTCCTCCACGTGAGTAATTAAATGCATCATGTAGAACAGGAAGAGCATTTACAACCAGCACATCCCACTTGGCAGGGCGGCATCCTGGACTCCACGCCAACAGAAGCAATTTTCTCGAGGTCAGGCAATGTTCCGAGAGGTTCTCGGAACGTTCCTATTCCCTTCATGGCTCGCCGCTCTTGGTTCACCTTTGTTACACTTTTCATATTTTCATGCTGGTCCTCCAGCTCGTGTGCTCCATATGTCATCTGAGCTGTGTGAGATGGCGGCCAAGCTTAAGGCGGAAAAGATGAAAAGTAAAAGAGTACTCTCTCATTATTCCTCTGGTCTTTTGCCCATTCTGAGAACCTTAACCCAGGCAGGGACTGTTTGAAGGTAATTGGTGCAGATGTTGTTCCTCATGCCACTTCGTATTTTTGGCCCTGCTTCCAGAATGGAAGAACAAGAGTGCCGTGCCCCTCTCCACAGGCGGCAAATTATTCCTCGGAACAACACCCCTGTTCTGCACAGAGCGGCCGTAAAGGCAACACAATTTGTCCAACACGAACAGGCTCCCAGGGGACTGTCCTAATTGTGAGACAACCCGGTGAACCCCATACTAATCCACAGATGGGAGATATTCGGGCTCGTGCTGCCCGTGCAGTCATTTGACGACCGCGTATGCAAATTCAAGGTGATCTGATTTTACTCATGCTTCAGTTTAGCATCTCCTTGTCTCTCTTTCAGCCCCCCAGAGACTCCAAATCGGTCCTATCTACACTTACGCGTCCATGTGAGCTGGATGAGATGACAATAAATTATAATCAGCCCAAGTTGTTCTAGCCATGAATGATGATGGCGCTATAAGAATGGGCTTTTATCAGGTTTCCATGCACATTGTGATCAAATAAGTGCCAGTTTTGAAATCAGAACGGCCCCATTTAAGGCGGCAGGTGATGTTGTAGTGGTTAGTACCGTTGCCAGTGCGGTAGGGGGCAGCAGTGAGCCGTGGGCTGAGTCCACACGAGCTCTGACTCCTGCAGCTTCCTCTTCGCCCTCACTTTTGTCTCATAAACAGGATGGTGGTTTGCCCTGCAGACATCTGCTTGGCTGTAAAGGGAATGAATAAATAAAAGCAGGCCTATGATGCTCCAGGAATTTATGTACCATGCAAGCATATATTCTGTTGCAATATTATAATCCATATTGGTACATTTACTGGTTGTGTCAGCGTTTACGTTTAAGCGCATCCGGGTTGTTGTTATGTCTTTGTGAAACCGAACGAGGGGGAGTGAGTGGCCTCCAGAGAGCCAGAGTGGGTGAGGGAGGAGTGAAGTTTGGAATGAAAGTACGGCGTGACAGCTAGTCACTGTACAACACACAGAGCAGATCATTAATTAATGCTGCCTGGAGTCTGAAGTGAATTGATTCCACCCTTGAGCACGACATGCGCTAACACCCCCGTCTAACTGGCATGGTGGGGGGGATGAATGGGGCGCGAATGCTAATTTAACTCCGTTTTAATCACTTCTAATTGTTTTCAGTGGCTCGCAATAAATAGCTCAGAAGAATGCGTGACATTTGTACCCCCTCCCGGGGTTCTTCACGGTGCTTCAACCTATTTCTACCCTCCTGAGTGCAAAATGCCTTGATTGGAGTCGTTCTTAAAACTGAACAATACAACAAAGTGGAGCGCATTGTTTTTTTGGGGGGGGTATTGGTATATTGTGCTGTGACACGAGTGTTCTCCATCATAGCAACGCCCAATTAGCTACCGACGGTTGTTAGGTCTGGTTATTTGGTTGAATCCCACCACAAACTCCAAGACTTCACGGCTTTGGGGCAGAAACATAACGTATAGGGCGACATATCGTATCTCGCCCTGGAAAATGTGTCTTAAAAGTGACTTTTGGCTTTCTGTGGTGCTTCTCTGGCCTTATCGGGACCCACGGAGGAGTTTGTGTGTTTGTGTTGCTGTCAGGGGGGTGACAGCTGGCGTTTTCTGCCCCTCCGTTTCAGAGAGCCTGTGACTGCCGGAGTGTGACCAACCCCTCGTCTGTCCGCTCCGCTCCTCCACCCCTGCAGCCTCGCCTGCCCCCGCCGCTGTGCTTGTGGCCCGCTCCCCTCTTCCAATCCACACTGCATATGGGTCTGGTCAGCTGGAAACCTGTTCTGTCCAATTAGGAGCAGCTGCCAGCTGGGCTTCCCCTTCATTCGTGCACACCTCCTCTCCGATGGCTGCTCATGCCCATCATCACGCCAGCGCCAATGGACACCCCATCCCTGGCTCTGGAGCGGCCCCCCCCATCCCTGGCTCTGGAGCGGCCCCCCCCATCCCTGGCTCTGGAGCAGCCCCCCCCATCCCTGGCTCTGGAGCGCCCCCCCCCCCATCCCTGGCTCTGGAGCGGCTCCTCGCATTTCCAGCACACACATGCTGTTGTACCTGCGCACTCGGGGACCAGAGGGTCGCACCGGGGGTCCCCTCCCCTGCCAGACGCCATGTTTGGTCTCCGGCTGGGAAAAGAAAGCCGCCTCTGGTGACCGTGGCGACGGGCGCCTGCAAAATGAGGAGCCAATCACCAACACTGGAGTTCTCAGCAAAATTAGTCCGGCCACTGTTTCGAGATTTCTTGTTGTATATTACTGAGATTCATTACAGGGAAAATGATACTACGCAGTCTGGGCGCGAAGTAATTTCATGATTCTTTTCAGCGAGAAAAATGTGATACGAGCTCCTTTCAGCGCCTCATTTGCAGTTTGGGCGCCACAGAGATAAAAGGTTGTCATATTACACCAAATCCAGAATCCTCATTTCTCTCCAAATCGTCCACCCAATAAAATCTCTCGCTCGCCGTCTAAATGAGATTAAGGTAACATTGCCTCTCAGGAAGAGAACTCGTGTTGGAGCAGTCGGCTCATTCGGCGCCGACGTGAACTTCCGTGTGACGGCTTTCCCGCCGCTCCTCCACGCAGATCCCACATCAATCACTGACGCTGGCCTGATTGTTCTTGAAAGCGCTGGATGCCATTTCGAGGTGTGACAGGGGCCTATTTGGCGCCGGCGTCTGCATGTCAGTGCTTATGACAGGATGCTCCCCACCCCGTCTCCTGAGGGTCTGAGGGCGCCACCGGCCTCTCTTGTCGCGCCTTTAGCCCCCTCTCACAGATGGACTTGGACACGGCTTGTTTTAGAGGCTGGAATTGATTTTCCTCCCCGCTCTGATTCTGCCTCTGGCTCTCGTTTCTGCTCCAACACACAGATGAAGCGCGTGAGGTTTATAGCCAGGAGTCGCAGCGCCGACAGATGGTCAAATCTCACTTCATCAGCACCTGATGGAAGTCCAGAATGTGACGCTGAGCTGTTCTCCTGAACGGACTGGTGGTCCACACTGGAGCAGAAGGTACAGCGGAGGCGAAAAGGTCCGTGGCCCAAACGAGACGGCGCATTAAAAAACCCGGAGATCTGCACGTTGGCCTGGAATACAGCCCCAAATGAAGAGAGTCCTCCCCAGAAAGTGACCCGATGTCCACCAGCATCTCTGGAAATGGTCCACGTGAACGTCCGAATTCACTGCGCACGAGCGGGATCACGGGTCTAATTAATAGTAAGGTCAACAAAAGGAGGACGCCGCTGCTTTTTGCTGCTCTCCGGCGTCCATTATGTTGGAAGAATAAACAGACTATTCATCATAATTGTGATCTCGTGTCTCCCTGTCAGCAGAACCGGCTTAATCAATCGCACAAGTTGTCAGCTGTGACAAGAGACGCTTAACCCGCAGACAAGAGGGACGCGTGGCAGACTGCAGACGCCTCAGCCTCCCTCCATTAATGTCACTGTCTGTTCCACTTCAGACAGCTTGTGTCAAAGCTGCCGCAAGAACTTTGTTTGCTAAGTTTGCTTAAAACCTCGGCTGTGCTTTTACACCGTGCACAGGGGTAAATGAGCCAATTAACAGCGACTGAGAGGCGCTCGCCGCACGCTGCAGTCTGAGGTGTTTCGGGAGACGCATCTCGCCGAGGCGACGTGGCGCTCGTTGACAGCGACGCCTTAAAAGGCCCCGGTTCCATTTTAATCACCTCTGGCAGAGTGTTTGAGCAGTTAGCGCGTCTCCGCCGGAAGCCAGCAATTTGACAATTATGCTAAACGAGTCGTATTTATCAGTGGAGGTTGTGCACCATTACTGGAAACAAACATCAGCTGTTTCTGAGGTGTTTCCTGTTATAGACGCGTGAACAGTGCCGGGATCCGGGCTTCGACCCGACTCTGGGGAACGTTTAGCGGGTTTTTTTTTTTGAAGTGTGTAAAGAGGACAAGACAAACGATGACGGGGCCTTGATGGAGCTTCCGTGTTCCTTTTTTTACCCTTCTGCAAATCACTCTGCGCACTTCGTCACCGAATGATTGGTAGCGAACTGGCACACTCCACCTCCACGCTGTGCTGAAGTGATTTTCCTGCCTACCTTGATGCCTATTTTGTTATGGAAATTTGTAATTCATTAACATAACCAGCAGGAGTTTGGAGCAGAAAATAATGAATCCTGGTGGGAAGGAGCAGCGCTCTCCACCCTCATCTGCAAATTAATAAATCCGCGTACAGTCTGGCCCTGGAGGGTCAGCCTGTGCACACTCGCACACACGCTCACCTGCCTTGATGGTCCTTCATTATTGCTACATGAAGATTCTCTACGCGAGGATCAGAATTTAATGGCTTCCAGGTAACACGGAACCTGGTCTGCAGAGCGAGGTCCCGCCGTCACCCAACAGGCTAATAGTCTCACCGTGGATGTTCAGATGTGAATGGTTAATTTGATATCAGGGGGCCTTTCACCTGCTGTCACCATGGCAGCAGGATCACGGCCAGAGCGCCGTCATCTCAGCCGCTTCTCTTTGAAATCTCACGTCGCGTTATCGCCATAAACCGACGGAGATTTTCTC
Organism: Takifugu flavidus; assembly: GCF_003711565.1. Lineage (NCBI taxonomy): Eukaryota > Metazoa > Chordata > Actinopteri > Tetraodontiformes > Tetraodontidae > Takifugu > Takifugu flavidus. The sequence goes on along the minus strand of NC_079530.1, from coordinate 11,794,526 downwards.
AGCAAATGAAGCGAGCCAAATGGAGCTGCGCGGCCAGGATGGCCCCTTCACTTTTATCTATGCAGCGGCTACACTCACCTGATTCTGGATGCACACGGGGCACGCAATCGCTCCCCGCTTGTTGCTACAGCAACAGCTCTCAGAAGTGCTGGAGGACCCCCAAAGGCACAGCTCGCGCTGACAGGCAAGACGCTGTAAAGCAAAAAGCAATCAAGCTTATCTGCTTTCCAGTGAAGATTGGATCTCAAATTTGTTTGGGGAAATAATCAAGGAAATGTAATTCTTCATGGCATTGTCAACAATCAACAGCCTACAAGAAGATTTGATACAGCGGAGCACAAGGATGTATATTTTTTTCCACATTTGGAGCCATATATTTTTGGCAATTGTAATTAGAGACGCTGGCCAGGAGCGGCGAGGTTAATCACACAGGCTGCGGCTGCTGCCAGCAACCTTCCAATTCGCTCCTGTCAGTTTGTTGATTAGTGCTTTGAGGTTTTTTCCATCTGCAAAAAGGCGACTTTCCTAACAAGATGCTGTTTCCCACTTTTTTATTTTATCTCTAGGAGCCACGTAGCTTCTGCTGAACTTCCAGAGAAACCCGCACCTGTTGTCCATGAGGTCGAATGATTGCCCCCCCCGTTCTCCCACTTGTTCCTCTGTGCGGTCCTAAATGGAGGTCCAGGACCAGACTCGTTCAGAGAATCTGCATCAGCCAAACCACCACCATGAAAACCCCTGCAGAAGGCAACAGGAATCTAGGAGGAGCAAGGTCAGACTTCCTCAAATCCACATGAAATCTTTATTCTCCTCAGCGTTACACAGGTGTGACACCTGTAGGGGCGCGGGCGGCGCCTCTGCACGTGACAAACGGTGAAATTTGCCGACCAAAAAAATACCTGTGCGATAACGTCAGTTGCTTGAACCACCTAACGCGATAAGCTAGCATTGCTGACACCTTATCAGCACGTGTATCGAGGTTTGGCTTCACCAGGAAGTGCAAAAGGATGCAATAAAATCACCACTCTTGTTAATTCCTCCTTCCCAGCTCGTTGGCGTGCCTTTCATCGCCGCCGTCTGGGAGGCGGAGCACTTCTGCTGGGGAAGTTAGTCGCTCACATTTCACAGCTGCAAATTAAGAAGATTTGAAAATATCGCCCTTTTACCGCTGGAGCGTTTTCATATCCACCAATTACGGAGAAAACGTGAGCGAAAGAACAGGATTTTCTCGTCTGACTGCAGATCTCTGCTGGTTCCCCCCCCCCAGGTCGGAGGCAGAAGGACTCCCCCAGCTGAGTTACTCCCAGAGTCGCCCTCATTTAAAAGCCCGGTGACATTTTGCTGTAATGTGACAGCGAGCATCAGTGTCAGCACGCGGGCCCACAACGAACAGCTAAATAAGGTTAACGCGTTTACCGACGTCTGATTTAATTACCACATTTAGAGCAGTTGCTTTCCATTTTCCTTCATTAGGCAGCCCGGGTGGATTTTCCGCTGCTGAAAAACACAAACGAAACATCTTTAATGAATTTGTTTCAAACGTGGTTAACACGGAGCACATCGCCGTTCGTTCCCCGCCCAGTTTAGCGATGTTGTATTATTTAAGACAGATGCTTAAAAAACCTCATCTATTTACTGACAAACTAAATGGGTTTTCCATTAAAATAAGATTAGGAGCTGCGCTACATCCACAACGCTTATTTAATGTTTGCTGTAGCTGCAGGATGAGGATAATTAGGCCTTAATGTACGGACCAATAACCAACCTGCGCTGCCATTTGGCATCGTCAGACATCGTTTGGCAACAGTCCACTGGGTCGTGACCTTTGCTGCAGCCCAGCACTAGGGGGCAGACGTGCGTGAGGAGGATTTAAACGTGGAACTTTGCACCGAGAGGGCAGCAGCAGAATAAACTCAGATGTGGGGGCCAGTTCATTGCAAGCCGTTATCGGCAGGGAAGAACCGCTCATCTTTGATTTACGACTCATTAACTTAAAAAGGCTGACTCGAACCAAAGGCTTTTCCAGCGGACGTTCACACCAAACGCGCGTCCGCTACAGTCCGTCCATGAGGCGGTCTGAAGGCATCCTGTTATCTGAGTGTGAGGCCGATGGAGTTGATAATTGGAACAAGGGAGGCCGGGCTAGAATTAGCTTATTCATCCTCATTCTGCTCTGCTCTCTTGTCAGGAGGGCCCATCAGCGTGAGACAAATGTGCTTTTTTAGTCCGACAACAAATGTAATCTCCATAACAGTCCTGTGCCGGTGGAGATTAATCGACGTATTCTCTCTTGTTCAAAGCGCACGTCGGCGAGTCAATTTCCTTTCAACATTTCAGCGGCTCCCTGCGCCTTTGAAGATGGGCATCTGTAATGAACGGCGTCAATTTTCATCCCAATTAGAGTGTTTATCTGGGCTTAGTTCACCTATACTGCTGCCTCTGCCTCTTGTGAGGCCAATGAATTTTCATGAAGGACAAACACTGTACTTCAGATAAAAACACCTTATCTGGAGCTGGGATTTAAAGCATCAGAGTGGGAATTGTTTCCCTCCAATTTGTCTGAGTTGTGTTCACAGACGGTGGGAGGTTGGAGTTCCTGCGAAGGTGAAGAGGGAGCGGAGCGAGAACATGTTCACGCGTGTTTACGTTAGGAGGACGACCGCGGTTCTTTCATCTGGAAAATGGAATAAACAGAGCACATCGCATTATATCAGCCCTCAGTGGCTGGATGAGACCCGTCAGGAGCTGACAGCACCGCCGCTGCACGCACGCACGCACGCACGCACGCATCCGTCCCACGCGTCCGTGGCCTAAATGTGCAAACACAAATGGAGTGTCGGGGAGATGCTGTTCCAGGCAGACTCGGGTGGTGGAGGACTGTAGGTGGTTTTTTGTTTCATCCAGCGTTGTTTTCTGCTGGCGTGCAGCAGCCAGTTGGGCCACTGGAGCTTCTGCCTGAAGCTTGTGGAACGCTCCAGCTCCACCTGCAACATTTAAACCGCCTCATGCAGCAAATCAACAGAACAAGAACATGCTAGACGCCAGCCGAGTTCGAGTGAACTTTTGCCGTTTGTTGAGCTTTTAAGGTGGTGCCAAGTAAAATGGTGATAAACGCTTCCCAAGAAAAAATAAAAACAGCGATGTCGCGACTTTTCAGGCATCTTTGTTCAACTTTTACTTTTCTCTTACCTGTCAGGACTGATTTGAATAATAGCTGTTGATGCGTCAGCGCCACTTCTTGGTTTGATTCCATTTAAAGATTTAAAGATGCTTTTGCTTCCCCTTTTAGGTGTTTTGTTAAAATGTCATTCCTGTCAGGAAGACGAAAAAAACAGATCTAAAAAAAAGTTTTTCCACACTCATCCGCTCTATTTAAGGGAGAAAATGGCGTTGTTACACCGAGCCGTCACTAGGGGGCACCTCTTTCTAACGACGTACTGCTAGCATCGCCCCCATATTTCGCAACAGCCGACAGAAAAGAGGAATTCAGGAATTAGCGTTTCCAAAACCCGGGAACAGTTGTACCATTTTGTTTACAGATAAGACGGGTTATTGATGAGGCAGTTCTGCTCTGGAGAGCGTCTGAGTCTTTGATAACAAACTCCGTGTGAGGTCTCTGGCCATTAGCGGGTTTCTCCGAAGGCTCTGGGGTGAGGCGGTCAGCTGGATATCTCTTCTGATTGGATGCAGGAGACGGGCTGAAGGCCAGAGAGGCAGCGTGCAGGAGATGACAGGAATCGAGTAATTGTTTGTCTCCCGGGGACACATGACTGCTCGCTGTTACAGTTGTTCAATTAAATATTAGCTTCTGTCGGAACGGCGGGAAAAAAAGTGCAGCATTGGTGACAGGCTACATGAGAGGCTGAGACGTGGCTTCCAGCGTAGTCTTTATTAGTCGTTTTGTTATAGTTTAGCAAAGCAAACAGAGTATGAAGGCATCGTTTCAGAGAACTTTGATCTTTTGTATGGCACCACTGCAAGTGATTAATCGCTCATATCGACATTTCAAAACAAACCAAATTCATTCTGGAATCAACTCAAGAGAAAGGAAGAAGCCGTTAGGTGATACATTGGAAATTACAAAACATCTGCAAGCAGGAATTCATACGTGGCCCTCCGCCTGGGGTCGGGTGGGTTCTGAGCGAATCGGATCAGAAATAAGGCAGATCCCTACACTGACTGGAGACGATCTGGTCAGGAGACAAGCGCAAGCGAGAAGCCTCTAATTCCCGTTTTCTTAAGTTTCAAAGCGGTTCCTCTGCATGCACTGGAAGCGGCGAGGGAAAAGGGGACAGGGACTAATTAAATTGTCAAGACTCTCGGTGACACGGACACGATGCGCGGTGTTCAGAGGGGCCGTGACGTGAAGCGTGGCCTTATCTGCCGTGTTTTGGATCGAGCTTATCGGCTCGCCGGGCTGATCGCCGGAGCGCGGGCGGACCCCGGCAGGGGGTCTGCAGGTGAGCGTCTTCGTGACGGCGGTGGCGCCGCGGTTGTCGTAGCGGCGGGATTGCAGATGCCAACGTGTGGCAGGTGTGTTTGGACATGCTCTCGCAGCGGGAATACACACACACACACACACACACACACACACACAAATAAAGAGGCTTCTTCTCGTCGCACCCGGCTGGTAAAATGACGCATGACTCTAACGCACAGTGAGGTATGGCTCATCTTTTCTGGCTGATATGTTCAAGTCCTATCGTAGGGATTTTGTACATACATATACAGTACCTACATACTTCAGGGATGAGTAGATTCATAGCAAAGAGGGGGAAAATGCTGGGGGGGGGGGATGTGAGCGTCTTGTGAGTAACTGGTTGTCCTGTGCCAGTGTTTACGGCCAGTCTGACACCAGTACGGTTGGCTTCACACAGTTTGCTGGCTGTCAGATGAGGTTGATTGTCCTTCCCTCAGCTGGTCATTCCTTCTTCTCCTCGGTGTCTGGAAGGGAAACAAACGCAGCTCTGAGTGTTGTGGTGCGGCTGAACTGGCCGCCATCCTCCGACGGCGTCTTTGATACTCGACTCATCCTCCCGCGACGGTACCGGCGGTGTTCCCTCGTGCCGCCGCTACGCTCAGACGCCGATTTCACACCACTGAAGATGCCAGTGGAGCAGCGGGGAAACAGCCGGGAGTCGATTACTCCGGATTATGTGATCAGGCGCATCAATTAAGCAGCTTCTGACTGACTGCGGACGTTGAAATGTCCCACTTTCCTGTTCATGCGCTCTGTGCGCCACCGCTAATGCGCACCGCTACCCGGCTCCACCCTGATCCGCACGCTTGTTTGACAACTTCTTCTTCTCTGGCAGCGTTTAAACTCTCGCCTGTCGACAGCAGCCTGTTTGTCTCACAAGCTTGGAGCCTGCCTTATTTATTCAGCCCTGACAATCTGCTCTAAACAGTTGCTTAATGATCCCCCTCCAAACAGGAAGAGGGTCCGATGCCCAAATCACAATCCCTTTCCCTGGCAGCGCTGCTTCCGAACACCTGGAACAAACAGAAATTCGACTTTTTCGCCTCTCCTTACGCAAACACTCAGGATTTAGTCTTATTATGGTCGATCACAGCGCGGAGCTGAGAGAACCTGTGTGGTGTCCTCATCACATTTGATTTATTGGCACCATTTTGGTCCCTGCAGGTTGTGCAGATTTGATTTATTAAACGTGCGACGCCGGAGTTTGCAAGTAATTCATCATCATCAATCTCTGCAGCCGCACTTCACACGTGCGTCCCCAAATATCGGGGTCATGGCTGCAGACGTAAGGAGGATGGAGCAACTGCCCTGGGGGGGGGGGGGGGGCTCACACAGGCAGGGCGAGGGTGGGGAACGCCGGAATCCTTTTAATTCGGCAGCTGTGGCCGCTAATCAGAATCCACTTATAAATGGAGACGTGCGCGAGGAATGAGCGCGCCCGTGAGCGGGCGGGGGTGCTTTTAGCTTACCTTTGGGCTGACTGCTGGCGGTTGGAACTACATCGGGTCGTTCTGGGCTCTCGACGGGATCTCTCATCTCATCTAGACAGGAGAGGCAGCGAGAGATGAATAAGAACAGAGAGGGCTGCAAATTTGAGGAGACTCTATGATAATCAAGCGATCTGCGGCCGCTCGTCTTCAAAAGCCCCCGCTGATGGAGCCTCTCTGCCCCGCTAAGTGCACAAATCAAGCAGAGTGGGTTTCTGGCTAACGAGGAGGTTCGAACCGGATAGAGCGCTCATCTGCACCCGGGACAGATTATGAAAGCGGGTAGGTGACCCCTGGGAGGGAGGGGGGGCAAGAAACTGAAAGAAGAGTGTGTGGGCAGGAGGGGGGTGGGGGGGGTTTTGTTAAATGACAGGTTTTCAGTGGCGCTTCACAGCCGCCAGGACGGGGGACAAAAAGATATTTACTCACCGCCTTGGCTGGCGCCGGCGTCGCTCATCTCGGAGACGTCTGCAATGTAAAGCAAACATAAACACGGGCATGAGGCGGGCATCCACGCACGTCTGAGGGAACGCACATCTGAGGGAACAGCTGCGGACGTCTGACTTTTTATTTCATTTTAATGAAAAGCGATCATCCAGGAATCAGCCGCCACGTTCCGCTCGTGGACCCCCGTTTGCAGCCGTCCCATTGTTTGACAGCCGCGGCGCCTTCCTAAAGAGTTGCACTTCAGAACGCAACAAAACAAGCGGAGGAGCGGCAGACGCATGCAAAATTAATTACAGAGCGCCGTCCCTGCAAGGGAGTGCGAGCCCCCATCCGCCACGCATCCTCCGCCTCCTCCCCGCTACATCTGTAGCCACACAACTCCTCCTTTTGTTGCTCCCAAACAAACGTTGCTCAAAAACAAACCGCGGCGTAAAGATGGCCGTCCTCCCACAACGGCGCCATGATGGAAACAAACGGCTCGGCGTGATAGAAGAACGTCCCCGAGCCAGAGCGCGCTCGTGTCGGGCGTGTTTACTGTAACCCACGACGGCCGTCAAGGTCACTTAGCGCCCCGCTCGTGTTGCCAGACTCTGATACTTGCGCCAGGCTGCGGGGGGGGGGGGGTGGGGGGGGGGCAGGGCGTCACACACTCCGTCTGCTTCACTGGCAACATGGACTGGTGGCTACTGGAATGCACTGGTCATCCCAATGAATTTTCACCTGACTGGGGCTCAGCTGGAGACAGAAGCAACAATCTCATGATAATCTGATTAAATCGAGACGCTGACAATGTGGAGGGAGGAGGGGGGGGGGGGGGACCTGATGGACCTGATGCTAATCGTCTTGGCTCTGGGTCGACCGTGACGATGTTTAGGCTGCTATTCACCTGTAGACTCGCACATCCTTATAAAGATATAGATGTGTTTAATCTCCTGATATACGCTGAAGCTATTGCATAATTATTACAATAGTATAACTGAATTTCCAGCGATGACCTTCAGGTAACTGTTCAGAAGGAGATTCAATTAGGATTTTAAAAACTAACACATTGCTTTACAATTCCTGCCCAGTTAATCACATTAGCTAAAGAGTAAGAGTATCTTTACAGACCGTTGCCATGGTGAGATGCATTTTAAAGAAGATTAACACTGACCACGGGGGGCCCAGTCCCCTCATGATAATAAGATCTTCTTATTGAAACTGGATTGGTCAGCGGGATTAAAAGTTTCACCACCATGAAGCAACTGTGGAAGGATATAAATGTAGCGTTCAGACGTATGTTTGAAGGCTGGTGAGGACCGAGGGTCCAACGGGCCCCTCTTTCAATGCTGGCTTCATGCCTGCATGGAGAACGATTTGTTCCCGACGCTCCCTTCTTCCTCCATCCCTCAGGTAATAAGAATCCAGAATGGGGGCATCATGTTCTTCTAATGTACGACGCTGATCAGGTTGAAGCAACCGACCTCAGAATTTCAATTTATTGCAGCAGCAGCCTCCTGCGTCTGCCCGGAGCTCTGAGGGCCGGCGCTGCGCTGCTCTGCGCTCACTCGCTCTCTTATTTGACTCTGGTGTGGTGACAGTAGAGGGGGGGGGGCATCATTTAAGGAGGGGATGCGAGGGTGCCGGTGTAAACACATAAACTAGATGGGGTAGGAAGAAAAACGGGCCCTTGTCAAGGTTCCGAGAGACACAGAGGGAGGAGAGGGAGAACGGGAAAAACACCGGACTGAATTTACTCCCTCAGCAGGAAACAAGACAGCTTAGACCAGTGGAAGCTGGGAAAAAAGAAGCCTGAGGGGAATATTAATTACTTCTTTGGAAAAAAAGCATCTACGCTGGGATGCAGACGATAAAAAACAAACAACCAGACTCATAATCAACAAGACGGATAATGAGCTTTTAACAGGTATCCGCATTTTCCTCATATTAAAGATCTAATCAGCCGCGTTATCATGATGTTTCATTGAAGACGACAGATTAGTTCACAAGTGTGTGTGTGTGTGTGTGTGTGTGTGTGTGTGGGGGGGTCGGTCACAATCGGTCACAAACAGAAGACAGAAAAAGAACTCTGCAAACCTCAACTTTTCCTTCCTGTCACTTCAGGTTTGTTTTGTAAGTCCGCAGATACGAGGAGATCAAAAGGAGAGATGACGCGCGTGCTCGCTTTCACGTGCACACGAGGAGGAAGAGGAAGGAGCAGAGTGGATATAAGTCACCCCCACAAGCAGACAAGCAGAAAATTACATCCCCTCCACCTTGCATACATTTATTAGCCCAGAGCTAGTTAGCATTTTGTTGGTCAGCATTAGTCTAGTGTGTCACAATATTTAAACATGGAACGACGTTCCGAAATATGTGTCGGATGTGTCTAATATAAATGTAAATGGCTGCAGAAAAGACTTTTTAGCGTGATTCTGCATCTTTTCGTCATGTTCATTAGCATCCTGCCGTCACGGCGGCTCAGTGGGCCCACGGGGGAGGCGGTCCCAGCGGCTGATCCAGGCAGCAGAATGGGAACTGTCTCTGTTTAATGTTCCAGACAGAAGCCCTGGGTGGAACAGGAGGTCCGTTTGTCCCTCAGCCACAGGACACTTTACTCCTTTATTCCACTCTTTTACTTTGAGCAGTGAAAGAATAAAAATCAATCGAGCTCTGGAGCCACAGAAGTTTGCTCGGTGGTGTCAGTTCTCCCGCTGAATTTCTGCTGTGGGTTTGATCCCCGGACCGGGTCACATTCAGCCGCTCTGCTGCTCCAGCTGCTCCACCTCAAACAAAGGATGCAGCCAATCAGAATGCCAGTATGGGTGTGTCTGAAAGGCAGCGAGGACAATTTTCCGCTTCCTTATAGTTTTATTTTATAAATAAGAGAGTGGAAGCTGCAACTCTCCACTGGGAGCCATGAACAAAGCAGGCACCAGCAGCTCCTGCAGGTCAGGGTCTTTGTTCAGGTCCACTGAGCCTCGTCCGCGGTTCACGGAGGAACGGTTTTCGCCTTAGGAGACACTGCAGGGAACAAAGCGCCTTCGATGCTCCTCGGATCACGAGGGCGCATTTCCACCACATGAAGGAAGAAGTAAGAAGTAAAAACAGAACCTGCTCAATATTCTTGGAGTGAACCTCAGTTTCCAGTTGTGGTGCTGTGAGAGGCAGCTGTGTTGGGGGGGGGGGGAATCAGCCCGACCACATTAAAGGTGTCCGTGGAATCGCAGAGAAAAAGCAGATTACGTGTTTGTTTACGGGATTCTCCGTTATTTACACTGGCGGGAGGAGCACGGTCGCCCCAGCAGAGTGGGTGGTCCAAAAGGGTCTTAACTCCGGTTCAGACACTCGAAGTATCGAAGCTCCTCACTGAACTCTACTAATAGCTTTGGGTCTCATCGGTGTCCTGCAACCGTAATTAAAAACATCTCTGTTGGAGCAGAACAACAGAGGGTGGACCCCTACCAGAACCCCACCAAAAGACCTAATGAGCTGCTAAATGTGGAGCGCAGCCCATTTTCATATGTTAACGATAGGGCTCGAGGAAGAGCTCGGCTCCACCATCCGCCCCTCTCAAGAGCCGGGAATAAAGGTTTTTGTCTGGTAGTCAGAGGTTTCCACGCTATGAGACGGACCGCCGCCTGACAATCCCAGCCAATTAAAGGGCATTGAGCTGTGACCTGCAGGCCGGGCAGATGAAAACAAGCCTGCTCAATAAACACTGTAACCACAAGCATCCACTGCCCTCCTCCTGAAAAGCAAGGTCTTCATTAATATTCCACCTTTTCCTTTCCAAGAAAAAGCCATGAGCCTTGAGGATGCTAAGCAGCATTGTGCTCCCTGGCGGATTGGCAACCGTGGCGGGGCGTCGCTGAGGGTCAGGGTCCTCTAAACAGAATGAAAAGACCCAAGCTCATTACACAAACCTGGGCCATGCTTGACAAGATGGGAAATCGTAGAGTGCTGCGAAAGAAGACAAAAAAAAGAAAGAGAACAGGGCACCATCTGCCGCCGGGCTCAGCCACGACTTAACGAAAGTGTATTTGATCAGAAGGAGGAGAGGAACGTCCGGAGAACAAACAACAAAGGTCGCCGTGCTGCTGACATACGCCGCAAAGACTCCCCCGTCGGGTCCTCTCATCCCGGGCCCTGATCGCCTTTAATGCTCCTTATCTGACGCCGTCGCCCGGGTCCGTCAGAAGACCAAAGAGGACAAGGAGATATCCCCGTAGCAGCGCGCAGATAACTGATTACATGAAGGGAGACGACACAAAAATAGACACAGGAGGAGGAAAATGCAAAGAGGGCTCCGTGCGAGTGACCCACATACCTGCGAAACCTGCTGTCAGCGGCCTGCTCCTCTGTCATCACGCGCTGAATTACTTTACATAATCTGCAGGCGCTCCTCGCGCCGCTACCAGGCCTCCTGCCGGAAGCTCCTCGCCTTCGGCTTCGCTGCCTATCGTGTTATGATGTAGCGGCGCGCAGGCGGGCTATCTCGCACGGGCTAAATCCCACGCTGGAATGGGACGGGGGGCCGTGAAGTGAGCTCGCTGGGCAGCTTCCAGCAGATCGCTCTGATCAGCGTAATCACAGTTTTTGACTAAGCATCAGGAACGGACGACGGGCCGGCGGCGAGCAGCCGAAAGGGTAGAAAGAGACGGCTTCTGTGGTGGCCTCCAATGAAGATGTGGGCTCCCACATCACAACTGTGAGGTTTGGGGTTTTAACCTGCTGCTGTCAGAACAAACGGGTTCCGCTCTGGCAGCTTCATCCCTGGTTAAAGTGGAGGTTGTGTTTAAAAGGTTTCTGAAATACGGATGAATTTTTAAAGCCCGGGGTGGCGTCGCGCTGTCAAACAGCCGCAGTTTTAATCCGACTTATGTTGCAATAACAAGAAGCCACAACGCTCCATAATTGAGGAATTTGAAGGATCCAATATTCGGCAGCAGAGCTGCTCATGAAACTGAAAAACTGGTTTTCAGATGTCTTCCCAGTTCTCCCGCAGTAACCCGTTCGCCCTCCGAGACGACGCGCAGGAAACGAGCCGAACGTCTCAGAGGTCGCCTCGGGATTTGGAGTTTTGTTTGTGGGCACAAACGCGCTTGATTTTCCAACATGAACACATTCCTGGGGGCGTCAGAGGACGTGTGTGTGTGTGTGTGGGGGGGGGGGGGGGCGTGCATATTAATCAGTGTAGAAACAGTCATTTTCCTCTCTGTTGGAATAATAAAATCTGCTTCTTTCAAAAAACTGATGATATTTTAAAGAATTGGATCTGTTCTGCCTCTACGGTGTGTCACTCACTCCATGCGTTTTCTTATTTTTGTCCCTTGTTGATGATAAAGATCCTCAGTGCACTTACCCCCCCCCCTTGCTGTTGTTTTTCCCCTGTTGTTTTTCCCCTATTTGTTGGCAGATATGGGATGTTTTGCATGTTCAGAACCACAAATAAGCGTCTCTGCTGTTGATGTTCATGCTCAGAAAACCACGATTAATAAATTGCTCATGCAAGGATGACGACTGGCCACTGTTGTGCAGCAGGATCTGGCGGAGGGGCTGTAATTACCGGCAGTGAGATAAGCACAGACTAGCATCTGCAAATCAAAGGATTACGGGGAAAAAAAAGGTCTCAAAAATCCAGGCTGAGACTCAAAGACGAGCCTTGTCGGTGTCTGACTCGGGTTCTCGTCTGATTCTAACTGAAGTAACTCTGCCATCAAATTTCAATCGCTGCCTCCAGGAGACGGGCGGCGCACGCACAGATCACTCATCCCTCAAATGGCGTCTTTACAAATGAGTGTGTCTTCAGAGGGTGTGTGCGCGTGCACGCTGCACGAACCGGGACGTATTCCCGATTCTTTCCATTCGCATTTGTTGCATCTCAGCCTGACAAATTCGGCTCAGAATTCACGTCTTTTTTTAGTGAACTAAAGGGAGAGGTGGCGACGGGATGAGAGAGATGATCAAAAGAGGAGCTTCAAAGGAGGACACAAGGAGGGGGTCCCGTGGAGCCTGTTAGTGGAGCCCCCCCCCCTCTTTGAAGATGGCTTCTGGGCCAGAGGTGACCAGGATAATGGACACAGTACGCATTGTTGTTGCGCTCCCCATCTCCAGCTAAATGACCGCGGCGCCACGTTCCTCACTGATGAAACAGGATGACCTGACGGAGGCGGCTGCAGCAGCGCGGCGGCACGTTTCTTCGTTTTGATGTTAAAATTCGCAGCTCGCGGGTTGTTTTCCCGTAAACCTTAACGTCAACGCCCTGACATGTAATAAAATGATAGGGGGACGGGATTGGTTTACAAAAGCTGCATTAATATGGATGAAGGTGAAGCTGTGGACGGCCTCCCGCTCACAATAGCTTGGCAGGGCTGAGCGTCGCCGCACTGCTGTTCTTGGACTTTTAAAGTCAGTGTGGAGGAAAAAAGGCTATAAAACACAAGTGTGTCTTCAGCCAGTGGCAGCTCGCTCCCTCAGGAGCCACTCAGTGCTGCGGAATAAAATGTTATGCCAAAAAGTTAATTGTGTGCTGACAACTCTTAGCCACAGGAAAGACGGCGATGCTTTCCAGAATTAGATTTACACTGCCAGTGCCCCGCTGTTCACAAAACACCCAGACAAAAGGGCACAAAAGAGCCAATTAAGCAAAGATCCGAATCCTTTCTGCTACTGTAAAATAAATAACTAAAAATACAGAATATATATATATAAAAACGAACTTGATTGTAAATCGCAGTGTGTAATTCTGAGAGGAATAGACCGACCAACATAGGGATAAATGATTCATGCTGCTAATGAAGCTGAAAAAAAAGAAAATCTGGTTTACAAGGTATGACTCAGAACTTCCACTTTGTGACGGTTCTACACGGATCTGTGAATTCATTCACGTACCCGCATTTGTAAATGTTCCGGGAGACGTTGATACAAAGGCCCGCGAGCATTAGCAGCAGATCTCAGCCGTCGTAATAAAGCCACCAAAAACCAGCGATGTAGACGTGTTGCTGACGCCGATGGGGCAGATTTGGAACGTGAAAGGAAGGCAGACAATGAGGGTGAACTGGGGAGACTGGGATAAGGGGATAATAGTCTGAGGAAAGGAGCAAATAACAAAAACAGGCACCAAAGGAGGGATGAGCAGCGGGATGGGACGTCAGCCTCGGGGTTGGTGCAGCCTTTGCTGTGCTGGGGCTGTGATAAGGGCCCGCTGGCTCTGGCCATCTCCACCTCTCTGCCTCTCCTTTTCCCCCCACAGGAGGGTCTGAATGCGGTATTAAAGCCGTTCCCTCGGCTGCCTGCACCAGGGAACACTTACTGTCCCTCTAAAGAAGTCGTCAGTAATTAAGTTGAGTTACAAGTGTGGCTCTGACTCGCCATCATTTACATTCTGGCTTTCGTTTCTCCAAATAAACAGGTGCCTTCATCAGTTGGGTCCCTCTGTACCCAACCAGCCAGAGATAAATCTAATTTATTCTGTTTAGAGCGGCCAGCCTTGCTCAAGGAGAGGCACGGTGGTCTGTATTTATTAAAGTCGTAAAAATCACGCTGCGGACGCTGATTCCGACTCCGCTGTGTGTTTTTAAGAGGTGCTAAAGCTGCAGAGGACAGCTCAGAGGACGGTCGGGAGGGCTCGCACTACGTCAAACAAAAGGAGGCAGACGGGGCCGCATGTTTGTTCCACAGGTGACTTTAAGCGCTGCCGAGGGGGCAGGCGCCTGGTTCCGCCGGGGTGCTCAGACCGTGGCCAGTTCCTGCTTATCGCAGCCAAACCGCCGACGTCAGGCAGTGTTGACAGCTGCCATTTTCCGTGAGGTGACGCCAGGTTCACTCTCTCGCCTCTTTAGCGTCTCTTCGCGAATATGTGGCTGGCAGAGTTGAGTTCCTGCTCAGGTGTGAACTGTGATCTACATACCCCGCGGATGGCTGCGCCGCAGCCTCACACGCGGGTCCTTGACCTTCTCACGGGCCAACAATGGCGGCTTAAAAGTGAATAAAAGTAACAGTTCCTGACAGAAAACAGACACAAAACCTCTGCATCAGTCCTGAGAGAGGAGAGGCGGAGCGACGCTGGAGCGCTACACACCTGTGATACACCTCTGGAGCCAGTTAGCTCTCTTCACACGCAAACTAACAGGCAAATGTTCATGAGAACATTTTTATGACCCCAGGCTATGAACTTCCCAGACTCTGAGGCTGTCTGTGTTTTGCAATTAGGCATGAAACTCGACAAGATCAGAACTTTGAGAACGGAATTTCAAGGAAAATGAAACGAAAACACACCGGTGGAGCCCAACTCGGCTAACCTTGTGTTGATGCCGGCGTCCTTCCCGACGTCCTTCTGTACGGTCGGAAAAGCCGGCGTTTACTTGGTGGCATCCGTAAAAACCTCACCTTCGGAGGTAAGACATCAGCTATCGGCTGTGGCGGGAGAATCTCTCTGCGCGGAGGAAAACAATTTCTTCTCACACTCCTCAGATTTATTTATTCCAGCTTGGGGCAAAGATGGTCTTACTTTAATTCCAGGGCGTTACCGAGGCAGGAGCCCATTCTCACGGGCCGCCATCACGAGGCGCCTGGGTAGACGCCTCCACCACTATGACAGGGGCTCCTCCATTTCCATTTTAAAGTGCGTTATGAATATTCACAGCTACAGGCTTCCTGGATTCTTATTCAATATCAGACTGAGAATCTCGTTCTGTGCGCGAGAGATCTAATACACATGATTCATAATGCTGAGCCCAGAGCCCATATATAACACAAAATGTCTCCTCCTGCCTGCCGTATTACGCATCTTTATAGCACATTAATATTCCAGGGAGCTAAAGAAAAGCCCTGGAATAAAGGAGCTTTTACAGTGTTTGGATTCATAATGTCGTGAAGAACCGAGAGCGGCGCCAGAGCTGTAAACATTTTCTTTAGGCTTCATTTAATGAACAGATCAGCGACGTAAAACAACAGATGGTTCAGATTTGTAACAGAAGCTGGTGACCTGCATCAGATCACAACGTGCTGTCGGTGTGCTGAGTGAATAAATTATTGCATTAACAAGTTGCTCTGATGCAGACGGAGAATATGAATAAAAGAAAGCTGCTTCGCCGTGCTTTGCATTATTTGGTGTGACTGAACGGCTTGACTGTGATGCACACCTCCACTTGTGAGAACAGCGGGGTGATGACGGATGTGCAGACGCACAGGGCGACATCTGTGAAGGCGCCGTACAGCGACAGGGTGTGTCGGTAATAAAGGGTGTCTGACCTGAGAAGAACGCTACAATAATAAGATGCTAAATTAAAGAACGAATGCCAAATCACCACTTTGTTCATCCAACACAGATGCATTTCCACACCCTTCGACTGAAAACACAGCATCGGCTGAACAACTCGCTCAAGGGTGTGTTCTGAGCTGGGGAGGTCAGGGGTTGAACCCACAACCTTCTGTTTACTGGAGCTAGTACAAACTTCAAGATTGAAACTGTCAAATGCAAATGAATTAAAAGTAGGTTCTCACCGAATCACTGACACCCAAAGAAATAACTGAGCAACTGATTAAAAGCACCTCTCGGATGCTTTTGGCTAAATATGTGAGAACAAAGTTCACCAGCAAACTGCAAGAACCACTCAGCTGCATCTCCGAAACCCTCCTTTTGTGTTTCTGGGTCTTTTTGGCAGCCATTAGCAGGTTGGAAATGATAATTCATTTCTAAAATGTCTTTAGTTGCACTCTCACCTTGACAAATGGGAAAAGGTGCTTCGGTTAGGTTGAAGATTCTTTTTTTTTCTGAATTTGTTGGAAGATGGTGAAAAGTTCACCTGATTCTCTTAAAGGTTATGGAAAAGCAACAACGTGATATCAGCCTTCACGTAAGCGGAACAATGATAAAAGTGCTAAAATGGGCTGGTGGGCGAGAGCTGCGGGAGCACACATGCCTTTGTCATTACACAACTTGCTACACTCCGACATGTCGCGGCCAGATGGAAGGTTGGTTCTGAGCCGCTGTGGATCAACCTGACCTGCAGGCTGTTCCTGCCTGGAGCGATCTGTTTGTTTGATTCATTCCTCCCATCATCGGGAGCAATTTTATTACTTCTTTCAATGAAGCCCATTTATTCTTTGAGGACATGAGCAGGTCTTGCACTTATTATTTCTAATAAAGGGCATTGGATCTGGAATAATTGGGATTTGTGCCTAGCTGGTGAGCCAGGCTGCGTTGGCCCGCATGAGATCGAATATCCTGCATTCTGACCACGGCTCCGCATGGAACGCAATCTGCCTGCAATCAGGAATGACACCGTTTTTGCTTGATGGCGCCTCGGCTCATCACGTCACCTGTGCCGACTCCAGGCGGAGAGAGACACTGGCACAATCAACAGGCCTGAGAGCGGCTGTAGTGTTTGCAGGATGTATTCCAATAGCTCTTCAGCGGGGACGGAGAAGGCTATTTCAGACAGATCCAGCCCTGAACGCTCACTCTAGCTGTAAATGAACGGAATGCCAGTCACAGAGAAAGTGAAACGGCGGCGGGAGAGTGACTGGTACGCGGGAATTTCACCGTCAGCGACTGTGGAGCAGCATCAAAATGTAAAACTGTTGGGCGGAGAGGAAGAAAGGGACTTATAAAGATAGATGATTGCAGGAATCGAACTATTAGACGTAACGAGCTGCTGCTGCGAGGGAAGTGTCGTCTCGTCCTGGCGCCGTTGGGCTCCGAACGATGTCAAATGTGATGACGTTGGAAAAAAAATCAAACCTAAAGTGGTCACAAACGGACTTCATTTCTTTGAACTATCTTTTGTTTCAGGCGTTTCTGCCACAGGTGGGTCACAGAAACAGAAACCTCAGTTATGGTGACGCCTCCAGACGCCACGTGGACGCGCTCCACCGCTCAGGTTCGCCACATTCGACGGGGAATTGCACCTCTATCACCGGTACCGACGACTCCTGACATCTGCGGCTCCAAGCACGCTCAGTTTTGATCGCACGGTGCAGTTGTGACAGTGACATGTGCGATCACGCCTAGCGGCGATGCTGCCGCGGCGCTCCGGTTCCACGTTGCAGCACGGGGAAAATCACGCCACCCTAATTGGTGGGGACAGCGTAGTTATGATTGTAGCTGCAATAACTCTTCAACAAACAGGGCTCTAATCCCTAATAATGATTCCAGACCTTGAGGAAGCTGACATTGAAATGCAGAATTCATTGATTTATCTGGTAAAAAGATTAGCGCCTCCGTCTAATCTGCTTATTAAAACCCCCACAACACACCCCCCCCCCCCCCCCAGAACCGTTAGCGGCGCCTTCAGCAGCTCTGTCTTGGCTCCAGGTGACGTGTTTTGCCACCTGAGGCTCTCCGCGACGCCCGGGACCTCCCGAGATGATGTCGCGCGCAGATGCGTTAAGAGCCGAGATTGATTGCGGCGAAGCGCCAGGCAACAAGAACAGCGAGCAGGCTGATCCCGAACACGGGGAGGAGGAGATTACGCTGACGGAGAGTCTCCGCCAGGTGAAATGAAAGGCAAAGCCAGATCTAACCTTCCATCTCCACGGTGGACGCTGCCGCGGCGTTGTCGTCCGCCATCTTGGAGGGAGCAGGCTGCCCTGCTTCTGCTGGGGAAGAAACAACAGGAGACGTTGCCACACGTTAGACAGGTTAGAGGACAACAGGAAGGTATAGAAAGGCATTATTGCATCGTTTCGCCATCCATCACATTCCCGCTCAACACAAATAGGCGACTTTTCAGGTTCAGTGATCTACATACCTTTATCTCCCCCGTCGTCTTTATCGCCACCATCGCTTTTAGCCTCATCTTTCTCATTCTTTTCAAGCCCTTTATCTTCATCTTTGCCCTGTGATTCATTTCCACCCTCGTCCTTTTCTTCGGTCGGCTCCTCGCTGCCAGAATTTTCATCTGGGTGTAAAACAACAACAAAAAAGAGAGGTATTAAAGAAGAGACATCTCGAAGGATTAATACGGGCTCCAGGAGTCAAGGCTCTCCGCATTAAGTCCTGAAACGCTCAGCAAGAAATGAGCTCATGTATCATTATTTCTGAGGGTAATCACATCAACAGGTCTGTTTTGTTGGGGGGTGACAGAAAGGAAGCGTTTGGAGACAGGTGGGACGTCGCTGTTAAAGGGTCCGGCTCGGTCGGAATTTGTGCCCCGTTGGAACTCAAATATCTACGTGTAAATGCAATAATATGAAGAGAAGAGTGGGCGGGACTCGAATGGAAAAGCAGAGCTGCGGTTCTGGTTTGTGAGTGGATAACACACACACACACACACACACACACACACACACACACACACACACGCAGTATATAGAATGATGGAATTAGCTTGTGGTTTCTTCTTGCTTCAGCTCTGCGGCTCCCAAGAATGCAGTTGCGTCTGGCAGATCTGGAGCGACGGATCAGCTCTCACTCCTTCACCACAACGGTGGAATTGATTTTTAGAGAGGCTCTCCGTCAAATCTGTACCGGGGATGCGACGTGAATGAAAGGAATACAGGAGAGGCGAGGCGCTGCAGCGTGCACATGCAAATCTTAATTATATCCCAGCAGCGCGGCGCATATGTAGAGGAAGAGAAACGGTTGCAGCTCAAAGTCAACGGGCCTCTAACACAAGAGCGTGACGCCCACTCTCAATTCAAAGGAGCCTCTCGCCGTCACCGCCACGCCCATCTGGGTCTCGGGGTCCGCTCTTCCAGATTACACAGATTCATTTAGAGCTGGACTACTTATTCCTCTAACAAGGCTGATCAAGATGGATCTTTAATCAAGCCGAGCTGCGGTGAGACCCAGAGCCACACATCAATCAGCTTGCACTTTCTCCATATGATGCAATCTGACGATCGCCCAGCCCCCCCCCCACTCTGCTGCAGCCCTCACCTGGGTTCTGGCTGGCCATCTCCACGTCTCTGTTCCCACCAGCATCTAGAAACAGAAGAGGAATTCAAAAAAGGGAGGGAAACATTTGTGCCCGGCGCTGCAGTCTGGAGTCGAATTAGCCTGGGCTTCGATATCACCTCAAACAGCCTTTTTTTTCTCTTCCATCTCTTTGTGGAACTTAGTCTTTGTACTGCGGTACGAGAGCAACGGAACCACAAAGACATGCATAAATTAAGTCACAAAAAAGAAGGGGAAAGAGAATTTCACTTCTGAGGCCATGCATAATTGAAGATTTTCTTTGTTCCAGGCTTCTGTGATAAGAAAACTTTATTTGTCACAGTGCTGCTGCACTGTTGGGGGGGAAGAGGGGGGGTGGTGAACAAATTCAGAATTCAATTTTTGATGACAGATGACATGAAGAAGCAGCGGTGCATCTGAGGGGCTCTGAAACATGTGTTAGTGGTCTGGAAAATGACATTACCATTGGCGCCCTCGTCTTCATCACCCGATTCCTCTTTATCTGCGAAAGGAAGGAAAAGAACCGTGAGAACCGTAAACCGGAGTCGCGTTGGCACCAGAAAAGGTGGCGCTTAAGTTACTTTATGCTCATGCTATCAAGATGGCGGCAGGACCGGGACCGTCTGGTCGTGTTTTATGGGCCACAACAGTGTCACAACACAACAACCCATAATACAGCCGTAGCGTGCGCTTCTGTATTTGATATGGAGGGATAATCCGGTGTTTATGTCCTTTTCCATCCCTTTATAAGTCTTGACCTTTTCTATGAGCTGCTTCAATGTCCCTCCTGCCTCTGAATGACAATAGGGACATTTTCATAGTGGATGCCAGGGCTGTGCTAATGCACCTGTCAACGTTTCAGGGTTATCTCTTATTTTTCCCAGCAAAATGTACCAAGAAGCGAGCTGAGGATAACAGAACCGTCTGTTAGATGCCCAAACACACGGGTAGCAGGCAGAATTGGATCAACGCCACGTACTGGAAATATTGGTACGTCAACCTTCTGCTGCAGCAGATGTCCCAGTGGCGATGTGGCTGCAAATGGTCTTTGAAAGAATGGAGAGGCCCATTCTGCTGCCATCAGTCACACGGCGAGATCCAGTTCATGCTGATTTGATCACAATCAACAGGGGTTTAATATCGATACCATCTCAGGACGCCGCCATAAAGCATCTACAATAGTTGAAAGCCTGAATCTGCCCCCCTCCCACTACCCCCTCAGCCCCCCTCCCACGTTCTAATACAGGCATGTATAAACCAGTAGCATTTGGGACAAATTGAGTAATGAAAGCCATGACACCAACAAGACCACCGGCTCTACAAAAGCCATTGTGCTGCAGCCATAATTGCTTTTTTAACAAGCTTTTGCGCAAAGCCAATTTTTCATATCTATGCAATTTTGCCCTGCACTCAGAACAATAAAATGCCAGCCTCCATTAAATGGAGAGAAGGCCAACTCTACCAGCGCTGCATGCTTGTCCCAAGTGCCCCTGTCCATCATACAGAATGCCAGTGACACCACACGGTACGGCAATCCTTTTTATTAATCATGACTGGCACGCTGGGACGGAGCCATGGACAGGAGGCTCGAAGGAATACTCCGGTTGGGGAAGCAGGTTAAGATGGATCCTTCCCTCGTCCGTCCCCAAATATTTCTCCTGTGTTCAGAAATTAAGCGTGGCTGCTGAATGTGTCTGCAACGATCCACGACCACGTATCGAGATGAGACACGGAGCTGGAAGTAATTTCCTCCCTGTTATCGAATCATTTACATTCAGCTTAGTGAAGGGAAGAGCATTTAAATTGTGTTGAAATGTGCTAAAGGACAAACAGTGGTCCAAAACACACTCACTAGATCACAAAATGTCGAATAAATATGCTTTTTAACAGATGAGTTGAATGCACGTGCGGACGCTTCCTTGTCCAAACAGCAGGTGGCAGCATTGCCACAGCTTTCTCGTGCTCTACGGTCTTGGCTGTGAGACCCTTCACGCAGAAGGACTCGAGAAGTCTCCTCCTGAGCACTCTCACTGTCAGTACTCGTGTGGTTTGTGCTTTAAAAGATATATTGACTTAGCAACAATTTCCAGGACTTCCCTAAAAACGGAATGATACCACTCTGTGTCTCAGACACGCAACTGATTTAAATAATTGATCCAATATTGGATGAAGGGGCACAATATCTGTGCACCATAAACAATTCAGCTGCTGATATGCAACCTTTTCTGTGTCCTAGTTGCACACAGAAACTCACACGCACACACCCCAGATACCTCTCACTCTCTCCCATCAACGTCCCTTATTGCTTCCATTACAGCCGACTGGAGCAACGGATGAAAAGGACTTTTTTTTTTCTTTTTTTTTTTTAAAAAGGGGGAAAGTTGAAAAATTCATGAGACATGTGTAGAAGAAAGAGGTTCTGAGATGACCAACCACGATCGTTCAAAGACCTTCTGCTGTGTCAAATGTGTGTCAAAGCGAAGTGCAAGTGTGTTTTCGGGAGTGCTGGGTGGAGACGGCGTCCCACAGGGAGGCTGACTGTCTGTCCTCACTTTGTGTTATTACACCCTGCGCTGCCATCGCTCATCTCCACCCCCGCCTCTCCCAGCATGCCAGGCAGACACATTCAGCCGGGCACTGATTTCTGGCTCTGCGTTCACATTTTTCGGTGCCCTGTGACATCCTCTAATCTCGCTAATGCTAATTTGACATCACATAATAGACGCTGCGGGGCTGCTCGCCGGTTCAGGTGTGCTCCTCTCCACCTTGGGCCTCTGTGGCTGCGTCTCCCTCGCTCCCCCCCCCCCCCCCCCCGCCTCTTTAGCTCGGAGCTTTCTGCATGCCGGGCTCCCGTTTCACGAGGATTACATCACGGCACACTTCATCTCTCACACATGCATCCACACACAGTTTAATCTGCGATCCCGTTTTTATTTCCAAACACTCTTCGGGGGTTTTTTGTAGTCGACGAGGGATTGTGTGCTGGCTTCTTTTGAAGAGGAGTTCAAATAGTGCTTATCAAATCTAAACAGATGCACTGTTGTGCTGGTCTGAAAGTAAATACAATTAGAATGCGATTTAGATTGCTGGTTAAGAAAAAAACAACCTACCGTAATACAGGAAATAGCAGGGCAAACTAAAACCCATCAATTAAAAATTGGAAAATGTGAGACGATGACAAAAACGACAACATACATTAAAGCCCCATTTAAGCGAGCGATTAAACTCTTAAAAACTCATTTCCACTTGCAAAATTATTTATTTCAATTGCCAATTGAAACTGAAGAAAAAAGAATCCTTGAGGACCTTAAAAGGATTATCCCTTCATTTGCCTAATCGAGCACGTGGGCATCCATGAGGGTGCGAATGCAGCTTCCCTCTGCTCCATCTAACTTATTAAACTAGCTTATGTGGCTACGGGTGGAACTTTGAACATGGAGCCATTTAGCGGCCACGCTTGCAGAAGAGAGACTCTCCACAAAAGGGGGCGGAGCTAAATGCATTTGGATGGTTATTTGTTGCTCATTTAATGGTTATTTATTATTTAAGGCGTGCATCTGATGGGTGGATTGGTTCTGAAGTCATCATTCTCCTCTTTATGTGTCTCGGGCCTGTAAAAAGCTACAAAGCCCCCGTGTTCGCCATGACACGCGTGCCAGAGGGATCTTCATTAGAGGCAGCTAAAAACTCATTTGCCTTCTTTTCCTTCTGCCTACTGAGGCTGAACAACACACAGCCGGCTCTCGCAAGCGTAGATGCAGCCGGCGTCGTGCGTGAGTCACGGCGGCGCTACAATTAACACCGGTCCGCTAACCAGCGTATTTATCGCAGCGAGACGCGACAGCGGAGAGAGCGGTAACGTCTCCTCTTCATCAGCGCTGCAGCTGAGAGCCACTCATGTCTGACCTGTGGACGGGAGCCCCGGAGGACTGTGATGGATGGATGCGATGCATCACGCCCAAGCATATTGACAGGCGCGCTCCAGCGAGTAGAATTTATTCTAAAAAGTACTTCATCGACTGGACTGAACAGAGGACCTGCTGCGGGGGCTCTGACGTCACCAAACAAACGCGCTCGTGTAGAGAATAACTTTTATTTTCCTCACTGCTGCTTTTCTGACATTTTTTCTTGACATTTAACTGTTTCCTATGATTCAGCCTCCTCCTGACGTAGAGCCGACCACACCTAACCTTTACATTGCAGGCAGGAGGAAATCGCTTCATCCCTTTCCTGGGAGAGAGGTTGTCTCAAGGACTGAGTGTTCCCATGCTGCAAAGCTGTGCCAAGGCCTTTTGTGAATGGATTAGTTACTATTAAGCTGGCGGGCCTGATAAATTAGGATTTATAAAGATTATTACACAATGCTTCTGCCCTCCTAATGCCGCTGATTGAATTTGTGAATTACTGGCGCGTTAGTGTAAAGGTGCGTCGGACAGACCGAAGTGGCCACGCATGGACGTCCTATCTGGTCCAGCCTCTCGCATCTTCCGGGAAATCCGCTCACCCCGCGGAAAAACAACCGGCCTCGAAAATTCCCCGCAACCTTAAACCTCGAAGACAAATGGATGGTGTTGCGGTTTAATTGCCTGCTAACACCCTGCAGCGTAAGAATCTAATTATCTTTGGTCCATGGTACTGTTTCAATACTGCACACATCCAAAGGGGCTGAAGCTGCAGAATATCCAGATAATGGCCTCTTAAACAAGTTTGCCTCTAAGAAAACATTGCTTTAAATGGGCCGGCTTCATCTCGTATTCATTTCCCCGAAGAGGAACTGGGCACCCCAGAGCACGAGATTACTGACCAAGAACACACTCCATTATTTGGTACACACAAAACAAATGATGTGAATGTGTGATGTCATCGCGCCTCATTAACGCAGCGGAAATTCTCAATTTGTACCTCTGTTGCTGTCGTCACTTTCCTCCTTGGCTGCGGATTTTGGAGACGGCGGTGTGTCGTCTAAAAACGAGCAGAAAAAAAGAGAGAGCCACTCATTTGCTTCGGATTCTGACAGTTTATCAGTTTGAACTGTTGGAACGAGCCATTTGGTGTCAGCCAACGTCTGCAGTGATTATCCCGACTGGGCGGCCCAGCGCCGGCTGACCAGGCCTCAGAACCCTGGGAGAGAACTTCCTGGCGGCTACACGCTTTTGTTTTATACCTGCCTGACCAAAAAAAAGTCTAAAGGGAGAGCAGGAGAAGAATTTAATGCTTTGAGGCTAACTCTAGAGCACAGTGGAGGACAAAAGCACTATTCCGTGTGAGAATAGCAGTTACTCGAACCTTTGAATAAGCTCCAGCCTTTACTGATTCAAACTGGCTGATGGAGCAGAATAAAAGGCTATTGCTTGGCACCAGTGCAGAAACCCATCAAACAAAGCCCAACTGGACTGGGGCAGCACCGGTATGACAATACAATAGAGCTGGAATTATCAGGGGTTATTTCAGCTGGCTTGATATGGTCTGCTTCTGTGTTATTAGACAGTATGCTGTGTAACATAGCTGGTAAATTAACAGGACAGAATGTAGGCACCCAGGCGCTAAAAACAGGACTAAATCTCAAATACGGAGCCCGGTCGTTATGAGCGAGCCATTACGGGCACATTGTTTTACTCCGGAATACCACATTTTACAGTGCACATATAAAACGGCCCTTTTATGGGCACCAAAATGGAGCCTCATTGAAAACACAGATGCGTGTAATTGGCAAATGACGGAGGTGACTTTGGAAGGAAAACATTTTGATAGCACCCCGGCTTCTCTTTCCAGACAGTAAAACTCACAGTGTTCTCCGTTTAGTTTGCCAGACCTGAAGCGTGACGCTCTCGTAACCGCACGTGGCCCCTGAACCCCTAAAGACGAACCTCTGCTTTTCGAGATCTGTGGTTCTAAAGTGCCGTAAAAGGACAGAGCGGAGAAGGGGAGCAGCCAGAGGACCTTGCTGGATCTGTTGTGTTCTGCTACAAACAGCAGACTTGCACTTCTGCAAGGCCTGTTTGAGTTATTGCTTATCCGGGACATTGGCGCACAGACAAATGTCAATAGTTCATCCTGATAAAGAGTATCTGGGAGTGTCAGGCCACGTGCCACGATGGCGCGGTGATAAGAGCATTAAGCCCAGACAGTTGTGCTTGTGCTATCACCTGGCACACATTGCAGAGGGATGTTGCTTTTTTCCCCCTCCCCTACGCGCTTTAGGTGCTCTAAAGGCATTGTGCCTGTAAGCCGGATGAAAAGAATGGTGCTGGGAATTAGCTGTGGAAATAAGCTGATGTAATGTAATGTACCTGACATGAAGTATTTCTAACCGCAATCTGTCAGGTCGCCGATCCGGCATGTCACCCAAAGCAGTAAACATTCAATTTCTCCTGCTGCATAAAAGCGGGCGAATCAGTGTCAGGCGCCGCGGCTACGCCACTCACTCACCCTCCGCCTGCTTTAATGGAGGTGTTAAGGTGAAAAGGCAACCATGAAATGTTCTGTCACTCACCTTCCTTCAGCTCCGTCTCTGCAACATCAACGTCATTGTCTGCCAGAGGGGGAGACGACAGCGTGTCAAACACACCGTTTTGGAGCACAATACAGGGAGTTGCGGCAACTTTTTAAAATCATTATTATTGGAATGTTCCGGCAGAGCATTTTGAGTCCTTCCTGCAGCTACATGAAATGTGACCAATCTACCTCCTCCGTTCATACATCCAAAACTGAGTGTTTACCTCCTCCTTTCACACCAGCTGTCATGTTTGGAAACCTTCACACCTCACATTTCCTCCAGCAGACGGCCTTGGATCCAGCGTGCGCCTGTGCTAAGCTATTGCTAATGTGTTTAACACGTGTTAAATGAGGCCTGTGTGATTGAACGGGGAGGTCACAATCATCAGTTATTCATTTTCTATTAAATCTGTACCGGCGGCCTCAGCGTGAAAGGAAAGAAATAACTTGTCTGGCGTCTCGAGCAAAAGTTCTGGTGTGAGATTCTGTGAGACGGCGCGAGTGAGGCGGGACTTAAACTGGAGTTGCTGAGTCGGCGAAAAGAGCGCCTGCTCAACAGGTTCCGATGGTTGCGTGGCTCAGACAAGCATCCACGGCCTGGCGGCGTTCCGTGAAGTCGCATTAACAGACTACTAAGTATGTGAGCGTACAGTACGTGAGCATTTGTGGTTATGCACAAGTGAGTAATGACGGTGCCGCAGTAACAAGTGAGCATTAGCATTGATGTAAAGCTGCTGTCAGCCGCGCTGTGGAAGTGGAACCATCAGAGCTCCCCGCGGATGCAGCGACAGACGTTGCTTTTGTAGAACTCGGAATCGGAAGGTGCGAGGCATTAATCTAACCCTGCTCTGGGAAACAAAGGAAAGCCCACTGACGCGGGATAACAATACAAAACAGACAAATGTTTGCCTCGGCTGCAGCCACGCGCTGTAAAAGCACCCCTCCTTCTCCACAGGGCTGTCAAAGGGGGGAAATTTATGGGATGCGAGGCAGAATATCATTACACGGTTTATATTTATTCGTTCCTCAACAGTAGATGCAAAAGAAGCGCAAAGTCGATACTCGTGACCTTGGGATGGACTAACTTTTGCTCAGTAATTTGACATTTTGGGGACGTGTGTTCGCTTTATTTATCCTGATGAAATGATGGGATCATTGGAATTCCTGCACAAATTCTCACGGATCGAGCCCGGCGAGCCATTTTCCTCACTGTTTTTATGCTAAGGAGGTTATTCCGTAGCTTCAGTTCAGTTTACCGGATAGACGAAAAGTGAAATTCCAAGTTTTCACGCTGTCGTTACGTACGTGTATCCAACATGTCTGTGAAGCGTGCTAACGTGCTAACACTGGTAACATATGATGAGGTAAACTGAAGCGTCATATCTGCCCGAGCTGCTCCTGGAATCCCTCCATGACACCAACTCAGAGTTCTTCCAGCCTCTCAAAGCCTCTGTAGACAAATTACACAAGCGAGCGTGAACACTGCAGCTTTGCCTCTGCTAAAGGAGCACCCCCCTCTTCTGGGGATGTGGTCCTATCGCGGACATTCGGGCCGCCCGGGCTCCGCTGATGAGAGCAGGGAGCGCATTAAGAACCATGTAAATAAGTGTCAATTGGAAAGTCAGTGAAACAGTTTAGACCAAACACAGCTGGCCCTGCAGATCCGCGGCCCGTGTTAATATTGTCAGCACTGTGTCTGATTGAGGGAGAGAAGAGACGGAACCCAGCTTGTGAGCAGCCACCCGGATCATATTAGTGGTGGAGTGTACCCTGAATCAATTTCAACATGCTTTTGCTCTCTACAAGCACAGCTGCCCGACTGCATCCCTGCTCGCAAGGAATACGTGCCAAGACAAGCATGTGGTCAATCATGATCAATGTGGTAATGCCAATCATGCCACATGTTTAATTACATTGATTATGCTCTGCAGGTGCATCAGCTCATAGCTTTTAGCTTAACTTTAAAGAGAGAAAAGTACTGAGACCAAACTCTTGTTTTTTTTGCTTTGGTGACTATTATCAGCTGTGTAATCACACACTCCTTCACTACTAATCTTACTCACGGTGTAAGAAGCGGCGAGTGGACTACTTCGCTTACAGCACCCTAGTTAGTGCACTATAAAGGGGATAGGGAGTGATGGCTCAATGCTGACGTGGGTCTTCTGCTGCTGCAACTTTAAAACTTTAAAAATAACATAAAAAAACCCCTGCATTTATTAATTTTAAGGCTTGACTGGGGCACCACTGCGCTCACACTCAGTCCTCCCTGTTGAAGCTCCTTCCCGTCTCGCGTTCATGTGTCAAGGCAAATGTACCTGTACGGAGGCGTACGGAGAATTTGCCATTAAAAGCTATTTTTCAGCTTTGTCCCGCTGCTGGATGTAACCTTATTTTGGCCGGCGCGCTGCGACAGCTTGTGGGAATGTGCAGAGCAATAAAGCAATTTCCTGTATGCAAATGCTCTGTTTACACATTCCTGCTCCAGTCATTGTCACTTGACAGATTGCTCGAATATGAGGACGGAAGATATACAATGAAAAATGAGAATAGTAAGACTTCAATAAAATAAAATCTACCGCGCCTCCTCCCCGCTTTACACGTGCCTGGAACCGATGGTACAGGCGTGACAGTTACGTGCGCACACGAACTTACCACCTAGAAAGAGATCAAGGGCGGCAACAACAGCAGCTCCATGAGGAGGCAGATGGGGGGGGGGGGGGCGTAAAGAGGAAGAACCAGAAGTGGAGGTGGCGTGGCGGGGGTCATGCATCCTCGGGTCATGTGTCATAGACCGGAGGTAAGAACGCCAGTCAACATTTCTTTCTTTACCGTGCACTCCAGCACGTGGGCGCCGCCTGGCTGGGTTAAACATTAGACGCCTTCAAATGAATCTCTCATCAACAAGCGCAACAATGGTGATTCTGCTCCCTCGGAGGTTCTGAGGGGAGCCTCATCAAAGAGACGCTCCTCAGAAGACTGCGGTTGGGAGGCTTGTCGGGAAGCAGGCGTAAGGTAAAGAAAGGAAAATCCCAAATTGGGAACGTCGCGCGCATGTAGCACAATAAAAAGCCCACGTGTGTTGTTTTATCATCTGACCTGACCTGGGTTTTTAATCAAAGCTGCCCTCATCATTAGCGTCCCATTCACAGAGGTAAACAGTACTTTCTAAAGATGAAAACTCCTGCGATTCTGTTTGGGGGCACGTGCACACGCAGGCAGTTTGCTGCTTCCTCTCTGCTCCCTGTCATAGACAGATACGCGGTCTTTATCCACTGACAGTGCTTGTAAACGGCGAGACTGATAACTGGAGAACAACAGCTCCAGATTCTCATCTCAGAGCGCTAATATGATGAGACGGGCGCTGGGTGCAGGGGGGGTGGGGGGCAAGCAATATAATTAAGGTCTGTCCCCAGAATGTAATCTTTCAGCGAAGAGCCTGGGCGGGGAGCAGGACAGATGACAGGAGCACAGAGGGAACAAAACAATGTTCCATCTGGGAGCGGCGAGATGAAGGCCTGAGAGCCGGTATTCCGCTGGGGAGGCAGTGAAGGGAAAGGGAGGTAAAAGGGAGGTAATGCTAGGCTGGTGGAGCCAGCCAGCCCCTTTCAGCTCCCCAGCTATTAAACCCAATCCTCCGTGGAGCCCCCATCAGAGCCGGTGACTGCTCCTGGCCTCCGAATAGGGATGATGGCATGAAAGGAGGGAGGGAATTGGAAAGGGAGTGGGAGCAATAGATAATGGATGTTTGTTTATTTCACAGAACAAAACGGCAAAGAAAGAGCAGAGAACAATCAGCGGTTGCTATGCATCCTTGATTCCCGTTTCTTTTCTTTTAGGCCTCGCAGTTGACAATCATTGATGAGGGCCGCTATTACAGTCAATCAAATCTGTCAAGTGTCATCAGAATATCCACAATTATGGAAAACTTGGCCTGCTCTTTTTTTTTTTTAACTGATGAAATCCTCTTAAAGAAATCCAAGAAAATCTGACGTGTTAAACCAACTTTCCGTGCAGATTTCCTGAATTTATTTACATTTTTAAGCCTGACAGATCCTTCCAGGAAGAGAATATCTTGCGCTGCAGATGTGTCTAAAGGTTTGAATGCCAAAACCGGGCGGTTCTGTGCAGATGGTCCATTAGGTAGGCAGAGAGATCACACAGTGTGCAGGAGACCTCAGGAAAACACTGCATATTAAGTATTCATCAGTTCATTAGCGAGTTCACCACAGCAAATCAATGGATAATAGATTAAATGTAATGATGCAGGATTAATGACACGCAGCCCCGTCAATTTGGAGTAAACACACATACCTTGAAAGAGGAGTGACATTTTCCTCTTGTAGATGACAAAGTCGGTCTCCAGGAAGACGCAGAAAATGACCCGTGTGATCTGAACAAAGAGACAAGAAAAGGAGAGCGATGAGTGGGGAAGCTCACAGCCCCGGACAACCGAAGCACCTCAGGAAGATGAAGTGTGCAGCTTCAGAGCTGACAACGGCGATGTGCATCCTATAGAGACACGCTGAAGCGCCGCCGACCTTGTGAGGCAGCCCGCAGACGATCGTCACAATGAACCACAACTCACAGCGAGGACATCGGACGCCTCCTGTTACAACAACGCCAATTATGTGAGCGCAATAATCAACTATTGTTGCTTAGTAACAAGGCGAGTTCTTGAGAAATGAGCCACGTTCCAACAAACTTCTGGCAACCCCAGGTTGCTGCTTGATGCATGCAGCGCTTCTAAACGATCTGACCATTAGAGTCAGTAATAATATAGTAATGATGGGATCTACACTTTTTTCTAATAATGATCGTATTCAACAGCCCCCCCACCACACACACCGAGCCACCGACTTCAGCGTCGCGCTGTTGGCCTTCGTGGGCTCACTTAAGAGTAAACACTGGCGTCTATCTGTGGAACGTGGAGCCGCTTCTGCTGCGGCGAGACGGCGAACGGCTGCCTGAGTGGGAGCTTGCCTTTTTTCCTCCTCCTCCCCGACCTTCTTTCCCGCTGCTGGAATCTCAAACGAGCAGGCATCAGTCACAGTCACGCCGCAGCAGCAGATAATCACCTTTTTACATAACAGCCATAACAATGCTCCCGCGCTCGCTGCCCTCCAATAGCCCACAAAGTGATCCTGTGTGGGAATAAAAGGACGTCCGCGGCTTCAGCCCCCACCGCTGACCCTGCCCAGCACAAGTGTTTGATGCGCACGTGCACGCGCACATTAATAGTTTATGATGCCTCTTTGGGGGAAATGTTAGGACCTGCATCCTCGATGGAAACATTTCAGTTCAGTTGGGTGTCTGCAGGCGCCTTTGTTCATGAAAATGTAGACTCTCTCAACCCCCCCCAATCTTAACAGAGTGAAAGGAAGCTTTAACTTTCCTTTCAGCTTTGGGGCTCACCGAGTAAGATTATGCCAAAATGGTGCACACCACCAGGGTGGAGGAAGGTCAAAGGACGTCAGTTCCACAGAGATTTTCTTCCGCTTCCTTTCCGAACCCGACTGTAAATGTGGGCGAGTCATGGATGTGTGCACGCTGAGCCAGGAGCCAACGCTGGCACACCAACGCAGACACCGAGAGGAGCTACGGAGCAACGATCAAGAAGATAATGTCACTCCTTCCTTCTTATTTTTAGAAGAATGCAGAACCAATTAAAAAGGTGATTGGATGTGAATTCTGAGGAGCCATTTTCACAACACTTTATGTCAGACGAGGTCGGTCCGAGTTCATGGAGTTCAGCTATACGTGCTCCTTCAGCTAAATGCTCTAATTCAATAGCAGCTATGAGATCGTCTGTCCCTGTCAGTCACAGGCTAATTGATGGAAGCTTGGTTAAGCTATTTTTGTAACGTTTCCCAGCAGTGGGACAGCCAGATCCATCAGATCAGGACTGCTGCAAGAATTACAGGCATGACATTGGACTCAAGATGTTTCTTCAGAGCAGCAAACACAAAGTTATTAAGATAAGCACAATTTAAAGTAGCTTTGTTTCTCGATTTAATTCCAAATCTTGCATATTCAATGAAACTTTTAAGTAATTAAAAGCAATAATTTATTATTTCACCTTCAAAACTGGAACTACTCAGCATGTAAGGATATTTAATTACAACCCTAATTGTTACGAAACTCATCTTGGCAGATTCAGCACAGAGGGGTTCAGAACCGAGCTCATTTACACTTAATTGTGTTTGCAACATATTAGACCGAACAGTTCCGATGATCAAGCACAATAGCAAAGACTAATGGAACGTCAGGAGGCAGACGGTTCGCTGCCCTGCATCTGCTCCAGTCGGGATTCTGAAACACAGGCGAGCCACGGTCGGATTTCCTGCAGAACCTTTGGCTCCTCCAGGCTATTGTCTGTCTATCTCCAGGCCTGGTCGGGAAAAAGAAGTCAGAGCATTTGAAAATGCAAATCCCATCCCGCACCGCCTCCCCCAACTAATAATTTCCTGTATCCAGGTTGGACAAATAGTGATGCTTGTCGTGTTGACTTTTCTCTCTGGCTCCCGCTCCGTCTGTCAGCCTGTCTGTGCGGTTCCTCTGGTCCACATTCCACAGAAGGCTCGGCCAGCCTCTTTCATGTTACTGATCAGAAACTCGTTGTCGGGTCTATGACAGATATCAGCCAGACCAGGATGCCAAAAAAAAAAGAATATAAAATAAATAGAAAGCGCTGCGAGTCTGCCTCCATTGTTCAAACACAGGCTGCCAAGGTTTCATAACAGCTTGAAATAAATGGAATAACAGAATGAAGGTGAACTCTGAATTATTGTGTTTACGGTGAGTTTCACCAGAAAACCCTGCAAAAAGCTGGTTTTGTGTAAGAGGATTACGTACACACACAGTGCTGAACAGCCAGAAGGCTCTGCAAACGTGAAGAACATGGACCTAAACTTATAATATCAGTGGCTTTTAAACCCACAGTTAATTATTAGAATTAATATCTGTGGTTACGTTTCTGCAGCGTGCGCGTGAATCCTGGGCCACTAAAAACATCCCTAAATACCACATTTTAGAGTTTGGACACCAGTATAATGTACACTGGTCTGGTGGAGTGCACGCCCCCCCACAGCTCCCAAGGTTGAAAAAGTTAATGGAAGACTAATTAAAAAGCTGGGATCGCGGCATGCTGGCCTTCCTACTCATTACTCATGGCTGAATGGAGGGCCTTTGCCAAAGGGTGAACACAATATGATTGTGTCCCCTGGTTGCCAGTAGAGGGGATGGAGCTCTCGACAGAATCTGTTCTGCACAATAAAGCCAAAGTTAATACAGGGTAAAAAAGCACAATAAAACCTGCTAAAATCCACCCCGTGAGAGTGCTGCGTATCAGCGCTCACTCCAAACTAAAATGAATCTCCAGCAGATGGACTTTATGTCCATCACATGCAGTGATTCTGTTGACTCTGGACCCTTTATGTCACTGAAGCAACATCATTAGCACCATCATAGAGGATTAAAAAAACTATTTTACACAATCTAGATGAAGCTGTATCATATCCTGACTATTTGGGAGCTGGCAGGAATATACCCGGTCACCAGTCCATCGCAGGACACACACCATTCCGTCACACTCTCACACCACAGGGATCATTTATCTTTGTGTGTTTTTAGACTGCAGGAGGAAACGTTTGTCACTACGGGAACGGAAACTCGTGGACGCAATGGGAACACGTGCAAACTCATAATGCCCTGTAAAAGCCACTGCACCAAATATATGATGCTGCAGAAGGAAAAGTCTGACAGGCGAGTCTGTTTCCTGGTGATCCGACCTTGGAAAGGAGTCACGATCAAAGGTTTGCTCACAGTCAGGAAACTCGAGAGCCCACACACTCGGGTAGGTGACTGTGTTATTGAGCTGCAAATCTTTCAGCCGTAACTAGTGAAAGTCACCATAAACATCTCAATCACTTTATGGCAAAAAGACTAGTGTGGATTTATTAGTAAAGAAAGAGCAGAGATTAGTCAAATTAATCAAATTTTCATGCTTCCATTAAAGAACATCGTAGATGTTTTAAATGGAGAAGATGAGTCACTACCTTCAATTTCTGTAGTTGTCACCTCTAAACAATCTCACTTAATCTTATTAATTTAAACATTAAAATGTTGCTAATCAACCTTTGATTTGATGCCTCTTCAATGTAATTAAGCTCTGAATATATAAAATGGGACTAATTAAAATTATAATACCAGGGAGCAACCCACACGTTTGTAACTCATTTGCATGACACATGAAATGCACAGAAACAAGATTTAGAGCGGCTAGCTGTCAGCCGGTGGTAAATGTATGTGCCTGAATGTTAATGAGCAGCACAGAAATACACGAGAGCTCCCTTTATTCAAATCTCCCTTGGACTGCTTGTGAGTTTTAATTTGTGTGCACGTGTGGCTCATCGCTGCGGTGCAGCGTGCCCCAGACTCCAACTGGCTAGTTAACAGATGAGCTGTCATAGCTGGCCACCCATGCCCATAATTACATGGGGGTACTTGCCATCAGAATCTGACAAGCAGGCACAGCACACACACACTTTTGCCACTTACAATTCCTTCTTGATTCTGTCACAAACAATAATAGGGACAGGTCGTCGTAGCATGTCTGCTCCAGCTGGAGCTCGGACCCGAGGGATACCCGTGTCTGTGAGTCCTGAGCTGTCTTATTACTGAGGCAGCCGCTCATGCGGGACCTAAATGGCTGCATCCAGATGGACAACAGCAACAGGATATTCATATATATTATTAGCAGGGCAGAAATATTTCACCCATTTGCTTCATTTTCTTACATTCGAGGTAATTTCGAGTATCTATTACATGACAGTGACGCTTGAGTGGTAATAACCCTCCCCGGGAATCATGGGCACAGTGAATTAATGGACATCGGCATCACGCACAAACATGCAGTTAACACACATCATGCTTGTCTTGTTTAGGATTCTTTCATCTGTAACATGACTGATGATTGCTGTGTAGGATAATTCACATTCTTCTCCACATTATTGAATAATTCTAGTAAATTATAGCCAACAGTGAAATATCTGCCCATCAAAGAGCCTCGTGACAGCGTCATCACAGGCACAATCAGCTAGTGTGTGTCTCCTTTGTTGTCAGCCGTGCTGGACTGGACAGGGTTCAGTCTGAGGCAGGTGGACCATATCCAGGTCTTATGACTGTTGTAATTACACACACCTGCGCCCACCATGGGAACACAACACAAGGGGAGGAAGTGCACATAAAAACCCGGTCTAGTTCAGCCAAATTCAAAGCTTTGTGCAAATACATGTAAACATCCACAACCTTGACATCAAAACTATTCCCCTTCCCGCTGCCCCCGGCTGCTCGCCACCCTCGCACCTTCCGCTCGCTCTTTCTGGCGAGGCGGGCAGTAGCGAGGAATTGGCACGAACGGTCCGGTGAGTCGACGTGTGGCGCCCACATTTGACTCTGATTGACCCCGTTGGCCAAGAGAACCGCGGCTCCACCTGCAGCAAGATGGCAAATTATCATTTCAAAGAAGTGGCCAGAAAAGGTTAGGCCTTTGAACAAAACGCCTATCATCCACGCATCAAAGGAGACGCCTGCTGTCACAATGGTGACGGTGTTCCGACCAAGAGAAGGTGCCCACTCCAAATCCATGTTTTACAACATTTCATCTCCTATCTCACCACCCCAACAGGGGGGCGAATCGCTCCTCTTATAAGTTAACACTTGACAGATTACTCCTGTGAACAATGATGTTAGCTTAAGACATTCACATGTTGCTCTGAAGGCCGCATCAAAAACGCAGCAAACAAAGGCGGATGAGACTAAAACTGGGCCTTGAAGATTGAGAAAAATCCACGAGATAATGTATCAGCAATTTGTATGTTAATTCAACAAACGCTGGGTGAGTCACATTTCTTACACATTAGAGGCGAACAAATAGTTCCCACTCTGTTATTCAGGCTTCGCTGCTGAATGACACCGAGATGAGAAAAAAACAGAAAGAGAACAGAGCATGCTTGAGGCATCTAACACTTTAGCTTCCATTTTAAAAAAAACTGTTCTCTGGAAGTGAAAGGGACAGCGTTTGACTTTCACAGGCTCTGAATCACTTCTGTCAGCATTTGGCTGCTTGACCACATCGTCCGATAAAAGGACGAGAAACAAAACCCTCAGTTCAGCACTCAGAGTCTAATTTGTATTGTTTTATATTTAATCGCTCTCAAAAAGCAGCGGATTTCAGTTTTAAATGTAAAGATAGCACCTTCATTGTCAGCACCAGGACCAGTAAGAGAGCAGCAGACCAGGATTAAAGGTTTACTGGTAAATATCCAGTGACAGTAATGAAAAACCTTCCTCAGCAGGAAAATGGTGTGAGACCTTTAGAGATGCGGAGCAAACATCGGAACCCCCCCAGGGTTTACAACCACTGGATTAGAGCATCCTTGACCAATGGTGCAATATACTCTGCTGACAAATGTGTCAATTAATATGGATTGTCAAATGATTACAATGATGGAATACATGTGCAGAGTCTATAGGGAGAGGGGCGAGTGTGAGGAATTGGTCCATTTTCTAATCATAAGAATGAGAGCCAGAGCAGCTGCGGAAGAGGTCAGAGGGGAATGATGAGGGAAGGGCTAATATGAGGGCTGTGTCTATGATCCATGGCTGCATCGGTAATGATAGGACCTCCCGACAGCCGCTGACCTCCAGCGACCTCCGCTGATGAAGCAGACAGATATATATGAAGGCCTGCGTGAACTTACAGAGAGTTTCTGGGATTGTCTGTTCAAGAGCCGGGGAAAAACTTAGTTTTATGGATAAAACCAGAAATCTGGTATTTTCCTTAAGGCTTAGAATGTCAGAAATGCACAGATATTGTCTGAAAGTGCGTGGGATGTTGAGCTGAACTTACTTGGATCACTTAATGTGTGTCTCCAGAGTGATGAGGAAATTCTCCCACACTTTCAGAAATTAGTGATGACAGAGTGGAGCTTCTGCAACCGGATCAGGTCGGACAGGTTGATTTGGAGCTGGCAGCCTGGCGTAAAGGTAACAGGAGGCCACTGCTCACGGCAGCAACCAAGCGTCAGCGTATTGTAATAACACAGTAATAACAACTCCTTTAACGCCAGGCATAATGAAGTAATGTCTAATGCACACAAGGTGCAGGTGGTGGGAACTGCAGTCATGCTTTCTACATCACATTAGCAACACAATTAGGGATTTTTGGGAAATGTCCCAGGTGTTTTTGCATTAAGAGCCTGTATGACACCTTCATAGCCAGGACGAATACAGACGAGCCACAAAACCCCTGAACAGGCCGAGTCAGGACCAGCGGCTCCTTCTGAGGGGTAGCGATAAAAATGTTCTCCTAACCAAGCCGCTGGAGCCAAACGTTGTGGGGCTGAAGGTTTCCCTGTGCTTGCAGGGAGGAAGGAAACCCACAGCCGGGCTCCGCTATCTGAAGGGAAATTTATGTACCGAAATCCTTCTGAAGCTCCAGGAGGTTGTTCAGAGCAAGAGAAGGAGAAACACCTGCAGCGCCTTTCCAAGAATTTTCTCAACTTGGTTTACGTTCCTCCTTTCGTCTTATAAAAGAAGGTTCTGGGACACCGGAATAATTAGACTCACCCATTTTAAACTGTATCTACCAATCAGCAGGTGGTTCAACAAGGTTACCTGATCTTTAAACCCAATAAGAATATACTTTAGCTTTGCAAAGATGAGACACTCTTGCTCCCCCCGGTGCATAATCGCTCTTCAGAACACAGGAATAATCCGAACAGAAATTCCGACTGACCCATTTTCTTACAGAATGAAATCTCGACCCTCAAATCAATTCTGCATCTTCCATCTGGGACAGCCAGCCTGATGTGCACCATTGTACATAAGGTGAGCTCACAATCTTTCAATTGTGGAGTCCATTCGTCCTGTTAAGCTCTTTTGTGTGAACGATTGCCCCCTGGCACCTTTGCTATGCTCCCAATTCCCATATTGACCACCAATAGGTGGTACTGCTTGTCAGGTTGAAAGATTAGTGCTGTGTGTGTGTGTGTGTGTGTGTGTGTGTGTGTGTGTGTGTGTGTGTGTGTGTGTGTGTGTGTCAGCCTTTGCGTCTGGTCAGCTGCTCCCCAGGATCACATGTGGGTCTTCTTGCCTGGCCGTCACAGCCACTAATATATTAATTTTTCTGCTTCTATGAAGTCGATATCAGTGGGAGGACTCGTACACGAGCCTGCTCATCCATTGCAGACATGCGTGCAGCCGCTTAGAAACCTTTAAGACGAACCTGCCTCTTGTGACATTATACAATATGTTTATTTTTGCATTAATATTTGATCAGACAGACCTTCTTCCCTGCTTAGATTAGCTGCCCCTTACAGCAGTCAGCATATGTGTGCCTGCTTTGACTGCGGGGCTTCTCTTTTCAGCCGTATGTTTGCCCCGTCTGGACCTGACGGCGTTTCCTAGGAGGAAATATGTGGTGTGATGGATCCAAACCAGGTCCCGTTTGGGCCTCACACAAAAGATACCAGATGAATGGGAATCCAATCACATCTCCCTCTGGTGAAAGAGCTGGAACGACACGCAAACCTGAAACCGCCGAGACACAGAGGAGGCGCCACTGACATGCAATTTATCTGAGTTACATGTTCCGTCAGCGGGAAGCACATGTGCCGTGTGGAAATCATGACATCTTTACTGCTATTCTCGACGCTGTAGATGTATCTGCACGCCTTTAGTTTGCCTGCTGCGGCTAATGCCCCCCCCACCCCCGATCCCACAGTGCTGTCTGTCAGATAATACAGAGAAAGCTCCATTTCCTGTTACTCTGCTAACAGAGATGCAGCACACTAGCATGACGTTAGCGTGAGGAACGTGTTCTTTCCTCCTTTATTTGCACTCTTCTAATGTGTGCAGAGGAGCTGGTGTTGAACCACGAAACAAAAGGGTCATTAAATCCCCTTTCTGCTTTCTATTGCACAGTTGGTGTCAGCTCAACCCTTATTTATCATGCTTTGAGACAGCTTATGTTTCCTGTCAACCATTTCCATGTACAGAGACACCCGCTAAATCTAAATCCTCTTGTTGTCAACCAAATATATTATGTGATCTCACAAAAATGAGCGGACACATGGAAGGGGCCTGCTCTTGGGCCAAAATCCATCGTAAAACTTAAAAAGGGGGAAGCGTATCTGCACAGTAACATCTGCTGTGGCCACAGCGATGCGATGAGTTCCAAAACTCAGTTAGTTTATCATCCGAATAAAACCAGATTCAAGTCCGGGGGAAACCAGTTGGAAGAAAAGGGATAAAATATGGAGGTGAGGCAGTGCAGAGGATGAGATCAGACAAATCAGAGCGAATTTAAGAGAAAAAGGGCTGAATTTAGAGTAGACTATTGCCATCAAACATACACAATCTTATAGCATTTTGCTATGTTTGTAACATGATATTTATACCAGTCCTATTTGATATAATGATATATCGCACTGTAGACTGTCATGATGTGAAATAAAATGAAAATAATCAAGTGAGAAAAGTGAAAGGACCTCACAATGAAAACGTGTTTACAATGAAAATGCCACAACAGTATGAGGTTACGGCAGATTTACACACTGCTGGACGGAATCCAGGATGAGTGTAAGGGCAGGAAATAAATAAGAGAAAACAGTTGTGCTTGAAGTGATACCATATGGATGCGTGGGCAACATCAAACAGGGGAGCAGGCCTCAAAGCAGAGGTGCTGTTTGACATAACTTACAAAGTGGAATGAAGATCTGATCTGGACTTTGTCAGATGTGTCAAGCAAATTTACAACCTCGCGTTGGACGTGAACGGCAGAAAGTGTCAGGACAATTTATGAAGAGTGACGGACTGGCAGGAGGTGAAGTGGTGTCTGAGGGGTCAGCGGACCAGCGCTGCCACGGAAGAAAGAACACTTTAATGCTACAAGTCGTAAATCCTCGACGTCACAACGCTGTTTTGATAGAAAATACAACATGTTACAGACGCACTGGAAAAAGACGGAAAAACAAGATGTGTTCGGGCACAGACGGGGTTTATAAATAACCCCGGCAGCGTCTCCACACAACACAAATCAAGGTCCTTGACAGTCATTAGGAGAAAACTGTCTGCTTTTGATTCTTCCACTCTAACGGGAAGCAACAGACTGACAGGAAGTGCCTGAAGGTGTTTATTTTGGAGATGGGAGCCTGACTAAATATTGTGCATTCATTCATCTGGGTTAGAGCAGGTTAATCTTCATCAAGGGGCTTAAACTGGTACCACCTGCTGTAGCGTGCACTGGTTTCTGCTGAGGAATGGCTTCTGTAAGAGTTTTCCTGAGCAGTTAGAGTCTTTAAAATGTGATTTAAAGATTATTAGGTTAATGTAATCAAATATTTTACGGTCAGCCTCACAATCCCAGTCGCATTTGTTGCATCTTTACGGTATTCCGCTTTAATCCGATTACCCTGACGCTTGCTATAATAGGGATCAAAGACAGTGCACGGGTACAATTAGGAAATGAAGACTGAGTTGGGATGGGAAGCGAACCATCTCAGTACATAATTATCTGTGGAGGGACATAAAAAAACCCTATTCTTAATTGTTACCTTTGTAGAAAGCAGCTCACTTCAAACAGAATGGGTTCAAAATGTATTTAAAAAAACAACAACCCATAGATGTGCAGCCTCTAATTTGCATGCGTTCTCTCACAGAGACTGTAATATAGCTGTAATATAGCTGTAATATAGCTGTGATATAGCTGTAATATAGCTGTGATATAGCTGTGATATAGCTGTAATATAGCTGTGATATAGCTGTGATATAGCTGTGATATAGCTGTAATATAGCTGTGATATAGCTGTAATATAGGTGTAATATAGCTGTGATATAGCTGTGATATAGCTGTGATATAGCTGTAATATAGCTGTGATATAGCTGTGATATAGCTGTGATATAGCTGTAATATAGCTGTGATATAGCTGTAATATAGCTGTAATATAGCTGTGATATAGCTGTAATATAGGTGTAATA
Organism: Takifugu flavidus; assembly: GCF_003711565.1. NCBI lineage: Eukaryota > Metazoa > Chordata > Actinopteri > Tetraodontiformes > Tetraodontidae > Takifugu > Takifugu flavidus. The sequence goes on along the minus strand of NC_079530.1, from coordinate 11,753,695 downwards.
TAGCTGTGATATCGCTGTAATATAGGTGTAATATAGCTGTGATATAGCTGTAATACAGCTGTAATACAGCTGTGATATCGCTGTAATATAGCTGTAATATAGCTGTAATATAGCTGTAATATAGCTGTGATATAGCTGTAATATAGCTGTAATATAGCTGTAATATAGCTGTAATATAGCTGTAATATCGCTGTGATATAGCTGTAATATGGCTGTAATATAGCTGTAATACAGCTGTAATACAGCTGTGATATCGCTGTAATATAGCTGTAATATAGCTGTAATATAGCTGTAATATAGCTGTAATATCGCTGTGATATAGCTGTAATATAGCTGTAATATAGCTGTAATATCGCTGTGATATCGCTGTAATATAGCTGTAATATAGCTGTGATATAGCTGTGATATAGCTGTAATATAGCTGTAATATAGCTGTAATATCGCTGTGATATAGCTGTATATAGCTGTAATATAGCTGTAATATAGCTGTGATATAGCTGTAATATAGCTGTAATATAGCTGTAATATAGCTGTAATATAGTTGTAATATAGCTGTAATATAGCTGTAATATAGCTGTAATATCGCTGTGATATAGCTGTGATATAGCTGTAATATAGCTATCTAATGTCAGTGTCCCTATCTGTGTTTACTGTGCTGAACATCTGGGGAAATCCAAATGCTAGAGGAACAACAGGGAATCCTTACGAGGGCCTCAGAGGCTCCGGATGACACGATTGATTCCAACTGATCACAGCCAGACTAAGATGAGTAAGGGCCTATTAATACCAGCAAATGTGCGCGTGACACCTTTTCACAACAAAGAAGCAACCAAAGATCCCCTAGAGTGGCAACAAAATTGCTGTTATGCTGATTAGTGAAACACAATCTAATAAAACCCTACATGAAGAAGAATGTGGACTGTTGTTTTACCACAGCAGATTACTCAGATCCTGCTGACACTCCCGGCTGTTGTCCACTCTCAAAGTTCTCCGTCGACTTTGTGCAACCGCTCCACAGAAGCATCAAATCAATACTCTTCCAGTCATGCCGTCCCACAGAAAATCAATGATCTTCCAATTTCTACCGCTGTTCTCCACGTTGCCTCTTCCGGAAATCTGTCTGCAGCCAAAGCAAGAGCTGATTATGTCTCGTAGCTCCACCGCGCTTTGCTAACGCAACACCCGCTCCACACGAGGATTGATAGGTTTTCTGAATTTATAATGCTAATCCACCATCACGTTATACGTCCCGTTAGAGGAAGTTGAGAAGAAGTTGAGAAGACAACACGGCGTGGATAGGTTGTGATGAATGAGCGAGCCTGCTCAGAGACTAATGCCGGGGGATAAGTGAGAGTCTCTCCCTCCTGTTGATACCTAAATAAACACAGACATCACTACATTGAAGTAATTTATCCAGCGTAGGTGCTAATTAATGTTCCTGATAAATATGGACCAATAGCGATGTGCCGGGGGACTAATTAGATCAGAGGAAGAGGAGTCGCTAAGCAAGCATTCATGTCACATGGGACCGTGGAGTAAAGAGGCTCGCTCTGACCCACTCTGTCATTTAGCTTAGTCTTATGGAAAACCTCCGGCTCCCTTAAGCAGGAACCACAAACATAACATTTAATAGCTATGAGTAACAACTAATGGATAAACCAGTCGAAGGTTAACGGAACTTGATTTGTCTTTATGTCGCAAACGGGCACTTAAAATAGGCGCCGGAACGGGGATTCGGGGATTTGTAACACACATGGGCGGCGTGCTGGGACATGGTCTTCACCACACCTCTAACCAGGTCCAGGTGGACAGTTCTCTCCAAGAGTCCCAGAAGTGGGTCAACCCCGCACAGAAAAACAACCCCTCCTGGGTTAACAAAAATGCATTAGACAAAGATGTGTTGCGAAACGAGTCTTCTCATACTCGGGAAGGTAAAGGAATACAGCCCACGCTGACCTTGTGACCTCCCACAAGCACACTCCTATATTGCTATTCTGCATGCCTGTGCTTTGACCTTTTCAGACTCCTCTTTAAAGGTTGTGTTCCCGTGTTTGTGGGCAGCGCGGGCTCCGCAGGAGCGCCCGGCTGAGCGACTACACGTCGGCTCTCCGCGGAGTGACCTACAAAGCTATTGTATTAAAAGAACCATATTTATCACGGCTCTCCACACCAGCCTGTTCTCCTGCTGCACGGAGAACACAACCCTTGTGCAAACTCAAGCGCTTCTCCACTTATGTTGAAAACCTTTCAGACATGACTGGTTTTGGGGGGGGGGGGGGGTACCTCTCAAACAGAGGCCTACTGATTGGCTGCTTTAAGAAGTGAGGCCACTGAAAGTTTAATATACGTCTGGAGCGAAGCTGGTGGGATCTCACGCTTCTACAGAATTCTGATCATGATAAGCTTTTTTTTTTCTTTTTTTTTCTCAACAATTTGCAGCAGCATTTTTGTTTGAGTAAAACTCAGATCATCAGATTTCAGAACGCCCCGCTCTCCCCTCACATGGTGAGAGCAGAAATATGGCAACACTGACAGAGTGCTGAAAGCACCGATGATAGAGATCCATAACCAGATAGCAGCGTCGCCTAGACATTAAGAGTTAATCTGAAGGTCTACATTTGTAGTGTGACCTTTCAGCTTCAAACCTTTTCAGATAATAAATGTCAGTGAGATTATGATGGGGGGAAAAAACAGGTGCTCCAGAAACACTGAAGCAGAGGAAACACAGGCTGCAATTACCCATCCTGACACGTGTGGACCAATTAGAGGAGGCGAGGCAGCAAGGGTGTAAATAGGACATGGTCCTTATTAGACCATTCAAATGGATACAAATGGATGCTGCCAGCGCAAAATAGACGGAACAATAGCACAACACGCGAATGCATCGGCAACCTGTTCTCCTGTACCGACACCTGTGATTTCTGTTATAACTGGATCACAAACTTGTCTTATATTTCTGCATGTTTCGAGCTACGGATGACGATGGATGAATCCTGATCGTGGAGTATCGGGACGCTCCAAAAGAACCAAAAGACATTAAAAAGAAACACTGGGAGCACGTGTAAAGGAGCCTGGGGCCTAACAGAGCCACAAGTTCCCCATAATTCCTCCTATAATCTGATTAAAATGCTTACTGGAACCCTGGCGACTAATGGCAGGGCTACAGCCCATTTGTACTCTGAACACTGTGGCGTTTCATCTTGCTGGGAAATGGAATTATTTTGAGCCCTGCATGCGTCTGATATCCTCCGTCTCCTGGAACGGCTTTGCTTTGCTTTATCTGCTCATCTTGGCTCCCGTTAATTCCTACAAGAACGCGCGAGTCCTTGTTAATGAGAGAAACAGAAGTGTGTCAAAAGCAGAGTCTAAAGTGGGTTAAATAAACAGATATTCATAGCCCGGCGTGGTCTGCAGAGATCCACCTCTGTCTCCACGGGGATGTGGCAGCGTTCTGACAGAGACGTATCAGCGGCCTGATGTCGCTGCTGCCGAAACACAGGAGAACATGCTAACAACAGAGCATGCTCGCTGAATCTTTAATTCATGTGCTGTGCATGAGCCGTGTCCTTGATGTGTTTTGGCCCATGGCTGCTTGTCTGACAGGAAGCTGAAGGGGGGGGGGCAACAGATAGGGAGGTGTAAGACGCCTGGGTGGGGTTGGCTGCTATTACAAATCGAAGCAGATGGCTGCACGGACAATTTCAAACACAGCCTCGGCTTCCCTTCGCCGCGGTGCCCGGAGGTCGGCAGGGGTCACCAGCCAGATTCGGTGTGGGAGCTCATACGGTGCAGGAAGAGGGGGAGCCACACTTTTATCAGCGCCGCACATTTGAGAACGCAGCTGAGCGAAAAAAAAGAGAAAAAAGATCACAGCGGCACAGAGGGAAGGCAGCCCTCAGAGGTACAGTATATCTCTGTAGGTTTCACTCACTCAGATAAGGCGCCGAGGCCTGACGGCACTTTCATTTCTGCCACTGGCTTATTCCAGAAGATTGGGCTGTAATGGGTTTTTGGGGATCCAATCCTTTTGTTTTCAGCTTATTTTGTTCTAATTGTGATTCGTCGTGACCTGTAGTCCTCTTTGCTTCTCTATCCCCAACCTATTATAGAAAACACACTGGAGAGGAAGGAACATCGGGAAATAATTTAGCTTTGTGATCTTTAAAAGTACAAAGGTGTCGTTTATTCCTCTGAGCTGCTTAGTTTAAGTGTTTCTTCCGAATATTCCCTCTGAACAGGCAGGACTGATCAAAATGCTGACGGAGCCGCGGGTGGAGAAAACTGTTTGGAAAACCAGACAAACACGGATGAATGTCATCCTTCCCATATTTCTCATGTACAAAATGAATAATCTGAACATACACGCTTGAGAATGTTATTATTATGAAAAGGCAGCAAAGACAACAAATTTACATCTGTGACTGATGGAGGACCATTTTTAATCCGCTGTGCACCATAACTGCCTCACTCGAGAAAACTGTCACGCGTGCATGAATATGAATGAGTGATGCTGCTTAAGATGGACGCTATTTTAAATCAGCAGCCACATCCATCTTTCAGCGCTCCCCAATTAAATTTGACATTCGGTATGAGGCAGCGTTAGAGAGCCAGCAGTGTGTGTTTATGAATATGGATCCATTTTACTGTGTCAATTATGTCTTGGATAAACGCTCATGATATGCTTTTCATGAGCTTAAGCGTAGCCAAACTAATTCTAATTAGGTGGATTATCTGAAAGGCCCTGTTTCAGTTTAAAGAGCCATGTGTGTCTGCGAGCCCACGTGTGAGGCTGTTTTTGTAGGAATAATAAATTGTCTCACGTGTTTTGCACTTCACAGTTCAGTTCTGCTCCACCGTGGTGCGGAGGAGACGCATTAGCCACATTCCCAAGCCAGAAAGGCCATAAAAACTAAAACATCACACATCTGTGGGGCATTTTCAAAGGTGATAGTGGATTTGCTTCGGACGGTGCCTTTAAAACATCCAAGGTTGCGACCCGTTATAAAAACGCTCAGCTGCCCAGGTGTCAGGAAACATTTGCTGGACTCCCAGAGGATTGGAGGAGGGAAAAAAGGGATTTGGAAGTTTGGTGAAAAGACAAGAAAACATGCATGAAAACCTCTTCACCCAAAACTGCAGGAAAGCTTCCAGAATGAGGATTAAGGTTCAAGTTCCATCTGTGTGACGGGCAGATGTGTACTTAGCCGACAATTATAATCCGTTCAAAGCTAATAAAAGCACCATCCTGCTGTTTCAGCACGAGGGGAGTCAGGCCGGGCTCCTGCTTCCTGATTGGCTGTCAGGTGATGAGAGGCAGTAAGAAACTTCGGTGCCCGCAACGGTATCGGGCTTAGCTGGTCACAGGTCGAACCTGGGCTCGCATCAGTCACGCGTCCACTGTGAACTCTATATGGGTTAATTTGGTGGCTAATTTCAATGAGAGGGGCCCGACGCACCAGAGGTCTTAGCTGCACCGACCTCCTGGTGCCCTCTGCCGTGGGTCCGCAGATCAAAACCAGCTCTTTTAAAGAGAAATAACAAACACAACATCTCTCAATATGTGGCAAATGAAGTGGCAAAAGTCTACCAGTCTTTATTTGGACGTGCGCCACTGCAACACATCGAGGTGTCGCCACTTTAATCTGCTCGGGGGCCTGTTCATCAGGGAGCTCATTAAAAACGGTGATGCGGACTAAAAAAGTTAGCGAGGAGAAGGCTGCGTGATACAGTGGAATGCGCCGAAGAGGCGGGTCCGAGTGATGGTGAGCTGCGGTACTCTAGTTCCATATGCTCACGACTTCTGATGCAGCTAAGCGAAGCTGGGCGGAGAGTTCATACGAGCTCACACACCCTGAGGACGCACTGGAACAAACTCCAGAACAGAAAGTTTGACAGACTCAAACCCCCTTATGGCTGATTTCCAGTGAGGGAGACGGAGCGGCGGATAAAACCCATCCAGAGTTTCCTAAATCTACATAAAAATGTTACTCATCCGTCTCCACAAGCCCGAGGGTGGAAATATTTATTCTCTTGAGAGCGGCGGGGGGAAACCTCTAACCCAACGTGCTTCTAGAGGAGCACAAGGACACAGTGGAGTTGAGAGGATACCACGAGCTGGGCGAGGTGGGTCAGCCAGGACCCAGGTCTGGAGACAGGCCTCATTCAGATGTAAACCAAAGAATCGGGGGGATTATGGCTCAAAATGTGTCCTCGGTCTGAAACTAAAATGTTCTAGAGGCCCTTTAAATACATGCCAAGAAAACACAAACCACTTATTTGAGGAACGGATAAGAAAAGAGGTAGATTTTATAAATATGAACAGCCTCATGTGGTTTTGTTCAGCCTGGAGGGATGGATGGATGGATGATGGATGGATGGAGGGATGGATGGGTGGATGATGGGTGGATGATGGATGGATGGATGGATGAATGGATGGATGGATGGATGGATGGGTGGATGGATGATGGATGGATGAATGATGGATGGATGAATGATGGATGGATGGATGGAGAGATAAATGGATGGATGGATGGATGGATGGATGGTGGATGGATGGATGATGGGTGGATGGATAGATGATGGATGGATGGATGGATGATGGGTGGATGGATGATGGGTGGATAGATGATGGGTGGGTGGATGGATGATGGATGGGTGGATGGATGAATGATGGGTGGATGGATGGATGGATGGATAGATGATGGGTGGGTGTCTTCTGTATAGGTGCCCCCCCTGAAGGTGCGCCCCCCCCTGAGACCCATTGTAAAGACTCTTCTTCTCTTGAACAGGAGCGTAAATCCACCGTCCGTGAGGGTCTGACGTGGTTGAACGCAACTTCAAATGAATCAACTAAAAACGGAACCCTTGGCGGGATTAGCAGATATTTCCAAATGCAACAGGAAGCTCCGAAGTGCGACAGGAAATAAAAACATCTCGACGGGGGATCGGTCCTCACTCTCTCCAGGTTAAAGCAAGTGTGCCGATTTATGGAGTTCCAGCCAGGAGTCCCAGCGGGCCTCCTGGCTGGAACTGTGCGCTCTCGGAGGATGGAGAGAGAGCGCTCAGCCCATCCTCCCAGATGAGTGTGAGACTCCCGCACTTTGGTGTGTTCACTCATAACCTTTCAATTATACCCGCTGATACCATTTCTACTTTTACTGTCACTTTTGCTGTTGACAGATGTCACCCAAACAGCAGGAGGCTCTGTGGTTGTGCAGCTCTGCCGCCACAAACGAGCTCCGCCAGGAGAGCAAAGCCACGTTTTAATACCTGGAGTTTTAAAGACGACGAATATGAACGATAGAGGGAACAACAGTGATCCAGCACACATTACGTAGATTTCAGGGAAAGCCGGGGAAGATAAAATTCCTCCGAATACCAAAAACACTTACAGCCGGGCTATTTCAGCCACTTTGCGCAGTTGAAATTACATTAACCTTTTTAGACACAATTTTCAGAGGATTTTGAAGGCAGCTAAGTATTGCATCGGTAATTGACAGCTTAGCAGAGGAAATGTGGTGGAAAATGACAAGATTATTAGATACAGAGTGAGAACATAATGGAGTGGCAAAGAAAGGGCTCACCGATACCACCTCTGAAATGCCAAGTAACAGGAATGTGCTGGAGCCTGTGCACGAGGGGAGAGAGACTAGACATTAGCAACATATGCTCACACTTTCACACAGTAAGTGGGGATTTGCATGAAAATGTGACTATCCCAGTAGTTCCGGTCCATCCACACGCACGCAGACTTTTAATGTCGCCCCTAAAACAAACATGTTAAATTCAATAAAAAGCACGGTACTATTTTAATAAGAGGAAAAGCCCGCGGCTTAAATAACTTTGTTTTTCTTCCACAGAGCTCCCATATCACATTTCTCAATTTCAGGCTTTTTCTACTTCCCCCCCATCCCCTGCAGGAAGACGTGCATGTTTGAGTCAGTGTTCTGTCGGCTGCACGGGTTCGCTGCTCTAACTCTCTCCACATGTGGGCCGACTGGAGCTCCACGGAACGCCGGGCGGAGCCCCAGAGAGACACAGGCATGCTTATCTGCCCATTCCATTCAGTCAATTACTACTAAACAAAAGACAAATTCAAAAATATGGCTGACATGCTACGGTCCATGTCAGGCCTGACACAAAACAGCTTGATTGTATAAAGAAAACTCTGAATCAATTTAGATGGAATATTGATATGGATTTTTGCTGTCATTTCTCCTTTAACATAAAGGAATCTACGAAATGCTGCTGCGCTGCATGACTGTTGCCAGGCAGGAAGATCCAGAGGCCCAGATATGAAGGCTGGCTCCAGAGCTGCACCCTGTCTTTGCTAACATGTGCTTTTCATCACAATTTCAATTAACATTAGCAGCCATGTTAGCTTGAAGAAAGTTGATCAACTCTATGCTGTGCACTTTAAATTCCACCTCATTTCCTCTGACACAAAACTGCCTAAAGAGGGATGAGTTTAATTACAAGCGTTTACAGCTCCGGGATTTTTTATTTATTTATTTTTACACGGCGTGCTGCACAAAATCACAACGCTGATTACACTGTAGAAGCCCTCGCTTGAACGTACAACGATGCGCTCATTCTGAAATGGGCCATGAAATACCGGAGATCATTGCTGGTCACAGAGAGCAGCTAATCAGTTTGCCAGAGGAATAATGAGGAGAGCTGAAGGAGAGGCTCTCGCCGCCGTCCTGCCACGTGCAGAGAGGCTACCTGGTGCGAACACACACAGACGCCGGCTCTGTGTGGCGGCGGGCGGCGAGCGGCTCACGCTGGGCCTCCTGCGTGCATCAGATAATTGGTGGAGCACCACCGTGTGAAGCAGCGTGCCGGGGGAGCGGCACGCGGAGGAAAAACACACAACTTCAGCAGATGGTTTGTCTGAGCAGGAGCATTCTGAAAATATAAGAATAGCAGGCAGGTGGAGGAGGAGCGCGCTCGCGTGTGCGTGTGCGATACAAAATGTGTCAATGGTGGAGCGAGCCGATGCTGACTGACAGCGCATTCCTTCATTATCACACCACAGTGGTTTCTATCAGGATTTCCTAACAATCCCAGGTGTCAGAAAATCAAAAGGCAGTTGAGCAGCCATGCAGCAACAAGAAAAGCAAATATGTCACAATAATAACAAAACACCATATAGGAGGTTTTTGACAACACAATAAACAAGCGAACGGGGAAGCGGACGGAGGCAGAAACGGCGAAAAAGGGGGAGCAGAAAAGAGGACTTTGTTCTGGTCCTCCAGTCACTTTATTCCACATTGTGGGTCAGTAGAAATAAACTAGGAGAGCTGAATCAATGTGACAGGGTTAATGACTGCTCCTCTCTTCTAAACGCTGTGTGTGGAGCAGCTGGGCCTCAGGGACCACAGGTGACACTTGGACTTCCTGTCATATCCACCTAGACACACTCCAGGTCCTCACCCCACTTCACCGGCGTGACGTCTCTTCCCCCGACACCAGCACCGTGCCACATCCCCACAAGCCCAAGAAATGACTTAGGAACACACGATCAGAAAACAGAAGAACTGTTTTCCGTGTTTAATCCCAGTCGTGCGCTGGATGATTGGCTGTTTATGGGAAAACCAGAATTTATAGCGTTTCTCTCGTTCCGACCACCCAGTTTTCCAGAATTTGACAAAAAGAACTCAGATATTTGACACGACCGAGCGACCTTTTTCATATTAGAGTAATTTCATTCCACCCAAAAAGAGAGAAAACAATAACAGCCCAGTTTTTATGACCCATACTTGAATCCACTGTGCATTTAAATGAGGACTTGTTTCTGATTTAACGCTATTACAAATTTTCCACCGTGTAATTAATTTTGCAGAGAAAAAAGAAATCGAGCACTCAACAATCAAATATAAACTCCTGTTGGGTTTAGGCCCAAAACACAACAAGTCACATTAAATACTTTTATAATCACCGTCGTGTCCCGCTCCAGGCACTTTACAACATAAAACTGTTTGGACAGCTGCAATAACTCAACAGAAATGGAGATGAAGGGCGAGAGAACACGAATACTCGTGAGTTTTTGAAGGGTTGAGAGGCAGCCAACTTCGACCCGTCACAGGTCCACAATGGGTGCAGGCAGGCCCACAATGGGTGCAGGCAGGTCCACAATGGGTGCAGGCAGGTCCACAACGGGTGCAGGCAGGTCCACAATGGGTGCAGGCAGGCCCACAACGGTGCAGGCAGGCCCACAATAGGTGCAGGCAGGTCCACAACGGTGCAGGCGGGTCCACAATGGGTGCAGGCAGGTCCACAATGGGTGCAGGCAGGTCCACCCCCCCCCCGGACGAGTCGTCAGTGCATTGCAGAGCCTTTTATGAGCATTTTTGGGTTCTGTACCTTGCTCAAGGGTACCTGGGCAGTGCTCTGAAGGCGCCTTTCTCTACTACCAGAACACTGTCCATATTTTTTCTGCCCTGGGGCTCGAACCAAGAACCCTCCACTTCTCAGCCCAGGTCCCAACGGGCCGAGCTACCAGCTGCCTCGGCCAGCTTTGGAACCGCGATCCACGGTGCTGTAGGACGGTGTGAACGGGTTAGCGTGTGACTCAGTGCCATGTGCGAACGCTCGACTACATGTTCGGAGAGTTGCTGATTTAGTGGAAAAGGCCATCTGTGCTGTTTTCCCTGACCTTCACGGGGCTGTGACGGCGCACCAGTCCGCTCTTTGTGCATCTGCGCAAAAATATTAAAGGTTCTCTTTGTCTCAGCGCTTCAATGGAGATTATTTTATTAGCATCTTTACACATTTCTGACAGTGGGCCAACAGTCGCTATGCAGAAGCATTCAGAAACAGCATATATGGGGAAAAACCTGCTCTCTGTCCCCAGGCGGTGGCACCCCCCCCCCCCCCCCAACAGTGACGGTGACCTCATGATTTACTCCTTTTTGCCCTGGTCACAGCATTTTGCCATTTTCCACAAATCAGGAGCACATCAACAACCAAGGACAGTCCAGAGTCCTGGCTGGTCGGCTTGAGCAAAATCCAAACAAATAACCCCCCCCCCAGTCACGGATTTACAACTCACTGATTGGAGCGGCTGCCAGAGGATGAGGAGCACGCAGCACAAAGACAAGAGTCACCCCCCCGTTCCTCCTCATCTTTGAGCAGGGGGAGGCATAAGATGGAGATTTTTCAGATGGAGTCAGATCCGGCCGATGCTTCCGGTTTACCCCCCCCAAATTAGTTGTGAACGCCATTTTACTCCTGATAATTGGGCTGAGATCACATGCAAATGGGGACACAGCGGGAACATTAGGAGACAAAAGTGCCTCCTGCAGATGTGACCAGGTTGCCTCATTTCCCGCAGCATCTCCCTCCGAGCTCATCACGGCCGAGGTCGCTCCTCGCCTTGGAAGGGGAAGGATGGTGCCCACCATTAGTGCGGCTCGTCCAGGGGACGGTGGAAGAGTGGTTCCCAGCTGGGCTGCTGCTGCTGAAGGGACCATAATTACTGTCATGTCACTGCGGGACCGGTGCGGGTCTGAGTTGCTGATCTTTTGATTGCCTGGTTAAAGGCTCATCTGGAACTGCTGGGCCACAGAACCACCCATAGCGGCGCTTCTGATATTTTACCTGAGGTGACACTTGGAGAATACTAACTAGAGACACTGTTAAGTTCGTAAAGTCTTGCTGTTAGCAAGGCAGGAATTCTTCTCCGTCCTGTTGCATCGATAATATTTTGTACTTTATATGAGCTTACAAATATTTTTTAATATCAGTTAATTTGAGTGAGATTAATAATGGCTGAAATGACTCACATCAGTCCAATTAAAAGACCATCTGGTCCTGAAATTTCCGTGACGCTTGTGTCTCGTGGGATCTCAGTCTTCCTGATATATATATTTATTTTTTTTTGCAAAAAAGTGGACACATCTAAATTTTTACCTTAGATATCTTAGAAAAAAGCAGAACAAAAAAAGAAGAAAGCGCCATTTGTTTCAGGCTGGGATCCACCGGCAGGAGAAAAAAAAATTGTTCTTTCAATGCCATCAAGAAACAAAGCTCAGCCTTTGAGTTCATGGCTTTGGGAGTTAAGATTTCATGTATCGAGATGGAAAGTGAAAAAAACAACAACATCCCGGCAGCCACGACAGGCGAGACTCACTCATCTGAAGCTCGCTGGGCTCGGGGGGGTGTGTGTGGGGGGGTGGGGGGGTGAAGGTCGCTCCCTCTCTGATATTGCCACCATGAAGCAGTTTGTGACGCTCTGATACGGTCGTCTCCAGTTATGCTGGGAGCGGAACAGCTCCCAGAAACATCTACCTGCCCCTGCATCTGCTGGAGAGAGAGCGGCGAGGGGGGCGGTAAGGGTCGTGGCTCCGGTGAAGTCACCATGGGCAGGAGGGGGAGGGAGCCAAATGAGAGTCGCAGGAAATGCATTAACTGTGATAAAAGCAGCAAATGATATTTTAAATCACATTTGCCACTCTTGACATTCAACTCAGTGTCTGCCATTTTTATGTGGGGCTACTCGATTTAACCCAATTTGTGCATTAAGTGAAGTGAAGGTGGAATGGTAATGAGGCCGCGGCATCAACGGGAAACTCAGCGGCACCAGGATCTGCAGGTTTCGCCTTCATTTTTAGCGAAATGGGAGAAACTTTATGATTTGCCTTTTTCTCCCAAGCAGTGTTGTGGCTGGTTCCTAGAAGAAGGGAAAGCTTTTACAAGCCCAGTGCGGTTAGAGCTTCCTCCCGACTGTTTGGTTTGGTTGTTCAAGGCAGATTCAACATGTGTAAAGCAGCAGCAGTCAGGCAGCATTATTCTGAGAACAGGCCCACACACGCAGGTGCGCCGTCATGGCGACCAAGCGCTCCATCTTTATCACCTCTGTCCTGGACAATTTAATCCAATCGACCCCCTCGGTTACCAGAGAGACGTTCAATTTGTGACCCAATTAGAAAGGCTTCTTCTTCAAGCTGTTTTAGCACCGTTTGTCACAGAGAGGAGATCCAGATGTAGTCCAAGGACATTCGGGACGTTTGATCCATACTGCTGCGGACAGAATGAATGGAACACAGGAGTGGTCAACTCTCATACACACACGACTGGTGAGGGACCCTTTAGACCAAACGGTATTGGAAAATCATCCCCGATAAATGAGAATTTAACGGCGGCTGGTAATTCCTTTGAGAGTCTTCACGCAGATGGTTCTGCTGCGAGGAGGAAAAAAAAAGCTGCTGGTGCCGCACGGCCGAGGTGTTTGTGTTCCCTTTGAGTTGTATAGATTTTCTTCAAACAGAGGTTAATGCTCATGCTGACTGGAACTTTGCCTTTTAACACAGCAATTAGCGAGGCAAAGGTAGCAGCAAATCACTTTCATTTGTGTTAATTGATTTCTTGCCATTGTAATTATGACTATCATTTGTGAGTCACATCAAGGAGGACGCGCTGTCCTGACTCTGGTTTTAATTGGGTTACGCTAAGTGGGCAGACGTCACGCTGGTTAAGGGATGAACACGCACGCGGCCGCGCACGCCTGAGCATTCTCACCAAATTTGCAGGAACCTGATTTGCCATATGTTCCCACCGCGGCGCGAGCAGGTGGAGCGGCGGACGTGTGAACGACCAGACAGGCGGGAAGGTGGAGAGAGAATCTTGAGTCGCTCTCGTGGCCTCGGCTCAGCCCCGGGGCTGCCGCCGTGGGCCGTTTGAGGTTGCTCGACGCCGCGGCGTTCGCTGGCAGCTCGCGCTCTGCACGGCTCTTTCTTCTACGCGGCTCTGCGCTTGATGTTGGGAAAACAGGAGCGCTGAGAGTTGCTAACGTCAGGCTGGGATTTCAGTTGAAATTAGACTCCGAAGAAGGAACGAAACAATTGCTTTTGTGCTCGGTGTCATTTTTGATATTAAAAAAGGGCCTAAATGAGCAGGTGGAAATGATATCCCCCAGGATTTATGAGCAGGCATCTAATCCAGCAAACTGTCACGGCGGCGGACCTGTAGGAAGCGGCGGGGAATTGATTTTTCCCGTTCTTTGGGCAACAGCAGCTTTCTCTAATTGTGTGACAGAGCAAGGGAGGTATTTGGTGGTGGTTGTGCACGGGGAGCCTCCTGTGGGGGAGCACCTGGGGCTCTGGTGGACTGACACCAGCTAACACACACTTATGTAGCCTGCTCTGAATAATACAAGTCATGTCAGCCCTCACACAGCTCTACCTAACAAGACTCTGGTGGATTCCGACACTATCAGCTGGAACATTGACAAATCCCCGAGTGATGCAAATTAAAAGAGAGTATCAGATTATTTTTGCTGTAGTGAGCCGCCGCCGCGTCAAACACCGGCACGTTTTAATTCAGCGACGTGGCTCCGAGCTACGGTGAGTCAAGGCGGGATAACGTCGGGCAGAACTGCCATTACGCTGGGATTTGAACGCCGCAGCAATAATAAACTCACACAGTTTTTTGTAGGTCAGTGCCGGAATCCCAGCAGCAGGTCCAGAGCGAAATCTCTGGTTGTGGTCACTGCCGAGGTCCGGGGGGCCCCCGGGCCTCATCCATCACAGCTGCTTCTGTCTGGCGCTCTGGATCACACGGGGTTCTGTTCTGCCCGTGGGCGAGGAATGCAAATGTCGGACGCAACAGTCGGAGCATCTGCAGCGAGAGGCGTCCAGTGAGGTTTCGCTCTCCTGACGGCGCCGCTCCGACACGGCCACCACGCCAACCCAGAGCCCATCTGGTCATACTCATCAGCGCAGAGTGTGACGTGACAGAGGGGCCGGGCGCGTTGTTGCCCCGAGACCGTTTCCCTCGGAGAGTGACAGGAAATAGAAATAAATAAACGCCGCTCAAGCCGAGGAGGCGCTGTAGCGGACGGTGTTTTACGCCCTTTGGCATTTTTCTGGAGCGACTCCGTGAGTCACCCAACGCCACCTTGACACCCGTGCGTGATGTGGCAAATCATGCACGGTAATTGCGTGTGACTCAACAGGCTACAGGGGCGCTGTTAAGCGGCGCTCCACACCCACGTATGTTGATGTCATTACTCTGTTCCCATTTAGTCGATCGTTGACATCCCTGACCCCCGGAATAGGCATGGCTGTGGCAAAATGGGGGGGGGGGGGTCTCTGGAAGTAACGTATTAAAAAGGCAGGATTCCAATTTAATTATTCATCTGATGCATTGGATACGATCTTAAGTGATGAGGAAATCATCTCCTGTAAGTCTCGGCACCGATAATTACAATAACATTAACCTTTGCCTTGCTAATTCAGGCGCACGCTGCGATTCTTCTCCAGGAACACTTCTCACACTCTCGCAGAGCGGCGAACAAACAGATGTGTGCACGGAAAACATCTATGAAAAGCAGACACGTGCTTCCTTCACAGTCAGAGGCCTGTTTCAGCACACACCGCATGCTGCTGGAGCACATTCTGCTCCGTGCATGAAAGCATGTCGATGTATCCTGAGATGCTACAAACGCATTTCACCGCAGCAGCTACGAACTAACGTCCATCGTACAACCAACAACATGTGTGTGTGTAGTGTGGCCGGAGCAATCCTGCTCCTCTGCCACCATAAAAGCATGAAACTGATGTTTGTATCATAAAAGCAGGCTGCGTAGAGGTTTAGACGAAGGCTATTGAGACTGTAACGACAATACCGTAATCAAGAAAAAAGCATCATTTAACCATCCTGGTCTGAAATGATGCGATGTTTCTGCTCATCGTGTGTTTTTGGGCACTGAATAAAATAATAACAGCTACTGAAATGAATATGGATTCAGCCGACAGTAAACACTTGATAAAGATACACACACACACACACACACACACAACACACACACACACACACACACACACACACACACACACACACTGGAAGATACTGATCACACAATAATCTGCTGGCTGAACACTGGAGACATCTGAAAGGTTCCAGTTTTCTATTCCCACACTGTTATTAGACCAGTAACAGGAAATCAATTACTTTTTTTTTCAAGACGTTTTCAATAAAAGGGTGACGACGCTGGTCTCCGGCCTCAGAGGCTGCCGTCACGTCACGTTCCAAAACGCACAAGGGGAAGAAAAGCCTTAAGACAAAGCTTCAAAAGTAGCAGATGAACCATCCAACAAGCACCTTATTAGCCAACAGACCGGAGAACGGCCTCAGCGTGACGCAGTGGAAATAAGTGATGCTCCTGTCAAAATAATCCATCTTATTTTGGACTGACACCACTGCCTGATTTGACACGGGGGTTTATTACCTGCCACTCACGGCCGCCCGCTTGCTGGCTCCTTGTTCATTCATCAGGGTTGATCCCCAAAGCGGCGTTGCGAGCCAGAACACCTCACGTGGGTTCCTGCTCATGATTTATCAGTGGTTCTAAAAGATGAATTCATCTCAAACCAGCACTCAGGTTTATGAGCTCAGGGTGCATCTGCATCAAAATCTGCCCCTTCAGCAGGAATTCTAACGCAGCCCTCAGATTAACTGGAGAGATTCTGAGGAACGTTTCTTTACCCAGACTTTAAACGGAGCTGCTGCAGTTCTCAAGAATCAGGAGAGACAGGGAGGGGTGAACATCTCACTCTTGATCAATTAGGTCTCAGCAAAGCGAGCGCACGCATGTAGGTTAAAATTCATTTTCTTTAAAGGAAACTTGGGGGAAAAAAAAGTTGGTGAGTTGTAAAAGAGGCCCGGCAGTCCCTCATACTCTCCCTGATTTGCATCTAGATAGCTTTAATTATGAATAAAAGTCAAGTTACTTGATTGGATGGGATGGTGGAGAATCAATTGGCAAGCATGAAAAACGACAAAAGGCGCAGCAGCATGTGTTATCTCAGCCCGGCTCACACGCCGCA
Source organism: Takifugu flavidus (assembly GCF_003711565.1). Classification (NCBI taxonomy): domain Eukaryota; kingdom Metazoa; phylum Chordata; class Actinopteri; order Tetraodontiformes; family Tetraodontidae; genus Takifugu; species Takifugu flavidus. Next base: position 11,736,866 of record NC_079530.1, on the reverse strand, counting down.
TCACTCTCTGTATATGACACAGCAAATAACTGCTGTTGCACCAGCTGCTGCATCAACACGCTCATCGTTCCATTAAGCATCTGGAGCCCGTTAAGTGTTGTTGATCAAAGCAGTCGCTGTTTGTGGAGCACAAATAGAAGCGGAGGAAGGAGGGCTGCTCCTCACCACTGTCAGGCAGCACCCACGTCCATGGCCGACGCAGCAAGGGGGGGGGGGGAGAGGCGCCTGCTCCCTCCCTCCATCCATCCATCCATCCATCCACTCACTCATCCATCCATCCATCCATCCATCCATCCATCCATCCATCCATCCATCCATCCATCCACCACTCATCCATCCATTAACCCACTCATCCATCCATAACCCACTCATCCATCCATTAACCCACTCATCCATCCATCCATTCACTCATCCATCCATTAACCCACTCATCCATCCATTAACCCACTCATCCATCCATCCATCCATCCATCCATCCATCCATCCATACATGCATCCATCCATCCATCCATCCACCCACTCATCCATCCATCCATCCATCCACCCCCTCATCCATCCATCCGCCCGATCATCCATCCATCCACTCACTCATCCATCCATTAACCCACTCATCCATCCATCCACCCACTCATCATCCATCCATCCACTCACTCATCCATCCAGCCATCCAGCCACCCACTCAGCCATCCATCCACCCACTCATCCAGCCATCCACCCACTCATCCATCCATCCATCCACCCACTCATCCATCCACCCACTCATCCATCCATCCACCCACTCATCCATCCATCCATCCACTCACTCATCCATCCATTAACCCACTCATCCATCCATTCACTCACTCATCCATCCATTTGTCCACCAAGTTTTACTCCAAATTAAATACATATGATAATTTATATCTGAAATTTATATCTTGTATTCTTATATATTTGTTTATTAAAAATCATTGTGGCTGATAGATTTGACCCCTCCCTTCCATCACACACACACACACACACACACACACACACACACACCCCTGAGCATCGACTGTGTGAAAGTCAAAAAGGAAGCAAATCAAAGTTTGGCTGTTTCATCTTTAGTCATGAATCCATACGTCACAGAGGCAACATCACGTGCACCATGAGCGACAGGTGAAAGTATTAAAATAGCTTTTCCATTAGATGCAGTCATCGCATTGGCAGCTTTATCTTCCCTTGTGTGACCTAAATAAAACAAAGGCTGTATTCTTCGGGAAAAAAAATCCCTTCCTCAATTACTGAGCTGATAAACCAAAATGGAACAGTTGCGTGGCCGCGCTCACGTGGGCAGCACCGCGTGCGTCATTACAGCCTTTTGAAGTTTGCCATATTATCTGCTGAAATCAGGAATCTAAAGCGTGGCTTTTCAAACTCCCAGGCAGCAACGCTCTGCAGAGAAAATCGCTGCAGGAGCAAAACAAAGGACGCGTTTGGGTGGCAACTGCACGTGAGTGGACCCAGACTCCCGCTAACCCGAGGTCAGAGTGATGAACGGGTAAATAGTTCGTCATCAAAGAGAACAAGAGGCTGGAGGTGCGCAGCCATCGGAAGGAGGCCCCGATGTTCCCGACACCAGCGATGCTGCGCAGCTTCAGGCCGGAGCAGCAGCACCACGCATGTGGCGGACAGTCGAATTAGGATAAAACAGATGAATTTGAGAGGATTTGTACAATAATTCAGCTGATTGTGTAAACAGAGTATGATGCTTTTTCCTTCCATGCAGATGTGAGACTGTTGGGCTCATTTATCCGCTCCAGAACCAACCGATCCTGGTTGGTTCTTGACTCGCTCTGCTGCTTCTCCTCCATCACATATTAAAGATCGATCCAACATTACAGATCAAAGGGGAGCGAGGTTCACATGAACAGCAGCAACGGTACCACTTTTGAGGAATCTGTGCCCACGTCCGTGTGATTCGGACCTTTTGTCTCATTCAGAGCCTCTCTGGCGCTGACAATGGTCCAGTAATCTGATGGTAATGATGACGTGTGTGACCCCGAGGGCTGCCCTGCGCTCACTGCATTTCTAGGTCCAGAATTTATTCTTCCGTCCTGGCTTCCAGCATTTTCACCTCCTGAAAGTCACACTGATTATCTTGGGAGCTATTTCTCTCCATCTCTGACTGGGCGGTGGCGTCATCGTGAGGGCCTGATTGTGCTTTGATTGTTTCCAGCGCACTCTGTGAGAGTACGGGGTGCCTGCCAGTCCTGGTGGACTGAAACAGGACATAATGGGTTCATTAAAAATCGCCAGGACTGCTGGCACTGGGAGAAATGATTAGTGAGATAAGCAGGGGATATGAGCTTAATGAAACAAGAGGTGGCTCACAAAGCTTAAAAGCCTTTTCCACATCGCTGCCGCTCTCCCTTCAATTCAGCAAATACGTTAATTGAAATTCTTTTAATTTTCTTTTTAATTTTCCCCTCGATCCCTCCCGGAGTTGCTCGGAGATGATGGGTAGGCTACAGCACGACTGTGGGCTGACTTTAACGGGTCCGCTCGGCTACTCTGTGACAGATCCGTGAATGAACAATGAAACTTTTAAGCATATTTAGCAAATGTATCTTAAATGCAGCAGGCTTTTTGATAAGTTGCACTATATCAGGCAACAGCTGCCTGCTGGGCCATACTCTGTCTTAGCCATTTCATGGCAGCAGATAGACAGGCTTGCCGCTGCCACTCAAAGCTGAGCGTGATGGCTTTTGTACCAAGATAGCCTGTCAAGACACGTGCAGACTCTGAGGTTTGCCGGAGGAGCCATCACAGAAGCTACGCAGAGACATAAATAAGTCTGGACTGTCAGCAACAGCCAGAACTCTGCTCAGACCTGGAACACAAAGTCCTGCAATCGCCCTTCCCTGATGGAACCAGTCTAATATTTAGAACTGTCTCACTCAAGGGGAACAAAATCAGGCAGTATTCATCTTTAAACCATGTTGTTTGCATTGATTGATCATCATACGCATCCATATCTACTGCTATGGTCTATACAATACCTGCAATCATATGAATGTGATGCTGACTCATGGCAGAACATCTGCACCTACAGGTCGGTGGTGAGTAGATTCTCAACAAGCAGCAGCAACTGTTCCGCACAACGAATCAAAGTGAGCAACGTGAAAAATTTATTTTCTGAATTACTGTGCTTAGCATGTGGGAGGTAATAGCTAATGCTAATTAATCATAGATAAACAGCTTCTCAAATGTCCTGAATGCACAAGGACTAGAGATGGAAAATACACTCCTGCTGAACTCTGACACATACAGTCATTATTTATGTGGGCCTTTGCTGTTTCTAAATGAATAACTAATCATCCACTCATCTCTTTACATTGCTGTTTCAGTTATATTGAGCAGGATTATCTCAGAGCCCAGCGGTACTCGAGTATTTAAAAAGCCGCGTTTTACTGGCAATGCACAAACACACCCACCTGCACATGCACACACCTGCACATGCACACACCTGCACATGCACACGCACAGCATCAAAATGCCAATGTTTTGTTTTCACCTGCATTGGTTTTGTAATGGATTGAAGCCAAAATTAAAACCGAAGTGAAATTTCGCATCATTGCAGAACGCCAGCAGCTCTGGAGCCTCGCCCATCATGTGACAGGAGAGAAAAAAATAAAATAAAAAACAAACCAAAAAAAAGCTCAAAGTCCCTCAAAGAGCTTCTCTAAATCTGTCCGTCAGATGATGATGAAAAGAGCCAATTCTGCAGCTTCCTGGTGCTCAGCCTTTTATTTCATTCAGTTTGTTCAGTTTTTATTTGAGGAAAAAAAGACTTGTGCAAATTGTTCTCTCCAGTGTGAAGCCTGCATTACATAAACAGCGCTCTGAAAACATCTGAGGATACTCGGGGTACAAAAAAGAACCAGAAAGGTTAGCATCAAAGAAACTGCTCTTTTAAGCAGTGTTTAGAGGGAGAAGCTGAGCTACGGATGCTCTGAAGGTCATGGCTCACATACACAGTCAATCTTCATTACAGTCTGTCCGTTTCTATGATATACGGCGCAACATTTCAGGGCCCGGAGCCCGGCTGAGAGACGGCCACGCTCACAAATATTCAACCTAACAGCACTTCCATACCAGAGCTCGACGCAGCGCCCTCTTCTAGCAGCAAATCAAGGTACATTTCACACAGGTTTGTGGAAAACAATCTCATCAAAAGGCGTGAACACGTTTCTGTCGTTACCGGTGAACCCGAAATTGCCTTTCACTTTAAATTAGGTGGGTTGGAGAAGTTTGAAGTCGGACAAAAACTCCATTTTCTCCTGTGAAGAACTGCAGTCCGAAGGCAGGACTCTAGCATCGAAATGAATCTCTGACTATCAGGCTCGCTGCCTTTCACAATGATTTCCTTTAATTAGAGACGCTGATGTCGGTGTTTCAGCCGCTTTCCCCCAAAGCTGTGCCACTAAAGTTCATATCGTGCCACAGAAGTTTTAGCCTCTGAAAAATACATTTTTCGTGGTTTAGATGAGGGAAATACAAAACATTAAACCCTACATGACATTTGCTGGGTTTCCAAGTGGAGATGAAACTCTATAAACTGGATGGGACGTGATTAAAACTCCTATAGCTGGACAGACGTGATCAATAGTTCCCACTGGAGAAAAATGCGTTTTAAACGCTCAATCTTTGAGCAAATCGTGGCGCTCAGTTTGAAGTTTGCCCTCATCAGATTAGAGAGCAGCCTCTCCGAGCATCAAAGACAGAAATGTACCAGATTTGCCAGAATACTTTGCCTCTGTATCCCAGAGATTAGATTTTCTGTCCATCAAAGCTTCAGAAAACTGTCTGTGCTCGTCACATTACAGAGGGAGAGCGTTCCTGTACTCCATAACTATCAACTAATCTAATTCAAGGACTTGAAGGAAAAGATTTATTTCATTTCAGCACTCAGGAGAGACTGTTCACCGTGATTAACGCGCAGACACAAATACCACTGATCCGCTTCTGCCCAGGAAACGGCTGCTGTTAGACATCTGTGGGATTAATCCTGCAGACGGAGGCAGGAGAAGCATTAAAACCACTTTGTTTTATTAATTATTGCTTTGTATCATTATTATTTCTGCCTCTTTTATTTATGTGTTTAGCTCTGACACAATATGTTCTTCACACAGTCTTCTGAAATCTTGGGTTTGGGAGAAAGACCAGCTTTTTAATAGAAAGATCTCATCAGCTCCTAAAAATGCAGGTTATTTCTAACCCTAACCCACCTCTGGTAAAATCCCCGACGTCCTCAGCTAAACAGATCGAGTGATTCAACCCCTTTAATATCGTGGCCCATCTTTAGGACAACTCATGGCCTCTCGGCCATGCAGGGTGGTCTTCCTGGTCACTGCCGAGTGAAGACGACTAAGCTGCCATGTCAGGAGCAAATTCAAATCAAGTTTATTTCGCCGGTAAAATACAGGTCAATAAAAGTACCGACCTGTATTACCTGGATGAGAAGAGGCTCTACAAAACATGTTCAACCATAGTGAAGTCTCAGTCGGAGGAATCTCCACATATGAAATCCACAAGTGTGTGGATGGCATGAGTGAGGAGATGATGTCTGAGAGAGGGAGCAGAGGCCGACTCATGGTGATCGAGTGCCACGTGCTCCAGTCTGACAGAGCCACGCTGGCTCGCCAGGAGCCTGATGAAGTCACCAGCCAGAGCAACTCCTGCCCCTCCAGAGCGCAGCAGCGCCGATCGTTACTCCCAGGTCCAAATGTCCCGCGTCTGAAACAGTTTCATCAAGGTATCGTTTCAAACGAAAGCTTGGAGACTGGAAGTAGGCCATGTGGCCGCCGTGACTTTCTTTTACACCTTGAAAGACTGAACTTCAACTTCCAGGCGCCCGGCGGAGGCAGGAGGTGAAGGGAAATAAAGGAGGCGAGGATGGACAATGAGAGGACCAGGGGGCGACCTTTCCCCGGGCAGGTAATGACCCGTCCCAGACCACCTGGCTTCCTGCTGGGGTCAAGCAATTAATGCTGCCCTCCTTTGATTACTTCAGACAGCCGGCGGCTCCGACAGGCCAACAAATATTGTCCGCTGCACAAACTCTGAGGAGGAGACGGCGCAGATGAAAGTTCACGCTTGGGTCGCGCTGTTAACACACTCAGCCGAGATAAACAGCCGAAAAGGGACGGCGCTTAGCTTTATAATTGCTGCATTTGCATAGCGATGCGGCGTAAACAGACCTGGTTGTCGGTAAGCCCTGACACCGCCGCATACTTTAAAAACCCAAGATCATCGGTAAAATGCATCATTTCATTTAGAAGGAGTTTTTTTCCCCGCATAAGGTGTGATAGCGTGAGTGAGATCGCCGTTTCTTCTTTTCATCTGACAGTGAAGGTGACAGCAGGAGAGCGGGCCGAATGAATGCAACGCATTTTCCTGGTTTTATTGCTCACTGGCAACATTTCTGAAGCTCTTAGTGAGGTAAATATGGTAAACACTGTCTACTAGCAACAACAGTGCTAAGTGTTGTGCTCATTGTGGACAAAGACGGGATTTTTTTGGAATATTCAACATGTTGGAAGCCATTTAGACAAAGGCACTGTCTCCCAGGCCTGGTAGACATCTGTTAAAGTTGTAAGGTGAGCAGATTAACGCGCAGTACTGGGTCATTATGAAACCATACAGTTCCGAACACAGTGACCCGGAGATTTTAACATCATTCTGCCAGCAGCTCTACAGAAAGACAGGTTCAAAAAGCCAAACTGCCTGTGTGATTATCTCCTCAGAACTCAGCAGGACTCGAACGGAACCGCAGCTTCAACCTTTAACACAACTTTGAAGAGCATTTATAATATTTGGAGGCTCTGCAGCAGCCAAAATTACTCTGACATTACTGCCGAGTGTAAAATTAAAGTTTAATAGTTTATCATTATGCACTCATGAAGGACTTTCCAAAGGAAAGGTAGACGTGTCAATGAGAAGGGGGTGTAATTATTATAATGTATTTAGAGGATAATTTTGGCTACATCCCAAATAGTTTCAAATGTCAACCATAAAAAACCCTTAGGCTTCAGAAACACACGCCATTAAACTACTTTGGCAGCATGTTGAATATGTTTTTCTATGTCTCACTGCCAAAGATCTGTTCTTCACGCCAATATGACGGGATGGTATCGAGGCTCGAAGGACGGCAGCCTCAACGAGACGTTCAGGACTCCCAAATGGAATAAACACTCGCCTCCACGGGTCCCACCCATCGATGCTTTGACATCCAGGCGTGTGTGTTCGCCGCACAGACCCGGTGTGATCACTTCAGAACAACAGTTCTCATGTTCTCCCTGAAGTACGCTTTCGCCTGCGGCCCTGAACCGCAGCTGCAGTTTAAATCGCTGGTTCCCAAACTTGTTTTGCGGCGCCACATTTCTGGATATAAAGTTATTTTCAGCTCACCAGCTGTCATCCACGGCTCTCAGATAAACACACTCACATGCGCGTGCATTACTGGCCACCGTGCAAAGGTTTAGCCAGGTCCTGAGCAGTTTTTAGGCTGGACTTTAAGGTCCTCTTCAGTAGGTGGTGTGGACTCTCCATGTGTGTCACCGTTTTTGCTTGCTCACTATAAAGATGGTCGTCCTACTGGCTCACGTCTTCCTCGGTGGTGTTTTTAAGGAACACAGCAGCGCTGGTGTTCAGAGAAGCCCTGCACCCCTCTGTCATAAGGCTGCCCCCCCTCAGGGGGTCACGCCTCCCAGTTTGAAGACACTAGCTTATAATGTAATCATTCCTGAGTGCGAGTGGCTTTCTTCAAACTGGATAAAATTCTACCAAGGCCCCCCCCCAATTGGTGAAGGGAGGAAATCAATGAGACATCCAACAAACAGGGTCGCTTCAACCACAGCTGCTGACAGCCGGGAGCCACAAAAATCCACTTCAGGGCGTGGGGTTACATTACAAATGTAAACAACACAGCCTCCTCCACCCTCCCTTACTGTGACAACCTTTTCTTCTGAGTACAACCTTGGGCGATAAAAAAGAAAGGGGAAAAAAAACCCACCGAGAGCCCCGATCAAGTAATTTATGCTTGGAAATAAAACATTGACTTTCAAATGCACGGCTGCCTGTGGCCAGGCTTCAGGGCTGATTTGATTCCCCTTTGAGATGGTGAGAGATACGGTCCATTCCCCCTAATCACATGCCAGAGACCGTGCAATTACACAGCAACAGCTAAAGTAATCACTGCGGTGGTCTCCACCCCCCCACCACCTGAAACGAGCCCCGGCCCTCACAGACAGGTAGCACTGTGGAGCCCAGCGTTTGCACGGGAAATGTGTCTTTTAGCCGTCTGAAGACGAACGGCGCCTGATGAAAGAGGCTGTCACTGCTGAACTCTCACGCACTGATGAAATGGTTTAGGCTTTGATGCAAACCACAGTAAAACCAGCGCTTTAATCCACCTACAGATCACTTTCTTTGAAAAGCTCAAAACCTGTTTGATTAGTACACTTTGAAGAAAAAAAAGAGCAAAAAGTTTTGACTTTATTTGCACACGATTGGACACCAATATTAACAAGAAAATGGAAAGAGGTGCAAAACAAAGGATCAAACATTGACAAAGGGCATGCAGAGAATAAAAGCTGAATATGAGGTCCTCTGATATAGATGCTACAGACACTTCTCTTTCATTTATCCTCCTCACCCGAGTAACAGCAGCCATGTGTGCAAGCAGATTGTTCCTGCATTTCAGAAGTACTAATCAGGCACAGCCCCCACAAAGGCTTTAAGACCCCATAGAACTCAACATGTATACTAAATCCATGTGTTTCCATTTTCTCCCAGGGAAAAAAATGTGTTAATCTTCCAAGGAGAGAAAAAAGTGGGTCCTGGCTGTGACTCTTATTTCATTACATCCCACCCACCTAAACCTTACGGCAGCCATACAACAACCAGCCTGGCTGGGTAATTTACCCCACCAGATCACAAATAACATTTGAAAAACATGACAAAGGGCCCAAAGTCTCATCCCTGGCCTCGGAACTCCCCAGATCCCAATCCAATCTACGATCTCTGGGATGTAACAGAAGTGCGGATGGAAGCGTGGCGCCGCCTCACAGGGGGAAGCGCACCCACGGCTGATGTCCTGGTGTCAGCACACGTCTAATGTTCACCTCCCATGCTTGATAACAACACGCTTACAAATTTTAGCCAGCTGAGAAGCCAGTAGTGACTGAGAGGAGCTGGAAGCTGCGCTGACATCAGTACCATGTCAGTAGATTGTGTGATGCTGCACATTAGGTACAGAAGAAGAATAAAGCTTCATCAGAGGCTGCTGGCAGCCAACTGGAGCTCCATATGCTGCAGCTGATTGTCTCCAAAGCCCCACAGCTCAGTCTGCCAGCCTTGCTAGGAAAACAGTCAGTTTTTGTTTTTTTTTAGATTTTCGCCTGGTATTTTCCTCTGTAACGCCAACATTCATAACTGCCTGGACGGTCCAGATCTTACACTGACTTCCCATTTCCACGCTCATTAGTGCGGGCGAGCTGCGATATTTCAAAGCTTTCTAAACGTGTCCGGTACCGGTTTGCGCCTGCTTCCTGCCAACCAACTCAGGTATGTCGAACCCAGTAAGCAGATCCTATTACACTGGTTTAGATCCCACCCTGAAGTCGGGATATCCAGCTTAGGAACAGTTCCTCTATATACTCCTGCACGAGTGCTCAGCTCTGGCTTTATTATTTAATATGAGGGGGGTGAGAGGAGGGTGGAGTGGCCATAATGTATTTCATCAACTATCTCTTTCTGCAGGCCACAGATAGACGATGTAATTAATGTTTTTGATCAGCCTATTTTGTCACCTGAACTTTACTTGGTCTTAAAATCACCACTGCAGCTCCGCCAGAGGTGCCGCAGTGGAAATGCTGTTTGGAATTTGACGAGTCTCCTGTCCTCTTCTGAACCAATAACTCAGCCCACTCTGGCTTTATCGCTGCGTGCCAGCTTACCGCTATCTGTGCTACACTAAATCAATTAGCATGTCATTAAGATAGCTTGTCTCAGCAAAGAGGCGGAGCTACAATATCTGCATGAATGGAGAGAGCCCAACTCAGAGGACATCATATCTCATTCCTCCTGTTGGACCCAAGTAGGTTGCTGTTAATTGGGGGTTGTGTCTGGGTGCGCAGGAGTGATTAGCTAACAACTAAATATCCCCATTTGAAAAGTGTCTTACTCTTGATTTACAAAAGTAAGTTATTTAACACCTGTAGAGAGGAAGGATGCACACGGGCTAATTGTTGTTTTTGTTATTTCCCATTACTCAGTAACAGCTACAGCCGTCGTGTTCACGTTGTGGTTGTCTAGCTTGGTCACACAACACATTTCACTGTATTTCAGATTTAGGAGATTTACTCATCCTACCAATAAAGCTTTTCTGGATTTCTTTATTCTTTTTGTCATTTAGTTTTCATTTCTCCATCAAAAGGTCAGACAAACATGCGCCGGCCTAACTTTATATTGAACAGCGGGCACGTTTCATCAAAAGTGCACGATGTCGTGCACGCTGTCTGCAGATAAGGTGTAAATTCGTACCAATATTGTGCAAGAATAATTAAATTGATAGTGATTCAGAACGAATGGAACCGATTTAAAGGCTGAACCTAAAGTGTTGAACAACACCGATCCGGGGTCATGAGAATCAGAGGGCGCACATCATATTACCCAGAGTCAGCCAGATAATAACATCCTCAGATCATAAAAGCCGTAAAATCCCACATTCGACTGCCTGGGGCCAAACAGCTACTGCTAATGCGCTACTACATGGCATGCATTAACACTGGTGGCAGGGAAAACCAATAAGGCCTTCACGCTCTTTCTGAGGCATTTCTATAGTCAACTCTGCAAATATTCAACGCCCAGGCTGAAAGGAGGAGTTCATTTTCCCAGGTCAAACATTGAATCTCTGTACAAGCAGAATCAGCACAAGACGGAGTCAAGTGTCTGGCTCCCGATTCAGCCTCCTGAATCTCTCAGTAAACAAATAGAGGGTTACAAAGTGGCTTCAGAAGCAAAGTGCCCCTTTGAACACCAAGCCAGTTCCCTCAACCACCAGTGTCCTGGAGGCGCACGCTCCGGGCTGCAGATCTGACCCATGGTGACGTGGAAACAGTGAACACGGGCCAAGAAAAGTCCAGGTCCAGCTGATCAGGAAGACAAAGGTGGTGATTTTACGCATGTTCTCTTCCACATCGACCCCTCTTCTCTTCCATACATCACTGCACGTCTTTGTTTTTGCAGTTAGTCTACTGTCTATTCCGTATCATCCCGCGGATCAAACAACTGCAGTGATAACAGTCGTATTCATGAAAAACCATCTCCCGCCGTGAGCCGCTGACTGCCAGAGTTTTGTGAAGAACATTCAAAAGAAAGTTTCAGCGGGTTACAGAGGTTCCGTATTTCCGCCTCCAGCTGACGGCGGCATTTAAAGACTGTCAAGCTGTGAAGCCTCAGCTGGATCCCCACCAGCGTCTGTTCCGGTACGCCCCGCCTCCTACTTCCGCGCTACCTTGTTACTCATACAGCACTTACCAAATATTATTCCCATGGATTGTCACATTCCAGCCTTTCAGAGGGACCGATGAAAAGGACTCTGGGTTAAACACCGTCTGGATGAGGTCACATGATCAATGGAGGCGCTGCAACAAAGGGAGGAATCTTTGACTCCCGTCTTCCTCTCCAAAGCCAATTCATCGTCATTCCAATGGCCCCACATTCAGCAGCAGGAGATAAACATATAGAATACTGTAGAGCGACTGTATAAATGGGCTTTCCTGTCTGTCACGCTGAAGGATATCGCTGGTCACAGCGCTCAAAAATGTAATACGCATTTTCTAAAGGTGAACAAGACAATTTATAACAAAGATAGCAGCGAGCATCCATCTTATTCAGCAGAATGACAATGAGCTCTTCAATTTCGTCATCTTATGGCTCCATCTGTCAAAGCGTCCTCAGCAGATATCACACAGAGCAACACAATCAGGACCAACACACAGCCACTTGACATTCATCAGGCATCACTGGAAATAGAAATATATATGGCTGAAATTGCATTTATTATCAGGAGTTGAATGACAGGTAAACAGATCATTCACCAAAAACACCAAACCCGTCTGTCTGGCTGGCGGCAAAACCCAGACTGCCGCCGGGGGGGGGGGGGGGGAATCTTCCCGCATCAGCTCTGACCTGGGTGACCCAGACGAGCAGAGTGTGTGTGTTCACACGGCGTGAGTGGGGCTGGGTGGCTGGTCCCATGAAAAGCTTCATTAGCGAGCCTGCTCATTTGGAACCTGTGCATGGCAGCCAAATAAAGTGTCAGAACCCATTTTTCCCTGGTAGATTAAAGCCCGTATAAGCCCAAATGAAACTTAATTAGATCTGAAGATTTGAACTCCAGTAATGCCAGATGACTGGAGGGCAGAGTAATGGCGCCAATATAAAATACTGGTTGAGATGAGGTGTTGTGGTTTGGTTCCATTTCTGCCATTTTTGAAAAGATCAGAGCTGTCTGGTTCAGTGTCTACAAATACCCCCCCTTATATGTAATTTACTGAGGCAGATACAGGGGACTAGAGGCTGACATTTTGAAATATTTCTATTTCTTCTGATCTAAAGGAGCATTTCTGTTGTGATGCCTGTCCAGATCGAAGGTCCGGCCACGCATGACCACAAAGAGGCTATTTATTTCTGCACAATGGAGGTCTGTGTGCCTCTAGAGGTGAAATCCACACGTGGAATTTGTCCTTTGTGTGCTGGTGAGTGCATCAGGGCTTCCGTGGCTGGCCTGGGAGATAAACGTGCTGCTAATCAATCACACTGTGCACTCTTTTTGTATGATTCTGCCCTCTCTTCCTACCCAGACGTGCTCCACCCAGCAGCTAGTTTGTGTTACTGAGCCACATAATACCACGGAAAATGAATGGAACCGTGTGTAAACCACAGTTGTTACATGCTGCCAGTATAAAGCAGCGGTTTTTGGAGTGTCCGCTGGCTCTCGCTCTCATCAGGATGCGACCTGCTGCCTACCATTAAAGGAAAACTAATTATGAAGCTGACGAGCTTAAATATTTAATGGCAAAAATCTATGTGCTTGGTGGGACTGAGCTAACAATACATTTCCATGTCTAGTCCAGAATAAGAATTCAAATCAACACTCTGAATGACGAAAACTCAACAATAATTTAATCTCCTCACCATCGGCAGTTTTACAGATAAAGAAAAGAAGGGCAACAAATACGCTAATCTAGCTCTGGAGAGACGAAATCAACAGTGAGTGAGTGAGTGAGTGAGTGAGTGTGTGAGGGAGTGAGGGAGTGAGTGAGTGAGTGAGGGAGTGTGGGAGTGAGTGAGTGAGTGAGTGAGTGAGTGAGTGAGTGAGGGAGGGAAGGAGTGAGTGAGTGAGTGAGGGAGTGTGTGAGTGAGTGAGTGAGTGTGGGAGTGAGTGAGTGAGTGAGTGAGGTGAGTGAGTGAGTGAGTGTGGGAGTGAGTGAGTGAGTGAGTGAGTGAGTGAGTGAGTGAGTGAGTGTGGGAGTGAGTGAGTGAGGGAGTGAGGGAGTGAGTGAGTGAGTGAGTGGGAGTGAGTGAGTGAGTGTGTGTGTGTGTGTGTGTGTCACAGAGAGAGAGAGAGAGAAATAGGTACGTATGTCAGGTTTGTCCCAGCTCATTAACACAGATTTTTCCTTCCATCCTCCTCCTTGTGAAAAGGCAGATAAATAATGATCTCACCAAACTCAGTGGAAGCTGCACCGTCTCCTGATCATCCCACCGACCGACCGACCGACCGACCGACCGACCGACATAGTTTATATCCTCTTATGAGGAAAGGAGCGCCCCAGTGCCGCTATGGGCTGGGCACCACTGGGATAGCTAATGAGGGAGAGGGGATAGCTAATGAGGGAGAGGGGTTGGACATGCAGCTGTTGGTTCTTGTCATACTTTGGTATATACTGTCAACAGGTTGTGACATGTTAAACTGGGATTAAACGTGACCTTTGACACCGCTTTGTCCTTGGACGACAGCAGCCTGGTCATTCTGACCCGGCCAACACTGAGCGATGCAGCCGGATGCGTACAGGAGGCCGCAGCCCGCTGGGAACGCTACCGGCGTCAGAGCGGCGACGCTCGGGGACGCAGCGGAGCGCCAGCCTGCACTCGCCCACCTCGGTGTCCTCAGATCCTCAGCCAGCCATTGTAACATGTTCATGGGCCTGAAACGACCCGTCTCTGCGGAGGCGGACGGCGCGGGCGCGGGCGCGGGCGCGGGCGCGGGCGCAGCGATCTCGCCGTATTGTTCCATTCGTGATAAACTGGGATTTCGCTCAATCTTTGCAGAGCCGCGTGCCGTCTGTGATACGAGCTGCTGCGGCGATGCTGAACTTTGGGAGACTTTTGATGGCGTGCAACACACCAATTCATCACTTTCAGGAGGAGAGAAGTGGGAACGCCTCAGACACACTGCACAGAACAAATGCAACACTTGGCCTCCGTGTCTGTACGAGACAAGCCCAGACAACCTTCAGCGCCTGTGTTCCTCAAACCTGACATGGAAATATGGTGGTGGCCAATCGGTTTGATTCTGATTAAACGGCACCTTTCCGAATACATCGGCTGGAAGCATTAGACAGTATCACGCACGAGCTCGTCCCAACATGGAACTTTAATTCTCTAAACTGTTGTAAATCATGTAAAAAAAGATTATTTCCTCAGGAAACAGTAAATGAAAATGAAGCTGCGGAAAGACCTTCTGCTTCGCTGTTGAGTGGTTTTCAATATGAAGAAAAATAAAATTAGCTTCTGGTTAAAATGTAATAGTTTATTCTCTCTGATCACCTCACAAAGCTTCTTCACCCTGGGCCCAGGTTGAGTGCACAGTCGCTTGGAATGTTGCCAAACAGCATCCAGATACAGACATCTGCCCTCCACATGAAGAAGAAAACTTAGCACTTGATCAATTCAGCAGCATTTAAATAAAGTTCCTAATGTGCAGAAATGAAGCCGTAGGAGTAATTCAAGTAGCAGCGTCTGATGGAGAACAACAAAAGACGTCAGGGTGGAATTTACAGCATAGAAATGCTCATTTAAGACAGATTATTGATGCATTCTGATCGAGCGATCACCAGGAGAACAAGTGCTGCAAATACCAAAACCAGCAAAGGATCATGGGAGCTCAGCTTCACACGACTGTTCACAACACCCGTAAGACCAGAGAGATGCTGCTGCTGCGAGCTTTATGAAACGCTTCAATCTGGAGCGGCAGATATGAATAATTCACAGCAAACAGCGATGACCCCGAACTTTAAATTCACTGGGTGACAGCAATTCTCGTCCAAATGGTTGTTATCTTATCAGGAAATGTAAACTCTGTAAAAGCACGGCGCAGCATAATCATCTGGCAAAGGCTTATTTTCCAGACTTAATTAGATAATTTCATGTTATGATCACATTATGGAGAGTTTGTTCTGAAAGAAGAGTCTCATTATTGCTAGGAGCTAACGTTGCTAAGGCTCGTTTTTAGATGACGTAATCTGAAGGCGATCCGTCAGAAAACGCAGATGTGCGTCAGCTTCTGCTGGAGCAGCTGGATCTTTGTTGATGACCGTCATTTCCAAGGATTACTCTTTCCCTTCTAATCAAATCATTTAGACCTGATGAGGATTTCTTGGTTCCTTGTGGTTCAATTCTCTGTGCACTCAAGCCTTCAGCCGGGCCCTCAGTCTCGGGGGTGATTATGTCTTTAATACAAAACCCAATTTCAGGATCATTGCATCTAATCTGTTTATGTTGTACTGGATCTGCTGGGGTTAGCGAGCATAGGCCAATTAATGAGCCAACAGACCATTTAAGGCCTGATTAGTCTCACACTGGCTTTTAATTTGATATGCATACAAACCACAAACTAAACAGCCAGTCAAGCTGGGAAAGGTGGAGTTCTGACACAGAAATGCATGAGAATTGTGTTCTGTGGCTCCAATCAGCATCGTTCACAGGAGAGACGCAACCTTCCAATACAGAAGCCACCTGGATATTTGGCTCCGCTCCACTTGATTCAAAAATGCATTAGCAAACTTGTCCTACCTTATCAGGATTGTCCTTAATCCATCTCTTCACTGTGCTCAGCGCGATGTCAGCGGCGGGATCGTTGGGAAATCCTTGGAGGGTAGAAGAAGGAAAAAAAGCCACAACAGCATCAATGTAAATTGCATAAGACATGCAGATAACAGACTGATATGAAATCAGACAAGCAAACAGACAGACAAACCTGTATCTCTACAGGTAACTACATTTGGGCTAAATCAATAGAAAGTGGTGCAAGCTGCTTGGTTCTGGTAGATTAGACCAGCTGTCTGATGAACTGCTGCAGATCTGCGCTCCAGATGCACCGTGGTGGAAAAACACACTCACAAATATAATCGCATATACCGGGTACGTCTGCAATCACACACACTCCCTCGCTGATGCCACAACGTATCCAATGTTTTGTCTCTAAGGAGAATTTTCCATTTATTTTTCTGCTGGATACACGATGCCATCAGATCTCATCACTTCCACAAGTCTATATATGGATAAAAAACCAAAAAAACAATGTGCAATAAAAATGATACAGATATAAGCCTGGATCAACAAAATATGTGCTTGGCTGCCCCTGAAAATAAAGACAAAAAGTCTATTCATGATTATTATACGACATAATACACATATACAGCATAGAGAAATATGGAAATGTGTCAAATGTTTTCTTTTAAAACATCCACACAGCATCATTTTAAAATAGATTAAACGGCGACAAACATGGCTTTTATGCCTGGAATGATGCAACTGTCGTGTGTATTTTTGGGGCATTTTGGTGGGGAAAAAAGGAAAGTAAAAGAATCAGATCACGCAGAAAGAGCGACACTTTTAGGATGCTTCAGAGCGTTCCGCAGGGGGGGCCTGGACGCAGCTAACCAGCATAAACTAAAGTCTTTATTTTTAGGGCTGATCTCTCGGAAACGGAGAATCTCAGCTGTTCCAAAACATCGGGAGCCTAAAAGAAAAGCAGGAAGAGCAACAAAGACAAAACAACGGGTGCAGCCCTGAACGGCACATCTCAGGTTCTGTAACAAGACATTCCTCTGGATAACCCCCCCCCACCTCCATCAGGGACAACAGGCTGAGGCAGCGACTGTCGTTCTGTAACGAGAGAGGTCGAGACCTCAATTTCAACCCATATCAAGTGATACAAGGGTCCCACCACATGTGCAACCTCCTGTTTATTGCACAGGTCACGTTCTTTTCTCCTACTCGCTGCTGCGACCACTATAAACTTCTGTGACCTATAAAACAGGCTTACAACAGCTGCAGCGACCTCCGGCCTTTAAGATCGGTCGGAAAGAGAAGTGAAAAGCTCCCGAGTTCTCATCTGTTCAACTATTGTGTAAATCTCTGAAATCAACCCCGCAGGTGGCCAGCACACACCCCACGAGGGAGTATTGACCCCGTCGCCAGCCCCGCCCCACACAGACCCCCGCCCCACACAGACCGCCGCCCCACACATCGCGGCGCTGCTCGCCCCATTTCCTTCTCATCCTCAGAGGAGCGGGATGTGGTACAGTCGAGCCCACCTTGAGCCCCTGGTCAGGTGCTACACGGCCGGAACAGAGGTGATCTACATAGTGGCCACGGCTGACAGCACAGGAGGCCATCTCACATCTGCCCTTCAACATCTGCCCCGGGGCTGTGCCATCGTGACCCGGCCCACCGCGTCGCATCACGCGCCCGCCTCCTCGACGCGTACCCTTTCCGGCGCCTCGCCTGCTGCCGTTTCCTTTTTTAAGAACTGTTTCCACACTTGGGTGCCGTTGTACCGGTACACCAGCTCTCACATCAGGCTGCAAATGCAAAACAGATGCGCCGAAGACAAGAAAGCTGAGAGAAATAGATCCCCCGAGATAAGAGCAGCTGTTCGGGAAGAGTGCACACAACAGGAAACGTGTCAGAAATTCAGCAGATGATATTTACAACTAATTCAGGAAACTATATTCTAGGAGAAATAAAGGCTTCTGTGTGGAGAGTTTAGCGAGTCGTCCTTTTAAAGCACCTTGTTCCTTATCTGTTCCCAACATGATAGATGATAGCAAATTACTGGGAGTCACTCAGCTGCCCGTCTGAAAGGAAGAGCGCTACTGCAGTCCTCTCCGTCAACATCAAAAGGAGACTCGGATGAGCCCCGCATGACTTTAAGGGAGATAAATACAGCTCTAATCTGGCCCTGATCAGAATAATAGGAGAGGGTGGCCATCCAGCTCACAGCGCCGCCTTTGGAAAAGCTCAATTAATCTGAGAGTTTGAGTCCGTCCATGAATCACAGCGGTTCTGAAGGGAGCCTGAGCGCGTTGGAACCAGAGAGGACGGCTGGCGTCAACTGATGTCGGAGAGACGGACGTGTGCATAATAACGGGCGGTGCATCTGGGGCCGGTCTGCCAGAAGAGCTCTGCGCGGCGGCGGCGTTGACGAGGCGAGGTCAACAGCAGCGCTTCGGAGGGCGCCGCGAGAACTCCTTCGCACCGTCAGTTGCTTTAACCTCCCCTCAACCCTGCGCTCCTCACCTCAGCGTTCACCGGCAGACACGCCAGGCACGTTTAGGCTGAAAATCAGATGCAATTAACTGCTCGTCACTGGCGCCGCCTCGTCCTGGACCCGGCAACAGAGCTGAAACCCACTAAAGCAGGGAAAATAGAGAGCTGTTGGATTTAAGGTGCCCATAAAGTGAAACATTTCAGCGTTTTATTTTTACTCGGGTGCTGAACGCCTCCTCTCTTTTGCTCCATTTGCGGCGTGGAAGCTTCCCTGAAAGCTCATCTGTCAGGCAGTGGCGAGCTGGCACCAGACGCGGTCGTGGTGGGCCCTCCAGGGCCCCTGCACCGCTCGGCTCGGCTCGGCTCTCCCTAAACTGGGAATATGGCTGCCTCGCAGACATTTGTCTTCGTGCGGAGCGCCGATGAAGACTCAGGTGGTGTTTCCGCTCAGAGCTCCTCCACTTCATCACCAGGCGGAGCGGCACGCAGAGGGGAAGCTACGGTACATTCCCGGTGAACGCCGCGGCGCAGCTAGCTTACGCAAGGGTTGCTCGACGCGCACGGTCGTGCTGACATGTCACGTTGTCCGCAGCGGTAGGGGGACGGGTCGCCGACTTCGGGGAAACGCAGGCTTGTAAAACATGTGGTTTCTGTGCTTTCATTATGGATCCGAGGCGCCCTGATCCCAGACAGATGTCAGGTCAGCGCCACCTTAGGAATTATGCACATTAGTCCTGTGAGCTTCAGCAGGTTGGACACGGCGCATCTCTGAAAGAAGCAGCCAGATCAGGCGTTGTGATCCACCTCTTCTGGGACAGAGGTGGATCACATTTATGCTTTTCTGTAAAATAACATTAAAAAAGCCAAATGCTGGCGTCTTATCTTGAAACATACACATATTCCTTTAGCACTGCCTCGCTTCACAGCCAAATATTGCATTTTAATGTTGGAATGAAATGTTGATGCTCAGAAATTGGACTTGAATACGTGAGAAGGTGAAACAGGAGGAGGGAGCAGGTCGATGTCCTGGCCTCGAACAGCAGCAAACACCTTCTCCTGTAGTAACTAATGTTTATTACCTGATAAACTGAATATGGGCGTCAAAGCTTACTGGCAACACTACAGTGTAAAACCAGCTTTTAACGGAATAATTAGGATATTTATACACCAATATATATGAGACAGATATGTGGGGCAGAATTCATCTGGAATTGATAAACCAAATGGCCATTAATGCCATTTTAACCCCGGGGTAAAATCACGGTGGCATTTATCACTTTTTTCACCCTAACGATGGTGGCAGCAATGTTCAGATTTGTTTGGTTTCAAAATACCACTAAAAGTCAGGAAGGAGAAATCTGTATTTACCCTTTAATGCAGCACACTTGCTCAACTCGACTCTTTACAGGGTGATAAAGGTGGATTCATGTACTCCGTCTGTACAGCAGGTTTTATATGGAAGCCTCTGCAACAGAGTGAGTATTTACACTGTGGCACCGGGTGTTTGTACAGCTCTGCGTCTGGACTCCATCATCGCACAGTTTCTGCTTCATAATAGCATCAGTGAGTTGAGTGTCTCATTGTATCACAAGTAAAGTGTGAAGCCGGTCTTCTGACAGAGGGGAGTGCGTGAGGATGGCCATCGATGTGTTTAGAAAAGTTCCATATCCAGAGTAAAAAGGACAGTGATGGCCCAGCAGCATTAGTCAGATCCACGTCTTGACTCTTGTTATTCATGCTGGGGAGGGTTCACATTGAAGCCGCACACAGCCTGAGGCAGCTTTAGCCAAAACTCAATCACTGCTAGTGCAAAATGATGCTATGCATGGGTAATCTGCTCCAGAGGGGTAAAAACCAACATTTGTCAGAGTCTTTACAAATAAACACAGGGTCATATTTTACAAGTGATACACTGTCCAGCTTTTGATAACGACAAATACGGAGGTCCTTCCGCTAAATACTTAGGCTAGCATACCAGATTGGTTGGTAGAGAAGGTAAATGATAGAGAGGTCAGACTGAGGACAGCTGTGCTTTCTCCCTATCTGGTGGACGTGGTGGAGGAGCTGGTGCTGCTGGAGCAACAAGCAGAGGTGGGGCAACAAATGCGGAGGACAAACGAGCACCTCCAGGAAAAGATCCGGGTTTCAAATGACCAGATGATGACCTCCGCTGGGAAGATCACATTAAAGCTAACTTTACCAGTTGTCGCCGGGCTTAAATATTATATCCCGAAGAGTGTAGCATAGTCCAAAGTCTATTGCTCCACCATGTTTCTCAAATGCCTGCATCTATTGTCCTCTGGGTGGGGACCTTCAACATTTGCCTTATCACCCATGGAAATGGAAGAGCAAGGCCGGTGTTGACCACAACGCACGCTGCGAGACTCAGGAGAAATGCTGCGGTTCCTTCCGAGTGCACCCTCTGTTACCCACTGATACAGCACACTCCTCCTATGTACCTTGAAATTCCCAACCCCGCTGGTCTAAGCTCCCTGCGGTAAACCCTGGGCTTTAGAAAGAAACGGGGGCCTTGCTCAGGACATCTTCAGCAAGCCAGCAGCAAGCCATCACTGTTGAGAGATAAGGTGCCATAATGTCTCCGACCTTCCTAATCCCAGACGGGGATGAAGAGAGTCAGAAGTATGGCTCTGGGGGGAAAAAATCTTAACTGTGTGACACCTTTGATCTAGACAGTGGTGCAGAATGGCAGGATGGACATTCCAGTCGAGTTTGGGTGGATTACACTCCCATATCTCCCACAGCCACCAGTCAGGGCTAAAACGCCTCTGTCAACAATCCCCAGATCAGCCAGAGGTGAACAGTAAACAAGGCGATATCTGTCCAAAGAAGTTTCAGAGGGGAGAAAATTGTGCGATGGCATCTGTCAGGTTAGCGTTACACTTTAGCGTTCACGTCCTTGTCGTAACGGGGAGCCGCTAAAATTGATCTCCATGGGTGCCTCCTAAACTCCACAGGGCTGTTAGGGAGTTCTTGTCCATGCTTGGGTGAGACCTACACAAGGCTAACGGCTACATGACGAATATGGCTTTGGATGAGCGGAGAGTTGTGGAAGAGGGACAGAAATGGGCATTAAAATAAAGAGGGAGGAAAAGAGATAGTGGGACACAAAAAGGGAACATGACCTCTCTGAGTTTGGGTAGTTGGAGTCTTGACACTGATCTTGTGAGACATTGAGAGGTGTCTTCTCCTTGGAAGGAATAATCAATTTAAGCTCCGCTTGCACGGCTGTGATTGATGCACAAAGAGGAGCAGCACTTAATAACCTCCATCATGCTGGGCGACCTCGTGCCTCGCAGTGGGCACCAGTTTGTTTATGGGTGGTACCTCCGACACGCTATCCGTGCAGGAATTCTGTTGAGGCTAATGGGCCGGACTGAGGGATTGGACTGTCAGCGCGGTACGGGCACTCATTTTTCTTACCAAGTGTCTGAGGTACCCCCTGTGAACCTCCTGCTACACCCAACCTCCCAGTTCTGCCATCATCTGTCAATGGTGACTGAGTCTCCTGGAATATGGAGGCGTGAAAGAGAGTGTCAATTAGCATTAGCTTTCCTGACAAATCGCTTTTTTCTCAACACAAAGACCTTGGACAACTAGCTCCCGATTTCTCTCTGTCACAATGTTGGTGGCAGCGGATTCGCCGTTGCACCACATTCCATGTGTGGAAAATGGGGCAAGCGCAGTGCAAGTGTGGCGCCAGCAGGTGCGTGACCGCGCGCGCGCGCCCGCATGCGTGCGAGTAGATGTTTATATCTATGATTATTCCTCAGACAGGAAAGGGGATTGTGCCTTTCACAATAAAAAGCCCTTTAGTTTATATTGCTGAAATGAAACTTGACCTTAAAGGCTAAATCAAATGTACAGAAATGTCAGAAAGCCTGAAAAGAAAACTTCTTTCAGAACATAGCGGTACTCAGGGGAGCACTGGAGCGAGTGTGAGAGAAAGGCAGCGCAGCCTCGCCCTATATTGAACTCCTTTCATTGTCCCTCCTCCATTCGCCCTCTGCTGTGTGAAGATCTATGGTCTTAATCAGCTGCACTGTTCTGGGGAGACTTTCTGATGTGGAGCACTAAGCTGTTTATTCAGAGCAGAGAATTCCCTCCCCCTCCTGACGCGACGGGCTGGTGAGCGACCGCTGCCACGTGCTCGAGGACGCTCGAGGACGCTACATTTGACCAGCGAGATCGGCTGAATTATCATCACACACTGTAAAAAGTTACATTTGACCAGCGAGATCGGCTGAATTATCATCACACACTGTAAAAAGTTACATGTGGCCAGAGTTGCAGACAGTGATGGAGCCACTATCGCGATACTTGATGTTGTTATTGTTGTCGAAGTGATCAAGCCTTTAATTACAGCCTTGTAGGAAATGTGTCCATAGACGGAGACCAGACTGAGAAGGCGAGAGGAAGTGATGAAGAGGAGGAAAGTCCAAATGGCAGAACTGATGACTGGAAAATGTTGACTTTCTCGAGAGAGAGTTCCACCGTGCACCCACCGCAATTAGTGATTTACACGCATAAAGACTCTCTTTAGTGCACACTGGGCTTCATTAGCAGGCTGCAGCAACAAAAAAGGACTTTCCAACATTTCCCGTGTAACTACCACTGTTAATATATTTCTTTCATTTCACTGATTGAATCTCAACTATGTCCTTAAATTACAATCATTAAAGCAGACCAGAACAGCTGCTCGGGTTTTAATAAAGCAAAAACAGCTCTTTCATTTCTTTCTGCTTAAAAATAGAAAAAAAAATGTAATTTAGTGTTTCATCATTTTAAGTTGCTCATTTTTTGACACTTCACTGATCTGATTACAGGTTTGTCAGGTTGTATGATAGGTGATTAGCATTTTATTACGCCACAACGCACAGACGTTAATGTGGGGAAGCGTCTGATAGATGGGCTGCACTCACCGAACGACGACATCTGGCAGCATTTGTTGCCACAAAACCTGCAAATGTGCACAAATTCCACTCAAGCGACCGGGGACAGGACTTCAGCTCTGACCCAGGCCTATCGGACATGTGGTCGAGACCCTGCCGGCGTACGTCAAAGCCACACGGTTCGGCGCCGCTGATATTTGCAAATGAAAATCTAATGAAACACAAAGACGGCCGACGGTTGACGCGTTTAAAACACAGTTGCCTCTAAAGTTAAACAGCCCGGCACAAAGCCGTAATTAGCGGCGCTACGCTAAACCGCGCTACGCTCAGCCGGCGCTACGCTCAGCCGGCGCTACGCTAAACTGGCGCTACGCTAAACTGGCGCTACGCTCAGCCGGCGCTACGCTCAGCCGGCGCTACGCTAAACTGGCGCTACGCTCAGCCGGCGCTACGCTCAGGCGGCGCTACGCTAAACCGGCGCTACGCTCAGGCGGCGCTACGCTCAGCCGGCGCTGCGCTACGCTCAGCCGCGGCGCCCGTGGTGGAGAACGGAAACCAGGCGGCGCTTCAGCAAGTCTGCAGGCGAGAAAAGTTCCCAACAACTCTCCTCCCCAAAACTAGAACCTGATGGGGTGAAAACTAAGAGTGCATAAATAATAATATTAATAATAAATAACAGGACGTGTATTGATATTATTGTGGGGACCTGTGATCCGTCCCGACCCCACAGGGACCGTCACAGATTACCCATGATGCCCGGCACCAAGGTCTGCCTGGACATCCCAGATGTTCCCAACGGCGGCGCAGCTACGAGCTAACGGATGACCCAACAAACGCTTCAGCGACCCGGAACCTGTTTCAGGTCCCGAAACGACCTCAAGAGTCCGATACTGAAATATCCTGACGGCTCTTCTTATAGCATCTAAATAAAATGTGTTGCTAAAATCAATCATCACTTTGCTCTTGTGTTCTGGTTTATGGGATGCAGATGACATCATCATCCTCTCTGAAGCAAAGCCCGGAGCTTTTCTGTTTCCTGTGATGTTAGAGATGTAAACCCATAAAGGTTTTAATGAGGGGCCGTGCGCGGGTTACGGGTTCACTCTGGTGTTTAAGGAGCCGCTGTTGAATTTCTTTTCCATTGGACCCTGAGGCGCCGTCACCGATGCAAACGTATATGGGAAGATTTTGTGGGACGGTCTCTTGCACCGTTGGGAGCGCCGCTTCTAAACCGCGACTCGTATTTTTGACCGTTTTATGATCGTAAAAACTGATCAACACATTTAATGACTCTCACGAGGCTTCAGCCTGGATATTAAATTTATATGATTCGATGTAAAGCCGCCAGGGTCGGCCTTTATTTAATGCATATAAATAATGTACAGAAGCATCTTCAGAGGGACCGAACCGACCCTTTTGATAGTGTCAATAGAAGGAAACCTCCCTTTAACAGGAAGAAACCTTGAGCAGGACCATTCTGGCCCGGTCCGGTCCGGTGTTTTCGAGTGTGATTCAGGGTCACAGCCTTCATCATCGACTCCGCTCACGGAGTTTTTAAAGCGTTCCAGCAGGAAAGACTGAATCCGAGAGGCTCGCGCCTCCAGAAAACCCTCGGAACAAAACAAAGGAAGAGACAAAAGCCACCAGCAACAAAGGAACGCGCACGAGTGCACGAACATCTGACACAGAAAACATTTCCGGAGTGGAGATTAATATCCTGTTTGTGCCATAAATCATGGAAGAAATCAGAGCCCATTCCAGAGTGGGAGAAGCCACAACTAATGGATGCAACTAACCAAACACCTGCTGATCTGCAGCCCGGCTCCCTCCGGAGCCCCGGGACCCACCGGAGCTCTTCGTGTGTGTGTTTGGGCCGATTGGAAACAACATTAAAACAGGTAATGGTGATTATGGACAGGGAATGGCGGTTATTCTTACCGTAGATGCCGGTGGATATACACGGGAAGGCCTGCGGGACACAGAGAGAATCCAGGTGAGACAGAACACCAAGATACAGGAATTATGGGGTTTTTCTCCACAACTAGCAGAAACTCCACACACACACACACACACACACACACTGATCAATAGAGGGATGAATAAATCCTCAAGCGCCACAGACTCAACACAACCCCGGAGGAAACGTGCGCATATTTATGGGCGCGTTTCCAAAAGGATTATAAAAAGTACCGGAACCACCTTGTAACAGTTGTGGCTCTGCAGCAAACATATTACTCAATTCTGGCTTCACAGCTGAAAATAGTTCCATTATTCTTTAAGCAAGTCTGTATGATGCATAGGGCTCGCCGCACACCTCCCCATCCCATATTCATCTTTTTAAGGAATATTAATAAACAGTAAAGCGAAAGGATTTTTTCTTGGTTTTTTTTTTTTAAAGGTCCCATTTGTCCTAAAAGCAGCTGAATATGTGCTTTATTTCCTGCATTTATCAAAACACGCGGCCGCAACATTAATACAATAACGAGAAGAAAAAAGGAAAGAGGGAGGCATTTCCACCAGCAGCTCACGAGTGGCTGCATATAGAACGCTAAAGAGATTCATCAAAGAATGCTACTTTTACATCACCCCCCCCCCCCCCCCCCCCCCCCGCGCCGCTAACGCTAACGCTACCGTTTGTTCTGCTCGGCTGTTAAAGAGCACTTCTTTCTAGCGTTTAAGACACTCAAGAGAGAAATTAAAAGCTCCAAACTGGGAAAAGAAACAAACAGGTTTCAGATGCTTCTGCAGGGGCGTCTGCCCCCCCCCCCCCCCCCGCCCCCCCCCCCCCCCCCCCCCCCGTGCCTCGGCTTGCAATGGTCCGTGTGTCCTTGCTTTAAGGGAAGAGGAATGACTCTGTTTCTGTTTTCTTATTTACCAGTTTTCAGGTTCCGCTTGTCAAGGTGAATCGCTCTTCCGCGGGGCGATTTGAATCTTTTAGCGAGGCGCTGACCTTTGCAGACATCTGCGTCTGACACAAACCGCCGATGATGAAGCGCGGGGAAGAGACGCCATTTTTACTGCTGCGTCAAAGCCACGTCCAAGGTGAGGACGCCATGAACAACAGAAAAGCTGCATAATGAGGGAAACTTTGATTTTTTTAAGGCACCGTTTCACAAATAAAGATTTGAGTCGAGACGCTCGGGCAGCACGTCGACACCAGCCAAGTCCAAAGTCTTGATAAACGAGCTAAAATGGACGAAACAGGACGAGAGACAAATCCACCCTGAGGCCACTCATAGCAAAAAGGCAACATATTAAGAACATACAGGCCCCTTCGGTCCACACTGTCCTGTCAACTAAAAAAATGGACGAAACAGGACGGAGAACAATCACCCTGAGGCCACTCATAGCAAAAAGGCACATATTAAGAACATACAGGCCCCTTCGGTCCACACTGTCCTGTCAAAGACAGTTGGGTCCCTCTTATGTCCTCTCCTCCTGTCCTCTCCTCCTGTCCTCTCTTCTGTCCTCTCCTCCTGTCCTCTCTTCCTGTCCTCTCTTCTTTCCTCTCTTCCTGTCCTCTCTTCCTGTCCTCTCCTCCTGTCCTCTCCTCCTGTCCTCTTTTCTGTCCTATCCTCCTGTCCTCTCTTCCTGTCCTCTCTTCCTGTCTCTCTTCCTGTCCTCTCTCTTCCTGTCCTCTTCCTGTCCTCTCCTCCGTCCTCTCTCCTGTCCCTCGTTTCTGTCCTCCCTCCTCCCTCCTCTTCCTGTCCTCTCCTCCTCTCTCCTGTCCTCTCTTCCTGTCCTCTCCTCCTGCCTCTCTTCCTGTCCCTGTCCTCAACATCCTCCTGTCCTCTCCTCCTACCTCTCTTCCTTCCTAACCAATTCTCCTGTCCTCTCCTCCTCTCCTCTCCTCCTGTCCTCTCCTCCTGTCCTCTCTTCCTGTCCTCTCTTCCTGTCCTCCCCCTCCTCCTTCGTTTTCCTTCCTCTCCTCCTGTCCTCTCTTCCTCTCCTCTCTTCCTGTCCTTCTCCTCGTCCTCATCTCTGTCCTCTCTTCTTTCCTCTCTTCCTGTCCTCAATCCTCCTGCCTATCTCCTCTCCTCTCCTTCTTTCCTCAATGTCCTTCCTCTTCTTCCTGTCCTCTCCTCCTGTCCTCTCTTCCTTTCCTCTCTTCCTGTCCTCCCTCCTGTCCTCTCTTCCTCTCCTCTCTTCCTGTCCTCTTCCTCTCCTCTCTTCCTTTCCTCTCATTATCCTCTTTCCTCTCTCCTCGCCTCTCGTTCTGTCCTCTCCTCTTGTCCTCTCTTCCTGTTCCTGTGATCCTCCTTTCCTCTCTTCTCTCCTTCTCTGTCCTTCCTCTCTCTCAATACTTCCTACTCTTCTTTCCTCTCTCCTCCTCTCCTCTTCTTCTTTCCTCAATCTTCCTGTCCTCATCAATTCCTTTCCTCAAGGGAATCCATCCTTTCCTCTCTATTTTGTCTCTCTCCTCTCTTCTGTCCTCTCCTCCTGTCCTCGTCTTCCTTTCCTCTCCTCCTGTCCTCTCTTCCTGTCCGCTCTTCCTGTCCTCTCTGTCCTGTCCTCTCTTCCGTCCTGATACTTCCTCCTGTCCCCTCTCTTCCTCTCCTCTCTTCCTGTCCTCTCCTCCTGTCCTCTCTTCCTGTCCTCCTCCTCCTGGTCCTCTCTTTCCTCTCTCTCATTCCTGTCCTCTCTTCATGTCCTCTTCTTCCTGTCCTCTTCCTCCTTGTCTCTCATCTTCCGTCTCTCTTCTCTCTCCTGTCCTCTCCTCCTTATCTCCTCTCCTCCTCTCCTGTCCTCCCTCTACCTCCTCCTTCCTGTCCTCTCTTCCTGTCCTCTCCTCTCTTCCTGTCCTCCTCCTCTCTCCTCCTTCTCTCTCTCTTCCTCTCCTCTCCTCCTTTCCTCGTCCTCTCCTCTCTTCCTGTCCTTCATTTTCCTGTCCTCCTCCTTCCTGTCCTCTCCTCTCTTCCTGTCCTCTCCTCCCTCTTCCTGTCCTCTCTCCTGTCCTGTCCTCTCCTCCTGTCCTCTCTTCCTGTCCTCTCTCCTCCTGTCCTCTCCTCCTGTCCTCTCTTCCTGTCCTCTCTTCCTGTCCTCTCCTCCTCTCCCTCCTCTCTCCTTTCCTCTCTTCCTGTCTCTCCTCCTGTCCTCTCCTCCTCTCCTCTCTTCCTGTCCTCATCCTCCTGTCCTCTCCTCCTGTCCTCTCTCTGCTGAATGTCAAAGTCTTTAACTTTTCTGCTGTGCTGCTGATTAACACTTGTGTGGACAAAGACAGGCTACCAGCATAATCAATTCAAATCTCCTCTCTTATAAGTTTTCGGGCTAATCCATTAAAGCGTATTGATCTTTGCGGCGCGTCGCGTAGCCACTTAAGGCGACGCCGTTAAAACCTGCGCGTGCAGACGCCGCTTTCAAATTTGTTACTGCAAAAAGTGAAAAGGAGCATTTTAAATTAAAGCTGCAGAGCTTTACCAGAGCGGCGCCCATAAATCAGCGGCGCAGCTCAGAGGGCTGAATTATTCTGCGCACCAATATCAACTGTTATTGATTACCTGTAATAGTCTGTAAGATGTCCCTTTCAGAGAGGACGGCTCATTTTCAGTGTCCTCCAACAGTGACGCAGCCCAGAACGTGGCGATAACAAGGCCAAGACGCTCACGCGGCGGCGGCGTGTTAGCAACATGGACGGAGTTAGGACCAATCATTTCTGCTTTAGGTTGTTATTGATGTGGCTCATTAGGTCAGAGTCCGCCGGGTCCTCGGGACCCTGGGGTGAGGCTGGGGGCCCCCGTGTTGGCTCGTTGCTGATCTCTTCTTCGGGAATATTCAGAAAGTGGTCACCGGGGAGATGATGCTGTTGCCGGGGCCCCTCCCTGATCTATCACGTGACTTTAAAGTGGAGCACCTCTCTCTACCTCTGTGAACCTCGGTGAGCATTAATAACACCTGAGTGGCAATCATCGGCAGAGAGGCGATTAATCATGAGATTAAACTGCAATTAATTAGGATTTTTATGACAACATAAGCATAGCTTTTATCCCATTAAGTACGATACTCATCTGCATACTGTAACATTTTACAGTTTCCTTTTCAAAAGGCGCAGCTCCCATTCAGAGCAGCAGGGCACGGGGGGGGGGGGGGGGGGTCAAGACGTGCACGCGTGCGGCAGGACCCACCCACCCTGCTGACAACTGTCGCCCCTCTCTTCCTGTCCTCTCTTCCTGGCTGCCTGCGCCGCCGTCTGGGCCCGGCGAGGTCCCGGCGAGGGTCCGATCCTGCCCGGGGAGAGCGTCGTGTCGGCTGGCTGAGTAAATAGTGCCGGACCCAGGGCGCCGTCCCGGCAGCCTGGAGCCGAGTGGCCTGTTTGCAGATGGAAGCGACGCCCCTAAATCACCACGGCGACCCGAGGCCTTGTGCAAATGTGTAATAATTCAGCGGCGCGGCCGCGGCGTGGGCGTGCACCACGCCATCAAGAGCGCGAGACCATTTGTTGCCTGCTGTGGTTCTTGAAGCAGGTCGGGTCTGCCTGTCAGAACCAGCGGGCTGCTGCAGGGGGAGAACACGCCGTGGTTACAGATCAGCATATTCAAATGCGGCACTTTAACACCCGTTTATTCTGCATAAGACCAGCGTCCACATTTTAATGTTGCCACTGATTGTTGGAGTGTCATCATGCTAAATGGAGGATGGAGGAATGCATAGGTAGAGAGTCCTAGAGCCTAATGGCCCGAGTCCTGCCATCCATTTTTATATCCCTGTGTCCATTAAGGACTCACTGGGTATGTTTACATGCAGGGAGGATCTTTCTCGCCACAATGCTGCGGGAAAAGGACAAACTGTTAACGTGCACCGGCTCTACCCAGGATCTGACTGTATGTTCTCATGAATAAACCAAAAAAACAACTGTCCTCTGCCTCTGAAGTAATAACAAAGCCCAGTCAGCAGTAAAGAACGAACATATGCCCGCACCCAGTAGCGCCGCTCCGCGAGCAGCGCTAGGTAGCACCGGATACGCGCAGGAGAGGAGCCAGGCGACTGAAACTGTAAATAGTGGCTCACCGCGCTGGTTTTGTTGACACCAACACGACTCCGCCACGCTGTGCGAATAAAAGTCTGCAGCAGCAACGCAAATGAGCAGTGACAGCATTGTTTAGCTGCTCGGTACCTCCGATTCCTGCGTCTAAAAGCTGGCGCTGGCTCGTCTGATGGTTCCCTGGTTCATTTTAAACCAAGATTAGATAAACACGCCTCATTAGAACATTAGAACAATAGAAACTGGATTCCAATTAAAAGCTTTGTCACACATGTGTCATAAAAGCATTTTTGGCTTAACTGATGATTTCTGTATTTTCTACTGGATGCTTTTAGGTCATAAAAGCTGTTTTTGTCTCACATTGTAATGGTGAGGTGCCACAGACTGGTCCAAAGGACGGATCCAGGAAGCGTCCGCTGGCCCACGAAGCGGCTCTAGCCTCCATCATTCCAGGGCCCTTCAGCACCAACAGGTCTCAGGGGGTTAGAACCAAAGCTCCAGAACAGACATTATTTCCCAAAACCTGCTGCCGACTGTCCACCTCTGATTTACTACCGGCCTGCTCAAACGCCTTTTGCAATCTTCCTTCTCTTCCTATGCAGAAGAGAATAAACAGCAGTGCGCCTCCTGAT